>NC_137965.1:22496729-23096729 GCF_963924665.1 Micromys minutus | reverse complement strand
GCATGCGCTGTCATGCTGGTGAAGCTTATAATGAAGACATCACACGGGTATACAGCAATCCAGAAAGGATCCAGCTACAAGCTCTCTCATAAAACCCGCTTCTCATAAGAGATCACTGATGAACAGCTGCCTTCTTCAGAGGCTGTTTTTGCTCAGGAACCTTGCTCTCTGACTCCAGAAGCCACCTCTTGAGTTTCCACCCTCTCCTGACATCATTGGAACGGGGACCAAGCTTTTCCTCTGGGAAAGAGATGTTGAGTATCTTCCGAACACTGTTATTTTCTGTGCGTCAAGCTCACATGGTGAATGAAGACTTTCATACTTTGAATTTATCCATTGTCTGTGTTGTGCGGGAGATTCTTCTAGGTATTAATGAACAAGCAGAGCACAAGTTTTGGTAAATGCCAGTCCCACAGAATTTGTTTCACATTGACTGTGTGATGACTTCTGTAAACAGTTATTTAGTCACTGAAATAGAGTAGAGCAGGTTATACAATACTATTTATAATGTAGTCTCATTTTAAGGAGCAATTATATATACAGATAAAGCTTATTAATATATCGAGTGGTATTTATTACCCTCAAGTTCTTGGTTCCTTATGTTTAAAAATAAATGTATGTTTATTATGCTTCTGAGCAGAATGAAGTTTTAATAATTCTATTCTTTATTAGTATTCTTTTAATATGATGAACTAGTATAATCTTTAATCTACTGATATAAATTGAAGCTCATGTTTAGTATCAAAATAACCTAAATGGTGATCAGATAAACTGTGTCTCTATTATCTTTTATCTAATTTAGGAAATATTTGGGAAGAGTGTTAGGTGTGATTTACCTAAATTTTTATACCCAGCTACATAATAATTACACAGCAATAAGTGTGTGTGTGTGTGTGTGTGTGTGTGTGTGTGTGTGTGTGTATGTGTGTGTGTGTGCATTTTGGTTTAATGCAGTCACTATTATTTCTTCTTTTACTTTGTTCTCTTAATTTTCCCTTGTAACTGTTTGTGCAGACCTGTAACAACAAACGGTATGTGGCTACCTTTCCCTCCCCTTCCCACATGTATGTGGTATTATCGTAAGATGGACAGACATAATCAGAAAGAAAGATTGCCTTTGGCCATGGGAGGATGGAACATTCTGGAGAGATGCTAGTGGTCTTGCCAAAATGTGCTACCTTAGTTTGGATCAGGAATGCTTCCCGAGGCCCATAGGTTAGACGCCCCTGCTTTCTGGTACTTAGAGGTGGTAGTTACCTAAGGAAGTGGGGCAACTGACAGGTCCTCTGGCATCCTCTCCATCTTTCTTCCTTTCTTAACTGCACTGAGGTGATGTGATCTGTTCTGGTTTCATTTTTTAATTTTTGTTTTTCTTCCTACCATGATGCTGAGCAACACCACAGTCCTTCAAACACTGGGCTCCCTGATCACAGACTGAGCTTTTTAAGCTAGACACTTCTTCTTAACACTGAGTATCTCATCTGTCATTACTAAAGAAAATGTGATGAGCCCAGTACAAATGTCCCTAAACAGACCTGGTACATGACATCCCAGCCTCACTGGGGCTTCAGTTCCTTCCTGCTCAGGAAGATGTCTTCCACAGAAGGGGATCACCTGTGTCCTTTTCCAGGGTCTGACTGAAATAAGATGCCAGAAACATGAAGTTTGGAGTCTGGTGTGGTATATAAAACTGGACTTTGCTACACAAAAGTTTCCCATCATTCTTCTCTGTTCCGTATTTTATAGTGATCTGTCTGCCCTACTCCATCTTAAATAAATCTCTCATTACTGGGGCTCTACTTCTTGCCTTCATACTCTTCCTTTACCTAAATATATGCAAACCTATTTTTTTCAACATAAATTTTTATTGATCTTTTGAGAATTGCACATCATGCACCACACTCATTTCCCAGTCTTTTCATGTGTTACACATGACTGGGGGTTGTCACAGAATTCTTTCCTGTTCCTCTTTCTCAGCTATGCATCTGTAACCATCAATATCACTGCAAAAGTACCCTCCTTGTTTCTTTTACAATCAGCGGGAACATGGATCACAGGCTTCCACATGGCTTCTACTGACCGTGACCATAATTGACAACCATAATTGTGAGCATGACTCTTGGATACAGTAGGTCCATGGAACAGACAAGGCCCCCAAAGGTAGCTGGGACCACGGATATCAACATGACTTCAGGAGTGGTAGAGGCTTCCACCTCAATCACCACGAAGAATGGGTACAACCAAAGACAATTGTAAACAGGCAGAATGGATGTACAAGAGTGCTTATGTATACTTCATGATGTTTATTCTTTATGCACTTCAAGTAAAGCTGGGGGGAGTTGCTTGTATCTTACCACTTAGATTTATATGGGCTAAATTGATAAGTAGCACATCCATTAATTTATTTCTGTCTCTGTTTATTATTCTGTTAGAGTTTACTGTATTGTTTTCATTAAAAATGTGAGAGCATCGTTTCTCATTTTTATCAGAAATATTTGGGAGTTTCTTTCTCACAGCTATCCACCAGGAGAAAGTTGACATCTGATACGTGTCTAGTCTTACAGATGCTGAGTGGCTGATTGTTGCTTGTTTACATTTATCTGACTACAAGTGAATCTGGGCATTTTGTACATTTGTGACTCCAGTGTTTGTGCTTGGGTTAACCACTGAACATCAATTTTATTGCTTCATTTTTCCTTATTGAGAATTTACAGCTACCTTTGTACATCACACTTCCCAAGATATTGCCATCTGTATCATCATTTTTCTAGCTCACATACTTTTCTCTTGGTATCTTTCATAATAACTTTAACCTATTTTCTTTCCTTTAAATATGTGTGGTCTTCAAGCTATGGTTAAAATAGGAATATTTTTTGCTCTTATTTTTAGTCTGCTGATATTTCTGTAATCATTAATTCTTTAATCTCTCAACATATTGAGCAACCTTAATCCATCTGAAAACGATTTTAATGTATATGTAAGGTTCATATGAGAGTGTCGTCTGTGTTTGAGATAGACAGGCAGCTACTGCAGTGTCTTTCATTAAACAACCCGTTGATTTATGGTTACACTATGCTAATGCCTGCTTCTACATACTGTCACCCACTCTGTTCCCCTGATTTATTTCTTTAATTTCATGTTTCAGTGCAGTTGGTTAGCTCAGTCTGAATTGCTAACACTCCTAAATGCCAGTGCGTGCGGCTCACTCAGCTAGCCTGGTGCAGCTCTTTCTTCAGAGGGGTGTGGTGACAGGCTACCTGCCCACATTGGCCACGTTACTTGAGGGTGGTGAGGAAGCACTAAAGAAGTTGGGTAATTGTGACCAACCATATGTAGATTACTTTTTAGAGTATCACAGTGAATGGATTGATTAGTCTCTGTGATATCGTGTGCTGGTGTGTCCTGTCACATCAAGGTTGTCTTATTATTTGCTTATGAAAATATATACATAAATATATAGATTAACGGGCACATATAATATACACTTTTTTGCTGTTCAGCCATTGAGAATATCAAATGAGGCTGAAAAGAACATGCTTATGTCCTTCTGAACTTGATCCACACTGGTTGTTTGTTTCTTAAAATATCACACCTATTACATGCTTTTTGAAATTGATCTTTTTCTAGAATTCAGACAGACTATGCTAGGCTTTGTTTTAAATATATTTTAATGTTTAATATTTTTATCTCTATGATATATCTTCATCACATTAAGAATAATTTATTCAGGGCCATTTTTCTACCTACTACTTTTTCTCCTGCTAAAAGTAAAAACTTAAGTTTAGTTGTTACTTAACTTGTAGTCTTTTTCATTGTAGGATACTATATACTATTCTTGCAAGTCTGTTATGTTTCTGCAATAGTTAATGTTCTCTGTCAACTGGATTCCTAGGATTACAGGGGAAGAGGGTGTCAGTGAAGGATTGGGTTGGACTGAGAGCATGTCTAAGGGGGGGGGTTGTTTTAATGAAGTTAATTGATCTGTGAAGGCTCAGCCCACTGTAGGCAACGCCACTCCCTGGGCTGGGAGATGTTAATTGTATATACGTGTGGACACACTGAGCTGAGGTCAAACAGGCAATCAAGTGAGCACAGCACTCTTTCAGTTCTCTGCTCTTGATTATAGATAGAACCGCTTTAAGCTGCTATCACTCTGGCTTCCCTGCCATGGCTTGTAATCAACACCCCACCCCCGAGTTGATTTTCATCAGAATATTTCATCACAGTGACAGAACTGAAAGTAACACAATTATCGTTAATAGGTCCCCTGTTTTTAATTTTTGAACTTGATTTATATTCCTCAGTCTGGAGCTAGAGAATTGCCTTATTATGTGTGTGGGGGTTGCATAGGGGTGAGTGTCAAACTCCATTTTAAAGTAACCTTTTCTTTTCCTTCTTGGTCACAGTGTCTTGATTCCCTGTGAGCTTTGAGCCTTTTCTTGTAATTGCTAACATCTCTTGAATCATTATTTGTGGGAATTAATTTAGGGCGGAGAAAAAGGACATTTTCATTTGGGAAATATATTCTTTCCCCAGTGCCTCTGGTCTTCTCAAATTGGACCACTTCAAATTAATGGCTATGGGAATTCTGGACCCACGTTGCTTCAGTTTGCCGAGGACTACAGGTTTCTGGCTGAAAATTATTTATTTTATGTGCACAAGTGTGTGTGTGTGTGTGTGTGTGTGTGTGTGTGTTCTCTCTGAGACTACACTGTGTATGTGACCTTGTAGCAACTGGGGAAAAAGGATCAAGAAATTTAGATAAAACCATGATTGATCCCTACTGGAGGGCCCCACTTCCATTTTTGTATTTCCTTTTGGAATAGACTCTTGATTTTTAACTCTTCACTCCGCCTAAGGAGCCAATCACACTAAAGACCTAGAAAGTTCTGTAATGGGTGGTAAAATGTTTAGGGGGGTCATCCTATAGATGACAGAAAGCCCTTCTCCCCTCTCTTTATATCAATATGCAAGTGGGCTAGAAAACAGTAAGGATACTGAGCTCACTTATGAAGATTAAATCCCTGATAAATAAAAACTGGAATTCTTCCTGAGAGTGCACCCAGAATTCCACAGCTGTGAAATGGGATCCTCAGCTTCTTTCAGCTTAACACAAAGATGGAGGCTCAGGGAAGGGTGGGCTCAGGGCAGAGGGGGCAGGTAGAGCCTGAAGGGGTCAGTCTTAGAAACAGCAGGATGGGAGAATTATTGACATATCGAGTCTGCACATAAATCTTTCTAGAAACTTCATAGAGCAAATACAGCCATCTAAGTTTCAAGAGCAGCTAGGGGCAGCCATTGGAGCTGGGATTCCCTGCTACACAGGTCCACAGCAATTTCAGCTTTAATCTGAACAAATTATAGCTGTATTGGAACAAAATGTTTAAACAGATCCTTTAAGAGCCACGGTTCAGAACATGCACAATGTACAGTATGTAAGCCCTGCGGTAAGTTAAGTTTGTTGTTTACCTCACAGTCACAGGCAGTTACCACCCACGTGAAGATAACGGTTCAGGGTAAAAAAAGAAAAATCACTTGAAGAATTGAAGTTGCTAACTATGGTGAGACAACAGGTAGAAAAATTCTACAGGAAGTAGACTATGGAAAGGGGGGAGGTTCAGTTTGTGACGTATGTAATCACAAGTTTGCTAAAAGCAAAATTAACAGAAGGTTCAAAATGAATGGTGAAAGATGGAGTAAACTTAGAAGTTGATTAGTCACTGCTACACGACCTACAATCAGAGAAAAGACGGAAAAGAGGCTCAGTGATTATTAGTGCTTGCTGCTCTTCCAGAGGACCTGAGTTCAGTCCTTATCACCCTCCTAAGACACCTTACAAACACCTGAAGCCCTAGCTGCTGGGGATCCAGTGCAGTCTTCTGGGCTCTTTAGATGTTCACACACATGCACAAAATAACTTGCGTTAGAAAATTTTCTTTTAAAACAGAGAAAGAAATTGAAGAGGGATAAGCACCCTCTGATACACTGTGGTTGGCACTGGAGTCTTGGCAACAGCAAAAAGCAAGATTACCTCAAGCACATAGAGAACACCAGGAAAGCCCAGAGCAAGAAAACTTTCCTAAGCACTCAAGGTTAGCTGTTACACATAAAAAGTAAAGATTTTCATGAAAACCTGAGAGGAAGAAATACTGCAATAGTTGGGACAAAGATCTACTCCTCGCTACATCTTCGCTCTAGAAAAAAATATGGAAACCATAAAAACTGGACCGGCACAACATGGTGATGACCACCGACATGACAGAGGCATGATATCATGGGAATATCGAGCCACTTTATGACTGGATCTAAGGTGGGCTTCATGAGGTACAACCAACCCATACCTGCCATTTTTGTGGGGCCAGGAACCTATAGCCAGACAGGTTGTAGACACTATAGAGAACCTACCACTGTTTCTGATAAACAGACATAGTTTTGGACTGATTCTTTGTAACTTCTTGTTATACCTGTCTATCAGTACAGCTCAGAGCCCTCATAGGAAAGGCTTCTATCTGCAGCAGACACCGACTACTGGTCAAGCTATGGTGAATAAGAGGCTGGACCGCTGAGCTGTAAACAGGACATTTATATCATACTCCCTTCTCCCAAGGCTCAGAGACCAGTGTGGAGGAGGGGACAGAGAGATTGTGAGAGCTGAAAGTGGTGGACAGCTTCCATGGAACAGTCTTTCCTCATCACAGCCATGAAGCTGCACATGTGAACTCACAGTGGTTATGATAGAACACACAAGACCTGTGCAAGCTCTACCGTGTAAACAACATGGATAAGGGAGGTGGGCACAAAGTCCTACCCCCAATTGAGGAGCTTATTAATGAGAGTAATAGTTAATGACTGCTGGGGGAGGGGAAATGAAGGGAGAGAGAGAAAGAGAATACTTTCATTTTTCTTTAAAGATATGGTTTTTGATGGGTCTACAATACTACAGAGGATGGCCCCACACTCAGAAGTATATAGGCAATGCAAATAGACCTTGATTTTTTTTTTTTTTTTTTTTTTTTTTTTTGTAAAGGACATGAAGTTGGGAACCTTAGATGATAAGGGAGAGTATAACCAAAATACATTGTATAAAATTCCTACAGATTTACAGGAAAATGTTTATTTCTCACCTATAAAACCAACCATATTTATCATCTATCAACCAAAGCATCTGTATCAGACATCCATTTATCATCTATGTATATATCCAAATATCTGTTTATTGAATGACCTATCATATATTCACCTATTAGCCAGTTTTCATATATCTATACAATTATCTGTCTAATTTAATATATAAGACTGCTTAAAGTGCAAACAGAATTACTGTTTCACTCAACCTATGACCTAATAGGGTTAATAGATATTAAGAGAAGCATATAAGAATATACTTGAGAGTTGCTATGTTTCCCAGAAGTAACTGAATAACTGTGGTTTATTGTGGTAAGTTAAAGATACATGGTATAATCAATAAAGCTCTAAAATTATCCAAAGAAGTATAGATAAAATTCAATATACTAAATTAAAATGCAATCCTAGAAATCACATTTGAAAATGAAAGCAGATTTAAGAAATGAAAAGGAGAGAGAACAAAATAAAAAAATGGCATAACTGATGATACTTATGTCAATAATGATATTAAATATATAGACTGAATAACCCAATCAAGGGATTACCATGGTGAATTTGTAAAGAACCAATTCAATTATGTCTACAAGCAAAATGCAACAGAAAATTACAAATAGATTGAAAACTTAATATTAGAAGTGATATTCTCTGAGATTAGTCCCAGGCAGTAGTGAAGTTAAAATAAGAGACACGTGATCCAGGAAAAGACCGTGGAACCTCCTGGTGGTGAGCTCAGAGCCAGGCAGGAGCAAAGTTATGAGAGCAGATGACGTGAACTAGAGTAGGGGAGCAGAAACCTCATGACAGTGGGCTCAGAAGAAGTAGCCTCTGTGTGAGATCCGGGGACAGTTTGGAGATGACCCTGGTGGCGAAGACAGGAGTCCATATTGTGAGCTTAATAGAAACCACCAGCGACAAGCACACTGAAGTTGATAGTATTGTAGTTTGGGGGTTTGATGGAATATATTTAGATAATGTGAAGCACTAACACTTACTCTGAATTACTCTACAAATTCCCATAGTCAACTTCATTGTTCAAGGAAATCAGAAAGCTTATATTTCCAGGAAGATGATGGAATTACCCGACACGGCTTAGCTGTTGTAATAAATACATTCAGATAAAAACTTCCCATCTAGATAAAAAGTACAGTGTAAGATGTTACTGAGTTAGTCTTTCCTTTACTCGGATTTTAACTTGTGCACCAGGTTATTACAAACACCAAGCATATAGAAGGATGGGGCAGAGAAGGAAGAGCCAGCCCTGGTGTTGTCATCATCTAAGGACAATTTCTAGTGAACTGAGCAGGTAGCAGGGGTGTGGACAGAATTATAGCTTGTGGGCTGCCAGTCCTTTTAAATAACCGATGCTGATCACCACCTATTAGAAACGGGAAGCCCAAAGGTTGTCCGCAACCCCCTCTATTGCATTCTCCTCCTCTCAAAGTCAGTTCTTGGAGACAGCTATTTGTTATGAGAGCCTGCTATGTTTATCAGGGCTGCAAAGACATTTGCCAATATGCATTCTGCACAGAGCGCTCCGTGTGAGCAGACCACAGCCGATGGAAATTAGTCTACAAATTTGGCGGCTTGATTTTGATTGTACTCCAGCACAAGGCAGCATTTACACCTATTTTACAGGAGTCACAGAGTACAAGAGAAAATTCTGCCTTTTATCAAATGCATGTTTATCCACCCCTTCCTTGAAGGGGCTACACCTGGGGTTGGGCACGGGAAGCCGGGAATGTGATCGGCACTGAGACACTTGGACTTTCCAAACAATGCAGCCTTGATTATAATGAGTGGCTGACTTTTATCTGGATACAAGCATACAACCAAAAATGTCTATGGTATTATCAAACAATAGCATCTTGGTGAATTAGCCACAAAATGCCTGTTTTCTCAGAGATGGTCCATTCTACATCAGCATGAGTGCCCAGGGCAGCTGTCTATTTAGGTACTTTGATCTTCCAGGCTGATTAAATATGGTTCTAGGAAAGGCACATTTCAGTAGCCAATGGAGTATTTCAGGAGCTGATTGAGACAGGTTAACAGTTGGGTACAGTCATGAACACCCCAGAACTTACTTCCTGTCTACCTGGTCAAGTCCGTGTGTCTGTCTTGAAGAAGGTGAAAGACTACGAACATCCCAGACATCCTGATACAGAGGGGCCTGGATTTACTTGGTGGGAAACGATTGACCTCTCTTTTTCTGGTCTCATCTCTCAGGTTGAATAATAATCATGTAGTATATCCCCGAGCATCATCACCAGGTTTGGCTCTGAGCCTGGGTGTCTGATTAGCGGTCTGGACATGCTATCTTAATTAGTCCGTAAGTAAATCTACAAGGCCAGTGGAAGGCCATCTTCATTGACACTGGATGATAATATTTTCCCACTGTGTAGAGTAGATTCTGTCAGAAGTCAAGCCCATATCTTTTTTTTTTTTTAATCCATAGCTTATTTCCCATGCCACTGTTCCTGCTTTATAACCATTTCCATTTTCCAATTCCTGGCTTGCTGAATGCTTTATTGAGAAATAATATTTGAGACTGAAGATTGGGGTGGTAAAAAAAAATAAGAACCTAACTTATAATCCAATTTCTTTATCATGGGAACCCTCAGCATGAAGGAAAAAGGGGGAGAAATGTTAAAAATCCAGCATGGGGATAACTAAAAATCACATCTGGAAATGCTGATGTCATCTCTTGACAGCATTTAAGCAATAAAAGACAAGATAAATGTTACATGCAAAATCTTTTAGCAGAACCTACATGTTTTACACCCACACAGGCTTCATGAGTATACTGGCATGGTACCTTAAAATATCCATAAGAGGCATGGCTGGAGAGATAATGCGGTGGTTAGGAGTACTTGACATTCTTCATGAGGTCCAAGGACACGAGGCTTACACACGTTGCTCAGGCATACATACAGACAAAGCACCTATTCACATTAAATATTTTGAAATAATTAATAAACATAGGTATGTATGAGGATAAAATGGTTATGTTTATGACGGAAGTAACTTCATCTCTCTCTCTCTCTCCTAGAGCTAGCTCTTAAAGTGAAGTTTGACAAAGGTTGAGAATGCTTTTAAATGTCTAACTCTTGTCTGATTTGATGATCTGTTTTTTTTTAGAGCTTCCTTAATATCTAGTCAAATTTGTTATCTCTGATTTATATTAAGGATTAGAGAACCGAACTATTTTCCTGCTTTGGAGCTATTTATTAGAGAAAAGACAGCTGCCACAGATGCCCGTGGAAGAGTCTGAAGTGCTAGAAACTGGAGAGTGTGAGCCTGGAGCTTGGTCGGTTGTACCCATGCCTAACATGAATGAAGCTGTTAAAGCCAGGTGACCTCATGAATGAAACATGATGCCCTCCATAACACCCCAGTGCTCAGGAGGTAGAGATGGAAGGAACTAAATTCTAAGACCACCATTGTAAGAGTATTGGCCCAGGACCCCCAAGACTGAGTTCTCAGCACAAAGGAGATTTACTTGGGACAGAGGGACAGAGGGCAGGGAATGAGACAAGGATAGGAGATGGATGATGAGAGATAAAGGGAAGGAAACAAGGAAGAGGGGCAGGGGGTATTTGTCCCACAGGACAAAGGACTGCCTCTGGAAAGAGAAGAGACAGACATGGACCGCAGAAAAGTGGCAGTTTATAAAACTACAAGACAAAAAAAAACCCACTTTAGGATGCTTAATTTTAATTTGGCATATTAATTACGTGAGCCGTGGGAGCTTTGATGGCTGGAATTCAATATTTTGACATTAGTAGTCAACCTCAGGAGGAAAAAGTGGCCAAATCATGGAAAAGACCTTGGTGTCTAAGTTTTAGGAATGTAATTTAGGGTTTTAGCATGGTAGAGAGAACTGGGGAGAAGGTATAGCTGTACCCGCCAGGCTTGGTCTGGCCAGAGTCCTTTTAATCCTCATTGTCTAGTGATATTCCAAACCAACCTGAGATACTTGAGACCTCGTCAGGGAACAACAACAACAAAATAAAATAAAATAAAAACAAAAACAAACAACAAAATCCCAAATCAGAGAATTGAATATTTTAAATCTCATCTACTTATATTCTGAAAAAAAAAAAAAAAAAAAAGGAGGGGAGATGTATCAGAATGCACTGCATTTTTTTAGTGTATTTTTGAAATCTGTCTCACAGAGGTCCGTGTCTGATATCATAAATAGGTCCCCGTGTGTTACACAAAGTGAGAGTCCTTCCTTTTAGATGTCATCATATTTAAACATAAAGCTCACACTTACTCGGATTATGCAATGAATGCGATCTAGGAAACAGGCAGAGCAGGCTGGCTAGAAGTAGGGGGAGAGGAGTCTTACCGGGCGCTTTCTGGGTTGAATCTTCTCTGGTTGAATCCTGCGCCCAGAGCTGCTCACAGTTCCACATGGTTAGGTTCTGACCTGTGCTCCTCTGCACTTGTGCCTACACAGCACCCCAAGGGCAGGAGCGCACCCTGCCCGGGCTCCTGTATCTTCAGAACATTCCCTCCACCCCTCAGCGCTATCTTCTCTGAATCCCTGACACTGAAAAAAGGTAGAAGTCTTGTGGATCTTAGCAGCTTTGTAGGTGTGCCGAACAGTTCTGACTAAGGAGAAGCAGTATGGGTTTGCATGAAAGCATCCCTCCAAGTCTGAGTACTTGGTCCCCAGTAGGTGGTGCCCTTTGGGGAGGCTTAGAAGGTGTGACCTTGCTGGAGTAAGCACATCTCTGGGGGTGGGCTTTGATGTCACAAAGCCACACAACAGTCCCAGTTTGCTCTCTCTGCATCATCCTAATGGTTCAAGATGTGAGCCCTCAGCTTCAGCATGCCTCTGTTCTGCCATCATGGATTCTGGAAGTCAAAGCTTTTCTTCTAGTAGTTGCCTTGGTGCTGTGCCTGATCACGGAAGTGTAACTAATTCAGGTGCTCAAAAAGTGACATACTTAATTTTCCCTCTGTGATAGGAAGAGAGCCGTGTCTCCTTCCTAGCATCTCCTACCACAGCTGGTTTAAGAGACACCATACCACAGGTAAGCAGGTATTCCTAAACATGGCATGACTTACTAGCAGACACACAGGGTATTGAGCATGACCAAAATTTCCACAGACGTCATGTGTGTATTCTCACTGAATAGAAGGAACCCGTTACTCTGAACAAGCAGCCAGCTCTGTGCTATGCTTCTGTTGAAGGAAGCAGGAGCTGATGCAGAGGCCATGGAGGGATGTTACTTACTGAATTGCTTCCCTTGACTTGCTCAGATTGTGCTCTTATAGAACCCAGGACCACCAGCCCAGGGATGGTGGTACCACCCACAATGGCCCCTTCTACCTTGATCACTAATAGAGAAAATGCCTTACAGTTGTATCTCATGGAGGCATTTCCTCAAGGGAGGCTCCTTTCTATGTGATAACTCCAGCCTGTGTCAAGTTGGCACAATAAACAAGCCAGTGCACTGTGTGTGCATGTTTTTACATGTGTGGGCACACAAGTGGGTGAGTACCTGTGTGAACATGTGCAGCCTGCGCCTGCGGTAGATTTCAGAAACCATC
Organism: Micromys minutus; assembly: GCF_963924665.1. Lineage (NCBI taxonomy): Eukaryota > Metazoa > Chordata > Mammalia > Rodentia > Muridae > Micromys > Micromys minutus. The sequence goes on along the minus strand of NC_137965.1, from coordinate 23,084,045 downwards.
CTCTGTTGTTCTCTTGTCTTATTTACTGAGTCAGGGTCTTTCAGTGACAGCCAGACTTCTGACATGGCTCTGAGTTCTGAAGAGCCCACCCCTATTTCTGCTTTGCCAGGCTGGGTTGCATGTGGTCACCATTCCCACCAGCATGTACTTGGATCCTGGGGATCTGAACTCTGGTCCTCATGCTCTTGGGGCTATTGCTTATGCACTGAGCCATCTCTGCGGCCCAATGGTTATACTTGAAGTATATCTATATGAAAGTGTCAGAAACAAAGCATACTCGTCAGTCATTGAAAGGACATGTCCAGCTTGGTCCCATAGTCTAGAGTTCACCAATGTTTGGTGTACAGATATCTACTGGCATATTGGAGTGGGGCGTTTGAAATACCCATGAAATGCCTTTAATCATGAAATGTTAGGATTTAATTAAACCTTTTCTAAGCTGTTATGAAAATAATATCACAAAGAACTGATTTTTCAGTTTTTTTTTAGTAGTTCATTATATTTATATGTGGAGAATGGTACAAATATGTACTATATATATATATATATATATATATATATTTCAAAGCAGCTTTTGTTTGGTTTGTGGTTTTAGTTTTCTGGGGGGAGTGGGCCGCTGTGAGGTACTTTTGTTGCTTGTTTTTTGAGACACAGTCTCACTGTGTAGCTCAGGCTGATCTTGAATTCAAGCCAGTCCTCTTGCTACTGCCTCTGGAGCACGAATTAAGGGTCATTCCACCACATCTGCCTCTTTCAAAGCTTTCTGATTTACACTTGACAGGATCACATAGATCCTTTGAGCACATAGTCCGGGTCAGGCCTTGTGTATCAACCTCTGAGTCTCTGGAGGATGGCCCAGGCATAGGCTAACAGTTTGCTGAAAATGTTCTTGAATGTTGTAGATGTCTTTATTATTATTATTATTATTATTATTATTATTATTATTATTATTATTATCATTATCATCATCATCATCATCATCATCATCATCATTATCAATTACTTTATTCATTTACATTTCAAATATTAGCCCCTTCTCAGCCACTCCTCTTTGCCTCTAAGAAGGAACTCTCCCACCCACCCACCCACCCACTCCCACCTCATCCCTCTAGCATCCCCTTTCTCTGGGTGAGGCATCAAGCCTCAACTGGACGAAGTGCCTCCCCTCCCACTGATGCCAGATGAGGCAGTCCTCTGCTACATATGCATCAGGGGCATGTGTTATAGATTTCTAATGAAATACAATTATACTTTGATGAATTTTCTCTTGGCTTATGTTTCTTTTTTCTTTACACTTCTGTTGATCAGGTGACTCGTGAATCACAGTGACTACTGAGGAAAGAGAGGCCATCAGGGAGGAATGGGTCCACATATGGCCACATGGTATTAGTGATGTTCATCTCAGTAGTACAAAGTTCTGAATGGGACCACTGTGTCTGCAGCCTTGGTATCGATATCCAAGAGGCAGGACAGCAACTTCCCATGAATGTTTCAGAGCAGCTAAAAAACAAAACTCAACAAATGCAAGAATGGGCTTGCATAGAAGCTGTCCCTTGCATAGACCCTGTCTCTTGAGTCTGTAAGCCACAGACCCTACCCAATATTTCACAGTAAGATCACATATGCCTTTGGAAACTTTAAAGGTTGCAATGTGTTTTATTTCTCTTCTTTGGAATTCTTGTGTATTTCTGTGATTATTAAGGACAACAAAGATATATTTCTTGGCTGCTCAACAGAAAGGAGTTGGCTGGTACATTTTGCCTCCATTGGTTTAAAAATGGACCCTTAAAAAATTTCCTAAATAAATTCTCTGAGTGTTCAAAAATCAAGGAACAGTGCCAAGGGGCAAGAGCCCAAATACTGCCAAGAACCAGACTAGATGGGGTTGTCAACAGTGTATTAAGCACAAATAACAAAGAAATATGGTGTGTCTAAGTCTGGCCTGCCAGTTTCAAGTCTGTCCCCAAATTTCTGTCAAACTCTAATGTTGGGGAAGGAGGAAAAAGCCCAGTGCAGATTGAATGCCCCTAGTCACAAGCCCACATTTCTGGAAATAAAGTGAAGGTTAAGTAGCTTTGACAGAAAGTAGTTTAGAGGAAGAACTCTGGTTAAAAGGAAGGAATGGTAGAGAGAACAGGGAATAGCATTATGTGGGGGAGCTACAGGGCAGCATCTGCAGGCAGATTTGTGATTATTCCCGTTTCCACATTGCTCAGCAGTGACAGGTCGTATCCGGCTTCGATGCTGGAAAGGGTGATGTTCAAAGAAATCAGTTTTTGAGCTTTCTGAGGCATGGGGCTGCTGTATCCAGGAAAGTGTCTCACTAAGCTGAGTAGTGAGGAGGTAGTCTTGACCTCTGCTTCCTCACACTGCAGGGAGCCCACTTCTGCATCTTTCACCCCTGGTGTGTGGTCACCAGTGCAGGGACCTTATCTTGTTCACATTTTCCTGGGCTTTCTGATACAGCCTCAGCCTCGCCACAGTACTCTCACTGAGAAGGTGAAGACACCATCTTTCTGTTCTAAAAAGAGATGGGAAGACAAGGGGAGAAAATATTCTTCTTTACAATGTGCTATTGTAACAATATGCTAGTGACTTGATATCATGATCTGTGGTTTCTCTGTATCTCCCTTGAGTGTTGACCATAGTACTAAACACTTCCATGTAAATAGACAGAAATAGGCCTAGTGTGCCCTAGTCTCCATGGTGGTCCTGGATACAGAGCAGATATATGTATTCCTCCCGCTTAGGTCTCTATATCCAAGTCCAGACACTATGTATCCAGCATTGTAACAGTTTTATCAAGGCTGCCTGGGAAGACCACTGTGAAAAACATGCTTCAAGTTTAGCTTGAAGTGGGTTAAGCTTTTATACACTGTCACTTATTTTTCGGTGTGATTGGTACTTCCTTTAAGTTACTATTAAATTTGGTGTTCTTCAAGGGATGTTTTACACATGGTTTTCCGTGTCTTCCTGTCTTTGTTCCTGTTACTATCATAAAATACCTCGACAAAAGTATAAGGAAAGAGAGGGTTATTTGGGCTCACAAGGCCATCGTGGTGGGGAAGTCCTGGTGGCTGGAGTCTGAGGCACAGCTGGTCATAGCACATCTGCAGTCAGGAAGCTGAGGGTGATGAGTGCAAGCTGCTGCTCAGCCTCTATTCTCCATCCCAGGATTCTAGCCCGATAGTGGGATTAACCATGGCTAACCACGAGTCTTCTCACCTCAGAGAACACAATATGGGATTATCAAAAATAAATCAAAGATGTTCTAAAAACAAAGCAAATAGTGAAGGTAATTTCTTATCCAGAGGCCTATCTTCTAAATGAGGTTCTTAGATACTGTATCAGAATACAAGAGTAAGCAGGAGGAACAGGGATTCACTAGGAACCCTTCAATTAAGATTACAAAGTTAAAAACAGAAGAGGGCTTTGTGGAAATTATGTGACCCAGTCAGATGCATAGGTTAACAACAACTGCAGTTTTCTAATCTCCACTTCTGTTCCTCCTCAGTCTCCCTTGGTAAGACCTTAAGTCTTGAATCCCAGAGCCCCAACTTCTCATGTCCAGTATTGTATCTCCAACTCTGTAAGTCAGAGTTTCTATACTCCAGAGATCCTAGAGGGTAACTGCTCTCTTCATTGTTCTGATGTTAAATATTGTCAGTTTGATTGGCTCCTGAATCAACTACAGAGACATCCTGTGGGCAGGTCTATGAGGGCATTTCTAAGAGGAATTTGCTGTCTAGTGGAAGCCCAGAAGCAACGTTTTGCCTGCCTACTTTTGCTCCTGGTTTGTAAATGCATCTATCCTGTCCTTGCTGTTGCTGAATCTGCTACTATGGGCCACTATTATCCTCAATTTACTTTGGAATGCAGATTATCAGCCCTACTTATATGAACTGAAGGCAAACGTGCTTCCTCAGAATGTCAGAACCAGGTTGGAAGTGATGAAGCATCAGGCTCATGGACTGAGAAGCCACCAGAACGAGGATGACCATTGTTGGATTACCCAGTGAATCATATAACCCAGTCATGGAAACAGATCCCTTCTATATTCTCTCTATATTCCACGAGTTCTAGAAAACAGTCACCTTCACTGCCACCTGGAGAGTTGGGTTTCTCTGTAGATTTCCAAATCCTGTCAGACTAGATAAATTATCATTCCATTTAAATCTGCATCTTCTCTTTCTTCTTGTTCAGTAACTCTCGAACAGATCTCTGTTGTAACATCAATGTTGCCTTATATAACTGCCAATCCCATACCTAGGCTTGCATGCCACTAAATATTGGTTTTTAATGTTTTCAACATACATGTGCATTCTGGTCAAACTAATCTCTCTGCCCTTTCTTACCCTCCTCCTACCCACACCAATCCTTCCGTCAAATCTCCATTGTACTTCATGTCTTTTTGTTTTAATTTTCTAAACCACTAGTTTTAATCAGGGCCACTCATGGGCATGTGTATGATGCTATCTGCTTGAGACAGGCAGTCCCTGGTGGCTACAGCACCGAAGTCAACCACTGACTTTCCCTCCTCTAGCAGCCCTGCATTGCCATTAGCTTCTTTGGGTGTGGTATGGCCTTATGAGCTCCTCTCCCATCTATGACTAAATGTTTATAGGCCCAGTCTTGTGTGAGGCATAGGCATGAGAGACCCAGCTACTGTTGGTTCATAAGTGCCACAGTAATAGCATGCTTAATTAAAACTTTCATGTACAGCCTTTGTTTCTATTGTACAGCTCTTATATTTCAGTGACCACCTTCATGACTTTTCCAGAATCTTGGAAGAGGGGATAAGCATGCTCTGTATAACCCTGAGCCTTCCATGGTCATTTGTTAGCAGAACCATGACCAGCTATTAGTCTTAGCATTGACTCCCATTCTCAGCCAAAAGAAGCTTCTCTCATTGAGGCTGGAGGTCATGCTAACTGATTGGGAAGAAATATTTGGAAAGTAGTGTGCCAACATATGTATTTATAAAACAATAAGAGTATTTTCAGCTTTAGTTTCCATGACCTCTCCAGCTATGAGCCTTTGACCATATCTACAATAATGAACATCAACTTCCTCCTAATCCGCAAGACTCAGATGCAATCAGAAACCAGGTTTTTACTCCACAATAGCTGTGCCACATTGCACCAGTAAGGACTTCTTCCTGAAAAGCTAGCGTTGTAGCATTCAAGACCCAAAGGTGTGAAAGAACATAGCAGACTTGTCTCTCTTAGTTACCGTGTAGCAACTTCAGCATTTTAATGTCCACTAGCAGAGAAGCTTCTAGTTTGGCTCCAGCATTGCAGACGCAAATGCATTTAGCTTCAGAGTCTTAGCATCTAGTTCTAATGGGGAATCAAGGGCAATACCATAACTTGTATAATTTGGGGGAACGTCTGGGACCTTCCTGGCTGACAATTTCTAGGGAAGTGTCTTACATTGGGTTTTGGTTTATAACTCATGCCTTTTAAAGTCATAATTACCCATCTATGTATGGCACCTGTGCCCAAAATACAATTCTATGACCATGGAATCCAGTTGTGTTCATAGCCATGAGTACCTCATATGATTCTCTGTGTTCCCATATGTCAGTTCATACTGTAGTCTCTTCCTTCTGTTCAAGAACTAACACTATTGTTACATCCTTGGACTTCCTACCCTTCAATCACCTCATAAAAAAATAAATAAATAAAGGCTAGGGGTAATGAGAGCAAACTTTAATTTAGCTGTGCTGCAGAAAACAGACCATCCAGGTCTACCCTCAGCTACAGATGTTTGCTAGCCTCACCCTCCTTTCTCTCAGATTTCACGTCTTTGGTTCCCTCTTGGGATTTTTTTTCTGAAATCCATAACCTCTCAGGTGTCATCATTGTCTCATCTCTGACTTGTTTTAAAGTCTCCACCTCTTCTGTGTGTATTAAGCTCCCTCTTTATGTGTTCTTATTTGCTGACTGTGTGTATCTTCCACAGTAAAGCTGACTCATGTGATGTCTTTTAGATACTGTTTTACTATTCTGCCTGCCCATTCCCAAACTCCTCTCCTCGGTGTAGAAGTATCATCTGCAGATATCTTCCTCTTTACATCTGTTCCCCACTGATGCTGTGTCCCCTGGGATTGGTACCAAACAGGGTGTGACAGATGGGGAACTGTATTTGGGCTGGACAGGAATGCAAACTGTCACCAAATAGACACTTGCAAAGTCATTTCTCTGTCAATTGTGCATATAACGGTGATTTATCTATTTGTTTTGTTGCTGAGGGCACGGCAGCGATGGCAGGCATGACATGATCAAGGGGACATGTCTGAGCATTCTTTACATTTTAAACCACTATGTCCTAGTTATATTAGAAAAATGGCAGGGGATATGTAACATTGTAATGGGTTTCGGTGTTAAAATATAAACACAAAACACTATAATGGTGCAGATTTGACAGCATGATCACTCCCATCGACATAAATAAGATATGAAGCACAAGCTTTTTCTTAATTCTCAAAAATTAAGATATCTTAGGAACGTGTTAGATAAGTGACCTCTGACCTCTGAAACGGGTTGACTCCAGTGCTTTACCTTGTTTCCTTGGAACATACAAAAATATGCTTTCAAAGTACCGTTTCCTTGAGAATCCCTGCAGACTCTAGGAAACGGAGTGTTGATGCTCTCTATTTTAAAGGTTTTACAATTTAATTATTGAAATTTAAGAGGCATTTTGTGCAAAAAGAAACAGACAACCTGCAGACACAGAAAATGCTTATCCACAGAGCCAAGGAGCAATATTTTTATCTGCGATCAGTGGAGTGGCTAATGTGGTAGCTGGCAGAGACGTGGCCACAGCCATGGACAGGGTAGCACGTGGATTAGGTGATATATCAGCTAGGCCAAGCCCAGAAGGGATTCCTCCAAAGTGCCTCTCAGGCAATTGTAAATTGTACAGGTGAAGATGACAAGACAGGGACATGGGATCTGTACAGAGATTACCAAATGGAGAGAGACAGCGTACTCAATCCTGTCACACAGAGAGACAGTGCATACAATCCTGGCATTAGCTTAGAAACTGAGGCTTCACAAACATTGCTGAAGAGTGAGACAGGAGAACAAGCTCATGGCATGTGTACTTGCAAACTCTTGCAAACACTCTACAGTGAGTTTTTATCCCTGAGAAATTAAAATGGGTCATCAAGTATCCCCTCACTTACAACTCAGTCAACATTGATATTATTCTTAACACAATTCTTGGAAGGAATCTTCTATTAACATTTGGAAAATCCTTAGTCAACATATAATCTTATAAAATTGGTTTATTTTGTGCAAATGTTTGGGGGGGAAACAAAGAGGTCATCTTCAAAGGGGGTATTGTGGGCAGTTAGATAATATTTAGTGTTGGCTATTTTTCTCAGGATAAAAATGTATATGTGTTGACCCAGAATGTCACAGACTTTCCATGAATGTGATTCTTTCTCATCAGTATCTATTAGGACCCTTCTCATTTCATTGATCCCCTGCCCCCATTATCGTTACTTTGTTCACTTGAACTCTTTAAAAAATTTAGTTATTTATTATTTATTTATTTAGAGGCACAATCTTGCTATGTGGCTCAGGCTGTCTTTTAACTCCACATCCTCTGGTCTCCTCCTAGCAAGCCCTGGGATCCCAGGAGTGGGAAGACCCACCCAGTTATGTTTTGGCATGAGTTTGTCACAGTTGGAAGCCTTATAGAATAATTGAGGAAGAATAAATGTCTTTCTAGTATGATCTGTGCACTGATTGTTTATGGAATACATGGATATATTAATTCAGATCAAATTCATGATTTGTTTTAGTTTTTTGCTGTTCCGTCTCTGTTCCTCTGTCTCTATATGTTTCTCTCCTTCTCTACCCATATATATGTTAGAAAAATATTTGAAAGAATGTCCTTGGAAAATATACCAGAATAAACAATGTGGAATGAAGTAATAGAAATAAAATAATCTAAGTTTAGAGAAGGGTGAAATACAAGCATGATCAAATTAAATGAGGAGTGATCTGACAAGGTCCTGTGATAAAAGCACATGTGATAGAAACATAGCGCATGAACTGTTGGATTTTTCTCAATTTCAATATCAGATAATTAGAAAACACCTCGAGAAAGTTTGTTCTGGGTGATGGTCCAGGTCTTTCTAGAAATAGACCTTTAGTGACTGCTAGCAGATGAAGAAAACAAAAATATTTTTAGACAGTTAATAGGTTTTAAATCTTATTTTATTTTTCATTTTCTGTGTGTATTCCCATGCATATGTGTGTAAGTATAAGTAACTTTAGTGGCCAGAGGAGGAGACTAGATCCTCAGGAGCTGGGCTGGAGTTACAGGCAGTTGTGAGCTACTCAGTGTAAGTTCTGGGAACTGAATCTTGTCCTGTGTAAGGGCAGAAAGTCCTCTTAATCTTTGAGCATCAATCCAGACCTGCTGTTGGGGTTATTTCCCTTTATTATACAAATATCTATATATGTGCATATATACACATATATTGTTCCTAGGTTCTATAAGAAAGAAGACTGAGCAAATTATGAGAACCAAGCCAGTAAGCTGCACTCCTCTCTGGCCTCTATATCAGTTCCTGCCTCCAGGATACTGCTCTGCATGAGTTTCTGCCCACCACTGCCTTATATAATGAACTGTTATATGGAACTGAGAACAAAATAAACCCTTTTGTAGTGGCTATTTCTGGTTGTCAACTTGACCATATCTGGAATGAACCACAATCCAGAATTGGGAGGCCCACCTTTGGTCTCGATCTTGAGGCATAGAAGCTAAGAATCTTAGGAAACTAAGGAAAGGAGATCACTGAGCTCAAGGTTGTCTGGGACAAGCAAGTCCCAGATCCAGGTGTGGTGGCACACACCTTTAATCTGGGACACACCTTCAGTTGGAGACTACATAAGAACATCGGAACAAGGAAGGCTTTCTCTTGGCCTGCCTGCCTTCTGGGGCTTTGCCTGCTTGTCCTGTGGGACTGAGCATCTGCTAGATCCTTGAACTTCACATCTGCTGCCGGGCATTGTTAAGGGATTTGACTACAGACTGTAAGTCACCAATAAATACCTTGCTATATAGAGACTATTCATAAGTTCTGTGACTCTAGAGAACCCTAACTAATACACCTTTCTTCTGCAACTTGTTTTTGGTCATGGTGTTTCATCGCAGCAATAGGAACCCTAACTAAGACAGGCATGAAGCTTCACTGTCAGAGCCAGTTGCCTCTGTCTGAGGAGTGCTGTGTTCTTCAGTAGCAGGAGGACACTGAAAGTACAGGACATTGACTAGAGTCACTGAAGTACCTTTGGAGATCTGAAACATGACTGTACAAAGCTCACAGAGAGGTGGCAGCACCATTCCTGAGATTTTGCCTTCTCTTTGAAGGGAAATGTTATAAATCGTGTCTTGTCCTTTGCAAGGTAGACTTCTCTTGAGTAATTGGCATGCACACATGCAAAGGTAAGCATGTGACCCAAAGTAGAGTAGCCAATTGTCAACCTGACCAGACTTGGAATTACCTAGGAGACACACCTTTGCGAAGATTTTTTTTTTTTTTTTTTTTTGGTCAGGTAAGCTTCTTTTAAGTGAATTTTTTTTTTTTTTTGTCTTCAAAACAAGATTTATTTCTTTTTAACATGAAAATACATGGAAAATACATTGGTCTCTTATCTGTTACAAACAAGACTCAAATTATTAATCATAACAAGAAGTGTTGAGATATTTCCATCTACACAAAAGACTAACAGCTTATTATTTTTTTTAAAGATTTTAAACATTTTTTGCTTAAAATTATACATTTTTGTCAGTACTGTTTTTTCAGACATTAAAATAAATTTTACATAAAACCATGTGAATATGTTTTTTTAGTCAGTACTTGATTTTTTTCAAGGGCTTGACAGTATGCATTGAAAACGTACTAGTTGCAATAAGCGTAAAGTACATGCAAAACAAAACGCAACATGGAAATAGTCAAAGTCTTCTTGTTTTGTGAATATATGTATAGTTTTTGTTTTCTTTATTTCTTGGACTTCATACAGTCTGTGAGTTGTTTCTGGGGGAGTGCAAGCCTCTGGGGTTAGCATCCCACTATCAGTGACTGCATATTATGTCTGTTCTTTTGTGACTGGGTTATCTCACTTAGGATGATCTTCTCTAGATGCAGCCATTTTCTTAAGAATTTGGTTAAGTCATTGTTTCTGGTGGCTGAGTAGTATTCCATTGTGTATATGTACCACAATTTTTGTATCCATTCGTCTTCTGAAGGACATCTGGGTTCCTTCCAGCTTCTGGCTATTATAAATAGAGCCGCTATGAACATTGTGGTGCATATATCTTTGTTGTGTATTAAAGTGTCTCTGGGGTATATGCCCAGAAGTGGAATAGCTGGGTCTTCAGGTAGTACTATATCCAATTTTCTGAGGTATCGCCAGACAGATTTCCAGAGTGGTTGTATTAGCTTGCAACCCCACCAACAGTGGAGAAGTGTTCCTATTTCTCCGCAGCCTCGCCAGCATCTGCTGTCATCTGAGTTTTGGATCTTGGCCAATCTGACTGGTGTGAGGTGGAATCTTAGAGTTGTTTTGATTTGCATTTCCCTGATGGCTAAGGATGTCGAGCACTTCCTCAGATGTTTTTCGGCCATTCGGTGTTCCTCAACTGAAAAAGATTTGTTTAGCTCTGTATCCCATTTTTTAATAGGGTTATTTGAAGACTTTTCCAGGAAGGTTTCACTTAGAAAGGTAGACTCACCATAAATGCAAGCTGGAGACCTAGGCAGAGTTTAAAACAAAACAGTATATAGCTAAGTGAGTACCAGCTTGCTTGTCTACTGAGAGGTGAGGTATCTCTGCCCCTCATACTCTTAGCATAAACTGCACCATGCGTCACCCAGCACAATGTGTAAACTCTCTCAAAACATAAGTCAAACCTTTCTTCCCGTATATTGTGTTTTGATTGATATTTGGTCCTAACAAGATAGTTGGTAACTAACACAGACAAAGCTGCACAAGGAAAGTGAGATACCAGGATTCTGTGAGTTTCCAGTTTGGTTAAAACTAAAGGGGCTAACTGAGGAGCTGAGGCCTTTTAGCAGAAGCATCTCAGTGCCTGTCAAAAGACAAAGAGAAACACCCAGAATCGTAACATGAAGATTTATCTAAATATCTCCCCTTCCAGACTTGACCCAAGATCAAAGCTCAGGCCACTGAGCAGTTGGAAAAGACTTCAATGCTGTTGCCTGTGTCCATTGAGACAACTGTCTTCAGCATACAGAGAGTCAGGCCTTTTAGGCATCCTATGGAATAGAGACTAAATAGATGGTTGCTGGAATATGTGAAGTGATACCAGTCATTCCTGTGAGGAGGCTGACTTCACTTGTTTCCTCCTGAAATCCATGGCTCCTCTCACTTTGTTCCACACAAAATGCTTACAATCAAAGCCTTTTGGGTTCTCAGATGCTGTGCTGGTCCAGGATTGGACTCTCATGAACACTCCCTTGCCCTTTACAGAAGGATTAATGAAGGGGAGGAAAGGTCACCGCTGTGTTCTCAGACACCGGCCCTGCTGTTAGTCAAATGTTGACTGGAGAGCCTGCAGACTTTAAAATCAAACACTGTAACTAGACACAGGTGTAATGAGAACATCTCACCTTTGGAGAAGCAGTTTTTTTGGGGTGTCATGTTGTATAAACATAAAGGTTAAAGGAGGAGCATAAGTTTTACAAATCTCAAATTTATAGAGGACACGTTCATTCTCAAAGCAGTCTCTGGTGGAATTCTGTTGTTGCTGTGTTGCTTTCTTCTGTACCGCTGTGATAAAAACAAACAAAAAACCAAAGAAAACCAAAACCAAACCAAAACAAAAAACCCTGACTATACACCATGGAAGGTCCACTCAGGAACCTTAACAACATGGCTATCTAAAAGTGAGCTGAGTAATGATAAGACAAACGGACATGTTAACATGGGCAGACCTCTCAAGAGGCCTCACCCTTGGATGAAGAAGTACAAGTCATTAATGTCTGGTGAGATGGGGAGCATCAATGTTCATGGGTTATCGCGAGTGGTCAGCCCAAAAGTCATACAAGGGTTAAGCATGTATTTACCTTGCTGGTGGGATGCCTGAGTACCACCAGCAAGCTTCTCAGGGTGGGCGGAACACAGTCCATAATTGGAGTCCCAGTCTATATTTCCCATGGGGAGGATCAGCAGTGTTTGTGACAGAGATGCTGTGATTCCAGGTCTTCTGTGTGGCTGAGAGTTGGGAGCAGGGGTGGGGAAGGGGAAGGCAGAGCCCAGGATCAGTGTAGAATCCAGTTTGATTTCAAGTGAGCTATGAGAGCACATCGGAGAGTACAGAGGATCTAGAAGAGGGGGTGCCTTCTCTGGAAGATTGAGGGGTAACTCTTTACAACAAAAACCTTCTTCTACCCCACCCCTCCTTGAGATGATCCTTAACAAAGGAGATAACCCTTGCTTGTCCAAACTGTTTTATTTGATGGCAGGTGTGAATGTATAGACCTTACTCAGGGTAAACCAAGGATTAAATACCTGTTGTGGAAAGGAATACGTGGGAACCGAAGTTTATTGGATGAATACTCTGGGACTATTTAGATACCTCATTAACCTGGAGAATTCCAGGCTTTTATGCTACAGGACCAAGTGTCATGGTCTTCTCAGTGGGGTGTCATGGTTACGTGTTCCAAATCAGGAAGTCTGGCAGGGAGCTGGCTCCATGCCTGCCATTCTCAATTCTGAGATTCCCTGGGGTCTGAGCCTGCTCAGCCTTACCAGATCCTCTGTCCACTTGCCCCACATATGTGTATGAGCCTCACTGAATGGACTCTCCTTTGTCAAGGTATTTTTAAAATAATTTGTTAATCATTTTATATATATATATATATATATATATATATATATATATATATATATATATATATTCAATTGCATTCAACTAAATTTGCCTCTCAAACTAACCTATCAATATGTCTTATAGATATTTAGCAAATTTTTTCAAAATGTAATTTTGTACTTGATTTAATATAAAGCAGCATCCAAATAACTTTATTCACTGCATTTGATGGATATTTCTATTAAATCTCTTCTGTCTACATCTGGGAATTTCCCTAACTAGCTCTGTATTAGCTATTCTGTGCCTTTCCTGTTACAAAGTTCTGGACAATAATAATAACTCAAGGAAGAGAGGGTCTGTTTTGGCTCACAGATCCTAGAGGTAACAGTCCAACCTGGCTGTGCTGGTCTGCCAGTTCCAGCTCTTTGACTGCAGTGAAAGGGATGAATGTTAACGCTAACTCCTTCTCATCCTTTTATTCAATCTTGGACCACAGCCCCGGGAATAATTGCACCTATGTTAAGACTGGGGCTGCCTACCACAGTAAACCCAGTATAGACTAATCCCTCAAAGGCATGTACACAGATTTATTTTCATTGTGATTCTAAAATCCATTGAACTGCTAATCAAGAGTGGCTGTCACTAATGCAGATGTTATTTCTGGGCATGTAAGATTTTGCTCTGCTTTTCCAAAACTTGGTAACTAGAGGAAAAAATTAATTAAAAGCAAGTTAGACATTTAAGGAAGTTGTTTCTCTGTTGGTGTTTTTAATTTCCATTGCATTATATACTGATTTCTCCCAATTTGCCCAATGTTATGATTACAATAAAAATAGATTTTTTTTCTGCATCATGAGATATACTCAATTAACAAAAGCTCTGTAAGATAAAGACTGAAGCTTGTGTAGAAACCATCTGTGATGGTTTTTGTTGGCAGAGGGAGTGGCATTATTTGGAGGTGTGGCCTTTTTGGAGTAGGTGTGTCACTGTGGGCATGGGCCTTAAGACCCTCATCCTAGCTGCCTGGAAGCCAGTATTCTCTTAGCAGCCTTCAAATGAAGATGTAGAACTCTCAGCACCTCCTGCACCATGCCTGCCTGGATGCTGCCATGCTCCCACTTTGATGATAGTGGACTGAACCTCTGAACCTGAAAGCCAGCCTCAGTTCAATATTGTTCTCATAAGAGTTTCATTGACACAGTGTCTGTTCACATACATGGCTAAGAGAGACAGAAAATATGTAGAAAGAGACGGGAGAGACTGCTAATGAAGAAGCTGTTGATACTTTTCTGGCAGCATTGAAGGGGAGTTTGAGACGAATGGCTACTCTTCGAAAGACATCAATTTCGATGAAACTGGGCTCATTGGGGAAATAAAGAATAGAACAGAATCAATAAAAGTGTAGGGAGGCAACAGACATGGAAAGGCAGATGAACTCCTCCGTGGGCAACAGCACTGCCAGCCAGGTGATAAAACCTAAAGCCTGGTGGGACACAGCAGGAAGGGCCCACACTCTCCACAGTACAGCAACACTATACATGCTGAGTGGTGAACATTCCCCATCTTGTAGCGGAGAGCCAGTATGTCCTGAGATGACTCCACCAGTACCTGGCCTCAGAAGTGGAAGGTTCGCAAGTTAAGGTATAAAGGCCTGTATATTACAGGCAGCCCTACTGAGCATCTTGTGATGGTCTCGAGGTGCTTTAGTTCAGATGGGCCAGCTGGTGGTATTTACAGAAACAAAAATTGTTTAGCAAGATGCAATTGGTGTCTCCCAGAGATCAGAAAAGGACGGAGCTGTGGACTCCATAGAGACAAGATAAGACATCAGGATGAACTCCAGATGTGAGCTGTCAGCCCAGATTCACCACTCTGAGATGAGTAACAGGGAGAGAAAGAATCCTCCCTCATTTTTCTCCCCTTCCCTGTGATGCTGGACAGGGGCCTGCTGGCTGGATCACTGTGAAGATAAAATGAGAAATTGGTGAGAATAAAGAGGAGGAGGAGGTAGAGGGGGAATAAAAGGAGAAAGAGGTGGAGAAAGGAGGAAGAAGAGGGGAAAGAGAAGGAGAGGGAAGAGAAGGAGGGAGAGGAGGAAAAGAAAGAAGAGGAAGAAGAGGAAGGATACTTCATTTACTACAACTGGACAATAAATATTTTGATATCTAAACTTAATTGTTTTAGATTTATTTCATTTTATGTGTGTGAATCTTTGCCTGCATGGGTGTCAGTGAACCACATACCTGACCTATAGAGGTCAGCAGGAGGTGTCAGATGCCCAGATACTGTGGGTCATGTGATCTGGGAATTGAACCCAAGTCCTCTATAAAAGCAGCAAGGGCTCTTAACTGCTGAGCCACCCCTCCAGCCCCTGGATAGCTCATCTTGTAGAGGACACTAGGAACACAACAATTGGTTTCATTTTGTAAAGTAGATATACTATTTTCCTAAATGCAATAAATGTGTTACCTTATTTCATATTTAACCTTACTGAGTCCTTGTTAGGAGAATATTTTCAGAGTTGCTGTGTGTCAAGTGTCTATTAACATCAACAGTCAACCTGCCTTAGTTATTAGGGGAAAAATAAGAATTCTTATACACAATGTGGATAAGACAAAGCCATGCACCCTGAGCAACAAAGCCCATCCTGAACCCCATATTTTTGTCCTGTCTGGAGGGTCCCTGTGACCCCTGATTGCCCTGCCCAATGTTGAGTCTTCTTTGCAAGTTTGAGTCATAAATGCCGATTCTGCATTCATTGTTTTTTAGAAATTTCTATGCTGCAGGCTTTCACCGAGTGACTCCTGATTCTCTCCCCCTGCTTCCTCTAGTCTATCATTTTCTGTCCCGCTTTCCCTAATTTGAAAATAGATTTCATTTATAAGCTGAAACTTTTTTTTTGGCATCTTAGCTCTCCCAAGTCAACCCATAAGTTCCTCTTAATTAATGAATGCTAGATATGTCATGTGAGATTTTTCAGTTTAATTTTAAAGCAGCTATCGAGTGTGTTTTATAATTGGATGAAGCCAAAAAATGTTATTAAAATTGAGCTGTAATTGTTTGCTTTGGTATGCCCCGTGGAATGATGGTTGAAGCAGCCTGACTCAGTGGCACAGTCCAGACAGAGCTTCTAGAGTCAGCAGCACAGAAAGATGTCTGGGAGACTTAGCAAGAGGAGAAGGGAGAGTGAGGAAGACAGCTGGGGGTGGGGGTGGGGGGAGGTAAAACACAAGCTGTGGAAGAACAGGAAGTCCACTGACCAATACAAAGATGCTCTTTCTAAACACTCAATGAGAAGTTGGCGATTCATTTTTTCCCCCATGTTTAATATACTCACTGAGGAAATTGTTTGCTTTGGTATGCCCCGTGGAATGATGGTTGAAGCAGCCTGACTCAGTGGCACAATCCAGACAGAGCTTCTAGAGTCAGCAGCACAGAAAGATGTCTGGGAGACTTAGCAAGAGGAGAAGGGAGAGTGAGGAAGACAGCTGGGGGTGGGGGTGGGGGGAGGTAAAACACAAGCTGTGGAAGAACAGGAAGTCCACTGACCAATACAAAGATGCTCTTTCTAAACACTCAATGAGAAGTTGGCGATTCATTTTTTCTCCCATGTTTAATATACTCACTGAGGAAAGTGATGAGCTCTGGATGATAACCTTTTCATTAAAAATTCAGTGGTTACACTGGTGACTTCCTTGGTTTGAACGCCAGGACAACCCTGAGGTTCTTCAGAAAGGAACTGTGTACTTATAGGAAGAAATTCTGCTTAATGGAGAGAAACTAAGTCAGACAAGACTGAGTCTGTTCATTTCTAAGTAGAGCCATTTCTCCTGAAAGTAGGGTTTCTCCTGGTCTCCACAGGAGGGGGAAACTAATCTAATCCACTCCTGCACTCTGAACACTACCCAACATTTATTTCCATTTCAATAATGTGAAAAATAAGCACAGTTGTAGTAGCAGTGAAGAAGCTGTTCAAATTTTACCTAAAACCTTCCAAAAGATGACAATTATTGTCTAGTTTCTAAGGTTATTGGCACTAATAATTTTTGGAATATAATACCAGTCAATGTTACTTGATATAAGAGTGCAAATTTTAACATATTTCATATGAAGAAAACCAGTTTTGCCTGAGAAATGCTGATAGAGCAAGTGGCTTGCTCAGTGAGTTTGTGTCCCTTGCTTTGTTTTGCTTATCCACCAAGGTTCAATGTCTCTATTTTTCTGTTGACACTTGCAAATCTACCTCTGTGCTGTACCCATCACACCAAATCGAACCCGACCCACTCTGTTGCTGCCTGATTTTGTTGTCCCTTATGTGTGCACACCTATGTCACCAGAGCTCATCCGGCCGCAGCCCATTCTACCAGTCCTTCCTACCCATCTGTCTGCCTGCTTTGGCTGATGTCCAGATTTTCTTTACCTTCCAAATAACTTGTCCTTTTGAAGGATTCTGAATTCAGCTGATATCTTGTCTCAAAGACATACTCATATGGGGCTGAATTATAGCCAGTCCCCAGTTCTTGAAGCAGAGCTCAGATGTCCTCATTTGTTTGGGCTCTGTGGGTTCAGTTTCTATGGCATTTTCAACAGATCCCTGGGACAAAGAGAAGCCCACAGCCTTCAGTGTGATTTCGTCAGTAATGAAAGTTGTTTACCCAATGCTTACGGACAATAGTTTTCATACAGTTTTATGAGATGTGGTTGTATTCCTGGGAATTGTAGAATTTAGTGTCTTAGAATATTGCAGAGTTGGTTATGATCAGATTCTACTGAGTGCCCTAAGACCTCTTCATCTACTACCAATTACTGGTCTCTTCCTTCTTTTCCTTTTCTTCCTCCTCATCCCCCTCTTCCTCCTCTTCTCAAGGATGAGACAAATTTAGTAAAATGTTCATAGTCAAGGTGACTAAATTGTTGGCAAGAGAAAGACCTTTATTTTTAATTATGTGTGTGTGTGTTTGTGTGTGGGTGTGTGCACAGGAGAACAGGCTTCCTGGAGCTGCAGTTACAGGTGTTTATAGGCATTTGACTTGGGTACTGGAACCTTAGGTCAGGTCTGCTGGAAAAGCAGTAAGTGCTGTTAATCATAAGCCATCACTCTAGCCCAAGAGTAGGTTCCAGGTACCATTCTTGCAGCTTATTTTACATTTTTAATTTATTTTCAAATGATAAATAGACTTTAATTCTATCCTTCTATACCTGGCTTTAGTGACATATTTTATACTTGTCTCTTAGTCAGTGGAAATATATATATGATTAAATACATGTATTTAATATTATATTTATTTTATGTAGTTATATGCACACATTTAATATAGTTACATCAATCACTATATATTTGTATCAATTGATATTAATAAAATAAAACACATCAATTATTAATTTATAAATTATTTTGTATAATATACTTATTATTTTATATATAAT
The DNA here is from genome assembly GCF_963924665.1 of Micromys minutus. Classification (NCBI taxonomy): domain Eukaryota; kingdom Metazoa; phylum Chordata; class Mammalia; order Rodentia; family Muridae; genus Micromys; species Micromys minutus. Next base: position 23,065,763 of record NC_137965.1, on the reverse strand, counting down.
TATGTAGTAGATGAAATACATCATGTACTATATGTTAAATATCCACAGTTGCAGATAAAGATGGCCTTCATATTTGCCCAAGTGTATTAAGGAAAGAATCTGCATCAGAACCCATCAGATGTGATTTCTTCAATAAAGAACATGGCAGAGTTGATACTGTGAGCATTCAGAGCCTTTGGAAGGCTGTCACAAAAGGACCCAGTGATGGACAGGTGGGCAATGGAGGAAAAGGGGCCCAGGATATGAGATGGGAGAGTGTGGGAGTGGAACTGGGACAGGAAGAGAGCTTACAGTCTGTAACCAGCCATGTGGGGTTGCTTCAATGATATACCCACCATCACAGTTAGCTCAGGCAGCCATGGCATCAGACTAAGTCAGATCAGCAGGAATGGTGATTTCAGGAGTCACTGAGGTCTGGGTGGTTTTCCCAACCATAGACAACACTGCTGCTCACACAGACAGGCTAATGACTCCTCGGAAAGCTTTGTCTTGCAACTTTCTGTGGCTCTGATCCCATTCCCACCCACGCCGTTCCCCAGTGTGTCACAGAGAACACTGACTTGGATTCTGCTTTTTCAACCTACCTTCTAGATATAGCTCAGTCTCTCCAGGCAGCTTTGTGGTGGCAGGGATTTGACAATCAGAACTAACATACCAGAACTACAATGAAGTGTGGCTGAGACATTAGGTCAGCAGGGCCACAGGGCCTTCCCTGAAGCACAGTACCTTTTCATAGCTCATTACTTAAGCAGGAGAAACTTCTCCCAGTGACAAATGATTTGTGTACTTTGAGGGACAATCCAGTGACCCTTTGCAGTAAGACAGACTTTGCTCTTTTATAAGTGGTCCAGAATTACTTGTGAAATGAATCAAGCAGAGCTCCATGGGATTGTCTGAGTCTCTGAGGGTGATGGGATCCATCCTCACGGGGTGGGATGAAGCTAGAATGAGCCTGGATCTAATTAAGACATCTAGGTCTTGAGTGCTGTCTCCTGAGGCTTCCTTCCCATGTTCATCTTCTAGTCAAACATTAGGAAGGCTTTTGCTGTTCAGGAATGTACTGCTATCTTCTGTTCCTCCACCAAACTGCAGTAAGGCTAATCTAGAGGTTAAATATCAAGAGATGGTACTTAACTACTAGTGTTCGACAGAGGGCAACCTGCAACTTACCTTCAAGCCTCTTTCTGAGCAGCTGAACTATCAGTCATAGGGTAGGGAGTGGGCTGAGCTTATGTCCATAGAGGTAACCCACAGGGAACAACTCAAGTAACTGAGGCAGGGGACTGGCTCCCACCAAATACTCTCCTTTTTCCTAAAGTCACAGGTTCCTGCTCCACTTGATACCAGGCCTCAGCTACCCCTTAAGCACAAGTGGGAGTGTCTGGTGCCTTGTGTTATGAGCCAACCATGTAACTCTTACTCTCCTTTTAAGATGTCCTGATTGGATTAAGTATTATAGTTGTCCATTGACTCTAGAGGAAGAATAACATGGTGATTACCTAAATCCTTTGAAGTGATTCTGGTGGTTCCCCGCTGCTTCCTAGCAGTGGGATGGAGGTAAACTGCCACAATGAAGCTCTAGGCCACCTATGGTGACAGGAGCCTTTGGGGGTTTGTTATTCTTCAGGGAAAAAAAAATCTATGTAAAGACAGAAACAGGGGATGTTTCCTGCTGCATATACTTACTGTTTTCCTCTTTCTGTCCACAAATAGGAGCAGTGAACATTTTAAAAGGCACCCAGCCTGCTTCTACAGCCTCTATGCTAACGTCAAAGGACATTTTTTCCTCTGGGCTCGATGCAGAAATCTATATAAAGCTAAGGAAACACAATCAGTAGCTATCAATATGTCATGTTCCCTTCTAATCTTCAAACTCATTATGGTGACAGAGAAATAAATCGAATGTGTGTAGATAATTGAGTAACTTGTTCAAACAACAGGTATTTAAAGGAGAAAGCTGAGGATCTGTATCAGCTCCTCACATGACTGACTAATGGGGCACTGCTCTAAGGAAGCTGGGAAATTGTTAATGAAATCTCTCTCACATGATATGTATGTTTCTTGCTTCTGTTTATGACAGGAGCCAAAAAATCTGTCGGCTTATACTATTTACACATGTATTTATATTGAAATATATATATTATAAAATATATAAATATATGTGTACACAGTGTATATATGTATCTGTAAATATATGCACAGACATATATGAATAAGTAGATAATTATCCTAATCTTCAAGTTCTGGTTAAGTTTTGATTAATAATTCATTCAGTTCACCTCTCTCCTCTTGCATCTGGGATAAGCAATAATTAAATCCATACTTTGCTTAGAAATTCCTCAGCCAAATGTCTAACTAATGCTTTTAACAAAAGCCAAATACTTCTGGCCCAGGTGTATGTGTATGTGTGTGTGAGAATGTGTGTGTGTGTTATGTGTGTTAGTGGTAAGTGTAGTGTATATATGTGTATGTGTGGTATATGTGGTGCATATGTGTGAATGGTAAATGTAATATGTATATATATGTCTGTGTATATGTGTGTGTATGGGATCTGTGAGATGTGCATATGGTGGATATATAGGAGTAGATATGGTATGTATGGTGTCTGTGTGCGCATGTATGTGTGTGTGTATGGTATATGTGTGTATATGTGTATATGATCTGTGAGATGTGTGTTGTGTGGATATATGGGAGTGGGTATGATTTGTGTTTGGTGTGTGTGTATGTGCGTGCATGTGTGTGTGTGTATGTGTGTGTGTGTGTGTGTGTGTGTGTACTATAGTGCCTGTCTGACTTGAAGACTCCATGCTTGCCAGTGTTGCCCTCACGGGTTAGTGCTCTTTAGCATGTTCGTGTCGTTACTGTGCAGAACTGTGTTCCATGTCCATGGCTGGAGGAAGACACTCCAGTGAAGGCTTCGTCCCAGAAGTGGGGAAGGAGGTGTCATCCTTGCTTGTCTACCATATCAAAATATCTTAGACTCTCAATTATATAGGCTTTCATTTCCCGCAGTCTGGGAAATTTCCTTTGAAGTTGCAGAGGCTTCAGCATCTGCTGAAGAAGCTCTTCCTGGCAAGTAGTCGGCTGACCATCACATACACCACCTCATGCAGGCTGTGTGTGTCTATTACGTGGCTCGTCTACTGGTGCAGAATTATGTGGCACAGTTTGCCCTTTACCCAGCTACTCCACAGAGACTGTGCCCAGGGAGGTACCAGGGAGGGATCTGATGATTCCTGAGGGCCTCTGGCTTTGAGTCTTCAACAGGCTGTGCTGAAGAGGTGTGCCCAGGGTGTATACACCTTCTCTCATATGGGGGCTCTTGCATCTTGCTTCTAAGCATTGTCCTTGATTCTTAGTCCCTAAAGGTCCTGGTAGGTCTCTGCTAAGGCATTGGTTCCTCCCAGTGGGCCTCAGAAAACAGTCAATTCACAAGTGGCAGGCATCTTATCAGAGACAAGTGAGGGAGGGAGGAAGGAGTTACCCAAGAAGCCCCAACACTCTGGTAACTGATGCTTGGAAGCACTGTCCTATAGGGTCTTATAATTGCTGCTAAATTTTAAGTGGCAAGAAAGACCTTCTGTGTGGGTTCTGCTAAAGGGGACCAGCCAAGAATTTGTCCATTGTGGTGGCTGCTGTCATAGCCATCCCTGGCATCAGGGTCCCCTGCCCCTTTCTACTGAATTTTTCAGCTCCTAGGTGTTACACACCAATGGTAGACACTGGTGAAATGGGTGAGAAAGATGAATTATCCAAATAACTTTTACAGTGCATAGCAGATTTACATGACTTGGAACAGATACAACTTGGACACTGGCTGCAAGCCACCTGATTCAGACTGAGCTGTGTGGGATGGTTAATAATGCATGTGTTTCCCATGTTACCTTTCGGCAACCATGAATTTTCCTCCGGCTGGATTGAGCGGACACACTAAATTCTACTTACTTCACATTTTAAATGGCACAATTGTATAGACTTTGTCATGAAATCATTAGATAGTGGCTTGCTTGTGTTTTACTTCTTTTCTTTAAAGAAAGAAACAGCAACAGGGAGATCCTTTTCAAAATCATGGGGGGGGGGAGATTTAACATTGATGATTCCTGCAGCATTTTTACAAACTGCTCCTATTTATGAAGAAAAGAAAAAAATATAAATCTACACATATTTCACTGCAGTGGAAATAAATGAAACCTGGTCCGGAGAAACTTGTCTTTAATCATGAAATGTGCAGCATTTGGCTGGGGAGAATTAGCCATTTGTCTTTCTAAAGTAACTCCTCAAGAGCACCAAGGGCCCAGAAGCAAAACCCACAGGGCTGTGTGTGCCCTCCAGGGATGTGGGCATGAGCTACGCTCAGAGACAAAAGGATGCAGGCACGCACACCCTTGATCATATTTCTGCCAGGGAAGTGCTAACTTACACCATTCTCTTTATCCCAAAAAGTCCCCCTGAATATATCCATCAGACGCAGTGCACATTTGTAGCCATAGGATACTGAACAAGAGACAGTAAGGTTTCACTGTCTGGTGATTTATCTTCAGGCTGTGTCTTAGGCATTGTGGATGATGGAGCCATTTTTCTTGACTTCAGAGACTCACACAGTTCTTAGCTCATTTTCTGCTCCTGTCTCAGGCTCTTCATTGAGTTGTATTATTATCTAAAGGGGCAGAAGGAAAAAGAAAGATACATCAGAATGGTGAAGGAAGGCAAAAATTTGTCCCTGGTGGATTATTTCTACCATAAATATGGCTAGTTTGATGAACTTGGTCCACATGTTACAGTGGCAAGCCGTCCATCAAGATGGGTTAGTCTTGGGTAGCTGTCATTGTAGCTGATCATCTGGCTGGAGAGACAGGCATTCGTCCCCTCAGCTGAGGGTTACTCATACCCCTTTACTATTCTAATCCTGATGTCTGTTTATAAAAACATCCTCAGCAGAGAGTTTGGTATTTTCAGATCGGTTTGGGCAGATTTATGTTCTGAGCTCATCCTACAGCTGGTGCAGAAAGGGGATCTCTTCCCATACGAAATCCCACATTATGTTCAATCTAGTTTCTCATATAAAATTGTGTATGTTGTGTTCTCTTTACAGGTTAAAACAATGCCATTATTAAAATATTACACTAAGTTTTATATACTTCCTGTAAATTTTTTTGGACATTTGTATTTTCTTAAGGTTTTCCTTATTTTTGTTTTCTGTGTATGAATGCTTTGTCTGGTTTTATATGTACTGTATAAATGTCCGGTGTCCCAGGAGGGCAGAAGAGACTATCTGATGCCCTGGAACTGGAATTATGGTGGTTGTGAACCACAATGTGGGTGCTAGGAACTGAGCCTGGGTCCTCTGCGGGGATAGTAAGGCCTTAAGTGCTGAGCCATCTCTCCAAGCCCCATGTGTATTTTCTTTTGTTTTCCTCTGACATTTGGGAAGGCAGCAAGATCCCGGGTTGTGGGGGTGAAGTTCTGTAAGTGTAAGGAGCTAATCTTTAGAAGGACCCAGAGGAGCGAAGGCTTTTTAAGTGAGACCAACAAGCCAAGCCCCAAATGCTACAGCTTTCCCCCTCCCATGACAGTTTTACACATGTAAATAATAAATTTTGATCATTTTATCCCCAATTCCTCTCTTATCCCCAGACCTACTGAAATGTACCTTATTCCCACCAAGACCATGTGTGACTTTTATGTGTTCTTTGTGTGTGTTTAATTAGAGTTAAATTGGAGTTGCTTACCATAGCATGGATGAAGGCTGTTTACTGAAACATGGATACTGACCAATGGCCATACTGTTGAAGAAAATGATACCCTCTCCCCTAGCAACAGTTAACTGCTAGTGGACCCTGAGGGAGGGTCCCCTTGGTATACTTTTAAAAATGGCATTGAACACTTACCTCCAAAGCACACAGGAATGTTTACAATAACAGAATTTAATTTTTTTTTTCCAATCTCACTTCAATTGTCCTCAATCTTCTGATTGGCCCAGGGGAAGAGCTGGTTATAGTACTTGGGGGCCAGGGTGAGCTCATTTGGAGGGTGTTTCATAGAGCATGCCCTAGGAGCTAAACAGAACCCAGAATGATCTGGACAGACACAAAATGGTGAGGCTCACAAATGAGTTCCTGGACAGACTAGAATCAGGGAAAGACCGAAGTCTCTGAACATAGGACATGGTGTTGGGAGCTATTTAAAGCAGAGTCCATTTTTAGCAGGATGCATATCCTGACTCTCCTTGAGGCACTTGGATCAGAGTGCTGGTACGTAACCTGTGCACGTCGTAGGAAGCTCAGTATCTAGGAATATCGGCAGATAAGTGCAGACCTACATCGGACACCCCCTTCATGTGGTATCTTGCAGGAGAAGGCAAAGGAGCTGGGGCAGAGGGGCTGCTAATCAGCAAAGCAACCTCAGGCCATGTAGCCAGCAGCATGAAGTCTCCTCGCCTGCAATTTTGCCAGTTCCCATTCTATCCTCTGAGGCCTGAAGGTCAGGCTGCTCCCAGGGTACTGTCTCTGTGTCATTGAGGAGCTAAAGGAAGGCTGGAAACATTGCCAGCCTGCAGGGATCCCTAATCACATTGGAAGAAGAGCGGTAATTAAATATCTTGATGATTTTGACTTTATTTTGAAATCCGGCTTGTTCTTTAGAGCAGGTGGTTATTCTATGTTGAATCATTTAACTCTGCACCTGGGGAGAAATAATGATTACTAGTTTTTTGCTTAAGAAGTTATGGAAATATTTTGAAACATTACAAGGTTTCATTTCCTGCACACTATTGCATACTTATACCACTGATAACTTCTAACTTGTGTTTTTAAGAGATTTCCCCAAATATAATCTCTTAAGTCGGGTTCAGCTGTTGACAATTAGGTATAGCCACAGTTAGCTGAGTCTCCTTTGGAGGATTACCTGATTGGACTGCCCCATGGGTATACCAGTGGGGTTATTTCCTGAATGATATAGGTGGACCAACACACTGTGGCTGATGTCATTCGTAGGCAAGGGATTCTGGGATATATAAGAACACCAATTGAACAAAAGCTGGGAGACAAGCCATTAAGCAGAGTTGCTCCTCCATGGTTTCTGTTTGAGATACTGTCCTTACTTCCCTGGGTGATAGACTGGGAATATAAGCCGAATAAACCCCATCTTACATATAAGTGGCTCTTAGTTATGTTTGTCACAGCAACAGAAAGCAAACTAGAACACACGGTGTCCTGACCTTCTTTTTTTTTTTTTGTCAACTTATCAGAAGCTAGAGTCAGTCACCAGAGAGAGAAGGGAGTTTCCACTGTGATAAAGACTCCATAAGACTAGGCTGTAGGCAAGTCTGTAGAGCATTTCCTTAATTGGAGACTGATGTGAGAGGACCCAGCCAATTGTAGGTTGGGCCACTCCTGGGCTGGTAATCATTGATTCTATAAGAAAGGAGACCGACCGAACCATGAGGAACAAGTCAGTAGGCAGCACTCCTCCACGGCCTCTGCATCAGTTCCTGTTTCCCGGTTCCTGCCCTGCTTGAGTTCCTGTCCTGACTTCCTTCAGTGTTGGACTAAGATGTGGAAGTGCAAGTCAAATAAATCCTTTCCTTCCCAAGCAGCCTTGGGTCATGGTGTTTTATCACTGCAATGATAATCCTAAAACAGAAAATGGTACTGGAATTGTGGGGTTTTGCCCTGACACACCTGACCCTATAGCTTTGGGGAGGATGGTGGGAGGACTTTGGAACTTTGTGCTAGAAAGCCACTAGAGATATTCTAAAGCATTCAGAGATAAGGCCAAGAACAATGCAGGTGATGGAGGCCTAGCTTCTGAAGTTCAGAGGGAAGTTTAAACATTGCATTGGGGCTATTTGCTCTTTTTGAATTAAGACTCTGTGGCTCTGGTCAGCTGGGGCTGAAGAGCCAGCTGTGATTATTAAGAAACCAGCACCTATGAAGTGAAACAATTGGTTTACTAGAACTATCAATTCTGGAGAGCTGGGGCTGAAAAATTAGTGGTTATAGAGACCAGAGTCATAGAGGTAAACATCTTCAGCAAAGGGATTCCTCGGGATCAGCAAATAGAATCTGTGTTCTACAGGTGGCAAAGATTCTATCTTGTGGTGGCAGCTGAACTGGGTTACATGTAAGAGTCTCCCAGGTGGTATAGATTCTGGAGGCATGAGGAGTCAGAAAGAGCAAACGAGATTAGGCACTGGGAGAGGCCACTGGTAAAAGTTCAGTCCAGTTGCAGTAGAAGACCCCAACGTTTTGAAGATGCCAGTACCAGGGGAAGACTGCCAAGAATAGCAGCAGCCATAGGATGGAACCTGTCTGGGACCTAGAAGACAAACTCTGTGTGCTTCAGAGGGTAGAGCCTGAGATGTGACCCAGGCCCTTCGAAGGAGCCCGAAAGACGGTGAGTAAATCCTGGATATTGGACACTGAGTGATTTACGCTGTTGGAGTTTCAGTTCACTTTGATCTGATTATGACTGAGCCCTGGTTCTTGCCTCTTGAAAGAGGAAACTACTTAACTTACTTTTTATTTTACAGGAGTCCACTGTTAAGAGCCTTCTGATTTTAAAAGACACCTTTAAAGCATTTGAATTTGTTAGGCTGTGAGACATTATAAGTTTGTAAAAAGAACTTTATTAATCATTCTATTTGTTTACATTTCAAATGATATTCCACATCCCAGTTGTCCTCCACAACCCCCCCCACCCCACATCTGCCCTCTTCTTCCTCCCCTTTGCCTCTGAGGGTGCTCTCCCACACATCCACCCTCTCCTACCCCACCACTCCCGCATCCCCCTACTCTGGGGCATCAAACCTCCACAGGACCAAGGGCCTCCCCTCCCATTGATGTCAGACAGGGCCATCCTCTGCTACATGTGTATCTGGAGCCATGGGTCCCTCTCTGTACACTCCTTAGTTGGTGGTCTATTCCCTGGGAGCTCTGGATGATCTGGCCAGTGGATGTTATTCTTCCTATGGGGTTACAATCACCCTCTGCTCCTCCAGTCCTTCTGCCAGATCCCTCACCAGGGTCCCTGAGCCCAGGCTGATGGTTGGCTCCAAGAAACCACATCTTGCATTGGTCAGTTGGTGGCCAATCCCAAGGAGCAGCCATACCAGGTTGCTGTCAGCAAGCACCTCTTGGCAACAGCAACAGTGTCTGGTTTGGTGTCTGCAGACAATATGGATCCCCAGGTGGTGTGGTCCCTGGATGGCCCTTCCTTAAGTCTCTGCTCCAGGTTTTGTACCTGTTCTTTCTTTGGACAGAAACATTTGTGGGTTAAAAACTTTGAGATGGGTGGCTGGCCCCAGTCCTCAACCATAGGCCGTGCCTATCCACTGGAGGTAGTCTCTACAGGTTTTATCTCTCCCTCTCTGTGCAGTTCCACTTAAGTCATCTCCATTGGATCAAGGGAAACCCTAGTTTCCCCTCTCCTACTGCTAAATATTTTTATCTGATTTCCTGACCCTCTATCCCTCTCTTCAGTCCTCTCCAGTACCTAATACTGTCCCCTTGTTTCCACCCCATCCTCTCTCCCTTTTAGGCTCCCTTTCATCTCTTGAAATCATCCTGTTCTCCCCCTCAATGCAGACTGAAGCATCCACACCCTGGTCTTCCTTCCTCTTAAGTTCTATCTAGTCTGTGGGTTGTATCATGGACATTGTGAACTTTTGGGTTAATATTCACTTATCAGTGAGTACATATCATATATATTCTTTTGTATCTGGATCACCTCACTCAGGATGATATTTTCTAGTTCCATCCATTTGCCTGTGAATTTCATGAAGTCATTATTTTTAATAGCTGAGTAATACTCCATTGTGTAAATGTGCCACAATTTCTGTATCCATTCTTCTGTTGAGGGACATCTGGGTTGTTTCCACTCTCTGGCTATTATAAATAAGAATGTTAAGAACATAGTGGAGCATATGTCCTTGTTAAATGTTGGAGCATCTTTTCAGTATATGCCCAGGAGTGGTATAACTGAGTCTTCAGGTAGAACTATTTTCAATTTTCTCAGGAACTGCCATATTGCTTGTGAAGTGGTTTCACCAACAATGGAGGAGTGTTCCTCTTTCTCCACATCCTAGCCAGTATCTGTTGTCACTTGAGTGATCTTAGTCATTCTGACTGGTGTGAGGTGGAATCTCAGGGTCATTTTGATTTGCATTTCTCTGATGACTAAGGACTTTGAACATTTCTTTAGGAGCTTCTTAGGCATTTGAGATTCCTCAATTGAGAATCCTCTGTTTAGCTCTGTCCTCCACGTTTAATAGGATTATTTGGTTCTCTGGAGTCTTAACTTCTTGAGTTCTTTGTATATTTGTAAAATGTTTCATACTGTGATGTTTGTATTAATGTCTGATCTTGGGGATGAGCATGAAAGGAAAATGGGGCTGTACAGAGATGTATTTATATGTCAAGTTGGCCAAGGGTCCGTTGTGCTGGCAAGTTTTTTGTTAACTAAGCACAGGTTAGACTCATCAGAGATAAAGGAGCCTCAGTTCTGAAAATGTGTCTCTAAGGTCAGGCTGTAGACAAGCCTGCAATGCATTTTTAAATCACTGATTGGTGGTGGACAGCCATGCCATTATCCATAGTTCCGTCTGGGCTGGTGGTCCTGGGTTCTACAAGAAAGCAGGCTGAGTGAGCCTTGAGGAACAAGCCATTTAGCAGAACTCCCTGATGGCTCTGCATCAGCTCCTTCTTCCAGGTTCTAGCTATGACTGAGTCTCTCCCTCCCTCCCCCCCTCTCTCTCTGTCTCTCTCTCTCTCTCTGTCTCTCTCTCTCTGTCTCTCTCTCTCTCCCTCCCTCCCTCCCTCCCTCCCTCCCTCTCTGATATATTTTGATCATGGTTTAACCTTTCCCAACTCCATTTTCCTCTTTTTAGAAACCAAACATGTATTTATATTTCTAATAATTCACTGTAGTCTCCTCCTGCATAATGTCTTCCTTCCTTGCTTCCTTCTGGAAGCCCTGGTCACAAACAGAGCCAGTAACTCCTGGCACCTTCTGCCACTATCAATCTTTCAGGGTGTCTTTGTCACCATACTCTTCTTAAACATTAGATTAGCAGGGTCACTCCTGGACCTCAGTTTCTCTGGAATCCTAAGGGACTTCCTTGGCCTTTGGGCCCCAACGCTCAGTGTTTACCCATCTAAGTGCCTTGTCCCCAGCTCTTGAAGACCAGATTTTTGGGTGATATCTAACCAAGGGTTTGGAAGAGCCATGGTCAGGAAACAAGACTGTGTTGTGAATGCCTCTTATGTGTCTGCTTTAGAGTTTCAGGAGACAAGCTGATGCCAAACTCCTCTTAAGGCTGTGACATAAGAGAGATTTCATTTGTATGCCATGTTAGCTGGTTATTGTTAGCCTGGGTTTGGAACAAAGACCAACATGGCAGGGCTGGAAAGTCTGGCGACAGCTCTCTACACCTAGCCCCCTCTTGAACAACCACCGGGCACACCTTATATGGAAGAAAAACAACTCTTGCTTGGCAGGTTACCTTTTCCCTTGCCCATGTGACTTCTCTAGCCCCATGCCCTGTGACTGGTGAACCTTGTTGGAGAGCTGCACCAATAAACCTGAGTTTGTTTGCTGCCAACTTGTTCTGATCTGGTCACTTCCAGTTCCCCCTCCACACACCCCCCCCACACCTCTTAGTTATGTTTTTCTTGGGCAGCGATCTGGCTCTTCATGGGTATCACTCCTCTTAATTGTTCCCATGGCTCCACACTCGTGTGTGTGTGTGTGTGTGTGTGTGTGTGTGTGTGTGTGCGTGCTTGCACACATGAATGAGTGCAAGCAGGTGAATGGGTGTGTGGCATCTTCCTGAGTGTATGTCCCCACGCTGGCACTTCAGGACAGGCAGGGTGAGCCGGGAAGAATTCTGAGTTGGCTCTGAATCGCACTAATGAGCTCCCTGACCTTGAATGGGTCACTCTGCACCTCCAGTGGTTTTCTGTCACATAGCCTTGGCGGACTGTGCAGGTCCCTTGGGTTTTAAAATTAATTTTGGGATAAAGTTTTAATGTGACATTGTGACACAGGCATCTTGGCCTTTGACTCAGAGTGAGCTCATGGTGGCTAAATTCTAATCCTGTCATGAAAAGTATGGCAGGGTATACCGTAGCATGGTTTCCTGTCTTTCCCTTGGACATGCTGGGCTACATTCTATCCCTTTGCTGGTTGTAGGGGATACAGGCTCTGCTTATCCAGGCAGTGCTTCTGAGTGAAGGCTGCACGACTGGCCAGACTCATCCTGGCTGCAGAAAAGTTGGTAAATGTAGTGTCTGGTCTCCAGGATAATAAGCAGGAGGGTTGCAGATGGGAGGTCAGGATGACCAGGATGGGAGCAATCACACTGGTCCAAACCATCTTGCTAATTGTCAGTGCAAGGCTGTGCATTTCTCAATGTGTGCTCAGGGGTGGTGTTTTCCCTATTATATCTTGACCCATTTTAGGACTTGAAAACTTACCAATATGTGACTTTTAAAGAAACTGTATGTGTGTATATACATATATGTACACACACAAACTTACACATTCACACACACACACATGTGTGGGCACACATGTGCACACTTAAATCCATCAGGGTAATGTTCTGCTCCTAAGAATATAAATACTGGTCTCAGTGACCAAGGCTGATGAAGACAAATTTGCATTCTGTTTGTGCACAACAGACACATCAGTGATTCTCACTCTTCCTTTGGAAATGGCAGCTCTCCCAGATGCGGGCCAGCACATGCTGTACCTTGTTAAATGACCCCTGTCAAAGAAACCCTGCTGCAAAGGTTATCTGTGTTTCTAGAACTGGCCACAGGGCATTGTTCTCAGCGGGGAGTCTGGGGTGTGAGAGGGAGACTGGTGGAGAGCAACTAAACTGTCAGCACCCCAACTCCATTCTCTAACCCCGTAGACAGCCTATTGATCTATCTTCATGTCAAAAGGCCTGCGACCCTGAATGAAACATACCTCAGTGGCAAAGCGGCTTTCCTCCTTGCCTTGCATGTGTGAGGTCATAGGTTCAGTCCACAGTATTGGCAAAGCCAAAACAACAAAATGTTAGGATTCTACCTAATATTCTGTAAGGGTAGGATAGAAGCATCGCCAAACCCTCCGTAGTAAAGTTCTAGTCTTTCCTCTTCTTTTTAAAATTGAAATACCACATCCCTTTATTTTGTGTGTATGAGCCTTCAGGTATGTATGTGCGTCCTGCACATGTAATGCCTGTGCAGGCCAGAAGAGGGTGTCGGATTTTTCCTGGACGTGGAGTTACAGACAATGGTGAGATGCACGGAGGATGCCCACACCACACCCAGGTCCTCTAAGAGCCCAGTAAGTGCTCTTAACTCCTGAGCCACTTCTCCAGCCCAGGTTTTTCCATTTCAACATCTGTCAAGCCTTGTTCTGGCATTCATGAGCTGCAAGCCCCTTTTCTTTCTAGGAAATAGTATCCTATCCTGTTTAATCCCCTGTTGTACCCTTGAGTTTCTAAGGGATGATGTAACACCCCTCTGACACTGTATTTTCCCATGCAGTGTTGGTCCAAAACAAACCCTTCCTTCCTCAGCAGCTTTTTTTTTTCAGATACTTCCCCCATAACAATGAGGGAGTCTCACATGTGGCTTCAGCTTAACTCCATGGCCTCTGCAGGGATCTTATTTCTAGATAAGGTCTCATTCATTCTCAGCACCTGGGTTTGTGGGTTTGCCATCTCTTTGGGAGAGCAGGGACAATATTCAGTCTGTCACATCGCTTAACTCAAACACACAGAGAAGCACCCATCACTTATTCAAAGCATGGTTCAACTTTGTTTTCCCCGGCCATGATCACCCTTGTGTGGTCCAGCCCCTCTGCTTTCCTCTCCTGATCCGGGAGAAAGGTTGTGTTTTCATACTCAGGCAGATGCTTGAGGGGGATTTAACATTTAGCTGGGGCTTTCTGCCTCTCCATTACCATCAAGAATATTCTGTCTCTTCTCACCTACTGGGTCTCCTCCTCCTGATCTAAAATAGAATTCCACAGAACACGAGGATAACACACTGCCTCTCCCCTCCTAGCTCAGCTAACCTCAGCATCAGTTTCATCACGTGGTGCCCAGGCAACATCTGGAGAGGAGGAGAATGGGAACAGTCACTGCACACAAAGCACTGCTTTACCATGCACAGAAGTAATCTGTGTGTCTGGGATGAATCCTCCCCCTTAGTCAGTGTCGGCTGTGGGCAGGCTTTGAGGTCAGACATGTCCTCTGCAGCAAACGTTCAGATCTCTGTCTAGATACAAATGGGACAAGTCAGATGTGTGTGTGTGTGTGTGCGCGCGTTGGGTGGACATGGGGCAGGCAAAGTTAACAGGCAGATTAACAAAGAAGACTCCGCTATATTGGGGAAAGAGAAAGCCTGCCTCTGCAAACACACTAAGTATATCTTGATATCTCTATTTCTTCCACTTCTGTGGGTTTGGAGTGGCACATTGAGAGAATCTGGGAAGCTCCCCAAACTGCTGATGGAAGGAAAAGATGAAGATAGGAGGAGAAATAGCAATCTACCCTTCATCCTCACCTAACACTGGCTGTGGTGAGGACAGACTTAGTCTTTCAAGGGCTTCTCTTGAAGGATCAGCTTACTAGTCCGTTGTTCCAGATTCAGTAGCTTGTTCCTGGAATCAGTGGGCATAACCAAAAATCTAAGTCAGCTGCCAGCTACGGGAAGCATGGCCAGGAGTCCATGTAGTCTCTCTTCAAAGTGTTGTCCAGAATAAGGATGCAGGACCATCTCTTTCTTCAGCCCCCATGCTCAGTAGCTGCGCCCATCACATGCCATTGAACACCACCTCTCCCAAAGGCAACCACAGTCTTTGAGGAGTTTCAACAACAGAAGTCCCACCAACTCTGCCTGCTTGAAACACCATGGTGCATCACAGCTGGTCACGGTGGGAAGCGATTAGGAAGCACTGTTATCCTCTGAGAATGTTACTCCAAAAGCCCACAAAGGCAGGACTATTACTGTGCTTTTCAGACAAGAGAGCAGAGACTAAGAACGACTATGTGAGCCACAGGAGTCCACAGGGATAACAAATGAAGATTTGAGAGGCTAGAAACTCAAGACTCCAAATCCTAATTTGACTGTTGTGTGGTGAAGAATCTCAGGGACAAAACAAATCACATGTGCAATAGAAAAGTGAGGTGGAGGAAGTTTGAGCCAGAAAAACTCAAAATTGAGACAAGCAGTGTTGGTGTGCAAGTGAACCTAGAATGTGAGCCTGAGTTCAGTTCTCCACACACACATACACATACACCACACATATACACCACATGGAGACACACACAAACACACACATACTACATACACACACACACACACACACACACACACACACCACACATACCACACACACTCATATACACAGACACACACATATACATCACACACACACATACCCCACATAAATATACACATAACAAACACACATACACATACTGAACATATACTCATACACACACACAGACACACACTACATATATATACATACATACATATACATACCACACACACACTCATACATGCTCATACAGACACACATACACATACTGAAAACATACTCATGTACACACACAGATACACACAGATGAAGGTACACACACACACCACATATACACACACATACACACACACACACATACCACACACATACACACACATACTACACACATACTTACACATCCACCCTCACACACAGCCTCACATACACACTCATATACACATACATACATACACATGCGCACAGACACAGATATACACATACACACACACACACACACACACACACACACACACACACACACACACACCAGATGTGGGGAAGGAAGAAGGAAGGGAGGGCAAGAAGGAAGGAACAAAAAGAGAGGTAGGGGAGAGGGAGGGAAAGGCAGAAGGAGAGAGGGAGAGAGGAGAGAGAGAGGGAAGGAAAGAGGAGAGAGAGAGCTTAAGAGAATGCCCTCTGATATTTCTGTATGTGTTCATCCTGCCTTAGAAATACATTGAAATTAAAAATCGGAGTCTAAGACCAGAAGGTGACATTGATCTTGGCTGGATCATTTTATAACCTGTAGTATTAGCAGTGCTGAAAAAGTTGAGATCAGGAAAAACAAAACAAAATCAATGAAAAGTCCAGTGTGCTTTGCTGGCACAGTACCTCTGCTTTTGCAGTTCCAACTGGCTTCTTTTCTGGCTGCAAACAGGATTTCTCAAGACAAAACTTGGAAGAACAAACAGCCCTAACCTGAACTTGGTGCTTGTGTTTTGAATGAAGAGGTAAACCAGGGTGACTCAAAGACAACTTTTCTGTGTTGGAAATGAGACAGAAACTTCTCATCTGACAGAGCCCAGATCCCAGCCTGGCCCAGCATTTGTTTCCGCCTCTGGGTCACACAGTAGGAAGATGGCTCCGGGTAAGTCTGGGAATTCTAAGGTCCTTATTAGAGAACCTAGAACCTGTTCTTTGGAAGCTTGGTTGTTTTCATGTTTCCTGTGTTTTCTTTACCATTTCATTTTTATCTTCTCTCTCTCTGAGTATGTTACAGAGCTCTTGGAAAATTCTAACCTGTCTCAGCTAACAAAGGGAACTGTTAGGGAAGGACCTGTCTAGATAGCAGCTTTTTTATTTTAGGCAATGTAGTCTTGGTATATTTTTTTTGTGTGTGTTGGGGGAAATAATTTGAATTTTTCAGACTACAAGTTATTACATCCTTTGTAAGCAAGGAAAACTAGGGGGAAAAAGCAGCAAACCTAACAGGTAAACCTTCCATTCCAAGAGAATCTTTGTTAACACAGTATCATTCTTCAAGGGCCTTGTATGGCTGTCTGTGAAGCTAGACAAACTGTTTATCTAGACTTGTTCCTTTTTCACATTTTGGAAACTATTTTATCCTACATACATTTAGTAATATTCATTTGCATGGATATAGGGGACACTCAATCTTATAATAAGATTGCAGTATATTCTGCTAATCCACTTTTATTCTGTCTGATTTCAGACCCCAGGGCTGGGGTACACATTTTATACACCAAAGCAGTCCTGGCCTCCAGGTCCTCCCAGCACCCCTCAGTCCCTTCCTGGCATACCCTACCCCCAATCTTAACTTTCAAGTATAGGGTCTGGGCTGCCCTTCCCCCAGAGGCTCTTCCCTATATAATCCAGGCATTTTAGCTTCTTCCTGCCTTTGTCCTCTCTCAGTAGGAGAGCTTGGGCTTGCCCTTTGACTATCATCTTCTCCTCTCAATCCCTTCCCATACAGACTTCCCTGGCCGCCTTCCTTGGGGCCAGTGAACTCACCAGCCCAGAGCAATTTCCCAATAAGCCCATATTTAATAAACTCTAATCTGGCTTGAATTGGCTCATTTCATCAGTGGAAAAATAACTTAGCACCCACTTCTAGTTTTGTATGGGCTAATGTGTGGACGTGGATTCATTTCCACACCCATCTCTTCCATATCCTGCACTCATTACAACTCCCCCCCCCCCAGCATCCCCAGAATCTCATTATTGCGGCGTCTAAGGAAACATCTTTTTGTCAACTTGTTTTTTTGTCACTATATTTTGAATATTCCCATTTCTCTGTCTACAGTGGCACACGGAGATGCCTCATTATCTGCCTTGTTTAGGCAGTGATTAACACATCATTAACATAGAAAGAGTTGGGGAAATTGCTAAAGACTGTCGAAAAGTGTAGTCACTGTTAATAGTCACCAACTGTTCATAAGGCACTTAGCTTAATTTGTTAGGAACCATAGTGTTTGGAGCTTCACCAGATCGGATGAAATTCTGCCTGCAGTAATGGTCCTTTTGCTCCTGGGCTTGTGATTGTTGTCCACTCAGGGTCAGGAAGGATTTCTCCCCGTGCTACGGTTTTATGGTTCGGGGCATCAGAGGGGCCCTTTGCTACCTTCGTGACATCTGGCACCGGGTTCTGCCATGCACAAATCTCCTGACTCAATGGGCCATTCCTTTTCTGGCAGAAAGCTATGTGAATTTTAAAAAAGTGCTCAGGAGTGTCTATAATTGGGGCCATGTGTTATCAATTAGAGAGGAGAGAGAAATTAGTTTTTCTTAGCTCATTCCCATCACCCATGAGGAAACTTTTGTCCTAAAATAAACTTAGCACATTCTGAGGCTGTTAGGTCCAAGACCCCCATTGACCTTCGGTGACCTTGCCAGACGCCCATGAAGTTACCCTTGTGAACCTGGAATGGGTAGGTCAGAGGTTTCCTGCACCTAAAGTGTCACCCAGACATGTGGCACCAACCTTCTCCAGAGGAACAGAAAGCAGCTGCTTCTTTGTATAATTTTAGGAATGCTAAGCAGTTTCCTCTGGCCCTAAATAATTCCTCCTTTCTAACTTTAGCAGCTCATTTCCAATGTGAAATTACTTTCCAATTTCAAAAACTCTTTGCTGCTGTGTCCAGAGAGTAACATCTTGGGGAAAAGTCACTTCTGGTCTGATGAGGACTATTTATACTAAATAAGCCTAGTCCTGGAGATTTCTAGTGGGTGGCACATGTTGAGGGTAAAGGGAGTTAAGGGGATGCATGGGAATTTCACTGAATGGAAAGATGAAGTGGGAAACTGAGGAAAGAGCAGGGTACCCCTCTTCTACAAGGATTGGCAGCTGAGTAGAGCACTTAGGGCTCAGTAGGTTCTGGAATCCAGGATCAGGCAGCTTCTTCTAAAGAGCAACATGGCCCACTGCCCACTGTGTTTCTGTGAAAATCTGCTCCTGGTACCACCCCTCCTGTCTTACCATCTCCCAGAAGCTCTGTCTGTTCTTCCAAAGCTACTTTGAAGAGTTGACCCCTACTGGGTTGTCCTTATCCTCCTTTGCTTAGGCTTCTCCATTTTCTCCAGTGCTGTCTGGCAGAATATATTTAATCTATTATGTTTTCTTCCTATTGGAATGGAAGCTTCAGGAAGGCTTGTGCCATTCAATGCTTTAACTTCACAATTAGAAACACACCGTTTCAACCATGTATTCTGTGGATATTTGTAACAGGCCCAGTGTGTTGTGGCAATATTCCCCTAGAAGGGCAAGACCAGGCAGTCTTCTTCACTGTAAACCATTATGTTAGCTCATGAGGTCTCCACACACTCATCCACAGAGTCCAAGATCACTGTGGTATGCCCAGGGCTTTTGATATCTTACCAGACAGTGTGCCACATACTGTCTATATACCTAAGTTAACTATTGAAACACTATCAGTGCATCAAAACAGTATTTTGAATAGCAAAATAGCACATTATATTATAAAGGTCTCCTTTCCAGAAATTTGTTTTTGTTTTGTTTGATTTTGTCTTTTTGCTGTACTCACATTCTGTGTTGAGCACACTATTCCATGCATTTATAGGAAAAGTGAAGTACCATTCTCTAAAAGCAGCTGAGCACTGGACATTGAAAACTGGGAGCGAGTGCATCTGGGCCAGTGTAAAGTGTGACAGACCATATAAAAGGACGGACAGTGCTTCTGGGAGATGTTGACCTCTGTTGTAGGTTGTGATTCGATCTCTCATCTTCCTCCTCCTGCTGCCATGCCTTCTTGTTTCCATGTTTTCCTTCCATGATGAACTCTTATTGCCCCAAAACCCCAAGGTCTTTTGCTGGTTGGTTTTGTCAACTTGCCACAAACTTAGACATACCTGAGAAAAATGGAATCTTAATTGAGAAAATGCTACCGTACAATCGGCCTTTAGTCAACTCGAGAATTTTTTTTTTTTTTTTTTTTGACTATTGATAGTGCCACCCTAGGTCAGGTGGTCCTGGGTTGTATTAGAAAATAGGCTGAACAAGCCACCAGGGGGCAAACCAATAAGTAGTGTTTACTAGGGCCTCTGCTTTGGTTCCTGTGTTCAGGTTCCTGCTTGTGTTCCTGTCTTGGCTTCTTTATATGATGGACCATCATGTGGAAGTGTAAGGTCAATAAACTCTTACATCCTCAAGTTGCTTTTTGTCATGGGCTTTTTCACAGCAACAGAAAAGTAACTACTTTGCTACCAGGTCTAGTGTGGTGAACCATTGGGTTTAATTGGGATTACTCAGAGAGTCTCTGATCAAAGGCTTATCTAGATACAGAATAGGGCAACTTGCAGGTTGTTATTTCACTGTAGAAAAGCCTCCTTTCCCTCAACAATAATTAGACAATTGGCATATCCTGAAAGAATGACAAGACCTTGTGAACTACCTCATAAGCTACTCTCACAACTCTTAGGCAGTCCCTTTTGTACCTTGAAAGCCATGAGGGAGTGCTGAGGTCCCAACCTTGTAACAATCTTCTATAGATGATAGCAGTAGGGGTATGGTATGCCTGGTGCACAGCACTTACATCAGGGTTAAGGCCATTTGCCTTACAGCAGTAAGAAATAAAGAGAGGAAAGCAGGACAGTACTGGTTTGCCAGCATGTCCTTCAAGGATGTGCTCCCGCTAAACTTAACATCTTCCACTAGACTCCACCTCTTAATGTCACACCACTTCCCAATAGTGTCACAGTCTGGGGGCAAAGCCATAAACACAAGGGCTTTGGGGACATTTAATGTCCACTTTATACCTACCAGTGTTCTCTCCCAACTTCCCATGTTTCTGTTTTTTTCTCACTGAATCCACTTATATGCAGGATGGTAGACCCACCTCTGGGAGCAGCCACTTGGGTACCTTTTCCTTGAAAACAAACAAACAAACAAACAAACAAAGAAACAAACAAAAATAAAATAGACTCTTTTGCTAGATTTTTGTCTTAGGGTAATCATTGTTGTGAAAAAACACCATGACCAAATGCAAGGTAGGGAGGAAAGGGTTTATTTGGGTTAGGTTTCCACATCACTATCAGCATTGATGGAAGCCAGAATAGGAATTCAAACAGGTCAGGAACTTGGAAGCAGGAGCTGATACAGAGATCAGAGATCACCATGGAGGGATGTTGCTTTACTGGATTGCTTCCCATGGCTTCCTTGGCCTCCTTTCTTACAGAACCCAGGACCACTCCCAGAAATGGCACCACCTACTTTGGGCTAAGCCCTCCCATATCAATTACTAATTTTAAAAAAGTCACACAGGTTTGTCTATGGTCTGATCTTTTAGAGGCTTTTTTTTTTTCAATTGAGGGTTATATCTCTCTGATGACTCTAGCTTGTGTCAAATTGACATAAAACTAGCCGGGACCATCTTGCATGGGTCTTGTGCGTGCTGTTAAAATTGCAGTGAGTTCATGTGTTCAACTACCCTTTTTTGTTCCTAAAACATCATAAGCATCTCCTGTGCACTTCAACTTTGATACATGTTTCCACATGCATGATTTCTATATTTCAAATACTTATCATGTATTTAGAGGTAGCCTTTGGCTCAGTTTTTTTTTCCTATTATTTTTCTGCCTTTCCTTTTGTGATTGGGAAGATCATTTATTCACCTTGGATATTAGTTTATTTATCAAATACATCTCTTGAATATATCTTATTCCAGTGGAGGGCTGCTATTTGACTCACTTATTCATAGATCAATGGCCAAAGCTCAGTTAAGTTGACTTTTATGGTTGCAGCATTGCTGTGGCTTGAGCACCCATCCCTCAGATCCACCAACTGAAGCCCTAAGCTCAGGAGTAGGAGGTGGTTCAGGTTGGATAGGGACTTTCCTATGCTAAATTTGAGAGCTTCTTAACAAAAGCAGCATCAGGTTGTTCTCTCTTCATCACGCTAAATTCTGCAAGGATGTGGGTGTCTGCAAGCCAGAAAGAGCAGCCACAGCAGGGTCCTGTCATGCAGGAGCTGACTCAGACTTCAGTCTGCAGAACTGGAGAAAATACTCTTTATTATTATGGTTCTTACTTGTATATTAGTATTCATGTGAATGTGCATTTGTGTGTATATTTATACACATGTGTGTGTGCATTGCACACATGTATACATGTATGTATGTTGAGGCTAAAGAATAACCCCAGATCTCAAATGCTATCCCTTGGCAGCACCTTATGTTTTGGAGAAGGGTCCTTCAATATAGGAATTTCTCAGCCAGGCTAAGCTTTCACTTTCTTTTTGGAATACTGGTTAAGCAGTCTTGGTTTGTTTTAATATTGCAAAGATATTTTCTTATAATCTGTATTGTTTTGGTTTTTATTAGGATGTGTAAGTAATTTGAGATGAATTTGTTTGCTTAAGATATGAAACAGGGGTCTAGCACAATATATGTAAACATCCAATTAACCTGGAAAAGTTTATTGAAATGATCATCTCTCCAAGCTACAGCACACTCTTATTTTTATCACAAATCTGGCAACTGTGTATTTGTGTGTGTGTCTGGTTCTAGGCTCTTTATTCTTGTAGCAAAACTATATTTTCTTAATTTATATAGCATTAAAATAAACCTTACTCTTGTGTTAATTTTTGTTTTAATGTAATATCATCATGATTCTTTAGAGACAATTTCCATACGATTTTAGAATGAGCTCATCAATTTTTATTTTTTAAAAAGAACCTATTGAAATTCAACTGGGGATCACAAACGACTAGTTAGCTAAAGAGCAGATATTTTTACAATATTGAATTTTATAATATCTAGAAAATATATTAAGTTATTTTAATAACTCCCAATAATAAATATACAATTATGTTTTAATGTCTTTATAGAGGTATTGAAATGATTCCAAATTTTTTCTTAGAAATTTAATACTTTAGTATTTTAAAGAAATGCACTTAATATTTACATATTAATTATGCAACAGATTTGATTACTTCATTTATCAATTATAATTGATAAATATCATCAATATATTCCGATCATTTGAGAGTTCATGGATTAAAAATAATGCCACACCATATGCAAATGGTGGTGTGTTGATTATTTGCTCATGGTGACTAAGTAAACAGTTGACCTCAATGCAGTGTAGAGACTAATCTAAGAATATGCTGATGCCATGACTGTCCTAGTGTGTTTTCTATGATAAAGGTAAAGACCAAAAGGAACATTGTAAGAAATAGTTTGTTTGGCTTCCAGCTTATAGTCTATCATGAAAGGAAGACAGGCAGGAACCTAAAGGCAGGACTCGAAACAGAGGCCATTGGGCAGTGCTGCTTAGTGGCTTACTCTCTAATGCTTGCTCAAGCTGCTTTCAACAAGAAATGATGGAAGTTGGTCTATAAATCAGATAACAAATCCTCAGAAAGTGTCTCTAAAGCACCCCAATTGTTTTATTACACAAATAATTTTATGTCTTATATCTTGAATATTTTTAAATTGCAAAGGAAGCCATAAGATCAGGATGAGAATAAAGTCTGAGCAAAACAACATGTACAAGACAAAGATCATTTTTAAAACTCAGCAGTGATCACATAGTTGAAAGTTAGTAATACCTGAGGTGAAAATTTAACTATAAGAGCCCAAAAGGGAAATTGAATTGGCAAAAACATCATGTCAATTACATTCCACAGAGAACACTTGGGAAACTGTTCAAAATATAACAAAAGATGAGAAAGTAGCAAAACAGTGTAATAGAAAACATGCATTTATCACACAACAAGGGCAGTAAGGAGGAATGTGACAGAATACAAATAGCATAGTTGGTGATTGCATGACCTGTGGGTGTGACACTTAATGGTCACATGACCCTGTGTGTGTCTCACTTAATACAATAGGAAGAGGTTGTCAGAATGGATTTTAAAAACTCCTTTGGATATTTGCTGTCTACATAATGCTTTAATGACATGAAAAGGTCAAAAGAAATCATTGAAAAGATGTATCTCATAATCAATCTCAAGAGGAACCAAAGTGGTAATGGTGCTATAATAACCTTGGTGTGTATACTCTAGATTTGGAAGGATTTATAAAGACACAGCCACCCCAGTAGTTTTAAACAAAATGATTTCATTAACCTAAAACTCCACTTTGTTCTTTGTAGTCATTCCAGCATTTGATATACCCCAAGAAACATGGATCCTGTCACTGCCTGGATAGTTTTTGTCTTCCTAGAATGCCACACCATTAAAACCACAGTATGTGCCTGTTAGGAAATAATTACTACAGAATGCAACTTGGTATAATATTAATAAAATCTAATTTAATTGTAATGGTTAGTGAGAGATTAATAAAGAACTGAAATATATCATAGGAAGCAGCATGGTCAGTAGCCCTTGATTCTTGGGAGATTGCTTGGTATGAGATTTTTAAAGACATTCCATAGCGCGCGCGTGTTTGTGTGCGTGTGTGTGTGTGTGTGTGTGTGTGTGGCTATGCTCCCGTGAATGTGCATGCAGAGGCGAGAGGAGAACATTGGTGTCCTCTCTTTTGCTCTCTGCTTTATTGCTTTGAGGCAGGGTCTGTCACTGAAGCAGCAACTCACTGTTCCTGTTGGCTGTGTGGCCAGAGGACTCACAATGTTCATCATCCATCTTTGTCCCCAGTGCAATGCTGGGGTTAGAGGCAGTTGTGGCCATATCCAGCACTTGACCTGCTTGCTGGGAATATGATCCCAGGTCCTCAAGCTTGTACAGCAAGTGCCCTTACTCACTGTGCCGTCTACCAGTCTCAGAGACGGGCCGTGTAGAAAGTTAGAGTATACAATGAACTGTACATCTTTGAAGCTGACTTTACATGAAATCATGGTTGCTATTGTTGTATGTTTTAATAAATGCAGCTAGGGGAACCTATTATACCTAATGGTTTTAGCAATGACTATGTTAGGAAAAAGATAAAGAGTATGTATGGAGGAGGGGTGGTTGGATATGGCCCATGGAGGTGTGGCAAGGCATAGGGGAAAGGGGGATGTCTCTGGGGGACCCATGTTGGGAATCCCTTTCCCCTGAGAGACAAGTCACAGCACAGATGGTATAGTACAGAATAGAGTTTATTCAGGTCATGGGGGGAGTTAAGAGGGTAGTAGAGGCAGAGAGAGAAGAGGAGAGTAGAGAAGTAGAGGACTGCCATGAGCATGTGGAGAGAGGGGGGTGGGGAGGGAATGGGAAGAGGAGAGGGAAGGGGGGAGAGTAAGAGAGTATAAGAGAGAATAAGAGGGTAAGGTAGAGGAGGGGGCAAGCAGTCCCTTTTATAGTGTCAGGTAACTGGGGCAAAGCATACCTGGCTATTGCCAGGTAACTGTGGAGTGGGGTATGCCTGGCTGTTGCCAGGTAACTATGGGATAGGATTTACAGAATCCCAACAGACTATGTATTTGGCCACAGTTACACATTACTTTTAAGGTCATTTTCTTAAAAAAAAAAAAAAAGACACATGGGAAATTACCAAGTTCACACTGCCTATAGGCAGTATTTGTGATCACTGAGCTCTACCTGAACAAGTCTTTCCATCTTATGATCCCCCAGAGACTCACCTAAACAAGGCAGAGGTCTGGGTTGGTTGTGTTGTGGATACACAATTGGCTTACAAGACATGGTATCTCGTGAGCAAGTAGCAATGGATAACCATGGATGTGCCCAAATGTCACGTCATCATTTCCAATCAGTGAAAGGTTTCTTTCATTGAAGTCTTTGGCAAAGAGTTTCTGGACTTAGGGCGATTTATATACACTGTGGTACATATTTTATAAAATTTTAAGTAATTTTAATCCGAAACATTGGAGGGCTGTAATTTCCCTCAAAGCTATAGAAACTTGGCTCAGCTCTGCGCAGACACTGAGCTTAGACACAGCTGGGCTTTCCTGTTGGCCCTGTGCATTTTGCTCGCATAATTTGGAAAAAAAATTAGCAGCCCACTCTCAAACATGGGCCTCTTTTCTTGTCTTCACACAATGGGAGCTTTCACATCTCTTCCAAAAGGCTTATTCACAATCCCACTCCCTCTTTGGAGGCTTCCTACAGAAAGTCACACAGAGCCAAGCAGGCTTCCAGTGTGTCTGGGTTTCTGCTAAGAGGCAACAATTTAATGAAAACAGGACAGCAGCCCACTTCCTGCTTAAGATTTTAATGTTAACAACGGGCTCATCTCATTCAGAGGGCGGACAATACAACCCTAGGCTCAGGATAGAAACACAGGCTTCTTCTCGCATACCAACCTGAGTGGCCCCTCGGTTCCACCTGTACATTTTGAACCCAAGATTATGAGGCGTTGAAAAATATATTTCTCATGTTTACACTTCATAATCTTACAAGTTGAAGTGAAATATCGCAGTTAAAACTCCAGGAGCTTTAAAATTATTCAGAGGAGTGAATTTAAATGAACTTGGCAATGAAACATGAAATATTTCTCTCCATTATTGTTTGGTGGAGGGTACCCTGTGAGAACTCACTCCTGTGAACAGTTCACCCCCCTCAGATTTGCTGTTTGCTTTAATATTTTCAGATAATTATGTGATTAGTTCATTACACTCAGCATCTCCTCACTAGCTACCCAGTGTGTTTACCATGGGGACCTGCTGAAGTTCTGCACATAGAATTATTAGGAGAGGGACTGTTTGCTGCTGCTCTTGCAGAGTCGTTCTGAACTCTGCACACTTTTATCCTCAACCACAAATAATGGCACCTTGAGGCCACCATGGTTCTGGTTCTTAGCCATTGCTGATCCCAGAGTCAGCTCAAGGGGTAGTCCAGTCTCTACTCTGCCAGTTTAGACTTCAGAACTAGTGTACTTTATATCTGAAGTCAGTTCTGAAGATACTTTCAAGTATGGACATTCTTACCAGCATCAGGAGGGTGTGCAGAGGCGCTCATTCAGATCTGAGGGAAGGAGAGTGCTGACATTCTTTCTGAGAAGTGATGGGAGAAATAAAGAGCTCTAAAACCTTCGGTTAAAACAGATGGCATTTTTTAAAAAATTACTTTTTAATGTGCTCAGGCCCTATGAAGTTAAGAGGCAGCCAGAGGGAGAAAAAGAGAGGAGAGAATCAGGCCATCCACAGGAAGCATGGCTCTTCTTTCAAAGAGAAAAAGGCTTTACTATGAACAAAATATTAACACTATGGCATGAATAAATACATTAGTGTTGCCTGAATGGCGTGCTCTTCTGTGAAGAGATTGTGTGGACTCAGAATAACAGAGAAAAAGAACCTAGTAACCACGTGGTTACCAAATTCATCTGTGGGAACATTAGGTAGGCACCCTGTGGCATGGCATGGAGACATCTCCTGCAGGGCATCTGGGACATTCTTAGCTTTGGGGTAGTAAATCACAGTTGTCTGCTAGGTTCATACCTCCTAAAATTTCACTGGATTGTCACAAAGATATGTGGTCAGAAGCAGAGGTCAGTAATGAATAGCTATGCAGGGAATTAAAGACAGCCCAAGAAAATTTTGGCTTTTCGTCTTTCTTTTTTTTTTCTTTTTTTACTGGATATATTTTATTTACACTTCAAATGTTATCCCCTTTCTATACACGTCTTCACATCAGAAATATTGTCTGGGTTTGGTGGCTGTAAAAGGGCTGGATCTTCCTTACTACTCTCCTTTCTTCTCTCCTCTCTCACTTCTTCTCTCTTCTCTCTTCTTTTGTCTTCTCTCCCCCGCACCTCTCTTTTTCTTCCTCTTTTTTTCTTATAGCACTGAACGCTACAATTTAAGTTCCGATCAGCCCTCATAATGTTTATGCGGACATAGTACTTTCAGTAAACTTCCTTCACACTTGACACTGCTAACTCAGAAGTAAGGAGTGGGTAGACACCGTCCCTCTGACTGACAGAAGGATCCTCCTCACAGCTTCCTACAGCGAAAAGCATCAGGCTCCTCATGAACATGTCTTTCACCAAGACACATGCAGCATACAACACAAAATACAATTATAGCTGGAAGGTGACCCTAGCTAGGACACCTAGCAATGGGAATACAGAACTGAACTTGCCATCATCTGTAACCAGGAAAGCGTCCCAATGCAAGGATTGGAACACCAACCCACCCACAAAACCCCCAACCTACAAGTCTTCCCACCTGTAAGATACGCTGAGGTAAAGGTGGCGCAGAAATTGTGGGAGTGGCCAATCAATGATTGGTCCAATTTGAGACCCATGCCTTGAGAAGGAGCCAGAAGCTAGAGGCTGGCTATCCCAGAAATACACAGTAGAACAAAACAAGTGAAAAAAAAATCTATGCAAAGATTCCTAGTGATACTCTGCTTTCTTCGTAGATTGGCATCTATCCCGATTGTCATCAGAGAGGCTTCCCCAGTAACTGACGGAAACAGATGGAGAGACCCATAGTCAAATTTTAGGTGACGCATGGGGTATCCTGTGGAAGAGTGGGAGGAAGTATTGTAGGAGCAGAGGGGTCAGGGTACCATAAGAAAACTCATAGGGGCTCATAGAAACTATACCACCAACCAGGGTGCCTGCATTGGACTGAACAAGATCCTATGTACATATGTTACAGTTCTGTAGCTTGATTTCTTTTAAGAAGTCCTAACAGTGGGAACAGGAGCTGTTTCTGACTCTGTGGCCCGCCTTTGGGACCTTTTCTTCCTGCTGTGTTGCCTAGTCAAGTCTTAACGAAGCGAATGCACCTAGTCTTACTGCTACTTGATAAACCATCATGGTTGGTTGATATCCCTGGGGATCATTCTCATCTCTGAAGAGTAACAAAAAGAGGAGTGGATAAGGAGTGTGGGAGAGGAACTGGGAAGAAAAAAAATTACATCTTTGAAATAATGGCCAGTAAAAAGCTGCGATTATGAACATCTATAAAGGAAGGAATGAAGACAATCCCAGTAGCATCTTAGAATTCCCCTGGCTGTCAGGAAGGCAGATGAGAGCAACACTGAGTGGAAGGAGCAAAAGTAAAAGGGGGTTGGCTTAGATTCATTAATTGAAGCAAGAATTCAGCAGCAATCAGAACTATTCTAAAAATTATGACATCTGCCCAGCAAAAAGCAAGTTGACCATGACTTAAGGTTTTCAATTTATTATCATTTACTTGGTTCCTTTTTGGACAAATGAGGGCATTAGGTATATTATTACACAAAATTACCTACAAATTGCATTCTAGTACTTAACCCATGCTTCTGAACTTTTTTCCTTTCTCTGACATTTGAAAACTACCGACTCAGACTCCATCCTCTCTGCTACTACAGTATCTCTTTAAGAATGTATTTGTCAGTTCACCCCAGGGAAGCAATGCAATCCACAGCACCAACATTTGTAGTTAAAATCGTATCAATGAGAAAAGCAAAGACATTACTCTAAAACTCTGAATTCAATGCAAATAATTGCTGAAAATATAAATGTGACAATATTGTCAACTTTTAATTTTTCAAGCGTGAGTTGATAGTAGTAAAATATTCCTTAGTGGATGAGTATGTCCTGGTTTGCATATATATGTATATCTTAACATATGTGTATATACATATATACACACAAAAATATATTTATTTGTGTGTATGTGTATGTGTGGGAGAGGGAGAGAGAGAGAGAGAGAGAGAGAGAGAGAGAGAGAGAGAGAGAGAGAGAGACAGACAGACAGACAGAGAGAGAGAGAGAGGTTAGCCTGAGATAAAAATAGGAACAGGAGAAGAATAATAAAAATATTACAGAAGGAAAGGTAGAGGGAAATTCAATTCCAGTGCAATGACCTGAACAAAGCATGTATTTAATTAGTGTATGGCAGCTTTTTTTTTTTTTTTTTTTTTTTTTTACAATAGCCAAAAGCTGACAAGAACCCAGATATCCTTCAACAGAAGAATGGTTACAGAAAATGTTGTACATATTCACAATGGAATACTACTTAGATATTAAAATCAATGACTTTATGAAATTCTTAGGCAAATAGATGGAACTAGAAAATATCATTCTGAGTGAGGTAACCCAGTCACAAAAGAACACACATGGTACGCACTCACTAATAAGCAGATACTATCCCAGAAGCTTGGAACACCCAAGAAACAATTCATAGACCTTATGAAGCTCAAAAAGAAGGAAGGCCAGAATGTGGATGCTTCAGTCCTTCTTAGAAGCTAGAACAAAATACTCATGGAGGAAATACAGGAACAAATAGAGGACTAGGGAACTGAAGAAAAGATTATCCAGAGACTGCCTCACCAGGGGATCCATCCCATATGTAGGTACCAAACCCAGTTATTATTGCTGCTGCCAAGAAGTGTTTACTGGCAGGAGCCAGAGCCAGTCTGTTAAAGATGAGGATGCTTGCAGCTAAACATCACACTGAACACAGGGACCCTAATGGAGGAGCTAAAGAAAGGACTGAAAGACCTGAAAGGGTTTGCAACCCATGGGAAGAACAACAATATCAACCAACCAATGCCCCCAGAGCTCCCAGGGACTAAAACACCAACCAATGAGTACACTTGGAGAGATCCATGGCTCCAGTTGAATATGTAGCAGAGGATAGCATTGTCTGGCATCAATAGGAGGAGAGGCCTTTGGTCCAGTAAGGGCTCATTTTCCCAGTGTAGAGGAATGCCAAGGCGCTGAGGTGGAGTGGGTGGTTGGGAGAGGGAACACCTTCATGGAAGCAAGGGGAAGAGGGAGGGGGATGAGAGAGGAAGGAAAGGGGATAACAATTGAAATGTAAATACAAAGAATATCTAATGAAAATAATGAAAATTCAAACAAGAAAAAATAATCAGTTCAAGTTGATTTGATTATGACCTTCTGGTATAAGATTGGAAATCCTCTATGCCATGGTTCTCAACCAGTGAGTCAGGACTCTTCTGGGGGTTGTATATCTTATGTGTCTGATATTACATTATGACTCAAAACAGTAGCAAAATTACAGTTAAGAAGTAGCAATGAAAATAACTTTTGGGGGGGTTACCATAACATGAGGAACTGTATTAAGGGGTTGCAGCATTAGAAATGTTGAAAGCTATTGTTTTAAAGTAAACTTAAAATTTTTATTCATAAATGACTTTGCTCTCTTTCATGTGTGTGGCTTTCTTGTCTTTGAGATGTCCCTTTTCCTTCTGGAGTTATTTACAAGTGTGTGTTTGATCAACCAGTATTTGGAGATATTATCCTTTGTCTTTCTGTTATGCATTTATAACTGGATTCCACTGTTGTTGGATACCATCCTGTGAGCAAGTCCATTTGTGGGGCAGATTGTCTTGCACTTGTGACTGCCCTGTGGAGGATGGGGAAGAGCCTGTGCTCTGTGCTTAGTGGGCTCTGGCAGCTGGAACGCAAGGCTGCTTTCTGACAGATTTTTGAAAGCTCTTTTCTTCTTCTGCTTTCAAACACTTCAGACTACTTACATTCCAGAATTAATGTTAGTTTTGCAGCCTACATGTGTCTGAGATCATCCAAAGTATGTCATTAGTTCACATGCAGTCTTCCTGTAAACTTTCTTCAAAAGATTTTATTGAGTGCTTCAAGGATCCATTGTTCTGAAGGAGAGGTTCTGCTGTAAACTAAAAGTAGCCGTATGCAGTTAAGGGCTTTATTCACTATCAATAATCATCAAGTTGAAGTTCATCAGTGGCCTCTTGTATCTTTCTGTGCTGGACAATGTAAGTTTAGACCATAGCCACTACTTTAAATGGACATCCTTTATCCCTGCCTCAAGGATATACAGACATGGCTTCTTTAGTACTGATGTCTGTCTGGTGAAGGATGCTGCCTCTCTTCAGCCCATCGCTGTTGCTTAACAAATGGTGGGTGTGTTTGATTGACATAAAGGTAGATCACAATAATCACCTCTGGGCTTATACCTATCTTTTGCTCTAGAAAAATTTTTCCTCTCCTTTCTCATAGACAAACTCTCTCTCTCTCTCTCTCTCTCTCTCTCTCTCTCTCTCTCTCTCTCTCTCTCTCTCTCTCTCTCTGCACTCTTGCTTGCTCTCACAATCTTGCCTTTGCTCTCTATCACTCTCTCTGGTCCTCTTATTCTTTGCTTTTGGAGTCTCTCTCCCTTTGCAGGTATTTTTACAGATCAAAAGCCAAATATAAGTTATACATTACTCTCTGTTTCTTTTGTTAAAAGGAATGAAATTACTGCTTAAGTCTCTCTCTTAGACTCAGACCCTCCAGAGACCTGTTCTGTGTAATGCTTCTGTGCATTGAAAGCACCTGACATGATCAAAATGGGCTCATTAGCTGTGACAGCCCAGTCTGTGTGTGTCCTATGTTTGCCTACGCACATGAACGGATGTGCCTCAGCTTTCTTTGGCAGACCGTGATGAAAAGAGGTAAACCACAGCGTGCAATGTATTGACAGCCTCTGTTCATATCACACCACTAACAGTCCACCAGATGAAGTGAGTGGCAGGCCTAAACTCTAGAGTTGGGACTCCCTGGGAGCAGGTGGAGGATGGGCAGTGACTATCTTCTCTGCAGCAATCCGAGCAGCTATGGAAGCCCCAGCTCCCCCTCTCATGTTTAATACACTCATGGTCTATTTTCCCCCAGATGCAAATAGGGAGATATTATAATTAATTAGAGAGATGAATGCAATTAACATTCTTTTTGTGATTAATATTGATTTAGAGCAGAGACAACAAGTTCAAGATAAATGACTCATGAATTAATGATGACAGTTAGGAAGAGAATTAGGGTACAACCAATGTTCTCTCAAGATCAGCCCATGGGACAGATTGGACAGTCTGGCTTTATCTTTGGTTAAATTGTCTTTTATTAAGTCCACAGGATTATATTAGTCAAACAGCAGCACAGCATAATGACAGAGCAACAAAATGCCCGTATATAACACACCTAGGCACCAATGGTCTGCTCTTTTCCAGAATGTAATTTGATGATTTCTTTCCTATTTAAATGACTTCACTCTTTTTTGAATTGAATTTTTTTTCTGGTGTGTTTGATATTTGATTGAGTTTATTGCTGGAGGAAAATGGATTATAAAAATAATATCTAGGTGGTAACATTTTAAATGGCAGGGCACAATTAATGCTTTTCATAAAATGTAATACGTGGGTGATCAGGGTGATCGAGAGAGCTCATGAATCTAAGTTCTACTATGCACGATGACTAGAGATATAGGGGGAAGGCACTTTTAGAAGGATAAATCCAAACATGAGGAGATATGAAAATGCAGATAGTGGGCCCTAAATTCTAAGCTATTTCTGGAAGGTAAAAAGGCCATCAACAATGCAGCCGGAGAGACCTTGAGGAGAATGTGAGCATGTGAACTCTTCTTCAGAGGGGCTGTGGGAACTAGCAGGGACCTGTGTATGGATGACATCATGTAGCTACTGGAAATGATGTGGGATATTACTGTTGGTATGTATGTCTGTGTAAGTGTGTGTGTCTGTGTATGTGTGTGGGCATGTGTCTCTCTTTATGTGTGTTTGTGTGTATGTATGTATCTTTGTATGCGTGTGTGTACCTCTGTGTGTGTGTGTTTGTCTGTATGTTTGTCTGTGTATGTATATGGGCATGTGTCTTTCTGTATGTATGTATATGTGTGTGTCTTTGTGGTTTTGTGTGTGTGTGTGCACGCATGTGTGTGTACATTATGGGACAACTTGCGGAAGTTCTTTGCTTTTAGCATCTGGGTGCTGAATCCAGGTCATCAGGATTGGTGGCAAGAACCTTTACTCAATGGCCATCTTGCCAATTTTTAAGCCCAGAAGATATTTGCATTCAAAAATACAAGTGGAGATAGATGCAGAGAGGAAATATCTTGTAGAAACCCTGTGCCAAACGTGTGAACTTAGACTACAGAAATCATAACTGAAGTAGCAAGACAGCATTCCCTGTCTCTTGACAGTTTTTGTCAGTGTGGTTGTCTTTATAAATGCCTCGTATCATCAAGCATACACAAGATATTAACAAATTGGTCATTAGTATAATCCTTCTGCCTCAGTGCTGGATGGGATGACGGGCATCAGCCACCACTCCTGGCCAAGTTTCAAGTTTTAAATTATATTTAGTATTTATTGTGCACACATGTGTGTGCTTACATACTATACATGTGAAGGCAAGTGCAAAAGTTGGGGAAACCGGATTTCTTCTATCATGTCTATTCCAGGGATCAAACACAGGTTATCAGGCATGACAGCAAGTACCTCGGAGTTGAACCATCCCTTCTGCCGCACAAATTTTAATTACTTTGACAAGAGAACACACTGTATAATATTTCAGCATCATTTATTAAACATCTACCTTTTCACATTAGATTTTCCTAAGTTTCTTTGTCCAGTGGGGAAAGGGCCTGTATAAAGTTTCATTCTGGATTCTGTTCTATTGCCTTTGCAAAAATCAAATTGTTTTGATTATTCTGAGAGTAATTGTTAAATGCATCAGTATAACTCATCCAAGTTAATTGATCATCAAAATTTTCAGAGTTAGCCTTTCTTGTCTACTCATGGTGTTCATTAAGAGCTAGTCAGCAACTTGGAGTTGAATCACATCTTTAAAATATTGAGTTTGTGTCAATTCCTGAGGTAAGATGTCATGTGATGGGCTGTGAAGAAATAAGTATGGTGATCATGAAGGACGTAATCTATGCAAAAGGTAGGAAGATTGGAGGGACATCATCAAAAATCTCAAAAGTATTGATAAAATAGCCAAAGAGATAAGATAAACAGAAGAGAAATGTGCAAAAGGAGTGGACACCATTCCACTTCATCTTAAGTTTACAACTCTGGGGTTTCAAAAGAGGCTTCATCCATAAAGTAAACCAGATAAAAATGGCGAAAGAGACTTCTGGACCTATCTATAGGACTTGTCTACAAGTTGCATCTCCAGGGAGGCCTTGTCACCTTCCACTCTCTTCTTGAAAATGATGCAATGATTGAAATGTTCCCTGCTGATTTCCTGAAAGTGCTTATCAGAGGTAAGAATTTTTTGGTGCAATATTTTGGATCTTTCAAGTATAGGACCGTCTTATCTTCCCAAAGGGTAGATGCTGTGTGATGGTAATGTGCCTTTGTTCTTTCCTACTGTGTCTTTCTTATTTCTTCCTCTTTCCTTATTTCTATGGCTAGGAGTTGAGGGTACATAAGAAGCAAGAGTGAAGAAAGAAGACCCCTTTCCATGTTCCTAACACTGAAATAAATGTGATCAGGTTTTCCATAGTGAATGTAATGTTGGCAATAGGTTTGCCAAATGTAGCTTTACTTTGCTCTGTTACTTCAGTTCTTAGCTTCTTTGGGATTTTTTATCAAGAAGGGATGTTGAACTTTGTCAAATTCTTTTTGTTTCTGAAATTATATGACTTCTGTTCCTTTGTCTACTTATGTATTATATATAAGCCATTGATTTGCATACACTGAACTCTCCCTGCCCTCCTGGAGTAAAATTTTTTTGTCCATTGTGTGTGGCTCATATAATGTGATATTAAGTTCACAGAAATTTAACTGAGAATGTCTATGTCTATGATAATTGAGAGAATTAGTCTGTGTTTTATTTTGTCCTCATCTGGCTTTATTATTAGAGTATTATTGGCCTCATAGAGTGAATTTGATAGCCATGATGGCTAATGTGAACTATCAATTTGACAGCATCTAGAATCACCATGGAAACAAGCCTCTGGGCATGCCTGTGAAGGATTGTCTAGATTAAGTTAATTGAGGAGGGAAGACAAACTATAAACATGGGTAGCATTATTCTGTGACCTGGAGTCACAGACCGCATAGAAAGAGAAAAGGTAGCCGAGCATAAGCACTTGTCTCTTGCTGCGTTCTGAATGCAGATGCAATATGACCATCTGGCTCAAGCTCCTGCTGACATCACTTCCCACCATGAAAGCTGAGCCAGAATAAATCTCCTTTAAGTGGCTCTTGCCAGGTCTCTTGTTGTAGTAATGAGCAAAATGACAAATATAGTATACTCCTTCCCTTTCTGCTCATAAGGAGTTTGAATCCATGGTTAGTAGGATAGGGCAGAGATTCTGTCTTGTCTCAGGCTTTTCTCTGTTGGGAACTTTATTATTTCTTCACTCTTCTTTGTCTTTCTAGATAGGTTTGTATTCAATCTTATTTTTTTGTTGTTGTTGTATCATCTCTGTCTAGAAGTGTATCCATTTATCCCAGTTCTCCTCCTTTTTGAAAGGCTTTCAAAGCATTACCTAATGATCTGGATTTCATGGTAATCTACTGTAATGACTGACTTTTAACCTCTTATTTTATTAATCTGACCTCTTTTCCCCTCTTTCTTTTGGTTCATTCGACTAAGAAGTTTTTGCTCATACATTTCCAAAGAATCACATCTTTGCTTAATTGGAAATAATTTTCATTTATTGTTTTCTCTTGGTCTCTTAATGCCTTTCTTGATATTTACTGTTTTTATCTACTCATTTTGGATTTAGCTTGTTCTTGCTTTTCTATGAAGCATAGCAATAGGTTATGGGAAAGGTCTCTCTTTTTTTCCCTTCAAATGTAAGCTCCCAGAGCTACACATATAGCCCTTAGAGCTATTTCTGTTGTATCCCAGAAGTTCTGAGAGTTTAAGCTATGATTTTCACTTAATGTTAGTAAGTTTTAGATTCCATTTTAATTTATCAATGATTTTGTTCATTGTAATCTAGCAATTTGGCTACTCTGGCTTGAATACAGACAGGTCCTTACCACACACCTTTAATCCCTCTGGCTGGAACATATACATCCTTAGTACACACATTTAATCCCAAATAATGAAGGTAGAGTTAGTTTGTAGAAGAAGCACCCATGTTTGAAAGTGATGTCTAAGTGAGTGGCAAACAAAGTGATGAGTCAAATAATGCTTTGATGGAATAGGATATGCCTAAGTTCCATGAGAACTGAGGGCAGAGAGAGCAGAGACGTGTAGAAAGAGAAACAAAAGAGCTATGTCAGGTTTTCTTGGACAGTTGTACAGAGATAGATTACAGAGAGAGAACAAGCTAGGCACAGGTAAAGAAAGAAGCAGAGAATGAGAAGGGACCAGATTAGAACATATTGTCAAAATTAGTTTGAGGCCAAGCATAGTAATTCAGTCAAAAGCTGAAAGAAGCCAGTTTGAATCAGTCAGCTTGGAGAGGTAGTTTTGAGCTGAGTTGACCAGTCAGCCGGAGTTCAGAAAGAACTAGAATGGGTGAGCTTATTCAGTAACAAGCTTCAGAAGCTGAAAACATTTAAGCCTAGATAAGACTGTATGGAGGCTAATAGATTCCAGGACTAGGCCTAGGTTAGCAGATGAAGGCAGTAAGCTTCCAAGATGACAATTACATCAGGCAAATAAAAGTTACTTTTCCATGTCTCATGAAATTTCCAAATCTTGCTCACTCTCTTATTGTTGCTTCCTATGATCTGGAAAGATATTGGGAAGTTTTTTGTTGTTGTTGTTGTTTGGTTTTGGATATCTGTTTGTATTTGTGAAAGATTGTTTTATGGCCTAAAATTTGATCTACCTTAGATACAGTTCCATGGACTGCTAAGATGGAATTAAATTTCCTTATTATAAGATGTAATACTTGACAGATGGTATTAAGAACATTTAATCTAGGGTATAGTTTACCTTTGAGGTCTTTTTGTTTTTATCTGGATAATATATCTATTAATGTGAGAGTGTTAAAAGTGTACCTGGACCCATATATATCTTTTCCCAAGTAATTTTTTAAAATGAAATTGGTGCCTCTATGTTGGATATATTACATGTTTAAAATTGCAGTTGATGAGTGATTATTTATGAAATAGCATCTTTCTCCATTTTTATTAATTTTAGCTTGATGTATGTTTTATGAAATACTTATGAATACTATTTAAATCTGCCTCCTATTTTCTTGGAGTATTGATGTCCATTTTTTCACTTGGAATTGCCATGTCTTTGTCGGTGAGGTGTGTTTCCTGTTGAGAATTAATGGTTGGATCTTCTTTTATCTTAACTGTTATACTTTATACTGTGTGCTTATTATTCACATGCACAACTTGCAACAATCTGTTATCTCCTGCTACCATGTGGATTCAGGGGATGAATTCATGTCATCAGGTGTAGCAATTCCTAGGTAAACTTTTTCAGCCCTCATTTATTTTTAATCTATTCAGACTAGTCTGATTGCGTTGAGATTTAAAATGAGGGTTCAATGATTCCTGCACTGTGTTGGTTGTTTTGAGTAATGTTTCAATTCCTTGCACTTGTAACCTTTCTTTTCTGTTTGTATTTGATACCTTCTGTCTTCCTCTGACTGTTGGATCCTTCACAGTGTCTTATGCTATGCACACTCAGTGGTCATGAATTGTATTAGTTTATGCTTATCTTGAAATTTATTTTTATTTATATGTCAAAAAAGAGATATTTTCTGTACATAGTAGTTTTGGATGACAGACATTTACTTTGAAATATGTAATCCAGTGCTTCTCTTGCCTGTAGCATTTCAACCAACAGATCTCTTAATCTGAAGAGTTCACATTTGTAAATGAGTTGGTTTTTTCTCTTACAGTTTTTAACATAGATTCTTCTAAATTCTTAGCATTCTGACCACTACATGTCATTATATTCTCTGGCCATATCTATTTGGGATTTCAAATGTCTCTCATTTCAGATAAATGCTTATTTTTCCAGATTTGAGGATATTTCTGTTATAAATTTTACTTACTATATATTTTGTGAATTTCAGTTACTTATTACAATGACAAAATATCAGAAAGAAAAGCAGATTAAGATTTTGCCCATGGCTTTAGGGCACCATTTATTATAATGGGAAGTCATCTGGTGACACTTTACCTGCAATCAGGAGTCAGAGAAAGATGAATGAGCATGCTCAGACTCCATTTTGCTTGTTATGCTGTCTGAGACTCCACCTCACAGAATGATCCTGCTTGTGTTTAAGACATATCCTTTTACCTTAAAATTACCCTCATCTAGACGATTCTTTGTAGACATGCCCAGAAATTTGTTATATGGAGATCCTAAATCCCATTGATTGGACAGTCAAGATTAACCATCACTTTCAGCTTTTTTTTTTTCTGCCTCATAGATGTTCAGTTTCATTTCCTTTAATTATGTCCTGGAGTTCATACAAGCACTCTCCATGCTTATTTATGTTTTAAGCTATTAAATCACAATATGGTATCTCTTCAACCTTATTTCTCATTCTTAGTATTCTTTCTGTTGGTAAAAGGGAATATACCTTCCATCATTTATGTGTGGAGGCCTGAGGACAAACTTGTAGAATTGCTTCTCCCAACTTTATCTAGGTTTTGGGGAAGGAAACTCAGGGGAATAGGCTTATACACCAAGAATCTTGACTCTCTAAACCATCTTGTAAATCCCCCTCAATTTTTAAAAAATGGTTCTATATTTTCTTCAACATATTTTCCAATAGCTCATTTTTACTGCTTAATTTCTGCTGGAACCCTGTTCCATGTGTGTGTATTAAGGTGATTTATTCTCTTCATTCATTTATTTTATCCCAGTTGAAATAAATCACTGATTAGTTTTAGAAGTATACATGAACCCATTACTAGGAATAGAACACTTTTCAGAACTTTTGGCTTCAAGGTCTGGGATATGGTAATCTTCCAGGAGAGTTGGGTTCTCATTATTGTTCATATTTCTCAGTTTGATGTCTCCGCCTGTGATTAACATGCCTGTTGGTTTGGAAGGATGTGTCCTTCAGTTTAATTTCAGGGTCTTCTAAAGAGGCTAAATATAAGGGGTGAACCCTGTATTAGTAGAAGGTAGAAACAAAGCAAATGTAACCTGCTCTAGAGCTCTGACTAATCCAGCAACAGGAAACTATGAGAGCAGTCTGCTCTTCTGAGATTGGTGTTATTGCACAGCCTCATAGCCCCACTTGACCCAGTGTCCAGTGACTATCACATGCCACTGCTTCAGCAACTCCCCATGTACATGTAGGCATCCAATGTTCAAGAGAAGTGGTACATGAAGACATTACTGGGTTGGAAAGCAGAACCCTGAATCCCGTATAGTTCTGGTACCATGTGGTTTAAGTCTTCTTGGCATTAAATATTCCATGAAAACAACTGTATTGTAGAAATCAAGTGACGGCTGGGAACTTGAGAATTCTCAATTCTGCCAATAATGGACTATGTGTTATAAAGGTGGCACCAGAGTTTGGACCACCAGTTAGCATCATGACTGTCTGATTCTTCAGTTATCCTAAGGCTCTGATGTAGCTATATCTTGCCTACAGAGCATGGTCTACCTAACATTGTACTTTTAATTGTCCAATATAAGGCTTCTACTCTCTGAATTTCTCAGCATGTCCATTATTCCCCTCCCTTCATTAATGAATTTCTGTGTAGATATCTCACTCTGTGGCTATGACAGGCTAATCTCTTCATGACTTGTCATTAGTCCTTGTTATCATGTCCTAAAAGTAGCTTTGTCTTAATAAGACTCCTTGAAAGGCTGTGCCAGAGCCTGACTAATACAGATATGAATGTATGCAGCAAACCATCAGACTGAGCACAGGGACCCCAATGGAGGAGTCAAGGGAAGGACTAAAGGAGCTGAAGGGGTTTGTAATCCCATAGGAAGAACAACAATATCAACCAACCAGACCCTCCCCCCAAAGCTCCCAGGGACTAAACCACCAACCAAAGAATACATATAGAGGAATACATAACTCCAGCTGCACTTGTAGCAAAGGATGGCCTTATCTAGCATCAATGGGAGGGGAGTCCTTTGGTCCTGTAAATGACCCAGCATAGGGAAATGCTAAGGTGGTGAGGTGGGAGTGGGGGATAGGTGGGGGAGCATCCTCATAGAAGCAGGGGGAGATGGGAAGATATAGGGAGGGTCATGGAGGGGAAACTGGGAAGGGGAATAACATTTGAAATGTAAATAAATAAAATAACCAATTTAAAAAAGGCTTCTTCTCAAGATGGTGTCTGACTACTACTACTTCAAAGACTTGGAA
Organism: Micromys minutus; assembly: GCF_963924665.1. Lineage (NCBI taxonomy): Eukaryota > Metazoa > Chordata > Mammalia > Rodentia > Muridae > Micromys > Micromys minutus. The sequence continues at coordinate 23,025,044 of NC_137965.1, read as the reverse complement.
GAGATGAAGGTGACTTCTTGCCTGTTGATCCACTGCACAAGATGAGTTACAGTTGCAAAAAGGTGTATTGAAAGAATAATAGTGTGAAAATGACTACATTATATAAAACAATCCCTAGATTTAAACCAATTGTCATTTTTTTCCATAGAAGTAAGTCTAAAATTCATACGGATCACAAAAGTGCCAAAGAAGTAATGCTATCTTAAACATAAAAAGTGATTTTTAATTTTTATAATTAAATTTTCATTGTAAATAACTGCAAGTAAAAGTCATTACATAGCAACATTAGCGAGAACCAAAGTCTATATATCTCCATGAATAGCTAGTCTGAAGCTACAGAGCTTCTCATTGGATTTTACATTTTCTCTATTAGATATTCTTATGCAGTTATTAATTACCATGCCTAAACACTCATGTACAAAATATATGACAGAATTAAACCCAGGAAGACAATTGGCTTTACATCCTCTTTCATGACTTGTGTGTTCGTTATCAGCTTTTGTTCACCCTCCTCCCCAATATTTACCCTTATCTTTCTCTCTACATGTCAAACTGTATTCGCATGTTTGTTTCTTTGTTTTCTTTTAATAACATAAGCTACCACTATTTATGTTTGGTAGGTTATAGATCTGCTTTCTGTTTCTGAAGTTTAGACGTTAATCTTTGATATCAGGATCTGAGAGAAGGAGTGGATATAACAGCTTTTATTATTGCACATAACTTTATATGTAATTTGTATTTGCCTGTATTAAGTAAGTTTTAATAAGCAGCACAGCAGAACTTCCAGACTAACAACTCTTTCTCTACTACTCTGAAGCTCAGGGGTAGAGAGCGAGCCAAAAGTCATGACGAGCCTGCTTGTCTGAGACTCACTGCCTTCTTGTGTTTATTCTGTCTCTGAATGATGTAGCTCAGCAGTATTTGGCCTCTGGGTAAGAAGAAACTATTGCATTAGCTTTGGCTATAAATTGGTACCACTGGGATAGACAGCTATTCTTGTTATTGTGTGATTTTTCACGAGGTATTGTATCGTAGTCTGAATATCACTTGTGCTGGCTAGATTTATGTCAACTTTACACAACTCAAGTGTCACCAGGGAAAAGGGAACCTTCATTGAGAAAATTCCTCCATAGGATTGGCCTGGAGACTAGTCTGTAGGACATGTTTTTTGATTGATAATTGATATGGGAGGGCTCAGCTCACTGTGGGTGGAGTCATTCCTGAGAAAGTGGTCTTGGATAGCATCATGGAAATAGGCTGGGGGAAAATCATGAATGAGCAAACAAGTAAGCAGCATTCTTTAATGGTCTTCGTGCTACTTCCTGCTCTAACTCCCCTTTATAAAAGACTATGATAGGGATATATAAGCAGATAGAAACGCTTTTATCCATAAATTGCTTTGGGTCATGCTTTTGTTGTTGTTGTTTTCATCAATAGAAACCCCAACTAAAAATTCACTCATTATGACAGTAGCTCAGTAGGTATCTCTTGCAGTCTTTGTTGTCTGGGTCAATTAGCCTCAACATCTGAGTGGTGATTTTGAGGGTGAGTGGTGGTTTTGATCCATGTGCATTTCAGTTAATTTCTCATTTAAAATAAATGGAACACTTGGGTGCAGGGGACATCTACCCTTGTAACCTTTTTATCTTGCTGGCATTCATTAGTGTTATAAAAGTGACACCTGACAGAAATCCAGGTGACTCAATCAAACTCATCATTACTACTCAGGAAATGATACTGGGTATCACCAAGTGCTTACATAGAGAACATACACACAGAATCTTGAAGTGATATGTATGTGCTTAAATGAATTTCAGTTTCATTAAATCAAATATAAATTTAATTGCTTTGAATATTGAAAAACAGACTAATGACCAAACTCTGAGTCATATGAGAGCATGTGTGTGTGTATATGTGCCTTTGTGTATATGTCTTTGTGTGTGTGCTCATGTGTGTTTGTGTGTGTTGTGTTGATGTGTGTGGAAATCAAAAGTTGATTTCGAATATTTCCCTTGCTTGCTCTCTAACTGCTCTATTTAGGCATCACGTCTCATTTTAGCACAGACCTCACCTATATAGCTACTATAGCTGCCTTGCTCTTGGGATCCTCTGACATTTCCTAAGAGCCAGGTTTTCCCATAGGTCCCATGCCCTCTAACCATTTGGCATCCTTTTGAAGCTCACAATACCTGTCCAGAGCCTTCAGAGATGCATCTGTTTAAACACGAGTTATTGCAGAATAATGTGAACGTATTTGTTTTCCATTCTTCACAATCACCCCATCCCCCTCTCTGCAGGTAAACTTATTATTTAGATTTTTTTTTTGATCTATAGCCCAGTTTGCTTCTAGGCTGTTGGACCCTACTTGGTCCTTCGGATAGTTTTCAGTGCTGCTGGTAGTTGCTCATTTGAAATGTCATGAGCGCTTCTGGATATTCTCTTTGCCATCACTGGTTGTTCAGTTCCTTGTCCAGGGGGCAGGCTTATCTCAGTGTTCTCCTGCAGCCCTCCCAGTCTATGTAATTCCAGACACTGCTTTCTTCAGGAACATATGAGATGTAGAGAACAATGAGGATCTGATTTAATTTCTTTTTTACCATCAGTGTATGGGGGGGGGGGGAGTAAGCAGGGAAAATGACTAATTCTCTCTCCAGAACACTGCAGCTAGAATGGCACAAGCCATGGTGTGAATACACTTTGCTTATGATAGAGTGCTAACCACTGAGATGTACTGCTTCTCAACATAGCTAATAAGAAAGGCATGGGATAGGAGTATTAATTCAATTAAAACCATGCCTCAGTCTACATAAAGTGGTTCTAAGACACTGTCCCCTGACAGATAACCAAACCTTGATGGCTTGGATTCTTTATATAAAAGGGGTAGTTGCATATCATAGGATTTGAGTTGTACAAATCCTCTCTAAATTAGTCTTTTTTTATCTTTTTGACTGAGTAGAACATTATTCCATAAATAGCTATTTTATTCATTGGCTTGGAAGTAAACACACACATAAAAGTCCATACATGTTTGCTGCCTGTGGCCTGAACTACTCACTGCCTGACCCTACCTGCCCTTAGAGTTTGGAGGTAAGATGGCTCAGAGTCAATGACACAGACTCTGGGAGCAGGTAATAAATACAGCAAGGTCATCTAAATTCCACTGCAATATCTTTTAACCCTCCACCCGAGTCCTAAGAAACCATTTCTTCTACACATCAGTTCCTGTTTGGTTTGGCTGGCATTGTCTGCATCAACAATCCTTGGGTTCTCAGGAAGTCTTCCATTAGGTCCTCTTGCAGGAGATGCCTTTGCAGCTACTCGGCCCCAGAATTTGTGTAGAGGTGGCCCTGCCATTCCTCCTACACATGTTCATCATGGATGGAGTAGCTGCGCACCTACTCAACCCCAGAAGGTGCTTTCCTTGAACTGGTTAATTACACAGACACAAGAGTCAGCTTGCTGCACTCAATTGGTTCTGCTCCCAGCAAAGCCATTAGTTAGGTTTCTTACCTTACCTAGACTCCCACAGTTTAAAGAAGGAATAAACGTGCTTGGCAAGATATTGATCCCTGACCTCTAGGAACTCAGTGATTCCTACATAGTGACTTCTAAGCTAGCCAAGGCCACATAATATGTCCTCCTATACAAAAATAACAGAAATAATACTATAGTACTGCAGGTAGATGTTCAGGAAAAAAAAATAAGTGAACTAAGTGCATCTCCTAGAGCAAAGTATTTCTTTGACAGAGTAACATTTGGCCTTGGAGCATCCAAACTTGTCATTCTGTCTCTGGATACTACAGTCTAGCTGATTATGAAAGAGGCAGGAAATAATGGCCTTTGCTGCCCCATCTTTACATCCCTCCTTGCTTTCAGCAAAAAGGGTTACCTATTGATCATCTAGCTAGCTGCTATCCTCATCTACTCATCTTACTGTCAATTGTCCATCATGTATCTACCTATCAACCATCTCTACCTATAATTTACCTAACCATCTACCAATAACCTATCATCTATCACACATATTTATCACCTGTCATATATGATTAATCATCCATATTTTATCATTTATCTAGATGTCTATCATATATTTATGACCTATTGTGTGTGTGTGTGTGTGTGTGTGTGTGTGTGTGTGTGTGTGTGTCTTATTTTGTTTCTTTGACACAAGCTCTGATGATATGGGACAAGTTGGCCCAGACCCTAGGATCTTACATCCTCAGACTGCTGAGTACTGGAGTTACAAAGGCACACCAAGACATCTACCAGTATATACTTTAGACCCACTTACTTAAAAATCTTCAGTGGTATATTTTTTACATAAAACCTACTGCTCTTTGTCCCTTAATGTTCAGAAAAACAAACCAAGCCCACACCATATATTTGTGATACATAATAAATAATTGCATCTCTCTTGCATAACATAAATATATATGGAGTTAGAAGAATATTTGTACTTTTTTAAATCAAAATCTGTCATTAGAACCCAGTATGGGAGCTCATGCCTGGAATCTCAGTAAGTGGAATGCTGAGCCAGTATATTCCCATGAGTTCAATATCATCCTATGCTACATAGTAAGTTCCCTGCCAGTTCATGCTATAGGTCAAAACTCACTGAAAAAGAAAAAAATTTCTTTTAACTCTTGGTGGAATCTATTAGTATTTCTCCATTTGCATAACTAAGATTTTTATTTATTTATTTATTTTTAATATTTTTAATTGTTTATCTAAACAGTGAAAATATCATCTTTTTCTTTTTCTCTGACAGTAGCTTTCAGTTTCTTAAAATACATCTATATCCAGCACATGGTGCTACAGGATTAAAGGAACAGCTGTTTTGATCTGCTTTCCCTCCAAACCTTCAATGTCAGGTCTTACCAGGAAGTCAGATGAGGTGTGACAGAGATGAAAGATGGCAAAGCATGTGTTCCCCGAGTGTATGCAACACTGTGTCCTGCACAGCAAAAGCTGAGGTGTTGCCTCGTGCATTTGAGGACATTAAGAACCAATGTCTTGTCACAGATGAGGGACTCTGTGTCTTAAGTTCCTAATGTTCTTTACTGAGTATCAACTAGACCCTGGGGTCCCTTTAAGAGAGAAGGTACATTCTCTCTTTCCTCATGCTCTTGGCTGTGTTGTTGAGGTTATTGGAAAAGACAAGTTAAGTTGGACAAATTTTTCCATGAAAAATAAGTATTTATTAAACATACTCTGAAAATGAATAAGGCATGGGGCCCTGTGGGGGTGTAATGAAGATTTTATTGCTGGGAGTTGGGAACAATTGCACTCCTTCATCTGTGTTAGAGTCATGGGTTGGGGGTGGGGCTCCCTGTCAATGGATGTCACAGCTGCTTCCACAGTCAGTCTTTCCTCCCAGCCAAGCTTTATGTAGGGAAGAGCTATGTTTACTTCCTTACCTATCTTTCTTTTCAAAGTTGGTGAGCAATGGAGTTTCTAGGAATTCCCTTGCTCACCTGACAATGATTGGGTTCTTTATCTGGGAGCTCAGGAGGTCCAGGATCTTTCATGCCACCATTTTGGTTAGTGCAATGAAACATGAATTGACCAAAGTGTGGGATTCATTGAGCTGTTGTCTCTCCATGATTTGTAATCTCCACAGCTTCAGCCACAGCTGGCCATTGTTTCCAGCCTTGCTATCAACAGCACACCAGGGAAGGAGATACATCCATCTCCTTACTCCATTAGGAGAGATTCTACCTCAGGCATGGACTCTTAATAGAATTAGTCTGACTCCTCAAAAAACTGAATAAACAAATGTTTTAATCTTTGTTGTTGTTACCAAGATGCAATGACCAGAAAAAAACTGGAGGAGAAAAGGATTTATTTTCACTTTACAGATTACGGTGTTTCATGTAGGGAAGTCAGCTTCAAGTAGACAGGAACCCAGAGCATATCCATTGAGGAACTCTGCTTACTGGCTTCCTCCCTTTGCTTTATGAGACACCCACCACCACCTGTATAGAGATGGCACCAGTGGGCTGAGATCTTCCACATCAATCAAGAGAATGCCTTCCAGGCTTGCCAATCTGATGGGGGGGGGGCATGTCTCCATTAAGGTTCCCTCTTCTCAGATGACTCAGGCTTGTGTTTAGCTTGTGTGGCAAAAGCCAACCCACACACCTACCTGAGACCTTTGGTATGATATGGGTTATTTGACTCTAAGGATAGGACTTTGCTGTCATAAAATGTGTCATAAACATCACCAGGATGGAAAGGGCAGTGCCATGCCGAACGACTAAAGGTAGGAGACAAGACAGCAAACCATATAGAAAAAACTCATCTTCAGATATTTAGGCAGCAGCAGACATCTGTTGTCTAATGAAGGGAAGTGGTGAGAACCAAGGCCAGATCACGTCAGATCAGATTCCAGCCCTATGACCTCAGGTGTCCAGAACACAAAAAGCTCTTCATGTGTCCCTGTTTTCTCCAGCTGAACTGGCTGCTTCTCCCCATTCATCTCAGACTTTTTCAGAAGGAGTGTCTCAGTGTGGCCATCCAAGTATCTCTTTAAGTTCAATTACGTTACTACTCTATGTCAACTCCTCCTGATAACTATACTCATGTGATCAGTTAAAGCTTAAATATTTGGATGCTTTTATCTGTAAACTTTACCACCAGAGCACTTAGTATGTAATTAATGTATGAGAAGATGTATGGCTCGTGGTTTACACTCTAATTTTTGATTCGGGCACAGGTTATGTCTAATACAACATATATCACAACTTCTCATCAGACAGAGAATGCATGTCAAGTCTAGTCTTGAGGAAAACATCAGTATGTCTAGTTACTTGTAGGTGGCTTTATTCTTTCAACTTCAGTGTTGAACTTCCTTCAACTACATTTAAATACATTGACTAATCTTTGCTGTTCACTTAATGAAAGGTCATTTGTCATTCTACTGTGTGTCAGGAATCTACCCAATGTAAAGGATATAGGCAAAACCCAAACATGTGGTTGGTGTGGATGTATGGGTGTGCTGCTAGTGCTGTTGGTTGGAGGTTTTTAAGACAGATAACACACTCATCGAGACAAACAGCCATCCTTATTCTTGCTTCTAACGAACCTCAGTAGGCATAAGAATGCACAAATCATGAAGAGCTAACCTCTTTAAAGCATCTCAAAAGGAACAGGATGGAGATGAAGGCATCGGCCCTCAGGCTAGCATACATTTGGATCCGAAGCAAAACTGATGTTTTCATTGCTCATGTCTGTTTTCTAAAAAGCCTGGAAAAATATGCGTCTTCAAACAATCATTTGCAAATTTTCCCTATCAATATGTGTGTGTCCAACTGATTTTTACAAGAGTAGTTCAGTGAATATACCACAATCTGAATAACTAGGCTCCTGTGGGCCAATTATTTGTCTATTACGAAAGCATTTTGGTAAATTTATAAAATAGAAATCAGATATTTATTAATATTATAGAATAGCATTAATAAATAAAAATATCATAGATAACCATAGCCTATGTTCTCATCTTAAGGCCGTCTTATAACGAAGAGTCCCAGAATTGAGTGATTTGGTACCACACAGTATGTGACTAAATGGATAGTCCTGGGGCATTGATGGGCTGGCTACTCACTTAACACTTGGAAACTGCTAAGCTTTAAAATAATCCCTTTCTTTGAAGCAGGAATAAAATTTATTCACAAGAATCTCCCTGCAGAACCCAGACTTCACTTTCAAGTGGTATACACCTGGGGGGACCCATGCCTCAGCAAGCATTCTATGTGGCTTGCTCACACCAGGAAGTAATGACAACTTCCTTTGACCAACAATTTGGGGTAAAACTCAGATGTCCTCTTGTCAGTGTCTGATGCCACATAGAGTTCTTGTGAACAGCAGCTAGCAAAAAGCCTGGGATGGCTCTGCACAGGACACTTTCCCCTCAGAGACGCTGTGAGGAGCCAGTCTGTGAAACATGTCTTGAGCCATCACATTGACAAGGCTAGAATGGCATTCATCTGGAACAACCTGCCACATGCTGCCATGGTGTCCTGTCAATATACTCACTTGGCCTGTCATGGCTGTCCTGATACAATGCGTGTTCTGCCGTGTAACTGTCAAAGATACTGTTACATTGGCAGGCCCAGTGGTGATGTGCCAGAGTCGCTCTCTCATTTTTGCAATCTCATCTGCTTAAAGATAAAGCAAAGGACTGACCCATAAATCAGCCTAAGCTTCTAATGAGTGAAATTCCAGCGTATTAGCTTGTTCTCTTTAAAACAATATGACTGACAGATGATTCATGGAAAAGAGAAAGCAAATCAGGACCCAAGTCTTTCGTGTTTAGGCATCCTGCTCTGGGTTGGGCTCATTCCTCTCCCACCCCTCCCTCCCCTTCTCTCCCTTCCTCTTTTCAACACCCTTCCATCCTCTTCTCTCTGTGTTACCCTCTGTCTATCTGCCTCACCCTCTGTGTCCTCTGCGGATCTGTCTCAGGAGAGTGAAGGATTCCTGTCTGTTTCCGGGCCCACCGTATTTCTGGCTGACTGTTTCTTTAACTGTTGAAGTAATGGTCTCTGAAGTTGAACACTTTAAAGCTCAAACAGATCAATGTGTGGGCACAGCTGAACAAACCGGCCTTAAGTGCATCAGGCAGAGAGCACCGGGTGCAAGCCATGCTTCCACAAAGGGTTGCAGCCTTGTTATCAGAAGGCTAGCTTCTCGAGAATAAACTCACTCTTTTGACAGTCAGTTGCTTTAACTTTTTTAATTTGAAATAGTTTAAACCCGGAAGCAGTTGCCAAAATAGTGGTATTTTTGCCTTACCATTCACCCAGCTTTCTTTGGGGTACATCTTACTTCAGCACACTGTGAAACTGCAGCCTGGACCTTGAGTCTTGATGAGGTATTAGTTGCTGTACCTAGGCACTGCAAATTGCTCATCTCCAGTGAAGAATATTGCACACAGCGCTCTTGATCCCAAACTTTGTTGAACATAGACTTTTCCCCCCACTGCTACAGTGTCCTCACAGGAAGAATTTCATCTATATTTGGTAAGTTTTATAAACTCTTTCAAGGTGTTACTGAGGTATGGTTCATATGAGATTAACTTGATCTTTTAAGAATATATGACTCAGTAGATGTTAACGTAGCCACAGAATTGTGCACACCATCTAATGTTAGCAGTTTTTTTTTTCCTCCAACAAGAAATGCATCACTGTTATGTAGTGACCTCACTTTCCCTCTCTCAAAATCTACCAAGTTCAAGTTCATTAAGGATTTAGTTCCCAGCACTATAGATTCCTCTCTTCTAGGCCTTTCCTTCATGTGAAAAAAAAAAAAAAAACATGTTTTCATTTAACACAATGTTGTTTGGGTCCATTTGTAGTAACACATTTCATATTATTTCTTTTAATTGATGAATAATATTCCATTGCAGGGGTTAGCCACTTAACTGACCCATTAATCATTTGGTTCAAAGTTGGGTTATTTTTATTGTTAGTAATAATCATGCTGTGAACAGGAATGTTCAGGATTATGTGTGGTCAGCTGCTACCTAATTGATCAGTGGTTGCATGCTTGGACCCATGACTTCTGGGGCACTCTGCTCTAGGCTATTGTATATGGATATTTCCATTTTATTATATTTAATTATATGTAATTCCATTCCAAATTATAAATAATGGAAGTGTCATTTTTTTTTTTTGGTGACATTGGGCTGTTTGAGTCATCCATGGTTTTCAAGATGGATGACTTCAATGGTCTTGGATTGACCCCGTCCCCATCAGCAAAAGTTGAAATTTTCAGCACAAGATTTTCAGATTATCTTTTATGCATATACTGGTATCTCTCTGTGATTTCATTTCCATGATTGGTAATGGTGCTTCATGTTCTGATGTTCGTGTCTAGTATATCTTCTTGGTTGGGTGAAGCACCCTTCAGTCCATGGCTGTTGATAATCATTATTGTTACTTTACACTTCAAAAATGCCTTCTACCTTATAGAAATGGTGTTCATATATGTAACCTTTCATGTGTTATCCTACACTCTGTAACCTTCATTTGCATTTTTACAACAGTCTCCGAGGGAAAAAATGATTTCAATTATAGTGATGGCCCACAGAAAAGTTATATTTTTAAAGAATGGTTTTCTTGGTAATCAAGAGCTTTGTCAAAATAAGGAATTTGATAGCTATGGGAGGGGGGAGCCTGATTTGGTATAGCATACAATGGTGTATGACTCACTAGAAAGATTTCACTATGTCAAAAACCATTGAATGTCAGAGATGGCATTCTAAATAAAAGCCCCTAGGAAAGAAGTGACATAGAAGGTTCTCTTGATATGAAGGTATAAGAATGCAAGTTGGCCTGGCATTGGAATGACATTGTGGATATTTTGGAAATAGTTAAATGGGAATATTTTGAGGATATGGAGTTGTTCTAACACTAGACTGGAGTTTACGGTGAATTGTTTTGTTTGCTGGTTATTCTTTAATCTCCAAAAGTTAGACTGTTATTATAACCTGGCTTTTCTCTCATATCCACAAAAGAAGAGTCCAGGCAGAAGAAATGAAGTCCACAAATAGCACATCTCTGGTTCCCCCCACGGACCCCTACAGCCTAAATTTATGTTTTTTGAGACAAGCAGATACTGTCTCAGTTGGTTTAAGGCTAGCATGAGGCATAGATATGAAATACCCAGTGGTCAGGTACCAGAAACCCCAGGGCTTGTGAGACAGAATAGCCAATGGAATGGGCAGACAAGACTCCTGTCACAAAAGGCCATGGTATTGGGAAATAGGACACAAAAGCCAAAGGTAAAGAAATGGTGTTAACTGGCTTAGAATATGGACAATCTGAGAGCCACGAATGATAGCTGACTCTAGATTAGTAGTTCCTAACCTTCCTGATTCTGTGACCCCTTACTCCAGTTCCTCACTGTGGCGACTCCCAACCATAAAATGATTTCACTGCTACTTCATAACTGTAATTTAGTTACTGTTATGAAATGGAATGTAAATGTATGATAGGTGACAGCCTGAAGGGGTTGCTACGGCGACCTGCAGATTGAGAGCCGCTGCTCCGGAAGCTTACACTAACCCAGGGAACTTCTCTGTGTGAGAACTTTCTAAAAGCAGGAAGACCTGCCACAGCCTCTGCATTTGAAATTCACAGTGGAGTTTAGGCATCTAGAACTGGTGGGTAAGAAACTGGTTTACTTTGAATGTACTAAGTTTGTATAGTTGGTTTTATTAGCCACCGGAAATGAATCATGGTCTATTGATCCGTCTTCACTAGAAGTTTCAATCTAAAACACGCTCGTGACATAGGGACATGTCATGGACCCATTTCACTACGTGAGCAGATAGGAGTTCTGTCAATAAAATTGCTTTCTCTTATACTGAATGACAATATTTAATTAGTCATGTGATTCAGGTATCTACCAGTCAGCTCAACAATGCCGGGCATCAGCTCATACATGTTGTTTTGTTTCTAAATATAGCATCAAAATATCACAAAGCTGATACCATGGGTTTTCATCTTCAGACATTAATCACTAAAGACAAAATGTTTAATTCCCAACTGCACATGGGCAGAAGCAAGGTGCTTTCTTGCTTGTGTGTTAACACAGCACCATGAATTTGTGCAGATGTAGGGATGGGCAGGATCCTGTCTCACACTTTCATGTTCTAGACCATGTTAATAGATTGGCCCAGAGCATGCGTGGTGTGTACCTCAGGACTGGTTCTGGTTTTCCCTGTTGCACACCTTCTCCTGGCCTCAGAACAGAAAACCTGTTTCTTTCTTCTCAGATTATATTTTCTATCTCAGATCATCTGAAACTTCCTAAGGCATAAGAGTTACTAAATGGCATGAATTTAGCATTAGGGATGAATAAATTACAGGGATATAATTTAGTACATTCAATATTTTTAATGTTAATAAGAACGCATGGTATATACCAACTTGTGAGAGTACCTTGTGTGGCAAAGCAGCATCTCCACACAGCATTACCATGACTTAGCTGTATACGTTCTGTCTTTATCTGACCAGGGTGTGTGAGGTTATGATTATGGTCAATGAGGAAATCATACTGTGGTCCAACACTGGTAGTTCTAGTCAAATTGTCAAGCCTGTCTTCACACAGATTTTTAGATTTAAAAAGGTAGTTAGGACCCCTCTGAATATCATATAAATCACCATCCATAAAGCCCTTAGCGTAAATGTTAAGCTTGTAGTTTGCCTCGGATTAAGTTAGCTAAAATTATAGTCACACTCCACGCTCAAATTGTCCATTGTTCACAGGTATAGATGCTATGTTCTGATGTTCTTAAATGCCAATCATGGACAGCGAAATGATGCCTATTACTGCCTGCACATTAGACAGTTATTTGAAAGCAACAGAAATAAAACATGAATAATTTAACATGAATAGATTTAAGAGGGTATCTATTAACTCAGAGAACTCCTAGGAATCCAGAGAAGATGATACAGAAACCACATAGGCAGAGATAGTACTCCCCTGGCCAGCCCATGAGATAGTACAGCTGAGGGTGAATGGAGCACCACTGTCTAAACACACACTGCTCGTAATGGACAACACAGTAGATCATGCCATTCTGGAACATGAGGGGAGGAACACTCGTGGACACCATTTCTATAAAGGCCAAGGTGGCCTCCTTCCCCAGGGTCTCAGGTCAGAGGATAACAATTCACAGTATGTCAGCGTGATCAATAGCTAAAAATCTAGGTCACGTTCCCTGTCTTGCCTGGGGGGTTGAGAGGATGATCACTTAACAGATTTAGTTTCCAGGGGAGGAGAGACTCTGCTTCTTAGACCTGGACCTTCTTTGTCAGAAAGGAAAATCTAAGGCTGATGAGATGTAGACCATGCAAACAGCCCTCCATGATATAGTAAAGTAGATCTAATGCCTTGTGTGGCAGATCAGGACTCTCTGAGTCGCAGGAGCCTGTAGCACCTTGCTCTCTGTCTTTTTCCATCACAAGGTTGATGTCCACATCCTCTACAAGTGGGCGTGTTTCCCCCTTTCCCTCTGTCCTATTATTTGCTGACCAACCACTGGGATTTTGCTCCTGTAGTGGCATGGCCATACTGCCTGCTGAGGGCAGCTGAGTCAGAAAAGTGGGGGCTGGGCTGTGAGGATCGCCCTATGCTGACATCATCAGTACAGACACAGCTGACTGCTCAGAGAGCACCCGGAGCTGCTTCCATGCCTCTGCATCCTGAAGTCTGCTGTTGTTTTCTCCCTCAGTCTAGACTAGCAGCTGGTTAGATTTCACTCAAACTTGAGCAAGCTATGCCTACTCTTGCTTAGGAAGGACTCCACTGTGTTTTCATCTCGGCAAGCAGTGGCTGAACAAAGCCCTTGCTTCTACAACTTTTCAAGCAGTCCTTTAAACTTTGTCCCCTGGCTTTTGTGTTTCCCAGGGGTACCCTCTTCAGTGCTGTTCCGAAGAAATAATGTAGGTTGAACACAGCGGCTGTGTAACCAGAGTGAATATGAAACCCTTGACACAAAAGGCCTCTCTTGAGTGTTTTCACAAGTAGGGTAAAGAATTCTACTGCAAGCTCCATAAAAAGCTGAGATTCTCATTATGGGATGGCATTGTCATTCCCTACGACAATCAGAAGCACCACATTTAAATATGTATGACTGTGTGCATATAAATATTCATATTTGTACAGTTTATTAGTTATACCCTATGTCACTAAGCCCAGGAGTATGGTAATAAAATTTACAATACACATGCCTCATTTCAATATTTGAAATACTTAGTCTTTATGAAATATCTGGTAACTAGTAATGTTAATATAAAATTCCCATGCTAGAGTAGTGAACGTTAAATATTTATATGAAATATAAAAGTTATTTTATTACATATACTCTTATACATCTGTTTTCTGATCCATAAAAATAGCTAAAATGTTAGATGTTAAGAATGGAGAATTACATTAATCTCTAGAGAGTTAAGACATTGGAAAAGGCTTAAAGGTTCTTTGATAACATCTTGTCCATAAACAAAACTCATTTATTCATCCATGAGTCTTTGAGCAGAGGAGGCTTGGAGGATAGTGCTTACCCAGGATTATCACTTCCTCATGGTTTTCTGAAACAGATAGAAGAGGCATATCCAAGTTCCTGAGTAGTATGAAGGTCCGGAGTTGAGGACACCATCCTTGAAGAGAGAGCCCTCTCCCTCTGATAGGGCATATCTAGTATATAACGGGAAAAACCTCCACTGCACATTAACCTGAAAAAGCAAAGCAACAGAACAGCAAGAATGTGTGTGTGTGTGTGTGTGTGTGTGTGTGTGTGTGTGTGTGTATGCATGAGAGAGAAGAAACATGTTGTATCTAGTTTTTCTAGTTTTTGGTCTTAAAATTTTCTTTAAAAAAAGAACCTCTACAAACCAAATGTCTAAATTTTGAAATAAATCCTGCCACAATTATTTTGAGATACTAAAATTATAAAACTTGAAAAAAAAAACCACAGGTTATTTTAACTTATGTACAATACATCAAGTAAATTCACCTGATATAACTCATAAAATTATAATGGTATAGACATCAAGGAACAAGATACTGGAATACATCATAGTAAATCCAAATATTGAATCCAACACAGACTCTAGAAGTGATAATTGTAATAGAAATTAAATGGCTAAATGCCAAGGTAAGAATAATAGAGCATGAGTTGCTGGTAGGACTGAGAAGCACAGACCATATGAAGAAATTGCACAGGCACCGCTCCGAGTGGACAGCCAGATGCTCACTGTATAAGCGAGAGGAGCGGCACAGTGCCCTGGAGGAAGAACTCAAATCAGAACTCCTGAGAGGATGGAGAATGGGGAATGGCGAGGACAACGGAGGTGTCCTTTGCAAGTGAACAGATTTGTTGCACAATTACAACGTATACACAGAGGAAACCCATTGAGTCTCAATCATACTGTTCTACATATTCATGCAAGACTGTTTTAGTGAAATCACAGAACATCGAATACAATGAAAACCATAAAAGCTGCCAAGAAGAAAACCACACAGACTAAGCAAGAGACAAGATTAACTGGCTGTTGTGTTCTCTATGCCCACTACAGAAGGTCAAGACAAAGGCTGGTAGCCCCAGTGACCCAGAAAGAATACAATTGATCTAAACATTTTTATTCATGAAAATAAATCTTTGCAAAAAGGGTAAACCACCGGCAAGAAGAATTGAAATAATTTTCTGTATTCTGCCTTTCAATGACAGAACAAGAGTATGAGAATGTGAAGAATGAGAAAGTATAATCATGAATATTTTATGTAATATAAATTAATATAATTATATATTATGTTATATTAATATATAAATACAAATCATGAATAAATCTAAGTAAGTGTTAACTTGCAGACCATGGTAATATTTAATATGTAGAATCAAATTATGATGCTATCATGGGTAATGGTAACATTTAATTCTGAGTAGTTCCTGAAGAAAAACATGCATAATCCTACAGTTTAGGAATAAATTAAATACAAGTATGAATTTTAGGATTTGATAAGTATGAAATGAACAATAAAGCTTCAGATGCACCATTTAAGGAATGTTAACTGAGCAAAACTCTTCTGGATAAGGGTAAGAAGGGTGTAATTATTTCAAAAGAGATAAAAAGCAATAGTGTGTCAGAATAAAGATAAATAGGTTGTGGCCTCAAATGTCTCCATAGTCTTAATGAGTACAATGCAATAGACCACACACTTTGAAAATCAGATGATCCCTACGGAACATCACTGAAGAAGGGGCAGGGAGAATGTAGGAACCGGATAAGTGTAGAGTGCTGTGAAATATTTTATGGACATGATATGGCTGTTGCACACATGAACTCAGAGAAGCTATGGTTACCTACACAATATCGGCCTAAGATCAAGGCAATTAAAAGCTCTAGCAGAGAGTGAGGAGTTCATGGAGTTGCACTGCTGGCTGAGGAGCTATTGGCAAGCGATGGCTGGGGAAGCAGGAAGAGTCACTTTTATTAGGAGATTTGAGGTTGTCCACGAACCAGTCCAAGACTCCTTCCTTGCTTATGTGCACATGGGTAGCACTAACTGCACTGAACTGAGCGCATTAAGAATGTAAATAAAATACATTTTTAAAAGAAGAGATAGAGTTGGGAGGGAGTTTGTTGAATTGGTTTTGAGGACACTGGGAAAGAGGATTTGGATGGATAAAATACATGGTGCATATGCATGAACTTTTCAATAATTGGGTGAAAATATTTTAAAAATTAACACATGCTAAGAAGAACTGAGGCTTTCATTTTTTGGCCTTTGTTTTTCTTGAGCTTCATATGGCCTATGAGTTGTTTCTGGGGTGTTTAGAGCTTTCTGGGGTTAGTATCCAAATATCAGTGACTGTATATTATGTCTGTTCTTTTGTGACTGGGTTATCTCACTCAGGATGATATTCTCTAGATGCATCCATTTTCTTAGGAATTTCAAAAAGTCATTGTTTCTAATAGCTGAGTAGTACTCCATTGTGTAAATATACCACAATTTTTGTATCCATTCATCTACTGAAGGACATCTGGGTTCTTTCCAGCTTCTGCTATGAACATGGTGGTGCATGTGTCCTTATTATATGCTGGAGTGTTTTTGGGGTATATGTCCAGAAGTGGAATAACTGGGTCTTCAGGTAGGACTATGTCCAATTTTCTGAGGAACTGCCAGACTGATTTCCAGAGTGGTTGTATCAGTCTACAACCCCACCAACAGTGGAGTGTTCCTCTTTCTCTGCATCATTGCCAGCATCTGCTGTCATTTGAGTTTTTGATCTTAGCCCTTCTGACTCCTGTGAGGTGGAATCTCAGGGTTGTTTTGATTTGCATTTCCCTGATGACTGGGGATGTCAAGCACTTCCTTAGATGCTTCTCATCCATTCAATATTCCTCAATTGAGAATTTTTTGTTTAGCTCTGTACCCCATTTTTAATAGGATTGTTTGATTCTCTGGCATCTAACTTCGTGAGTTCTTTGTATACATTGGATATTAGACTTCTATCAGATGTGGGTTGGTAAAGATCTTTTCCCAATATGTTGGCTGCTGTTTTGTTTTGACAGTGTCCTTAGCCTTACAGAAACTTTGCAATCTCATTAAGTCCCATTTCTTGATCTTTGATCTTAGAACACAAGCCATTGGTGTTCTGTTCAGGAAAATTTCCCCTGTGCCTATGTGTTCTAAGGTTTTCCCTACTTTCTCTTCTAATAGTTTCAGTGTATCTGGTTTAATGTGGAGATCTTTGATCCACTTGCACTTGAGTTTTATACAAGGAGATAAGAAAGGGTCTATTTTCATTCTTCTGCATGCTGAGTGCCAGTTGGACCAGCACCATTTGTTGAAGAGGCTGTCCTTTTTCCATTGAATGTTTATAGCTCCTTTGTCAAAAATCAAGTGACAATATGTGTGAGGTTTCATTTCTGAATCTTCTATTTGGTTCCATTGATCAATGTGCCTATCTCTGTACCAGTACCATGCGGTTATGCTTTGGGTAACTAGTGGGATTTCAATGCATGCTATCAAACCTCTAAAAAAATCAAGTACTGACAAAAATATATTCATATAGTGTTATGCCAAAATGCCTTTAAAAATCGGTATATGTATACCTCATTTTTAAAAATTAAGTTGTAAGAGAGGAAAAAAATTAACACATGCTATCTATTTACTACAAAAATTAGATGAGAAAAAAGAATGGTTTTATAATAATCCATTGGATTATGGTTAGAGAAAAAAATATAAATTAGGAAAACACCTAGATACAAGAATTTGGAAATAAAAACAGGGTGTTTGCATGGAAATAACCAATGGCCTCTGCTCTAGAAGCAGCAGCAATGATTTCATTGAGACAGTGAAGCATTCCCACAATTACTGTCTCCTAACCTGTTCCTCGGCCTCTCTGTCCTCTCTCTCTCTCTCTCTCTCTCTCTCTCTCTCTCTCTCTCTCTCTCTCTCCTCTCTCTCTGTCTATCACACACACCACACACACACCACAATCTATATACACTACCCAGACCATATACCCCACATGCAAACATACACACCACACATAAACATAAATACATACCATACATACCACATACAAACATAAACACACATACCATACACAGTTCACACAAACATACACACCACACACAAACATACACCTCACACACTAATACACATATAAATATAATATACATATATACACATGTAATATTCAACACACCATACACCCTAAATAAACCATACACATCACATGCAAACATATGTACTTCACACATACACACACTACACACACACTATACACACCACATGTAAACATACACCCCCCGCACACCACCACCACCCATATAAACATGTCATATAACACAGCGCACACACAAATATTTGCCTAAATCCAACTACTGACCAGACTGGAGATCAATAAGTTCCCGTGTTGCTCGGTGCTCTTAGCTTCTTTGTTCTACAGTAACATTCTGATGGGGAAACTAGCTTGATTTTAGTAAAAAGGTTGTACTAGATGCTGACCATTATTGGACTGGAGAAAGGAGTAGAAAATTGTCTCTCTGCCTCTGAGTAGAAGGAAGTTGAACCTGTGTGTGTTGTGTGAGTGGGGAGAATGGGTCTTTGCCGAAACTGTATTTTGGTTGTGGAGGTCATCACCAATTCTTAGGCTGTCTTATCCACACACCAAATTGGATGCACACTGGGGGAACATTGAATGGAGTCAGTGGGTTATACTCGTGGCCACATCTTGGCTGTGATAGTGTGGTCTGCACAAGCAACCTAGGCACTGTAGGAAGAATAGCTTTATAAAGGCCTATAGAGCTTTCACATAATTGTCCAACATTTATCTCAAAACCAAAAGTTCTGAAAAGCACACGACCCAGTGCATCAAGAGATTAGACACTGCAGAAAGGGAATTCTGCTCAAAAGAAAAAAAAATAGTAGAATATTAAAATAAATCTTCAATGAAAAATTGTCATGCAGGTCTAGACATGGTAAAGAACAAGAGAATGGTTATGTTCTAAAAGTCAATAGTAAGAAATATTCATAAGACATGAGATCCTCAAAAGAATAACACAGTGAGTAGTGTTTATAGGGGGTATAATACTAAAACAGATCAAAATGCAAAGAAATGAAAATAAACTATAATAGCTTGTAAACAGTTATGACTTATAATTTTCAGACAGAAGCCCATGGTAGTGGGCATCTTTGAACTTGCACAAGTTGGCTCTGCACACTGAGGATACATTTCTTATAGCTGAGAGTAAAATAAACATGCTCACAGAAAGACAGACCATGGTATCCAAGGCTGTCTGCTCTCCACCCAGAAATACTGAGCAAACATCCAATAATATATAAAATATTAGGCTTGGCAGGATCGTACACATCTGTTACCCCAGCATGTAGGAGATGGAGGGTCAGCCCTGGTTCTATTGTGAGTTCAAGGCAAACCTGGGTTGCCCCACACTCTGTTCTAAATGCAGGAATGAAACAGGACAAAAAGAGAACCCTGTGAGCAAACATTAACGCTGACAGTTTCTGGACAGTGATTGACAGCTGGCCCTTCACGTCTGTATCTGCAAGTTCAGCCAAGCATGGTTTCAAAATGTGTTCTTAAATGACTCTGTTCTGAACATTTGCATCACATCTTCCTGGTCATTATCCTCTAAAAGTACAGAATCAAATCTGTTTGTACAGCCTCTAGGCTGCATTAGCTATTCTAACTAAGTAGAGATGATTGACAGCTAGCTGCAGGAGGTTGTGTCAGATTACAGGCACAGGCATGTGCTGCACCACTTTATGTAAGCTCCTTAAGCGTCCTGGAACCAGAGCCCAGACCACTAAGAGGACCACATTATCATTAGATGTTAAACTATGCTTAGTTCACCACTACAAAATAAATAAATAATAAATAAATAAATAAATAAATAAATAAATAAATAAATAAATAAAGCAAGCTACAAAAAGGCCTTTCAAATTACCAGGACACATTAGTTAAGTAATAAAATGTAGATGCATTGTGTGGGAAGGTGGGCAGTTTAACTTGAGAGATGGAATATAGTCAAGAGGTCCCAGTGAAAATGATGGCCATGAAATCTTTGTGTCAGAGGAGACACTGCCCAGGAAGCAGAGCATTGATGGTGTGTAGGGAGAAGCATCTGTAAGATACTGGCAGGTTTAAAAAAAGAGAGAGAGCCAAAACCAAATAAACAAACAACAAACAAAAAAAAAAAGCTGTACATTTAAGGTATTGAGAGTAAAACTGGCTATCGAATACACTTGTAACTAGAGCAGAAAAGAATATATGAAAAATAACTTTCAAAAGTGGAGAACCACAACACGTGGCTGTAAATATAGTTACTACTGTGCAGTATTAACAAGCAAGCAAAAGCCAGAGCAAGATGAAAGCTGAAGATAGATTAACACACATACACATACACACACACACACACACACACACACACACACACACACAAACACACACACAGACACACACACACAGAAATACACACACACAGACACACACAGACACACACACAAACACATACACACACACAGACACATACACAGACACACACATACACACACACAGAAATACACACACAGACACACACACAGATACACAAACAGAAAAAGACACAAAAGGCCATAAAAACATGAGATGGTAAAATGGTAGCCAGAAATATAAAGTATAAAATAATAAGATTTAAAGAAATTTAGAAACAAATACTTTGACAAATGAAATTTAAAATAATTTTAGACAGATATTTAAAATTTTTCTATGAAGATGGATAATGTTGCAAGAGTTAATGATATGGTTCTTAAAACAGCAAAAATTTGTTACAAGGAAAATGTTTTCAAACAATGACACAGTGATACTAAGTTAGGAAGTCAATTCACATGTGCACACAGAGGTTAACATATACACACACATAAACAGACACACACAGTGATGGTAAGATAGAAAATATATACACATGTGCATGCACAGGTTCACACACACTCAACCACAATGTACCTTTGATTCTACTTGAGTAAATTATATTAACAAAATATTAGGTATTGATAAAGAAAGCTAGTTGTATATTTATTTACTTATTCATTTTTGAAGTTCTGGTGTATACTGTTCAAGGTGTAGATTTTAAATCTGATGCTTTATGAATTTATCAAATGTATGTGTAACTTTCTTACCTATAGCACCATTAAGATACAGGTTTGATACATTTGTGTATGTATATCTTTATTTATATATGCATATACACATATATGTGTATATATGTTCATTGATTACTTAAAACAGCAATATGTCATGCTTTTGTGATATAGGTGTAGTTTAAATACACATCAATAAAAGTATCTGCTGAAAGGGAGTTATATGCAGGTAACAATTGAAAAATATTACTACAATAAATAAAAGATGCAATTACAATCTATGAAATTATTAAAATATAATTAATAAATAACATAGGATGGAAGACAGGAAATGACATCAAACTGATCCTTCATGAACAGATTAGGTAATGTAGCTAACAGCTATACTAAATATATAATGACTAAGTAGCTTCAGCAAAGTGGAAGGGATTTTAGCCTGGGTAGGAAAGAAAAATTAAACCAAAGAACCTTACAAGCATGCAATCCACATGATTTATAATAATAATTATTCAAGCATACTATTGTTAGGTTTAATATAAACATGCTTGACAGTTTTGCACCATATGGATGTATAATCCAAGAAGACTGGAGTAGATAAATTACATATTCAATGGATTATAACTCGATCAAGAATGAACAAAAAAGGCTGGTTCATAATTGTAAGAATGAATCTGGCCATTGACATATCAAAACAGATCAGTCTTGTCTATATGTATAACAAATAATCAGACTTTTAAAGAAAAAAATCCCATGAAAGTTAGAGATATATAGATGGATATATAGTCATCTTTCCCCTTTGTGTGTGTGTTTTCCAGCCAGGAATAGAAACAGACAGTTGTGTTCAACGCAGAGCTACACAATATTGAATTAGTGACCAATTTCTCAACCAATAGAGAAGACAACACTCCCCCCCCCCCCCCACACACACACACAATTTAGGAATGCATTCTTAGGTCTATGTGATCACCAAGGTGAGCCATATAACAATAAACCGAATCTGGACATTTTAAAAGGACTAAAATAATAGAGACTCCTGGTGTCTCTCTGGCATATGAAAATCTTGAAAAGAGAAACAGGTCATGAAAACAGAATTCATGCTGTACACTTGTAAACCCAGCACGGGGAGACTGAAAGTCTAGGAGTATTTGAGCCCAGAAGTTCAAAGACAGTTTGAGCAGCAGTGGCTGTGGGTATTGGAGCCTGGGGAAACTAACTCACAAAGGAACTAGTTGGGGCCATGAAGGTCATTTGCATGTTACCAGGGACACATAAGAAAAGGCTGCATACACATTTGACAAACTCATCAAGGGATGGAATTAAGATCTATGCACCAGCTAGCATGCGCATAGTACATCAACAATTTTTAATACTAACATTAGGCCTCTAGTCCTGTTTATTCATATGTCTTTTCCCATATATAAGTAGAATTTAGCTCGGGAGAAATCAGCCAGAAGTAATTGTGATGCAATGCTTGCCTCAGGAGTTTGAGGCACATCAGAGGGACCTGGCTGTCTCTAAGATTATTTAGAAGCCCAATGACTGTTAAGAATTTAAATAATGGACTTGAATTGTGAGTCTTCTCTAAGGTTTATTTTACTTTCAAATAAGCTGGATTGTTGAGGGTTGGGCTGACTCAAGTTTTCAAGTATATCAGACCTTCTCTTATCCTCCTAACCACTGAAAGGTCCCTTCTGGCAACTTCTGGCCAGTTCTCAAGGCAGGGCAGTGTGGCAGCTTGAACATTCCAGTGAGCAGATACCCCCAGGAAGGGTGGAAAAACTTCAAGCTGGGTTCCTGCTGAAGACTTGGCTTCCGGGTCTAGTCAAGGTGGCTTCAGCTAGCCTCAAACAAAAGCTCAGTCCTCCAGTTCAGCAGTGTAAATCTTGCTTCTGCCACCTGATTCTGATGCAGCAGCCAGAGGGATCCAATTACAGTGACAAGTTGGGAGAGACACCTCCCTAATGACTCAGCAACAAATTTATGATTGACAGGAAACGTGTGTCCTAATGTGAAGCTTGTGGTTATCTTTATAAGACTGCCCATGACTGGTGGAATTAGAGACTATTCCCGGAGTGATGTGAATACAGTCCCCACACATTGGGACGTACCCCATCTCCATCTTTACAAGCAGGGTGCTTTTAAGTCTCATCAAGTTCAACTTCTGTCCTGTGAATGTCTCCCCTTCACCAGGCAGCTTTTATCCCCACCCATTAATTACCAGAGAATCCCAGGCTACAAAAGGAGGTCCTCCTAACAGCTTCTGAATGGCATTCTGCCAACTCATAGCCTTGGCACTAAGACAGAACTGAATCCTTTTAAGACAGGGTATGGCAGAATCCACCAGAAGTCACATTGCAATGAGGACTGAGAAGGCAAGAGGTGGCAGTGAAGCTGAGGCTGTGGCAGACAGCATAAGGTGGGGGCCTCAGGCTCTACGGAGTGCAAACCTGGTCGCTAGGAGGTTTCAAGAATGGAAGGTCTCAATATCCTATGGTCACTGGATATGGGTTCTCTAAACCCAATCAGCTGCCCCCTGAACACTTGTCACTGTATGCCTTCATGTTCAAAAGTCTCTAGAGACTATAACCCTATGCCTCTGGACCAGGAAAGTCTGTCTGTCTTAGTTAGGGTTTTCATTGCTGTAAACAGACATCATGACCATAGCAACGCTTATAAAGGCACATTTAATTGGGGCTGGCTTACAGGTTCAGAGGCTTAGTACATTGTCATCATGACAGAAAACATGGCAATGTCCAGGCAGACATGATGCTAGAGAAGGATCTGAGAGTCCTGAATCTTGATCTGACTACAGCCAGGAGAGGTTGACTCTTCCTCTCTGGGTGGAGCTTCAAAGCTCACCCTCACAGTGATGCATTTCTTTCAACCAGGCCACACCTACTCCAACAAAACCACACCTACTCCAACCAGGCCACACCTATTCCAATAAAACCACACCTACTCCAACCAGGCCACACCTATTCCAACAAGGCCACACCTTCTCCAACAAAACCACACCTATTCCAACACGGCCACACCAGAGCCACTTCCACGGGGTCTAAGCATATTCAAACCACCACAATGTCCATCAGTGAGTGTGTCCCTTGAGTTTCTGAATAGAGCAGAAGAGTCCCACCAGCCACGGCACTGAGCAAATGGGGAAGGTGAAAGAAATAGGGAGAAAGGGGGCAGGGGTGAAAAGAGAAATGAAAAGTAGAAGACACAAACAGAAATATTTCCCAAGGTAGAGTTTACAGTAGAACCAGTGCCACATTGCCAAATGTAAAGTGACGGCACACTTCATTTTCCCATGGGACAAAGAAGACACCCCTGCTAACAAACCACATGGTACTGTTTCCTTGTTTGTTAATTTGCTTGTTTCAGTTAATGAAGAAGGCAGGTACATATATTCCTGGGTGAGGCAGCTTAAGGATGCTGATTTGGAAATTCGAGGCATGGAATAGCTCCTCCAATATCCAGAGCTACTCTCATTTGTGTTCCCTTGAAGGGGATGCTCAGCCTTCCTAGGTCAAGGATGCTCAGGTTGAGTCTGGGAAAGGCACAGGGCAAGCCTGCGGAGGCTGCTTGCCTTTCTGTTTCAAGTTGTGTCCCCTGCAGAAATGTTTCGTGCAGCTCTGCAGGGAGTGCAGTTCTGTGGGGGGAGAGGGAGGAAGTGCTGCCCAACCATGCAAATGAGTTCTAGAAATGACATGTGCTCCCCTGGGTGTGTGCGTGGGCTGTGTGGGGCTGTGCAGGGTATGACTGCCACCAGTCCTGCTGATGGATTGACTGGTATCACAGAGGATCCAGCAGCCATTGATTTCTGCTCTTCTCTCATGTCACACTGACCTTCTCCATGTATGGGAGGAAAGGAGAGAGAAAAATGGTCTGATAAGCCATCCAGAGCAAAGAGAAAGTTAAAGTGTTCCTCCTGCTGTTTGTTATTGCTCCTTCCCTATGTCCTATTCATTGTGCCAGCCTCGGGGATGCCTCTGAGCCCATCTCACGTAACACTCAGCCCATGACCAGATTAATGGGCAATTTCCATTTCTCTTGCATTTGTGCTATGTGCTACTGTTGATCCATGGGAATTTCTGCTCTATTCAAAATGTACTTAGAGTAGAGATTAAGCAGACAAGGGTAAATGGTTCATAGTGGTCTTCACTAAGAAAATACTGAAATGGTGAGGATCGACAGCTCAACAGTCAAAAGTACTGTCTACTCTTCCAGAGGACCCAGGTTCAGTTCCCAATGCTCACATGATGCTTCACAACATTCTGTAACCCCAGTTCCAAGAGATCCACCACCTCCTTCTGGGCTCCATGGGTACTACACATACATAGATCACAGACATGCATGCAAGCCAAACATCCCTAAACATACAAAATACATTTAAAATAGAAAAGAAACTCCACTTATATTTTCCATTTGTTTTCCAATGCTTAACGTCAGTCAGGAGAGGACATAGATGTTTCTAATCTGCTCCATAATATTTTCCCTGTATTTATGTACATTAATTTGGCCATTTGCTTTTTCTCTAATTTTAAAATATTGAACAAACCTTTGGTTCTATTGATACATGCCCCAGATTATGTCATCCATCTTATATGTTGTTTAGTCTCTGGCCTGTTGGTCAGCATGTTTGCCTTTACGTGGGGAACAATCACAGTTTGAAGTTTCCATGGGATGCTTGGCTAGGGCCTTGGGCTTATTCCCACATGACAGAGTGAAGACCGATCCCTGGAGAGTCAACCCTGCCAATGCACAGCTTCCTGACAGGATGCCCACTATTGAGGCAGCACACACCACTAGTCGACATCTGTTTAATGACCGACAGCTGCAGCAGCCAATGGTGTTAGCCCTCACATTTCCCACCAACCAATAAGTACTTCAGCATCTGACCGGTTCTCATTTGACCTGCTTGCATAGATTTAGGCTGGCTTCTGCACCCTGCTCATGAAAGAGCTTGCCAGAGTCCAGTTACTTCAGCTGTTAGATTGACACTCTTGCTGGGTCATGTCAGCTACTAGATGTTCCCGAGTCTCTTGTCTTGTCGGCCTTACTCAAGTGTCTTCAGGATTCCAAGAAAAAGTCCACATTATCTGTTTGGAGACCTTTGTAATACTGTTTAAATAAAGATTGGTCTGGCTTTTATTTTATGTGCAAGAGTATTTTGCCTACATCTACACATGTGTAACCAAATGCACACCAGATATTCACAAAGACCAGAATAGGACTTTATGTCCCAGGAAACTGGAGTTGCAGACAGTTGTGAGTGGCCGTGCAGGTATTGGAGATCAAATTCAAGTCCTCTGTAAAAGCAGCAAGTGCTCTTAACCACCAAACCATCTTCCCAGCCTCTATATAAAAATAATTTTAAGATGATATGTGACATTCACTCTCATGTGTCACATCATGTTGGTTAAGAGCACAGCAGAACTATATATAGCCCACAGCTAATTCGTGGGCTCATATCAAGACCTGATGGTCACTAAGGGAATCCTGAACTCTGTCTGTGATACAACATAGTTCCCAATAGATACAAGCAGAAACCATTTTATATGCATATATAGTTTGTATCTTGTTGGTTTATAGTATGTTCCTAATGGACCACATAGAGTTTTTTTCTTCTTTTTCTCACATTGTCTCTTGGTTTCCCCTACCCCCTTCCCTTGACACTAATAACTTGTTGGGACAAATGGAGATGACAGAACTAACATTCTCTACAGGAACATCTCAATATAACCACATCAAACATGACATCATTGATTATGGCAACTTAATATGTTGTTTCCTATGTATTTGTTTCTGTTTTGACTTTAATGTTCAATGTGCATTTCAGATCTTATACCCACAACCAACTCCAATCACCTATTTTCATCCATTTTATCTTAAATTTGTAAGTAATTCCACGTTCAGTATTGAATGTAGCCATATATGAACAACTTCCTACTCTGTGGTTTTCCAAAGCGAGTTCTTTATTTGGCCTCTTGGGAGAAGCCTATAAGAGTCACTGTGCCAAGGGCAGTAGGGAATGAGACCAGGGCTCACAGATACTTCACTGGAATATAGCATTGTTCCCAAGGGTGTTTGAAATTTACTTCTCTGTATGTCACATAGCGCTTTTGCCTAGAAACATCAAACATCTGCACCAGTTGTTTTTGAAGTCAATATAATTTGTGTACATCTCTGTGTTGGCCATTCTGTATCGATATTTCAAGTAGTGTATTACTACTACTCAGGGTTCTCTAGAGTCACAGAATGTATAGAATGTACATATAGGTATAACAATAGATTATGTATTTATTATAAATTTATTTTTATTACATATTATATATTAAATAATATGTTATTTATATTTTATATATGATATATCTAAAATCACATGATATGTATGTATATATATAATATAATATATTCATTCCATAAGTTCTATGACCCCAGATTATATATAATTTATATTATAATAAGTATAATATCTATATATAAATTTACAGAATAACTTATAGGCTGTAGTCCAACTATTCCAACAATGGCCAGCTGTGGATGGAAAGTCTAATAATCTAGAAGTTGCTCAGCCCCATGAGGCTGGTTGTCTCGGCTGGTCTTCCTATAAGCTGGAATCCAGAAGTAGTAGGCTCCAATGGCTGTGCTGACAAAGTGAGTGGAAGCAGGTGAAAAAGAACTAACCATTCATTCTTCCATTGTCCTTATGTAGGCCTCCAGCAGAAGGTCTGGTCCAGACTAAAGGTGTGCCCCAAGATCTGGATTAAAGATATGTGTCATCCGGCCTGAAGATCTGGGTCACAGGTGTACCCTCCCTTTCTGGACTATAGTTTATTCCAAATATAGTCGAGTTGACAACAGAGAATAGCCATCACAAGTACAGTATCTGTTTTCACACCTTAATTTCAGTTATTTGAAAGCCACATTAAAGGGAGGTTTCCTTGGCCCCATTCTTTATCTTCCCCTTGATTAGTTTTCTTCCTCTGGGGATTGCACCATTCACAGGCTGTGTCTCCTTGGCAGAAGCTCCGTGCGTGTTCTTTATTCGTGAATCTAATCTGATCTCTTGATTGCATTCAAGTGTTTCAACCTTCTCTTTTCAGTTCTATGGCTGTCAGTGACGTTTACATTAATTTGCTCTTATTCCTTCCAATTTATTGTTCCCTGTATAAACATATATCGATCTCTTATTCCTTTTGGTTGAGATGCTATCCTTAGGTTTTGCTATGAATCATGTGGTAATTTCATGTCGGATCATTCTTCATGTCTTGTTTAGATAACTTGAAATAGTGCTCTGAGTTTTCACCACTATTCTACTCATGTGATTTTGCATATTTTAACTGCCAATGAGTATATTTTTACCCCTGAATAATTTTTCTTTTAATTAAAATATTACCTTTAGTCTGTTGTTGATTGTGTGTGAATTCGACCTTGCTACCTGGCAGGCTCAGACTCAACGAGACGCCTTCCCTAATTTCAGAGTTTCTTCTGCTGCTTCTATGAAGCCCTGAAATCTCAGCAGCTTGCCTCACAGTTTTTTCTTGACCCTGACAGCCTCCTCTGCCATTTGTCGCACCTCAGTTCCGGCCAGTTTTATGTAGGCTCTCAGCAGCTTCCCCTCCATGTGCACCCCTGAGGGGACTCCAGTGTGGTGGCTTGGAGAGCAGGCTGGTGGCATCCAGCCCTGGTACCCCTCCTGTGTGGCTCAGTGAACTGCACCTTTGTCCAACTGGTGAGGCATTTCTTTTCATTTCAATTTCACTAGGAAATGGAAGCTAATCTATAATTATGTCAGCCTTTGGAAAGGTGTAAAAGTATCAGCTGCTACCTCCACCACCTCCCCTGCAAAACCATTTTATGCTTGACTCGCTTACAGCCACCTGCTCTTTCTTCTTTTTCATCTCTTTATCAATTTTCTTATTTCCTTGAATTTCCAAGTTGTGGTTCATTCTACGTTTTTATAAAATGGATCATAGTTTTCATTAATTTTACTTTCTTCTCCCCCAATGCCTCTAGGCACAGAGCCTGCTTCTCTCCCTTCAAGTAAACCAGCCGCTTCCATGGCCAAGGTTCTGTCTTCCTATCTGCCCCTGTAGACTGCCAGAGACTTATGGTCATCCATTTATCTACTTCCATCCCTTGTTTTATTATTTCTATCATTACCAAATCCTCACAGCATATATCCTTCCAAAACTTATACATATGTTGCATGCTCAAATTTATGCACGTACACCCATACACTTGCAGTCACACACTGCAAAGTAGTGTTTTGCCAACTAGACTGTTGTTGGGTTATGCATCTCCTGCACCACACCTATCACTGTTATTTGAGCAAGGATCCCAATTTATAAACAGTCGATGCTGTTAGCATGTCACTTTGGCGGAAAGCACCCTCCCACATTTCCACTTTACCCTGTAGACTCTATGCAGAGGTCATGGCCACAGCCGTGACTAAGTGAAGGACTGACCGATGTTTTTACAGTGGCTGGGTCCCTCACTGATTCCAAATGTGGCTCACCAAATATAGACGCACATAGTTTTTATTTTCTTCATTGCCTTTTCTAACTTTCCATTAGTCCTTCACACCCTTTGCCTCTTGTTTTCTGAAATGTCTTCTCTGGAATCTCCAATGCCTTAGCACAAATCTTTCCCCAAATATTTACACACGCTCGTGTTTCTGACCCTTTCTTTAATGGGTTTAAATATTTATTTGAATAGTCCTTGTGCTAGGAACTCATTGCTTCAAGCCTTCACTAGTGCTTTCTTACATTCGGGGATCTGTTGTGTTTCCATTTGAATAGTGGTAGAGCTGTTGGACGCTGGCCACATCTTGCACATGGCTAGGAGACCATGGTCTTGGTTTCAGCCTTGCTCTGTGCAGAAAGTATTGGTGCTTCCAACATCTTTGAATTTTTATGTTGTGGACATGACCTTTGATACTATGTAACGTTTGTTTGTTTTTGAAAGAAACTTGAACTTCTATCTGGAATCCTGGATTTTTAGATTGATGGGAGCCCAGATTAAGGCTTGTTGTCATTAATTAGGTTGAGTTGGAAGAATCCATTAAATTTTTAAATGAAAATATTCACCCAGCTTATGGGTTCTTCACTCTGTTCCCTGTTAAGTACTGTCTATCTTCATGTGTCTTTTCCCTCCCTGGAACTTCACTTGTCTGAAGTCTTCTGTCTTAGAACCTTGTGCTCATCATCAATGTATACGTGCAGTCTTTCTCTGAAAACTTAATTTCATGCAAGGTTTTAAGCCCTTGCTGCAGATACTCAAAATAACCATGTTGGCCTCCACTCTTTTCATGAACTCTTTCCAGTCGAGCTATGTATCCCACCATGTCTCTTTTTAGTGCCTTTTCGTCCTATGTTTCCCTGTGTCTGTGTGTGTTGAATTGATTGCTTCTGTGATGGTTGGTTTTGCATGCCAAGTTGTTTGGGTCACGGTGCCCAGCCAATGTTGCCAAATTGACTGCTGGATATTTCTCTGCCTTTGATTTTGGATGAAGTTAAGGTTTGAATTGGTAGATCGAGTGAAGCAGATTGCCTTCAGTATCATTTGTGGGTCTCATTCAGTCAATTAAAGGTCGAGATGGAGCCAAACCTGAGCTCCCATGAGCAAGGGCTTCTTTCCAGGTCTCCAGCCTGCTAGTCTTGCCTGCGCCACAGCCAGGGCTTGCCAGTCACTATTATATTTTGAATTAATTCCTCAATAACAAATCCTTCCCTAAATATTTACACATTCAGATGTTTCTATTTCTGTGATGGGCCCTGGCTAATAGTTTCTTCCAGCAGCTGTGTCTTTCCCATTACGCTTGGGCTCACTTTCTTCTCTTCTGGTTTTCTTTCTTCTTTGATGAGTCACTGGCCTCTTATGTGTTTGGTAGACTACTAAGAAGTGACATCTTGTAAGAGAGGAGGACAAAGGGCATATTTCTACCTGTCTTGAAAAATATATAGAAAGTCCCACCCTCTTTTCTTCCTCCTATCCTGGTCCCAGCCCAATTAGTCAGTTCAAGGGCAATGATGTGTGGTCAGACCCAGGTGATTCCAGCCAATGTTTTTTACATCATTTGTATATTTCTTTGGATGACTTGAGTAGCAAACCCTGTTTGTTCCATAGGCTATCTCAGTGTGAACAGGTAGAAAAAC
The DNA here is from genome assembly GCF_963924665.1 of Micromys minutus. Classification (NCBI taxonomy): domain Eukaryota; kingdom Metazoa; phylum Chordata; class Mammalia; order Rodentia; family Muridae; genus Micromys; species Micromys minutus. The sequence continues at coordinate 22,993,728 of NC_137965.1, read as the reverse complement.
ACTCTGCCGCCATCGGGCAGAATGGGGGTAGCTCTTTTCAAAGTTCAGCACCCCAAAAACATTTCTCATCTTTACCCTCAATTCCTGGTTATAATCAATCATCTCCAAATATATCTTTAATCTGTCACAGAGATATATTCTGAGTATCCAAGATAATTCCTTTGATATTATTCAAAAGAGTCATAATTGTAAACAATTAAAGACTATTTTTAAAAAGCTTGTTACAGGCATTATTCATTTGTATCCAGTTACCAAAGAAGTATATTCACATATATACGTACCATGAAATGAGACCTGGTACTGTGGGATAAGAAACAGACATCGACTCAGATTTTTTTTTTTTTTCAATTTATATCCTTTCTCAGTATCCTGTAATTATGGTTTTTTTTTTTTTCTTTTTTTTTTTTTAAGATAAGCCACTACTATGGGGTAGATCCCCTGGTAAGGCAGTCCCTGGATGATCTTTTCTCCAAGCCCTGCTCTTCTATTTGTCCTTTTATTTCCTCCCTTGAGCGTTTTGTTCTCCCTTCTAACAAGGGCTGAGGCACCTTCTGGCATTCTTTCTCTTTGAGCTTCATAAGTTGTGTGAATTGTTTCTTGGGTATTCAAGAGTTTGAATTAGTATCTGCTTATAAGTGAGTGCATACCATGAGTGTTCTTTTGTGACTGGGTTACCTCACTCAGGATTATAGCTTTAAGTTCCATCCATTTGCCTAGGAATTTCATGAACTCAGTGTTTTTAATAGCTGAGTAGTACTCCATTGTGTATATGCACCACAATTTCTGTATCCATTCCTCTGTTGAAGTACATCTGGGTCCTTTTCAGTTTCTGACTTATTATAAATAAGACTGCTATGAATATGGTAGAACATGTGTCCTTGTTAGATGTTGAAGCTTCTTTGGGGTACATGCCCAGGAGTGGTATAGTTGGGTCCTCAGGTAGTACTATGTACAATTTTCTGAGGATCCATCAGACTGATTTCCAGAGTGTTTATACCAGCTTATAACCCCACCAATGGTGGAGGAGTGTTCCTCTTTCTCTACATCCTTGCCAGCATCTTCTGTCACCTGAGTTTTTGATCTTAGCCATTCTGACTGGTGTGAGGTGGAATCTCAGGGTGGTTTTGATTTGCATTTTCCTGATGACTAGGGATGTTGGGCAGTGCTTCTCAGCCATTCGATGTTCCTCAGTTGAGAATTTTTTGTTTAGCTCTGTACCCCCATTTTTTAATAGGATTATTTGATTCTCTAGAGTTTAACTTCTCACAAGAACCTATTGAGAATGGTGGGTGTGCATTTCTGAGGAGAGCCAAGCATTCTTCCTTAAACCATTTCAACTCACTCTCTTGTTTTGTCTTGGTTTTGCTTTATAATGGCTTTAAGTCATTTGTGAAATACCATCAAAGGCACCAGTTTTTATCTTCCTTGGAACATTGACCAGAACATAGGTGAAGAAGCTGAAAGAACCACTAAAGTTTTAGCACACTGTGGTTTGACTTCCTGCAGGCACCCAGACATGTTAATGAATAAGCACCCTGTACTTTTATAGACGGAGTCATGTTTGGCATATTTGGCTGTCCGACCCTTCAGGTGAGGATGAACACTGAGATAGAGACTAGCATGCTGCTGGATTTATAACCAAGTGGCTTAGGATCATAGTTTTGTGGGAACTGATGTGGAAATGCATTAAGTCTCAGAGGTAGAAAAAAGAACAAGCGTGGAAGACAGTAAGTCACTGGGGAGAAGAAGCCTGTCAGTCATGTTCAACACTTCTGTAAGAAGCCAGGGCCTAAAGGAAGCAGAACTGGTTTTCATGACTGAGTTGCTAGGGAAGCTAAAGGGAAGGGGTCCTAAAAGCCACAGCCCAGGCTGTGAATGTTGTGATTGCCTCGAATGTTGAAATCTGAAGAACAGTTCCTTCTTAGGCTATCTGAATAGACCACGGGGGAGCTGTGTGTGTGTTTGTGTGTGTGTGTGTGTGTGTGTGTGTGTGTGTGTGTGTGTGTGTAGAGGGAATACAGTACAACACAAAGAGCGCCAGCTTGCCTGAGAAAAACTCCTTTCTGTGCCTGTGCTAAACCTTTCTAGGAACTGATCCCATTCCTGTTACCAGGGAAAAGAAACAGAAGTCGGGGCTGAGTGAGGCTGTCAAAGTATATACAGAGGCTGTGGTGTCTGTGTCAGGATGCTTCCTGCTAGTAATCACGAAGTATGTGGATGGAAACATCCTTTTATCATAGATGGGTTTTCCTGAAAGAACTTGAAGAAATGATTCAGAATAAGTAAAAAAAATTTCCACGTATATTTTGAAGGCTTTAAGTGATTATGAGAAGTGAGAATAAATATAGAACCACACGTCCCAAATGTCCCAGGCACCTCTGGGGATGGTCAGGGTAGAATATGGCTGGTCTACCTGATCATATTCTGTTCATCCATCTAAACTTTCAAGATCATATTTTTTTCTCATCCTGGCATTTATAATGTTCTGTGATGGCGGGGGTTATGAAAATTGAAAACGACACAGAGCAAGACCTCAATAGATTAAAAAACTCACATTCAGCCATGCTGTGAGTCTCAAGAGAAAGGAAGTTAATGAAAGCTGTCCCTGCCTCTCTTCTCCATAATGGCAAAGAAATGGTGAGCACATTGATAATTAAAATAGAACCCCAATTTGTTTGTTTGATTCCCTTAAATTGTTAGTTGTGTGTTAAGTGTATGGGTGTTTGCTTGTATATTTGTGCTTGCATAGCCTGGTGCCCCAAAGACGGTATCAGACCCCCACCAGAACTGGAGTTACCATCAGCTACTGTGAGGTTGCTGGGAATAGAACCTGAGTCCTTTGCAAGAGACCATACACTTAACTGCGGAGCCATCTCCTTGCTTCCTATAAACACAATTTTTTGATTTGATTTCTCCACCTACTGACCTTCCTCAGTATCACAGGCATAAAAGAGTCAACTTTTTTTTTTTTTAAATTTCACAAGGCCATGTGGAGAAAAACATGGCACAGAGAGGTGAGAGGTAAAATCTGTGCCCTGTGTGGTTGCACCATGAGCTCACTTTCTCTTTGTTCGGGTAGAGATCTTGACAGCCTAGTGAGCCAGGGAAACATGTTGAACTGTAACTTACAGACATTATAAGGACTAAGTGTTATCCAAGGAGAGGGACTAATCTCTGCCCAATAGAAGCTGTGTTTCAGTAAAAATTGTGACACCCCCCCAAAAGATAAAGGCACACTAGAAAAAAGTTTAAGCAGTTCTACCTACAAAGTATTGTTTTTCACCTTCTTTGTAGGATCAGAAGGAATTAAAATATGTATCTGAAGGTTTACTCAATACCTTTGAAATTTTGTTTGCCCTCTTAAATCCTATGTGTTACAATTCTAAAAGGTAAGGTTTCTCATTATTTGAAATAAAACATCTGTCCTGTCTTTTCTATAATCTCGTGGCATGTCACGAACCCATCTAACTTGCAGTTTACTCTCTACAAACTTCCCCTTGAACAATCAGACCAGTGCTTCTCAACCTTTTAATATGGTTCTTCATGTTGTGGGAACTCCCATCCATAAAATTATTTTCCTCGCTACTCCATAACTGCAGTTTTACTACTGTTATGAATCATAATGTAAATGTCTGTGCTTTCTAATGGTCTTAGGTAATCCCTGTGAAACAGTTGTTCATCCCTCAAGGGGTGGTGGCTCACAGTTTGAGCAGCACTGGTCTATGTTTTAGTAAACAGTACTACTTCTTATCTGAACTTGATTACAAACTATGAGTAGGAACTCTTGAGGAACTACATTATCGATGGTGACTTTTGTCATGAATTATACTCAAGGCTTATATGTAAAGGAAAATTTCTATCTGTTGATAGAGAAATTTGGTTGTCTTTAATACTTCTTTCTAGGTTTGAGAGCGGTATTCTAGATATAGAAATAAAGGCCAGATGTGATCACACACATCTGCCTCACTCAGGAGAGAAAGGCAGGAGAATGAGGAATTCACATATATCTTCTGCTGCATAGTGAATTCGAAGCCAGCTCGGGTGATGACGTAAGACACCTGTCCCAGACAAGAACAAAACGGGTAGAAACAAAGTTTTGTGTACGCCCCCCCCCATCTTTGCTTCTGTCTGTTGTGGTAGCTGTGATTATTGCTGCTGAAACCTGAAGTCCTACTGTTGGGCAGAATGTCTCCAGGACCTCTTACTTACTCATCTCTGGATTTTCCTTTCCCTGGTGAGAAGAAATTTGCGCAGCATGTTTGTTCTTGGTGGCGTGATGACTGAGCGCAGCAGAGCACAGTTGGGATTGCTTTCTGCCCGGAGCTCTGGTCTCATCTCATTTTCACGAGTCATTTATGCGGCGGCTGGTGATTCCACAACGTCAGCACATCTCCCCAAGTGGAGGAAAAGGGAGCTGGAAGGGAGAGATGTATATTCTGTGGTATCTTGACATGTTTGTTTCTGCCCATTGATGACACTGAAAACAGGAGTCAACCAGAAAGAGCAGAGCTTGAGGTGGGCACTGGAAATTGCTTAGGTCTCTTGAGTTCACCCAGCTCATCTGGAGGTAGCAAAGTGGCAGAACCCAGCTTTGTGTCCTCAGTGTGACGCATCAAGGTGTAAGCTTCACAGCATTTGCTTTACGGTAGTGAAGAACAGCCCACTCACTGTGCAGCTAAGCACGAGAATAATACAATTTCTGTATATTAAAAAATAAATTCATTTTCATTACCAACAAATACACTTTATTATCAATTAGATGATCCAAGGCATTTAAAGTTTCTAGTTTGGGGGGCACATGTCCCACTAATTCAATTCTGCATTGAACAACTGAGCAAAGAGCATGGCCTTTCTCTGTGCTGTGGCCCAGAGAGAGTGGCAGATGCCACTGCATTGGTAAAATGACTACCCACGACATAGCCAGGTCACAGGAAAAGAATTTAGTTCCCAATACAAGTAAGGTTCAAGCTGGCCAAGGACTCTAGTATTGGAAGAACACTGAATAAAAGAGTTAAGAATGGGATTGTGTAGGGAGAAGATGTTTCAAGCCAAGTTCTAGCTAGCCAGTATTTTAGGGCAGGTGGGTTTGTGTGCAGCTATCCTGAGCCTGAATTAAACCTTGTGGGATGAACAGAGAACACCAAAGTGTGCCTGGATGCACCCATCTGGGCAGAAACAACAAAATACTAGCTACTGGGTGAGTGGGACAATACAGAAATGTCCTCAGGGTCAGTCTGACCTTAGAGTCCAGGGTCAGTAAAGCAGGCTCCAGGTCCCAGGATGGCATATACTCCTTAGATGGCAGAGTCTGTCCCGTGAAGAAGGGAGCACCTTGTCCTTGTATAGCAGAAAGGATAGGAGATGCAGGGTGGGGTGGGGGTGTGGTGGGATTGGGTGGGGGTTGGGTAGGGTGGGGTAGGATGGGATGGACTCAGCTCCCTCTAAGCCACTTTCTAATGGTTTCTAATCCCATTCAGGACTGCAGAGGTTCTCTATTCCTCCATTTGACCAAGTTAACCCTCTACATCTTTTGGTTTTGCCTGGGGACCCTTTCAATGGTCTCAGGGGTGACTAAAGCATTCAACACAGCAACAGCTAAGGGGACCGTCACTGTCTGTGGCTGCCGAATGTACTTCCGGTGCTTCTTTCAGAGACCAAATGTACTTCCGGGTACCTCTTTCAGAGACCGTGTCTTCCACATCAGCAGCTCCACTTTCTGGCAGCATCAGTTTTCGAAGTATGCCATCCTTTGTTTTGTTCTACTGTCTTAGTTTACCACATCACAGTTGTCTGCTTTTATCATTACCCCATCCTTCCTTCCAATTGTCTGTGTTGTCAGGCGATGGAAGGAAAAATGGAAGGCTATAGTAACGTACATACAAACAGGGTCTGACTGATACCACTAAATATCTTGGTAGAAGACAGGGTGCAGCGTTGATTTCTAAAATAACCAATCTTTATATATTATCAGTAAGTATAAATCAACCATTTAAGCTGCTATGTGTGCAAGCATCAAAAAGCATATGATAAATCCAGCAATATAGTTACAGATATATAGATATGTAGAATGGGAATCGAGATAGATATAGATATAGGTGATATTGATGTAGAATTTATGCTGCAAGCAGCACATTTAATGATACATAATAGCAGTTGAATAAATGAAGAATAAACCACAGGGGGTCAGTAGACACTCAGTGTTTTCAAGATACAGTCTCAGTTTGCAACTGCCATTACCACAAAATGCGTGATGCTGAGTGGTTTATAAAGAATAGGTGTTTGTATCTAGCAGCTGCAAGGTCCAATCAGCACAAGATCAAGGCCCTAGTAGGTCTCCTGTCTATTCCACAATATGCCACTTGTAGGTACATTCATGTGACAAAGGATGGAAGGGCAAAAGGGACAATGCACAGTGGAGGCTGGGTGAGTAAACTAGCTGAGGCTGGTTCCCTTCAGCCCTTTATAGAGGCACCAAGCCATGGACCACTTTTCTAAAAGCACCTTTAAGGCACACCACTTATGAATCAACCCAACTCAATGCCAGTCCAAAACACAGCAGTAGTTGAAAAAATGTATATGTCAATATACAGTCTTTATTTTATTTTGTGTCTCATCTACCTATATAAATCTAATGCCATCTTTGTCATATATATTAAAACTCTATATGCATACATAGCCATATACAATGATTAGGTTAAGTTGGTATTCCCCATGTCAGACATACTGAGGGGTCTGTCCTAGTAAAATTCAAGAGTCTGAGGCAGTAGGGCTTGATATGGTCTGGGACTCAATCAGTACCAGGTAGTTTCTAGCCTCTAACCCAGGACTACTTTTGTCTAGTGTCTTAGGATTTTACTGTTGTGAGCAGATACCATGACCAAGGCAAGTATTATAAAGGACAACATTTAATTGGGGCTGGCTTATAGGTTCAGAGGTTCAGTCCATTACCATCATGATGGGAACATGGCAGCATCTAGGCAGGCATGGTGCAGGAGGAGCTGAGAGCTCTACATCTTCATCTGAAGGCTGCTAGAAGAGTGGCCTCCAGACAACTAGGATGAGGATCTTAAAGCCCACACCCAGTGACACACATTCTAATAGTGCCACGGACGAGGATATACAAACCATATGAAACTAAGGGATCATATATCCACTTGTGAATCAAAGTGGACCATGTTAATAGCTTAAAGCAATTAAGGATTAATTGACATGAAGTGTATTCTTTAATATGGAAAAGGGGCTGGAATTCAGGCATATTGGAGATGTTTCCCAGGGTCCCACTTAGCTCAGATCTTTCAATGATCAGAGGCCAAGGCTGAAGCAGGCTCATCCAGATAAAAACCTGAGGGATTTTCCAATCCATGTAGGTTTCTTTTATCTCTGTTAATGCCAATGAGATCTGAATTCCTCATGATTTCTTTCATGAAAAGAATGTTGTAAAATATTATACCCAACATTTGTCATTGCAAAACATAATGGGTGTAAGATTTACCTCTCTCCCTGAATTGTTCAAGTTACAAGCTTTGCTTAGTGGGAATTGAATTGGGATGGTCATGGTGACTCCTAAAACTGGCTGGTGCTTGCAGCTCAACCATTCCTGTGCTACAAGTCTTCCCCCAACCCCGACCTAGTGCTTCCTTCGGTTTACAAAGTTATTAATAAGAAAAGCATTTCTTCATACCCATCAATGCAGGAAGAAACCTTCAGTGTCATGGCAGACTCCATGTTTAGTTTTCCTCAACCCAGTTAATTGTAAGATGAGACCTTCTCACGGTCAGAGTAAAGCACCAGGGCACAAACATCTCGGCATCATTCTGGCTGCAGTGAGCATTCTCAACTTCCCATTTGTACAGGATTAGAAAGGCATCTTCTGTTTAGGAGGCTACTTACAAACGCATCTTGTCCTTTGATTTTTTTCTCGGGTTGATGAAGTTGTAAATGAGGTGATTCAAGGCAGTTCCTTTTCTGCTCGTCTAGTGTGGTGAGCATGGCTGCCTTCATCATCTTCGTTTCCACTGCAACGTTCCCAATGTTCATGGTTACTGCGGGCATGGATAGTACTAGGATGGAAGGAAACATGTTAGCACGTCTGCTCTTAATGATTCATTACTCTGATCTTCCCCCATCAATTAAAGAACCACAACAAAAAGAAATATTTTAAAATGCATCTTCTTAGGATATTCCAGGGTCTGTTTCACTGGAGAAAAATTAGATTTCACTTATTGTAGTATATGAACGAGTTGCTGTGTGTTGTAGAAGACACTCTCTGGGTTGCCCTGCCTGCCTGTCTCCTGTGCACTTTCTGACACTCTTTATTGGGGAATCTCAGTTGTCTTATTCGTGACTTGGTGGAAAAAAATTCCCACAGAAATGTAAGAACCCACCTTCAATATTATTGGTCTTTAGACAGTAGCTTAAGAAGTCTGGATGGTGCTAACACAAGAGAACCTGATGTGTTCAACAGAATGAAAGCATCAGGTTGAACTCCAGAACTGAACCAATGGGACTGAATAGAGCAGAGTTCTGGCCACTGCTTAACAATGCTCACACTCCAGAGTGGATGCTTCCTTCTCAGTGAAGTGCCATACTGGTCAACACTGCTTATGGGCCTCTATGTGCATGACCCTTAAGTGGCACACTTCCTCTACGACATTCTTAATGAGACCCTTAGTGAGAAGTCACATCTTTTAAAATACAGAATGAAGAAGCCGCTGGTTAAATCACAGGATCTTCCAAGTTTCCCCAGTTCCTTTGCCAACTAAGAGAATTTGTCCATTGTTTCCTTTCCTTTCCTTTCCTTTCCTTTCCTTTCCTTTCCTTTCCTTTCCTTTCCTTTCCTTTCCTTTCCTTTTCCTTTCTTTCCTTTATTTTCTAATTATGTGAAACAGAAGAAATCTCTCCCACAGCTGCTGTACCTCTCCAACCAAACCAGACAGGAGCCACTTAGCATCACAGCTCAGCTCATCACTGAGCGCAGACACACTGAGATTGGCAGAGTTTGTTGGAGTTCTAAGCAAAGAACCAAAGGGGACGCTGTGAAGGCACTTGCCTCTGTTTTTCATCTGATATTCCTTTGGTAAATGTACTTCATTAACATGCAATTTCATGGAGTTTGCTGGTGACCAGAAGATTATGATACTGTATTCTTTTTTTAAAGGCTTTTAAAAAGGGTTTATTTATTTATTTTATGTATATGAGCACACTGTCTTTAGATGAACCAGTAGAGGGTATTGGATCCCATTACAGATGGTGTGAGCCACCATGTGGTTGGTGGGAATTGAACTCGGGACCTCTGAAAGAGAAGTCAGTGCTTTTAGCCTCTGAGCCATGTCTCTAACCACCAAATACTTTATTCTTAGAATCATGAATCAGGCCATGGGTTAGCAAAAATTCAATACTTCATGTAAGGCTTCTGTTTTATCCATATTTTACATGTATGTGTAAGTATGTGTGCATATACACACATGTGCATGTGTGTATGTGCATGTGTAGGTGTAATGGATGGGTACGCATGTGAGTGTGCATGTGTAGATCTGCAGGTGAGAGTATGCAGGTGCTGCACATGTGTGTCTGTGAAGTCCAGAGGTTAATCTTGGGTATCTCTCATTGGCTACCTTTTTTTGATGGTCATATGCCCTTCTTTTCCCATATGAACTGTCACTGCACCCCAACCCTCACTCGTTAGATTGGCTGGCCCATGAACTGTGGGCATCTGCTTACCTTTGGTTTTCTGATGGTGGCATGGCAGAATGATGCCCTCACCTGTGTTTCATATGTGAACATAGAGATCTGAACTCTGGCTCCCAGGTTTGCATGGAAGGCTCATGGTTGGCTGGGTTGTCTCCTCAGCTTCATTTTTATAAACTGTATCCCCTCTATCTTTAGTACAAGAGCTGGATCTAACGTGTCTCCTCGGCGGTGCTCTGTGTGTAAAGTCTATGCTTTCTGATAAAAGAAGACTAAATTCTACTCTAAGAGGGGGGCCCTCCTAGGAATCAGCAGGGACTTACACTGATGTATAAATCACATTTCATATTTCCCCTAAGTCATCTTTTTTTTCTCTCGTTTTACAAATTAAACAGTTAAATGGCTTTTCATAAACTGCCATGGTTCCACGGTATTGCTGTATTGCAAATAGATTCTGATTTTTTAATCTTCATCTTAAATATATAATGCTCATCACTGGGAATGCCAATGCCAGCGTTTTCAGGAAAATCTTTCTAAGCTTCTTTGTAACCTCCATAGTCCCATGGTACTTCATCTCTATTGTGCTCTCTCCCTCCCTCCCTCCCTCCCTCTCTCCCTCCCTCCCTCCCTCCCTCTCTCCCTCTCTCTCTCTCTCTCTCTCTCTCTCTCTCTCTCTCTCTCTCAATCTCTCTCTCTCTCTCTCTCTCTCTCTCTCTCTCTCTGTGTGTGTGTGTGTGTGTGTGTGTGTGAAAATTAGTAATCACAGGAGGAAGGTTTCATTTTCTGCAGACATCATCTTCCTTATTATGTGCTGTGTTTCCGAGATTGATTTACTCTGAGTCACTTAACTAATTCATTCATTGAAACCTGCAGACCTATGTGCAATGTTTATGTCACAGAAAGAAGGGTCACTGGGCTTGGTGACAGGAAGTCACAATCATGGTGAGCACAGACACACATTGCTAAATCTGATCACTGTGGTCATTTACAGATTTGAAGCTCATTTTTAAGGGAAGGTTAAGACTCCAGTGTGGTTTAAGGCTGGTGTGGTTTCAATGGTTTCACGGTTTTATGTTCTTGGCATTTCTTCTGGTGGCTCAATAACCAAAGCTGGGATTCTGTCCAACTAGGAACGCAGTTTTGAGTATGTATCATGGCCTGTTGAAGTTTGGCTTATTTTTAAAATATTTTACTCTCAAATGCAGCATGTTTTCATAAATATGATTTGCACACTGCTTTTTACTCCATATTGTTGAGACATTAAGGATGCAGCTATTTGGACTTTACCCCTGAGGTGTAATTCAAGCAGAAAACCTCACCTGAATGAACAGGCACTTCAACAGACTTGTTCACACAGAGGTAAACTAGATCAGACCCAGCGTTAGAAAGACATACTAAGGTTTGTTTCCACTTTTTAAAACATAATTGGGTATTAACTTAGCCATAGAACTATTAAGGCTGGAACCCTATTCACTGTAATGGCAGACAACCATGGATTACATGTTTTACACTGTCACCTTGTCATGTGTCCTGCCTACCAATCTGTTCACCTGGATGGACCTGGAGAACTATAGGATTTATGACCAGGACAGCAGCTCTCGGCAGGCACATCTCAGTCACAGTAGGATGAGGATGATGATGATGATGATGATGATGATGATGATGATGATGATGATGATGATGGCATCTTTATGTTAAACCAGGAGGCTTGGGAAAAGAATCTGCTGCAGAATTTCTTTTTCTCTCTAGTGAGTGAGGCACAATGGTTCCCCCCCCCTTTTTTTTGAAAGATAAGCATGTGGAATCTGCAAAGCTACCTAGTCAGTCAGAGGCTTGGCTCCTCTGTCTTCTTACAGCTCCAACAAAGAGCCACAGGCCAGCAACCCCACTGCTCGCTCTTTGGAGTTCAAATGGTAGCATGAGAAGCGGCAGACTGGTGATGCTCCGGGCTCCGCTGTCTTCCCTGCATCAGGATAATGAAGTTAGCATCCGGGCTTCAGAAAATGGATGATGACACCTGCTATTGATCCCTGGACAGGCCAAGAACAATATTATAATAATCCATACCAGTCAGCTTGACCTTTCACTGAAGTGGCCTTTACCTGGAGTGGGAGGAAAACAGGAGCCCAAAGTAAAGGCGCTCATAGGAGAGAATGATAGCTGGGCTTCATTATTATTTATCACTAAAGCTCGGTGATCCATCAAGCCGTTAATCTAGTTACAGACCCGGTAAGCAAGAAAGGCAGGCCACAAGGAAGCATCCTCAGTCTTTTCAGTGAGCTGCTTTGAACATTTTCAAGGTCGTTAGCTGGAAATGGACCTTAACAAGAATAGAAGAAGCTCCAAGTGTCCATCAAAGCCCAACATCCCCTCAACAAGGTATTTGGGGTCTTTCTACGTCAAATCAATTCCTGCTGTCTGTATACTGTACTTTTATTATAGGTCATGTTTTATATTCACAGATGTTAGACTTGGGAGGACACTCAATATTAAATGATGACTGGAACCAAGAGGCTTATTACAGCAACATCTGTCCTCTCCACTAGATTATAGTTCCTGGCTATCAAACCAGTTCCTCCAGCCAACTCTCCTGTTCATCTGCAATCCACATTTCAGAATCTAAGCAATAGGGTTGTACAAACAAGAAAGCAGAGCCACGTAACAAAAGCGTAGCATGCAAAGTGGAAAATCACTCATAGCTGTATGAGGGGGAGAGGCTGGGGAGAGTGGGTGGGGCAGGTACAGACAACTGGACATGGTAAAGGAGAGGGATGTCTGTTCTCAACAAGTCATGGGCTGTCTTCAGTGCAGTGTCAGGATTACCCTGTTGGGTGCTTTCTGTGCTGCGATCTCATCACCACACCCGTATAGTTGTTTAATTGTTAGAGTAGAGGAAGGCTTAGGTGTGGACATAACACGGCGACATAGGAGTAATGTAATGGCCCATTTGCTTCCCACCATAGGAACTGATGTCAGCCAGGCAGCAGCGTCAGTATCCTGGCCCCTGAGTCACCGTGTGATGTGGGTTCTCATTTAAATCTTTCTGCCCCATTTGTAAAGAAGACAGTAATAGTGTCTCCTAGAGAAGGAAATATTGGCGAAAGCATTGCTATGAACATTTTTTCACGAATGTGTTCATTAAGAAAGGATAGGAGGGAGAATTGCGGACCCTGAAGGGGACAGGAACTCCATAGGAAGACCTGGACCTTGGGTCTCTCAGAGTCTGAAACACCAACCAAAGTTCATACATGGTCTGGACCTAGGCCTCCCCACATATATGTAGCATATATGCAGCTTGGTTTTCATGTGGGTCCTGAACAACTTGAATACGGGCCTCAAAAGCTGCTTTGGAGTTATTGTCTGCATGTGGGGTATGTCCCTCTAGCTGGGCTGCCTTGTCTTTTCCTCAGTGGGAGAAGATGTGCCTCGCCTCACAGACTTGCTGCGTCAGGGTTGGAGGATACCCAGTGGGCTCTACCTGCTCAGAGGAGAAAAGGAGGGGGCACAGGGGAGGGCTATGGAGGGTGGTGACTAGAAGTAGGGGCAGTGAGCAGGATGTAAAGTGAATAAGTTGCAATGAAAGAAACTAGATACAAGACCGATATAGCATGATTCATAAAAGAAAGGAAAGCAAATTGAGCCTTTAAAAAAATGAGAACATTTCACTTATAACAATATTGTTAAGAAACATTGATAGCAATAATTGCTAAGCATTTGCCTAGTAGCTTGTCCTGAGACAATACAAACAGTTGCCCAGTAACATAAACACCCGATAACTGTTGAAATGAAACAATTGAAATGGCTACTTCACTAAAAACCTGAGAATATTGATCAGTAACACCCTAAAACCTGGTCAGGTACCACCAGGTACTACAGAAAAGCAACTCAACATTATACTGATATTCTTCCTTAATTTGATCGGAATGGCTGTGTTGAAGATGACAGATATCATGCTGGCCAGCATAAAGAGGATCAGGCACTCTGATAAAACTTCCAGATGAAATATGAAAGGTCGTGGCTGCTTTGAAAAACAATGTGGCCAATTTCTTAAAGTTCAACACAGGGCTGAAGAGATGGCTTACAGGCTAAGAGAGCTTGCTGCTTTTACAGAGGGCCAGAGTTCAGTTCCAAGTACCCACATAGGCTTGCTTACATCTATCAGTAATTCTAGAGAATCCAGTGTCCCCCCAGGGCTACATTTTAGTGTACATACATGCTCAGACACATGAGCACACACACATACACATCTGAAAGCCCCCTCCTTCAAATTCTGATTCTTTAAATGAAGGAAAGAATGAGAAATGTTACATAAGACAGTGGTGGTGTCTTGCCTAATCACTCCATTAACCAATGGATGGAAGATGATGAGATTTGCATATCCACTGGAGGGTGTCTATTAACGAAAAAGAAAGGACTATTGTTGATACAGACTACAGAATGTTCTGGGTCACCCTCAAGCATGATACAAACTAGAAGTCAGTAGGAAAGGAGCACATGCTATGTGAAATGGATAGAAAAAATATATAAATATTGACATAGAAAAGTCACTGACTGGCTTGACTTGTATACATAGCAGACATTAACCACAGAGTTGAGGGTGTGCTTGAGAAGGAAATGAATGTTCTATACTGAATTATGAAGCTCTGTGTAGAATTACACCATTTTACTAAAACTTCTTACTCTTTAAGAGAGGCAGACTTTACTGTGTGAACATCACCTCTCAATAGAGCTCTTCAAATGCACAAGATGACAAACAGACATACTGAAAATCAGCTTTTATCACCCAGAAATGTCTATTATGTTTCTTAAAATGGGCATTGTAAAAGTCTGACTCATAATTTGTAAAATATTATTTATGAAGATTTTAAGATATTACATTCTTAATAAAACTTTCATGTTAGATACCAGCAATGATAATAAATTGAATATTATTATTATTTGATATGAATATGCACACATATATGCTTATAGTCATTTTTGACTTTAAATATATTCAAATCTATTTTAATTTATCTTATTAACATGTGTTTTTGTGACTGAGGCTTACACTCATGGTCTTGAATATTCTAGAAAGCCTCTGAATAACATTTTCTTCTCCAAAACTAATTTTTACTATCACTCAGATAGAGCTCAAAGAATTATCTTTTTCTTATCTACATAAAATATCACAGTTGTGTTTTTACTTTGCCATGATTCTTGATAAGGCAAATACTTCCTGAATATTTTTCTATTTTTTTGTTAGGAAATACAGGATTGAAACAGAAAAGGTTAAAATATTAAAGATTTCAGTCTTAATAATGGCAAGACGAATGCCCCACTTCTTAATAGTAAATTAAATTTAGAAAATCATGATGCATGTTTGTAACAGCACCACTTGGCACACAGCTCAGAAATCCTCTGCTAGACAGTGAGCCTGAAGCTAGCCTGGGCCATGTACAATCCTATTTTTAAAGTGTCTGGACAAGCATTAGTCATTTCCCAACTTCTTCATTGTTGTTTGTCCATCTCAGCTGATAATGCGAACCAACCACTTTCAATTACCCATTTCCACCACAGAAAAATACATCTCCCCACTGTTTTCTAAGAGTGAGCACAGGGCACCTCAGAACACAGATAGCACAGGTCTGTTGAGGGTGGCCATCTTTCAACAGAATTCAATAAATCCATCCACATCTGATTCTCCACCTTCATTTTATATAGTTTTCTTGTGCAAGAGGTTGGCTGGGGCTGACATGGAAACCCCTGTGCACACACTGTGCTGATGCACACTCTGAAGGCTCATTTACCCATTACTACTTTTCACAGCCCTGTACTTTTCCCTCCGGCCATGAGTGCTCTGCCAACACAACTGGACCAGGAGTTAGGAGGCTCTGTGGTCAGTTTCCTGTGCCCTGTTCACACTGTAACATTGGTGTGAACTATTCATCAGCTCTACATGAATATCATTTTAATATTCACAATCTGATGGGGTAGATTTCTGTCCTCTGAGAGGTGAGAAGGAGTCAGGGTCTCTCTAAGTACCATACTTTCTTATCTCTCATAAGATCATGTTTCTGTTGGTACAAGATTGTTAGCCTGGATCATTTCCAAAGTACCATATAGTTCTTTTCTTTCCAGTCTCTGATACATTTTATAATAAATAAGCAAGCAAATGCATAATGCATATATATGCATTTATATTTACATACTAACATATGTGTTAGTCTTTTCCATAAATCATGTGTTTCAATTAAATTCCATCCCCTTCGGGGCCTGCAAGTTTTCCTCCTCTTCTTCCGCACGTGTCCCCTAACCATCCCTGTGCGCCTGCCACTGTCCAAAAGACTCTGCATTACTACCGATGGCTTGGCTGACAGAGGTTGTCCAGTCTGATATCAATGTTCTTCCTCTTCTAATCAGCAAAGATGATGAACCAGCAGCTCTTTGGCAATTCCTCTTTCAGAAGCAAGGCATCCCTCTAAACCACTGCCCTGTCCATCTAGAGGCATGAGCTACCCGACGGGCTCTGTGGGCTGTGCATTCTTTTGCCTGTCTGTCTCTGTGATATTTTTCACCATCTCAGAGTTTAGTCAGGATGACACTAGCCTATGGAGTTCTCAGTGTCCCTCTTCTGATGTTTGAAAGAGGCTATGCAGAACTGTGTCATCTGGGCTTTTGACATTTGATAGAGTATTTCTACAAAGCATCCAGGACTGGAAGACTATTTTCTTGGATGTATTAACAGAGATAGCCCAGTCTCCTCAATGGCCATGGGTGGGACTTGGGCTACTTCATGCTGATGTGAGTTAGCAAAGGTTTAAAATGCTTGGATTATTTATCTAAATCATAGAATGTACCAAAGCCCCGGAGCTCCCCCTGTGGCCCTTGTTGGTTGGACACTGATGAAAACATTCCATCATTTATCTGGAGTAATGCAGTTGAGATTTCAAAACTTTGTGCTTTTCTTAGCTGGCTCTCTCCATGTTTCTGCTTGTTTGATTTTTAGCATCTAAA
This sequence comes from Micromys minutus, assembly GCF_963924665.1. Classification (NCBI taxonomy): domain Eukaryota; kingdom Metazoa; phylum Chordata; class Mammalia; order Rodentia; family Muridae; genus Micromys; species Micromys minutus. The sequence goes on along the minus strand of NC_137965.1, from coordinate 22,977,048 downwards.
GTATAAACGTCTCCCAGGGCTTGTTCTACACATAAATGTGCTAAGTTTTTGACTCTTTATCTCCAACTATGGAATTTACACGAAGCAAAAATAATACGTGAAACTCTGAACTTGTTTTTGAGATTCCTGAAAGTCTGTCTTTATCTCTCCACCTGTCTGGAATTTTATATCTTATATACTATGTTTTTGTAAGAGCCAAAATTAACCTGTGAGCCCCACTTGCCCAGGGACAAGATGACTTTCTGGAATGCTGGGAGCTGTAGTTCCTGGGAAATAACAAGTCATGTTATCATCCTAAACAACTGCTTGACCCATCTACAGAGGATGTGCTTTATCAGATGTGGGTGGGAGTTACATTGTCAGGAAATAGGTTGTATGCTTGCCCCTCATTGGACCTTATGAAAAATGTGATGAATAGTGGTTTTTGCCTTTTTAAGCCCCTATAAAATGTGACTCACCGCCATTTCCTGGAAACCCAAGGGTGATCCTGGCAAGAGTCCATTTTCTTGGCCAGTGTTTAATTAAAGACTGCTTCAAATTTGGCTCAGAATTGTGGAACTGGTTTTTCTCTCAAGAATTTCTGGATTAACATTTTTGTATAGTGAAGTTTCCATTTTATTTTCCCCGAAGCTGAATTTCCTATTTTGAACCCATGATGATCTAATATCATTTCCTTAATTATTTTTGTGAAGCACCTACATGGTGCTTGAGTTCTTCTTACTAATGGCTTGGAGCGATTGGTATTGACAGAGAATCTGTTCAGTCTCAGGTCTGTCCTTCAGTAGGAAACCTGTGTGTTAGGTGGATTAAAGTTGTCTGTCAGTATTGTTCAAAGTTAAATATCCTTACATAGGCATCTATTTTTAAAATTTTGTGTTATGTGCATATGTATGCACTTGTGTAAATATATGTGCCTGTTTGCACGTGCAGTATCCAGAATAAGTTATTGGGTATTTTGTCTACCATTCTCCTTAGTTTCTTGATACAGAACCTCTCACTGAACTTGGATTAGCCATGTTTTGATAGACCCCAGCAGTTCTTTCTCCATTCTCTGCCTTGTCAACCACTGAGATTACAGACATGGGGCTATATCCAGCTTTTTGCCTGGGTACTGGGGAAATCTGATTCCAAGCCTGTATGCTTGCCCAGAAAGTACTTTGACTCCTGGAGCTGTTTTGCAGCCCCTGTGTATGACCTCTTCTACTCATGAAAATAATATTCTAAAAAATATATAATCCTGGTGAATGCAATGTTAATGATACATGAAGTCATGAAAAATTTCCATAAACCAAGTAACAGAAAGCATGCTGTTTGGTTTACTAATTATTCATGCTGACTATTCTTTTTATTATTTCTTGGTAAACTTTTATTGCATATGTTCTTTCATGGTATATTACACCATTTTATCCATATCTGACTGTGTGTAACTGTGTGTGTGTGTGCATGTGAATCTGTGCATGTGTGTATACATGTGTGAATGTAAATTTTACCACCTTTCAGAGCTGAAATTATACTCAGAGCCAACATTATTGCTTTCTGCAAATACAAAGTGGCAAACTCAAAGCTATCATTGTTTATTGTTATTTTTGTCTTTTATAACAATGACTAATACTACCAGGGTTCTGTTTTATTTTTAAACCACAGAACACACAAAAATAGATCCTACATACTTGGAAAAGCTCAAATGAATATGTTTCACAGTAGGAAATAAGTTGCTTTTGTGAATTCTGACAATAAAACTGGCATTAGTTTACATAAAGCCAGGCAAAAACCAGAGAGGAATATATCTAGGAAAAAAAGTCACCTTTGTTTTGTAGCTTTCAAATTCAATCTGTAACTTAAGCGCAATTCCAGCCAACACAGTAGCTAGTCAGAAAGGGATTGGTACCAATGAGGTACAAAGACCAGACTAATATTTTACATTGGCTGGTCTCAAATTAATGAGCTGGTTGAATCAAAAGAAAGATCTAAAATGGATGGGGCCATTGCTACAAATATTAAAAGGCTCTCCCAACTCTAGTAGAAAAATACTGTGGGGAGATGAAGACAGAAGGAAATGAAGTTCTGTTGTGATGCCATAGCTGCCAATGTGATTAGGAAAAGCTAAACTTGAGTGAACAGGAAAAGACAAGTGTTTCTCCCCTCATCCTACCATGGAGTCAGGATTTCAAAACCTCTCAGAGATGACATCAATACTCCTGTCTCGAGGCTGAGTCCTGTTCTGTTTATCAGCTGATAACAGAAGACAGCATTTTGTTTGTGCCCAGTTTCCTAGCTGGTCATGTGGTTCTGCTGTCAATCACTCTGCCACAGCCCCCTAGCCTCTGATGCTTACTGGCTTTGTTCTTGATATCATCCACACATCACACATCAGGGAACCCTCCCTAAATATATACTCCCTTTGAACTTGGCATATGAAATACACACACTGACATTTTTTTAAAGCTGACTGAATTGGGGGTAGATGGAGCTCAGGTCTCATATTTTACTTTGCACAGCTAATAAACATTCCACACAGAATCCAGATGTGTGCATGTGTAATGATGAAGCACACCTGTGTGGCTCCCCTGGCAGTGTAGACTCAAAATGAAATTGCCCTGTTCACTTCACAAGGGCCTCATAGAGCAGAGCTCTTTCTAACACGTCCTTACATTAAAGACTTTATAATGTGGAAAACAGTGAGTAAGAAGGAGGATGGAGTTGGAGATAGCAGTGAATGGGTTATCCGAGTTGTGTGCACCAATGGAGGAGACATATTTATGAACAAAGCACTTTCTAATTGTAGTGCTGTCTGTCTTCCCAGCCCCTAGCTACCTCCTGCAGAACCCTCAGGAGTTACATAGAAAAAGTAATCATAGTCCCTGCTCTGGCAAAGAGTGGCCTGTCACTGTGTCAACCGGCTGCTCTTTATATTTACTGCCATGGTTCTCAGGCTTGGCAGCCTTATAAATTCCCGTGGTTAAATTACAATCTTATTCTCTGACATGTCGACATTTTCTTTCCCGACTCAAATACCCAATATTTCGGCCTCTACTTCACTCTTATCTCCTATGTCCTCACTCCCCTTCCCTCCCTCCTTCCCTGCTTCCTTTCCTTCTTCTCTTTTTCCCTTCCCCTCCCTCCCTTCCTCACTCCTTTCTCTGCAAAGAGAAGCTACAGGAAAGATCTCAGCCTAACAAGGTGTCTCCCGGGCTGCTCCACAATTTAGCTAAAATGGATGAGTGGCTCCTGGGCATTCAATCCCACCCTTCTTGCTAAGGACATCAGCCTCCTTGCCTCCCCTGGGGCTCTGTTTTTGTAATTATCTCTTTCCTCTCAGAGTACTTTGTCCCTACATGAGATCACATTCAGCAAATAAGCACAGCCTTTTGAGTGAAACAAACATACAACTAGGTCAGCCTTTTTTCCTCTCATTGTGTGCTTGCTCTCTCTCTCCTGCATGCTCCTTCAGGGGAGGTTCCCTCTCATCTCTTGCTTTTATTCTCTCATTTTTCTTTTTTTTCTGCTTCAGTGTGTGAACTCAGCTGTTCCATTAATATCCTCTTGTCAAGGACATCAACAGCCTCCATCCTTCTACATCCAGTGGTGAACTCAGTGAAGTTTCTCGCTGACATTCCCTGTTCTCCAATATTTCATTCACAGGACCCCTCGCATTCTGCACACTTGATTTTTCTTCTTTCTTCCCATTCTCTGTCTGGAATCTCAGTGATGTCTCAAGTCTTAAAGCCATTCTATGTAACAGTTCATTGCCTGGTGACTGTTTGGTTTACATTTCTTCCCTCCTGTTACAGCCATATCCAAAACCCAACATATACTGCTGTTTGTGATGTGCTCACCCACATCCAAGCAAGCATGTTCAAATCAATCAAATCAATCAATCAATCAATCAATCAATCAATCACCAAAATGTTCTCTACATCATGCTCCCATTTCTGAATCTTTATAGTGTCACTAATAACATATCAGACTGATAAGGTCCAAACCGCAGAAGTCAGACTCATGAGATGTAAGTCAAGTGCCATCAGCTTTTCCTGGATGTTTCTAGAGTCAAATCCTCTGCCAGCATCCTAATGACTCCATGAATGCTGACCACACAAATTTGCCACACAGCTCCTGTTCCCTGCAGAATGCAGAGTAATATTCTCAAATATCAATCCACAGCAAAAACAGTACAAATGTTTCAGTAGCACATCACACCCAACTCCAGTTCTTCCCATGATCTGCCCATGTTTCTGTCCACCATACTCATGTCCCATAATGTCTGTGTCAACACATCTCATGTTAGGGCTTTAGCATGACTGTCTCTTTTGTTTGATTCTCTTCCTGTTCTTTATAAAGCATTTTCATTGTCTCTAGTCCATTTCTCTACTGCTCTGAGCCAAGGAATGGCAATGTGTGGTTTTAGTTAAGGTGTCCCCATATATTCCCTTGCTGTCTTTATCACACTACCAGGCTTCACATCACTTAGCCTTTGTCTCCAACTGAATTGGTATACTGATTTGTTTATTTTATTTCCAGCCTGAGATGAGACCCTTCCATTTGTCACATGAGTGGTCTTAGGACTGATTGCCATCTCTCTCCTCTGCCACAAGTGCTTCCTTCAGTGATTGTAAGGATCCATTGTCCTCCCTCACTATATAGGCCTGATTCTAGCTTTCTTGATTCATTGGCTCCTAATTCAAAGGCTGGTTCATCCTGTGTGTCCTGCAGACCTGGCGAGGAAATTCCTGCAAGTTTCCGGTTCTGTGCTGGAAGGAGGTCTATCCAATAGGCTTGTTTAATCACAAGAACATCAGACATTCTTTCTGGACAGACATAATACACATCAGTCTCACTGAAACAACAGAACAGAGAATCTGATGCATTCATTACAGGTAATTTATAGAAGGAGCAAGACAAAGAAATGTCAGATATCAGTCTGTTCCTGAGCACTGAGAGAAGGTATTTAAAAAAATATGAATAGAAATTAATTTCAAATGCCATAAATAAGAGGTAAATGATTAAAACCACCAATTACAATAGTTATTAGAATACTTATAAAGTAAGGAAAAGAAATGTGTGTGTGTGTGTACTAGTAGAATAGAAAAGGTGGGCACTAAATGGTAATATATTCAGGAGAAACAATGTGTTGAGCATTTCATAGCTTGGCTGAAGAGAAGAAGGAGAATGACAATCATTAGAATGAGAGGGAACCCATAAAAGATATTTGTTGTATGCAGCGGAGAAGGTAGGATTGACTCTTTACTGTGAAGAATGGGATAAGAGCTGGTATAAAAAATAAATTTCCATAGTTATGTAGAAATTATCATTTAAAACATATTTATTCTGGGGGCTATACATGAAGACTTGGGAAGTTAAACAACTCACAAGTCTCAGGAAGTTTCTGAAACTGATAAGATTCACGAGACCCACCTCTCTTCAAGGTTGTATAAGCTGGAAAGGCTATTGAGGGCGAAGAAACTGGGATTGTCAAGCTTCCTGCAGATGGTTCCAAGGTTTCAGCTTTTGTGAGTCATCACACATTTGGTAGACTTTCTGGTATTCCTCATTATGTCTATGTATAGTTGAGGTATCAAAACAATGATGGCATTTAAGAATGACTTCTCCTTTGAATTATTTAAAATTCTCCAAAAAGAACGTTGTGAACACTTTCATTTGATGACAAACACATCCAGTACTGCATGGTCCTGTACTCTGGCCATTGTTAGAAGAATTTTATTACTCTTTTTAGTATTTTTAATGGTCAGTTCAGGTTCTCTATTGCTTTATAGTTCAGTTTGATTTGTTGTATATATCTGAAAATGTATCTGTTTCTCCTAGGGCTTGAATTTATAGAGTCTTTATTATATCTGCATTAATTACTAATCTTGTTTCTGTTATAAAATGTCTGACAAGAAGCAACTTGAAGGGGGTTGGTTAATTTTGGCTGACAGTTCAGTGGATCAAGTCCATCATGGACTTCATAGTACCAGATGGGAGTCAGCTGGTTATATCACATCCAATGAATGCAGAGAAATGAATTTTGGTGCCCATCTGGCTCTCTCCTTTTCAGTCTGTTAATTATACATTATTAAAGTCCTTTATAGTATTCTATAGCTCTCTAATCCCAATTTTTTTTCACAATCTCCAATGAATTTCATGTTTACTGCTTGCTCTCTCTTGTATTTATCACATTGAGTTTAATATAGTCATCATTTTGATTTTTTTAGCTTGGACAATTTGTTTATCTTAAAATACTTTAATTTAAAAAAAACGATATATGTATTTAACTTTAATGTATTGTCAGTAGCTACCTTAGGACTAATTCTACACGCAACATTGTCTATATCTATAGGTGTCTGTAGCTTGGATATAAGGCAAGTTTCCATGGTGAGTCCACATGGATGAAGTGTCAGGACACCAGAGATATAGTGCCTATTCATTTCCAGAAACTATGCAAACTGTGGACCATTCCAGTGATACAGGATACTTGGAAACAAGTCACAGTACATGTCTAACAGAAGTTAAGTCTCAATCAGTAAGGCCAGCAGGATGCCCATCAGTGTCTAAGTGCTCTGTTCATGGCTCTAACTGATAATAATGATCTGTTCAATCAATTCCAGGACAAACAAGAGTACTCAGATGTGCCTCAAGGCCTCAGAAGCCTTAAATTCTGAGAATAGACTGTCTAGTCTGCTTCTTGGGACCAGAAGAAAGTGAACCTAGTTCCTGGTGGTATCCTTGGGCCCAGGCTTCCACAGCTGGCATGTGGCCGATCTTGTGGCAGCATGAGGGTAGATATAACATTTATTTTTTCCCATTAGCCTCTGAAGAAGAGCTATGCATGGTTGGCTGCCTAGGTGCTTCTCAGTGATGGAAGAAGATAGGAAGATAGAAATGATGCCTCTAGTTCAAAGAACCAGATAATCCAAGCTTCCAGGACAGCTGGCTGCTTCACGTTTCTCTAAATATCTGTGCTTCAAGGTGTCTCTTCCCAAAAGAAACCTAAATGGGGAAGGGTACAACATGGGTAGTCTGTTTTCTTGTGGAAATGAAAAGTACTGACCTAACAAGTACTTGAAATGACTTTAGAAGGTGTCAGAAATATCCAAGTACAAATGTTTTGGGGATTTGGTATGAATGACAAAAGGGCGTCTCCTACCAGGGGAAGTCCCACTTGCGTCAGGATTAATCTTGACAGACATAGTGGTAAATATTAGCTGCATGAATTCCTTCTCTATAAGGGTGTGTCTGTGTTCCATAGAAGACCAGTCCCATTCCAGAAAGAGGTCTGGAGAGATGGCTCAGTGGGTAAGAGTGCTTGCTTCACAAACATGGAAACCTAAGTTTGGATACCAGCACCCTCATAAAATCCAGGTATAACCATGCCTACCCATGTAACCCTAAGGCTGTTGTCAGGGGTAGAGACAAGAGAATTCTTTGGGTTTACTGGCTACTAGCCTAGCTTGGATAAGTAAGAGACCCTGTATAAATAGAATAAGATAAAGACAGCTAAAATGGGGCTCTGCCCCCCATGCTTGGGAACAACTATATATTATGTGATATACAGTGTGTATAATATGTAATATTATCTATATATAATATATAATGTCTACAACTTTAAAAAGAACTCCACTGAAATACATGTTTCTTCTTCTTTCTTTGTTTCTGTCTTCTCTTTCTGACTGTCTGTTTCTGCCTCTTCACATTCTCACCCCCTCCCCATGCTTCCTATGCATGGAAGCAAGCCTGCCTCCTTTAGCCCAATATCTCTCTGTTTCTTGATCAGCCTGAGTCCATGTTAATGGGACAGTTAGATAAACTTAGACACAGAGAATTGTCCAGGAACTCTCTGATAAGACCACAATGTTCCCATGATCCTCTCTACTGTGTTGTGTTTCTTTAGCATTAATAAGTCGTCGTCATATTAAATGATTATCTGATCTCTCTGATTGATGCTGTTAGCATCATTCTCTGCACCCTACAGAGAGGTTGGGGTCATTTAATGACGAATGTTGAAATGAAGATTTATTCAACTGAATTCTAATTTAAAAGTGATTATTACATTCACAGAGGTGGCATTGGATCTAAGAAGATCTAAGAAGCAGTGCTTTGAGAGAAAATGGCTCTAATCCTTTTGCCCTGTTATTTTTCTCCCTTTTGGCTTTTGACTAAAGGCACAATCCACATGCAAAATACATAAAATACACATCCTAAAACTGTCCAGGAACACACAGGTGTTGCAGTCTCACTTGCAAGGGAATGTCGGATCTAGTTCAGGGAGTGGTGCACATCACCTCAATCACTGTACCACGGGGAAAGTTAAGTACATTTTGATGGGAATGGAGGGAATATTCACTATTGCCTCGGGCCTCAGGGAGGAAGGAGGCTGAGTTGTCCACATCTTTATATGCTGGCTTAAATGTTCCTCCATTTTTTGTTTTCATGCAGTGGACACAAAAAGGGAGGATTTTAGAGAGAAAAATGCTGACATTGGCTCATGTTTGCTCGGCATGGATGGAGTCAGGCAAGTGATTTGATTTAAATCCAAGTATTTGTAGTGGCTGCTGGGACACCAGCTTTCAGGGTCTCGAGTTAATAAAGCTTTCTGAATTTAGGGCCAGACATTGTCCCTAGAGGTTTCATTTGCAAGAGAGCCAGAAAACAAGACCAGAGCTAGTGGCTACTGGAGGGTCAAAAAGAGTTCAGGTATCAACAAGGCAGGGCCCCAGAGATGATTAGTAAAAATATCCACCAGCCTGTAGCAAAGCCTCTACAGCCTGTTCTTGCTTTTTATCTGTATGTTTTCTAAATTATATTTTAATTAGTGTGTTAAGTAACGGTTTTCCCCATCCCTTACCTTGAAGGTATCACTAAATTTTGCTGTTATTTAGCCCCACACCCTCACCTCTGCCACATTATCACTTTCCCCCTTCTGACCTCATGATGTAGCTATACATGTGGCTATCCACAAAATTCAGCTTCCGCCTTAAGGTCAAAGACAGATTAATTGACTGATAGATAATTAATAGGTTTTTAAATCTAGATTCAGCTTAGGAGACAGCTTTTAATAATTTCCATTTATCTCAATGTTTCTATATTTCCCCTTTTTGGTTTTTTTTCTTTCATGCCATATTCACACACATGAACACTCATATGAACACAGGGACACCATATTTTAAAGTACATTCTGCATGAGATAAAAGCATGTGGTAAGTGTCTATGTGAGTCTGCCTTGTTTCACTTAACATGGTATTCTCCAGCTCCATCCATTTTTTTCCTGCAAATCACCTGGTGCTTAGTGTACATGAAACACTGCCTTAATCCAGCAATCTGTTGATGGCACCTGCACTGGTTCTATAGGATGACGACCATGAATAATGCTGTGGTGGACATAGATGTATGTGTAGCTCTGTGGTGTTAAGAATTATTTTTCTCTGGTCCAGGGTCATGGTATGTTTGGGGAACCCTCCATACTGATTTTCCCAGTGTCTACATCATCCTTATTCTCACCAGCTCTGTACAGAGACTCCTTCCATGTCATGCTTACCAGTGTTTATTGATACTTTTTTTCTTGATGGCAGTTATTCAACGTACAATGAGAACAATCTTCATGGAGTTGTAGTTCCCCCACCCCATGGCTAAGGTGTGTGTGCATGTGTGTATGTGTGTTGACAATTTATATTTCTTTGAAGAACTATCTTTTCAACTTATTTTCCCATTTAGGGACTTATTTTTCTTCAGGTTTTTGAGGTAATTCTATGTCTTAGATACCAACCACCCTGTCAGAAATATAAATGGCAGGGATGTTTTCCCACTCCTGAGGTGTTTTTACTCTAGTTGTTGAAGGGTGTGTTCTATAGCTACTTGTTCAAACTATCTGATGCACAGTACAGTGATGATTGAGTCTGAAATTTCTCTCATCTGTAATTGGGCAATGCATTCAGAATAATTACACCTGTTTTTTTTTCATGGCTCCTTCCCTTTAGTAATATCTAATGACCTTCATCTTGTTTCACTAATTCTATCTTGAAGTCAATTTATTAGAAGTAAATCTGGATACTCATTTGTTTCAACTTCTGTTGACTTAGAATGTTAATGTCCTCTCTTGACTTTTAGTGCCTGTGCGTCTTGCCAATGGTATGTATTTCTTGTAAGCAATAGGTAGAAGAATTTTGTTGATACTCCAATCACTTTCCCTGTGTCATTACTATTTAACCAGAGTCATTACTATTTTCTTGAACTCCATAATGAAAAGGGTAACTGTTTCCTGTAATTTGGGGGACAAGTTTCAGGGATGATGAGGCAATTGTTCTTTTCTTTCTCTCCTGCTTCTGTTAGAGGCTTAGTTGTTCACTAAGCTGGATGTAATTTTTCCCTGTCTTTATCTATTCCTTTCACCAAATGCATTCTTTGCTGTGTTATTAATTGATGTGCATACTGTTCAAGATATCTTTTCTTTTATATATTTAGAGATCTCATTAGTGAGTAGCTCATTCTTAAGGGTTCAGTACTCATTCATCACCCCAAACAGAGGAGAAAAGAAACAAATTGCTATATAACTTAGTGATATCAACCATAAAACAGAAGCTGACAATAGTATTGCTGGTTGTTTTATGAAATTGAAACTTATTCAGACTACAAGCAAAATTTGTACATAAATAAAATGATAAAAAAGAGAAGATTTAATAAAAGAAGGAAAGAGAAGAGGGTCGAACGTTGCTATAAATAGGGAGAGATGAGAGCAAGAGATAAAAAGCTGTTGAAAAATTGAAAAAGATCTTTACGCAAAATCATGTAAATGTAAGAAGATAAATAAAAATGCAAAATAAAAATAGTTAAATCCTGTTAGAAGTGTAGTAAAATGGTAAAGGTGAAATCAACAAAAAGATCAAGAGTTGGAGTTGTTACTTTCTGAATCCTGTAAAATTGGAGCCAGCCAGGTAAAAGGGGCTTAGGTGAGACTTGGAAATGCTTGTCTCTCCTTCTGTTTCTACTTCTGTGAACTCAGACCATCCAGCAGTCAGATAGTCCTGAAATGTCTTCCCTGTCCTTCTTCACACATCAGAAGCTTTTGCTGGATACTCTTAGTTTCATAGACTGTAGGCTGAGCAGTTTCTCAAATGCTCCGTAGACTCTCCAGGCTGCACACTCTTAGGTAGCTAGTGTTCTACACAAGTGGTATGCTCTGACAGACTTGAGGAGTAGAAGCAGACCACAGTGGTTCCTGGGTAGAAACACCAGGCCTTATGCTGGCACAGCCCATTGACCAGTAAGCACCACATTCTCACAGGATGAAGTTGCAGAAGTCTGAAATCCAGAGCTTTGAGCTCTCAATCCCATTGACAATGAACCTCATGCCAGATACAGGGTTCCAGACATTGGTGATGGTCAGACTCTAATTATGCTCAGGTTATGAGCCCAGTTATAAGACACAGAAGGTAATGTTATCATTCATGAAACCTTCTCTGCATGATCTGAGCTCCTTGTTAACTGTGCTTAAACATATTTGTTTTAGAATTTCATATGAGATATTTTGATTATATTTACCCCAACTTCTCCCTGGAACCCCAACATCTCCTTGTAACAACTCCTCTAACCCCCTAACTTGATGACCTCTTTTTGTTAAACCTATGGAGTCTAATTTGTGCTATCAATATACTTTCAGGTGTGGGAATGATCCATTGGAGTGTGGTCAACCTACAGAGGTCACACATTTTTTTTTCAATTTTATTGGATATTCTCTTTATTTACATTTTAAATGTTATACCCTTCCCCCCCACTCTCCTCCCTCCTCCCCTTCAACTTGCTTCCATGAAGGTGCTCCCTCTCCCAATCACTCCACCTCAGTGCCTTGGCTGGCTGATGATGTTCTTCCCATGAGGTTGCAAACATTTCAGCTCCTTCAGTCCTTTCTCTAGCTCTTTCACTGGGGTTCCTGTGTTCAGTCTGATGGTCAGCTGCAAGCATCCTCATCTGTATCTATATGACTCTTGGAGAGCCTCTGAGGAGACATCCATGTCTGGTTCCTGCCAGTAAACACTTCTTGGCATCAGCAATAGTGCTTTGGTTTGATGGCTGCATATGGGTTGGTTCTCCAGGTGAGGCAGTCCTGTAGACCTTTTCTTCAATCTCTGCTCCTCTATTTGACCTTGTATTTCCTCCCCTGTTTTGTTATCACTTCTAAGGACTGAGGAATCCACATTCTGGTCTTTCTACTTTTTGAGCTTTATAATTTCTGTGGATGGTTTCTTGGGTATTCTGAGCTTTTTTTGGAGGGGGTGTCTAGAATCCACTTATAAGTGAGTACATACCATGAGTGTTCTTTTATGACTGGGTTACATCACTCAGGATGATAGCTTCAAGTTCTATCTATTTGCCTAGGAATTTTATGAACTCTTTGTTTGTAATAGCTGAGTAGTACTCCATTATGTATATGTACCACAATTTCTGTATCTATTCTTCTGTTGAAGGACATCTGGGAGGTTTTTGATGACTTCTTCTATTTCTTTAGGGGTTATGGGGCTGTTTATATGGTTTATGTGATCCTGATTTAACTTTGGTACCTGGTATCTGTTTAGAAAATTGTCCATTTCCTCTAGAATTTCTAGTTTTGTTGAGTATAGACTTTTGTAGTAGGATCTGATGATTTCTTGAATTTCCTCAGTTTCTGTTACGTCTTCCCTTTCATTTCTGATTTTGTCAATTTAGATACTCTCTCTGTTCTCTCTGGTTAGTCTGGCTAAGAGTTTATCAATCTTGCTGATTTTTCTCAAAGAACCAGCTCTTGGTTTTGTTGATTCTTTGTAGAGTTCTTTTTGTTTATATTTGGTTGATTTTAGCTCTGAGTTTGGTTATTTCCTGCTGTCTACTCCTTTTGGGTGTATCTGCTTCTTTTTGTTATAGAGCTTTCAGTTGTGCTGTCAAGTTGTTAGTGTAGACTCTCTCCAGTTTCTTTTTGGAGAGGCTGAGTGTTATGAGTTTTCCTTTTAGCACTGCTTTCATTGAACCCATAACTTTGAGTATATTGTGCCTTCATTTTCATTAAATTATAAAATGTCTTTGATTTCTTCCTCCCTCCCTCCCTCCTTCCTTCCTTCCTTGACCATGCTATCATGGAGTAGAACATTGTTTAGCTTCCATGTGTATGTGAGCTTTTTGTTGTTTTAGTTATTATTGAAGACCAGTGTTAGTCCATGGTGATCTGATAGGATGTATGGGATTATTTCCACCTTCTTTTATCTGTTGAGACCTGTTTTGTAACCGAGTATATGGTCAGTTTTGGAGAAGGTGCCGTGAGGTGCTAAAAAGAAGATATATTCTGTTTAGGATAAAATATTCTACAGATGTCTGTTAAATCCATTTGGTTCATAACTTCTGTTAGTTTTATTTAATCTCTGTTTAGTTTCTGCATCCATAATCTGTCCATTGATGACAGTGGGGTGTTGAAGTCTCCCACTATTATTATGTGTTGTATAATACATACTTTTAGCTTTAGTAGAGTTTCTTTATGAATGTGGGTTCTTTTGTATTTGGCACATAGATGTTCAGGAATTGGAGTTCATCTTGATATTTTTCCAGGAATGAGCAAAAAGTGTCCTTCCTTATCTTTTTGGATGACTTTTGGTTGAAAAATCTATTTTATTTGATATTAGGATGGGTATTCCAGCTTGTTTCCTGGGACTGTTTGCTTGGAAAGTTTTTTCCCAACCTTTTACTCTGAGGTAGTGCCTGTTTTTGTTGTTGAGATGAGTTTCCTGTATGCAGTAAAATGCTGGATCTTGTTTACATATCCTGTCTGGTAGTCTATTGGAGAATTGAGTCCATAGATGATAAGGGATATTAAGGAATAATAATTGTTGTTTCCTGCTCTTTTTGTTGTTAAAGGTAGAGTTATGTTTGTGTGTTTTTCTTCTTTAGTGTTTGTTGCAAGAGGATTAGTTTCTTGATTTTCCCAGGGTGAAGTTTCCCTCTTTATGGTGGAGTTTTCCATCTATTATTCTTTGTAGGGCTGGATTTCTGGACAGATACTATGTAAATTTGGTTTTGTCCTGGAATATCTTGGTTTCTCCATCTATGGTGATTGAGAATTTTGCTGGATATAGTAACCTGGACTGGAACTTGTTTTTCCTTAGGATCTATGTGATGTTAGTCCAGGATCTTCTAGCTTTCATAGTCTCTGTTAAATTCTGATTGGTCTGCCTTTATATGTTACCCATCCCTTTTCTCTTAGCACTTTTAGTATTCTTTGTTTGTTTTGAGCATTTGTTGTTTTGACTACTTTGTGTCAGGAAGAATTGTTTTCTGGCCAGTCTATTTGGGGTTCTGTAGGCTTCTTGTATGTTCCTGGTTATTCTGTTTTTTTTTTTTTTTTTTTTTCTTTAGGTTAGGCAAGTTTTCTTCTATAATTTTGTTGAAGATATTTTCTGGGCCTTTCAGTTGGGAGTCTTATGCTTTTCTACACTTATTATCCTTAAGCTTGGTCTTCTCATTGTGTCCTAGATTTTCTGAATGTTTTGCATTAGAATCTTTTGAATTTTTGCATTTTCTCTGACCATTGTATCAATGATTTCTATGGCATCTTCTGCTCCTGAGATTCTCTCCTCCATCTCTTGTATTCTGTTAGTGATGTTTATGACTCCTGATGTCTTTCTTAGGTTTTCCAACTTCAAGGTTGTCTCCTTTTGTGATTTCTTCATTGTTTGTATTTCTGTTTCAGTTCCTTCACCTGGTTGTTTGTGCTATTCTGTAGCTCTTTGAGTGAATTTTGTGTTTCCTCTTTAAGGCCTTCAACTTGTGTTCTCCTGGCTTTCCTGTACTTGTTTAAAGGTGTTATTTATGCACTTCTCAAAGATCTTCATCATCATTATGAAATATGATTTTAAGTCTAAATCTTGTTTTTCTGGTGAGTTGAGATATGCACTATTTATAGTGGTGGGAGAACTGGGTTTTGATATTGCCAGGTTGTTTTGTTAACGTTTCTTAGAGTCTTGTACTTGCCTCTTGCCATCTTGTTACAGGTGGTACTAGGTGATCTTGTTGTCTCTTGTTGGACCTTGTCTCTCTTGTGGGTCTGTGTGCCCATGGTCTCCAGAGGGCAATTGTTCCTGGGTGTTCATATTTCTGAGTAGGCTATGAGTTCTATGACAGTGCCCATTCCTGATGGGTCAGGTCTGGCCTTGGGCAGGAATTGTTCGCTCCCAGGCAGTACCTCAACTTGCGCTGTGGGAGTTCTGGCCGTCTTTCCTGGGGTAGACAGTGGGTAGAATAAGTTGACTCTCTCTTTCACTTAGGATAGAGAGCCCTCCTGAAGCTCTTCCAAGCACCCAGTGACTTGTGGACTGGCTGCTGATCCTATTAAAATCCAGAGGTCACACTCTTAAAAGAATATATATTTTTCCTTCTCAACAGCCATCAATTGCCAATAAATAGTTCATTGATTGGGGTGGGACTCTATAACCACCTTTCTCCTCATGCTTGGCTTGTTGTCTAATGTGATCTTATTCATGCATGTTATATCACATGCATGCTATTTAGGTCACATGTATGACTGGACTATTGGATCTGGAAAACACTACTTTGATGTGGTCATCTACTGCCTCTGACTCATATTCTTTCAGTCCTTTGTCCATAATGATTTCTGAGCCTCAGCACTTTTTGGTATGTAGTAAATACATGTTTAGCACGTACTTTCCAGTACATACATTTTGTACCTCATTTTTCTCCATACGTCTCTTGGGTGTTTCTCCTCCTCAACCCTAGATGTGGTCGTTGACCCCAGACTCCCTGCTTTGCAGTTCTCCATTGTTATCAGATTACCATAGCTTGGTCTTAAACAATGGGTTCCTTCTGGAGATTGCACTGACCAGAGCCTACTAAGACTTGAGGAGCTCCTAAAAGAGGTCTTCTTATAGCCTGTGAGCGCTGGGGCTTGCCCTGTGGTGTGACTGCTAGTAATTCCCTACCTGGATTACTACTGGTAAAGGCTCTGCTCTCTGAAGCATTGCCAGAGAGCCACACCCAGATTCTGCTTCTTGTTGCTGAATTATACCTATGTTGCTCCTCTCTTTTCTTTGCTCCATTTGCCTTATCAAATGGATATGACCAAGTGCAGTGCATATATACACCTGACATTCTCAGCCACCTCCTTCTTGGATATTTGAAACCTCAAGACCAAAAGGCCCTATTTTGTCTCATAAAAAGAAAATGGTAGAGAGAGTAAGCTCTTTGATCCAGGGCAGCCATTGCGATTTGAATGGCAGGAGATCATCTGTTCTTTGTGTTTAAACCTAGTGTTTTCTTCTGGGTCTTTCATAAGATCAGCCTGGAGTCCATTGGCCACATTGGAATGGCTGCTTCTCTGCAGAGACAGGCCAGGACAGTGAGGAGACTGCTCTATCCTCCCGATGCCATAGCTTTGAGGCCCCTGTGCTATCCTTGGCTTGTCTCAATTACTCCTTATGCCCCCGAAAACAGAAGTTTTAGGATTGTAAACCCATCAGACCATCTTTAGTTTGACAACTTCAGAGCAAAAGGCCAAAGCTAAGGTGGGATGTTTATCGCAAAAGCCAAATTTTGCTCTAAATGCCTTTTGTTTTCTTCTTTGTTAGAAACATATGAGAAATAAAGTTCAGGTATTGTGAGCTTATTCCAGAACTTTCTCAGGAGTCTGAGCATTACAAGTTCAAAGCCAATTTAAACTGCACATCAAATTCCAGGATATCCTGGACTATATAAGCGGCACTCTCTTAAAAAAGAAAGAAATAGAGAGAGAGAGAGAGAGAGAGAGAGAGAGAGAGAGAGAGAGAGAGAGAAAGAAGACTGTTTTTGGAAACAGTTTGAAGCCTCTCTGGCCTTCTCACTGTCACAGTGAGCACTGCCTATGACAATCAGTGTCTCCTTTCATTGGTCCTTTTCATGTCCTCTAAGTGCTGGACCTACACACTCTCCTCCAACTCCTCTCCTGTTGATAAAAAGTGAATTTCGTTTATTAACAACAAGAAAACAGCAAATGAAACCCCAAAACAAACAACAACAAACAAACTAAGCTTAAAAAAAAGTATTTTAAATGGAGTAAAAAAAAAAAAAGAAAAATACCCCATTTAACACACAAAGAGTGTATCAAACTGGCTACCAAACCTGAAGCATCACAAACACGGGGGGGGGGGGGAGAATTAGTTTGAACAAGGGCAGTATTCACCTCTCTTGGGTAATCTAGGTATTTGGCTGTATTCGTAATTCTACTGCTGTGACTTGTTCAGACTGTCTTCTACTTTTGTCCTGGCTATTGTGTTAGATTACAGATGATTGTTCCTAATCATACCTCCATTCCCCTGGAGCCGCAGGAGTCATCTCAGGCAGCCCCTGGGTCCTGAGATCCTCAAAGTGCACATACTGTGTCTGGAGCACAAGGTTTTCTATACAAGGAAAAGGCAGTAGATAACACGGGTGAGTGGCTGAGACCTTTGTCTTGTTTACTTTGGATGCACAGTTGAGAATGCAGAACTGTTGGACCTACAGATTTGACTATTATAAACAACTCTAAGCCTGTGCTTCCCAAGAGCTAGGGGAGCAGAAGTGATCATTATCCATAAGGATCATACCTGCTCAGTGGCAGGAATTCCTGAGAGTCTTGGCAGTGTGTTTTTAAAGAACGGGCAGTCTCAACTTCATCAGCTTTGGGAGTTTAATATTCTTGCCTACATTTTGGTATTGAGCTTTATTGATATTTAGGGGAAAATGTAAAAGAATCATGAGGCTTTTGGTTACTTAGTGTGAAGGTTTCGATTTGAACCAAATATGCCAGCTCTTAAGGAGCCCTTTGATGGAGGGTTAGGTAATGATCCAAATAGTTCTGCAGTGCCACAGAGATCAGAAGGAGAATTGATTTTATGAAACATAATCGATGCCAAAACAGACTGAAATTGTTGGGTATTCAGGGCTTAGCTAAGCCACGAGTTGAAAATGGTATAAACAAGTGGGTAGCTTGGGCAGAAGGCACCACTGAAACAGGGACAGCAGCTACAGGCGACAGACATTGGGCAAGAGAACTGCAGTCTGAGTGGGAAACTTCAGAAATGCCTGCCTGCACCCTTGCTGGGTTTTATGCAGAGGTCACAGCAAGGACCATGGAGCTTTCTCCTCCACTACGGACTTTCAGAGTTCTTTTAATCATGACCTTCAACAATATGGAGAAACACTCTATGGTTGTGCTTTGAAAATGATATTTTGGATTAAAAACAGACAGACATGGGTCAAAGGTAAATGTTCTCAAGTTGCAATAAAAAGAGCACAATGAAACCCCCAGTCAAATCCTTGTCTCTGGGTTTCTGGGATCATGCTGACTTATACTTGGGGGGGGGCTGGCTTAGCTATGGCATTCAAGGACCATACTATTGCCCCTTTCCAAGCCCAATTGTCCCCTCTTAAATCCCAGTGAGAGAGTCAGAAATACTGGAGTAAATGAGGAGGCAGTACCTGCTTGTAATGGCTACTCCTAAAACAATGCCCTTCCTTAAGAAAAAAATCTTCCCCGGACTTAATTAGATGTGGTAGCCCTGTCTTTATGCTATGGAGTCCCTGGGCTTCCATGATGATTGCATTTTCAAAAGGGCCCACACATGGAGGGTGATTGCTGGGTAGGCTGTAGGAAGTCACCAGTGTGCTTAAAACAGAAAGCTACTGAGGCTCACGTAAGTTCCACATCGCCAGCTTTCTCCCTAAGAAGAGTGGATCAACTGAGATGGCGCTTTCCTCTCACGTGTCACCGTTTCTCAGTCTGATTATTTAAAACCTTATAAAATCATAAAAAAAATTAAAGGAAGACATATGCCTGTTTACACATAGGAATGTTTTTTAGAATTTTGTAGATATTAAGGTATACTTTATGGGACTTTGAGATTAAATAAGTTTAAAGGAGAATTCAATGCACTAAAATTGGACTTTGGTTTTTACTTTTCAACCATTTTTATCGTGTATGTGTGTGTGTGTGTGTGTGTGTGTGTGTGTGTGTGTGTGTGTACTTACGTATGCACGCATGTATGCATATGTATCATGTACCTACAGTACCCATAGAAGCCAGAAGAGGGTGTTGAATGAACCTGGAACCTGAAATCAAATCACTCTGGGGGAGAATTTAATGTGCTTTTATTTTTAGATATTTATTTTATCTTGTGTATATGTTCTGCCTTTGTGTGCGTGTGTATGTATGTATGTATGTATGTGTATAAATGCATCTAATATCTATGGAAACCAGAAGAAGTCATTAGATCACCTGGAATTATAGGTAGTGTGCCACCATGTAGGTGCTGGGAACTGAACCCAGGTCCTCTGTAAGAACAACAAGTGCTGCTAACCATCAAGCTACCCTTCTTTACCCATGCTTTGATTTCATCATGTAATGAACTATTCAAGACCCACAAATATAAGCAGGATTAAAAGTGCTCCAGACCTGTCCCCTGGCGTGTCCTCCCTATGCTGTCTGGGGTAGCATGGTAGATGGCAGCACTTAACCCCAACAAAGAGCAGAAGACACAGTGTGACCCCAGTTAGAACACTAGTCACTCCGGCACGATGTTCTACTTGGGGGAACAGGTTGTTGGGATCTACATACATCAGAAAGCTATGGTCCAGACCCCTGCTGAATGTTAGACAAGCATGTGGAGAACAAGTACCAAACTATGCTTGCATAGAGATGACATATTTGCAGACCTGTGGTGCAGAGGGTATCAGGCAACCGCTGAGCAGGGAGGTCCTGAGAACAGAAATTAAGATTAAGGACATTGGGATGGAAATGATGAGGTCAGGAAGACTGGAAAAGGTAAAAATCATGAGGGCTTGCCACTGGGTATGGAATGACCAAGGAAACTAGGTAAGAGGAAGATAGGTCCTTGGGAATACAAGATCAGTGTGAGCTGGCCCCCCTGGCTCCTTATCATAAGCCATTTGGTGTAAAGATGACTTCTAAAGAGCTACCACCTAGCCCGGAAAGGAGTCATCCCTGGACTGCCTCATAGACAAGAGCCAAATGTGAGGAAACAGAGGAAGACTCGAGTTTCATCTTCCAATCCCTGGTAGGGCTCAGATCCCAGACATGGTAAAAGGGCAAGCTGCATGTACAACCTGTAAACCCTGCCTCTGAGACATACCTAACCTGAAAGTGATACAGGAAAATTTCTAGTACCTCTGGGATTGGAAGAGGTTTTCTCCTCTGATACTGGGTGAACATAGCTTGAGAGTGTAGAATGTTTAGGGGACCAGACCATTGGGTAGCCACCAACACTACAATGAGCCAATGATGATGGGTTCTTGTCTAGTGGATTTGAAAAGTGAAACTTCCAGATCATAAAGGGTATGTTTTAGAGAGAGGCTTATTCTACTAGTACCACAGGTAGAAGATTCTCAGAGAGGGAGGGGGAAAGGGAAAGGGAGGGGGAGAGGGAGGGAGAGGGAGAACAGAGTCCTGTAGGGTGCAGTAAGTCTGTAGAATGGGCTGCTGTTGACTTGCTAGGCTAGATAGAGCCTTTTATAGCACTGTGGCAGGAACTGAAGTGAGGCCTGAGGACTGAGCTGAGCCATTCACATGCACTTTGCATTTCCAGTCATGCTCCTACCTGCCTCAGGGTCAGTGATCAGAATGAACCAAGAACCAGAACTCTCACAGCACTTCTGGTCTGTAGTAAGGATGCTGGAGCTGGAGCTGGGGCTTTGTGGTCAGTGCCCTTTAGTTTCTGTCTCCTGTTCTTATCAGAAGCCCCAGAGAGAGACACAATGAAAATTAATTATCCTTTCCCAGGAGCTCCTGCTCCCCAAACTATTCTCAGAATTGTCTGGCTTACCTAGCGATCCCAGACACTGGCTTCCTCTTTGTTAGAGTTTGGGGAGAACTGTCCGACATTCTGGGAAAGTGGCTCTCTGCCATGAAGCCCATTGCCACCTTGGTCCTAATAAAGGTCCTTGCTTGCTATGTCTCCATTCCAGACTCTCTCCTTTATGGAGATGAGCTCCATGTTGTGTAGAAGTAGCAATCTGGCTTCACTCATTGAGACCACCTAATGTGGTGGTTTGAATATGCTTGGCTGAGGGAGTGGCACTATTAGGAGGTGTGACCTTTTTGTGGGTGTGGGTTTTAAGACACTCATCCAGGCTGCCTGAAATCCAGTCTTCTCCTGTCTACCTTTGGATGAAGATGTAGAACTCTCAGCTCTTCCAGCCCCATTTCTGCCTGGACACTGCCATTCTCTCACCTTGATAATAGACTGAACCTCTGAAGCTGTATGCCAGCCCCAATTAAATGTTGTCCTTTATAAGAGTTGCTTTGGCTATGGTGGCTGTTCACAGCAGTAAAACCCTAAAAATGACAAAGCTTTACCATGAGAAAACATTATAAAACCCCAGGGAACATAAGGAAGGACTTTTCATTGGGACATAAGAGAGATGTATTCCTATCTAAGGTTAAACATTGTATCATATTTAGCAGCTAACTCTGTGAGACATTTGGTTAAACTCAAGGCTTACTTCACACTAACCTTCTAAGGCTGTTTGAAAGACTTGCCATATATCACTTCTGAAGCTATATCCATTCTGTCCCGTATTGTGCCCTAATCATGTCACTTCAGAAGAACATGGCAGACTTTGGATATTTGTATCTGTTTGGATGTTTTGGGCTTTCCTTATTGTTAACATTTTTACTAACATTCAAATGAGATTTCCATTTTGCATTGGCTACATAGCTTCTCTTGAGAATCAACACACATACAGTTCATATTTCCAGTCCTGCAGCTCCCAGTAACCTGGATCATACGGACTCCTAGGCAATAAGAATTTCTAACACTAAGATTGAACACAAAACTACATGGAGAGGTTAAACATGAAAGGGGAGTAATGCATTCAAGTCTATTGCAATTGAAGGCAAAACAAAGTTCTGAGCAACATATGGGGAGGTAGACTGATGTACTGAGATCATCTGTGCTTGCTTATCAAAGCTAGAGTCCATCCTCCACCCTCAGAGATTGGAATTTGATGGTAGCGGTTTTCTCCATAACCACTTTCTTTTTGTTTTCTTCCTTGTGAACATTGCTTTTTATTTTCTCAGATGAAGCGGTAAGATGAGAGCCATACCCAAGCTGTGAAAATACAAGACTTGGGCTGAGCTCAGTCTGTTTTCTTCTCTATTTTCTCCCTATGTCTAGGCCTGGAAACTTCTAGCCTCCATACAATATAATCTTCCAAGCTGACTGATTCAATACAGTTTCTCTCGGCTTCTGACTGAATTGTTCTGTCTGACCCCCTTGTATCATGCCCCACCCCCTCTGTTGTTACATAGCCTCTGTTCCTCTGTTGTTCTCATGCAAGTTCAGTGCATCCTATCTCTGACTTATTCTGTCAAATCTTTCTCTGATTTATAACTTTGTCCACCACTCAACTAGACATTGATTTCAAACATGGCTGCTTTCTTCTACAAATTAACCTTGCCTTCCTTCATTGTTAGGGATCAAACGTATGTAGATTACAGACACTAAGGGTGAATGTATATTCCAGTCAGATCATACTGTAATACAGGATGTGTGTGCATTCAGCCATGTTGATGGATTACCTCTAAACTTCCTGCTTAAACACAACATGTATTTGAGCTCCATGTGTTTAGCAATTATTTTTAATGTTTATTTTTTCCTTTTATTGAAATTGGATTTTTTTCTCATATTATATATACTGATTATAGTTCTCCTCTTCTTCTTCCTCCCATCTTTCAATGGAGGAGTTTCTGAGATGAGATGGAGTTGTGTCTAACAGAAAGCACAAATATTTACAAGGCAAAGAGACAGAGAGATTAGCAATAGAAAGTTTCCCCAAACAAATACTATCTTAAATGAGAAGCCAGGAGTCTATAGTCTGATAGGCACTAGTATAGTCTGTGGAGAATTCTTAGGTGTCTTATCTAAGATAACCAATCAGCATAGAGCAGGAACAGTAGCCTTTCTTAGTGGAACACAAATCATGTTTTTAAAAGGAATCTAAAGATTTCTGTCCCTCATGCTATATTTCTTTTTGTTTAATTGTTGATTCGTGGGGAGATCCTTGATAGCCAGCTTCCGAAGCCTGAGGAGGTATGTAGTCTGTAATGTAAAGCAAGGCAGACTACATCACATCTCTTCATTTCTCTCTCCTTTGTTTTACTGGGTGATACCATGAATTATGAACTCAGTGCAGATAGTGTATCGTGACTTAAATTTAGGCACAAAAATGAGTTTTAGGAAAGTCCTCTTACAGAGGCATGAATCACTCTGTGTCCATGAGGGTTTTTTATTATTATTATGAGAAATACATAATGGAAGTCAAGTATAAAAATACACATAGGGCAGTTGACTTAAGTACACAAGCAAGGGAAGCTTAAAACAACATAAAGACAGAGAAAAAAGTGAATTGAACAGGAAGTAGGGGGAGAAATGGGAGGGAAAAAG
Organism: Micromys minutus; assembly: GCF_963924665.1. Lineage (NCBI taxonomy): Eukaryota > Metazoa > Chordata > Mammalia > Rodentia > Muridae > Micromys > Micromys minutus. The sequence goes on along the minus strand of NC_137965.1, from coordinate 22,953,610 downwards.
ATTTCTACTGATTTCTCTCATACAATCCTTAATGATCCTCCTTCTCTGACACATCAGTCTAAGGCCAGTGCAGGAGGACATGATTTCACCTCTATCTGTCATGGCTGTTGTGGTTGCAATATACTTTTTAAACACTAACCAGTTTTCTTTATATATGGATTTTGAAAGTATCGGTGAGCAGATGTTGGGAGATAAAATGAGCAGATTGACACTACCATGATGGCATCTGTAGCTTTAAAAGTTGAAGATATCTGAACTGGCACGTTTGCTATCTCTAGTTGTCTGGTGTCCTTCACCATGTGGTAAAACAGTAAGAAGGGTCATTACCAAATGCCAGCTCCTAGCCTTGAAATCTCAGTGCAGAATTCAAAGGGACATTGATTCAGTGACCCAAGCTATGATGTTCTGGTAGTGTCTTTGAGTCAGTCATTTTTATGCTTGTAGGCACCTCATGTACAGTGTAAGAGTGGAGGCATAAAACTCACTGAGAAAGAGAAAAGACCATTGATATGCCACAAGGGCAGCTCAAGATGGTGGCCATCTTGAATTAACTTGTGGGCTAAAGAGCCTTTATAACTTAAGGAAAGAACTCGGTGCTCAGAGCAACAAGCTGCAGAGTTTGAGAGCAAAGGTATCTGTGGGTTTCAATATCAAGTCAGTTCAGATGAAATCTTTCTGTTCCAGTGTCACTGGAGTCTAAAAATCCAGTGGGTAGATATAAGTGAGCAATCACCATCCATTTGTGGTGTATATTTATAGACACAGAATATTAAAGCAACACTAGATCCTGTCAAATATAGTGGCAGCTTGGCCAGAATTTGAGCATGTCTTCTATGGAGAAGTGACAGGGAACTGCTATAAAGGAGACCTGGGATGATTGATTTATTAATGTGTTGGTGTACACGGCTCTTTGGGAGAATATCAGGGCACTGCCTTTATTTACAATGACACAAGGAATAATGACAGAGGCTCTTCATCCTGGGTTTTTAATAAATCGTCCACAGGAGAGCAAGATGGTTATCATTTTATAATTTCTGTGACAAGATAATAAGAGGCAAGCAACCTGAAAATTGACATGACATCAGCTCAGTTCATTGAGTGCTGTCTAGGCAACATGTGTTGGGCTTAGACATCTCAGAGTACTTATCTGAAGTCTTACAAGAAACTTTTGGTTAGTTACTATTGAACCATTTTTTTAGGTGACCCAGCTTTGTTCTATGTCTCTGGCGATACATCTGTGTTTAAGTATTTCAAAGGAAAATATTGGAACCGGAACTCTTGTGTTCTGGTTTCATATCATTGCATCTCACTGTTTTTAACCCCGACTCCCCCACCATCACTGCAGACAGCAGAGAAGCATCAAGATCCTCATTACCTCTGAATATCAGTACAGATCTTGCCTTATCTGGAAACAGGATTTATTTGAAGGCTTGTCTTTCGACCAGATAAGATGTATATGCTCCTATGTTAGGTGGATGTTTTAGTATCTGACATAGCTTTTGATTTCCTGAATAAAACTGGTAATTAAGAATATTCAGCATATACTATGCATTTAAAGAAGTCCCTGTAGACTGGGCAATGACTTATTCATAGGCTTGCTGCATTAGAATCTGAATTTGATATTCTAATCCTTATGTGAAGGTAGGCATGGTGGTGGGTACCTGTAATCTTTGCACTATGTTGGAGGATGGGCAAAACAGGAAGATTTCTAGGCTTTGCTAGCAACCCTGAGTAGTCTAATGGCTAAGTGAGGGAATGTGACTCAGTAACCAAGATAGAGAGCTTCTGAGGACCATCAGAGGTTGACTTCTGGTGTATATATACATGTGCACTCACACACATATGAGCCTACACAAAAAAAGAGGAAAATAGAAGAAAAGAAAAAAGAAGAGAAAGGGAAGAGGCTTCATGTGATTGTACACCTGGGAGAAAAGAGGATCCCAAACCTTAGTGACCTATGGCTGAGTGACTCAATGATAATATAGTTTTAGTTTTAAATTTATAACATTAAGATTTAGTTGTGATTATGTATTTAATATAGTATAAGTAAGAACCTTTAAGAAGTATTTTAAAGACTATTTAGAAAAAACTTAGTATCTGCATATCATATATACTTTAATATTTCCAATGATTTTTATAAACTAAAGAAAATGCTTCTTTGTCCTAATCATTTACCAGTCATCTACTAATTAATCGAGGAAACATTTGAACGTTGATTATGAGCTAATTGCAATATCAAAATTTTTCCTAGAATACAAAGATAAATAAGGGCCTTGCCATCAAACACACACAGTCAACAGCTAAAATAATAGTATCCTTTTGAATAATGTATTTATCTTTATTTTATAATCTTACATGTATGAGTCTTTTTCTGTATGTACAAATGTACACCATATACATTCAGTGTCCGAGGTCATGTGGAGGTCAGAAGAAGGCACTGGATCCTTTCAAGCTGCATTTATAGGTAGCTGTGACCCAACATGTGGGTAATGGGTACCAAACCTGGGTCCTCAGCTAGAGTCTTGAGAGCTCTTTTAAATCTCTGATCTCCCCATCCATTATTTAATTTCTTACAAGAATTGTAATCTCTGTGTATTTCCAAGGGATGAATCACACTCTGGCCAACCTATAACCCAAGTCTAACTTGCCTGTTACTTGAAATCATAGCCAACTTTCTTCATCTAACGTGTTTGAAAACAGTCACATTTCAAGGCACAGTAATGCAGGGACCATAGTAAACATCATGGCAGCGCTATGTAATAGTTATAGATTAATGAACAACATTAAATATCCAGCCATTTATTCTGAGGAAGAGGGAAGAATTAATCATGAAGGCAGTGGTCCAGAACCACATTAATTCTGTGCTAGAGTGAATATATTTATTTGAATACATTTTTAAAAGGCCATACATCTTGCAAGCATAAGAAAAATTGAAGGGAACTTCCTGCCTTAGCTGATTTCACATTATGGTGAACTTCACATAATTAGCTCACTGGAGATGAGAACTCCAAGTGATACAAATGACAAGGATGGTGGCAGGATTTCCTGAGGGCAACATATACTTTCAGTTACCCAGCAAAGGGACCCTGTACTTTGTCCTGAGATTTTAGTTTTCCTCTCTGGGAATGTGTCCTGGGTAAAGCATCCTGCAATGGCTGCTTTCTGCTTCTTTGGCCAATTAAACAGATGAGATGCCTACATGCTCATGTGCAAGATATGTGGGACAGGAAATTGGATCCGTTTCAGACTCAGTCAACCCAAGGAAGGTCAAGACAGAAGTGCTCACCAGGTTTCATGTTTAATACAGCTCTGCTCTTCTGCAGTCTGATGACCTGCCAGTGCTTCCATGGAACAAAATTTGCTTGGTATCTAGAACCCTGCCAGAAATAAGTGCAGGCTGTCTTCCAAGTTGTGGCTTTAAGAAAATCCTATTATCTGATTATGTAACTAAGCAAAGCTAAACCCTGAGATTAGCATCATATCAGAGATAGGAAATTGCAAGAGAGCTCAGCAATGAAAACTACCAGGCAGGAAAACCCCAGCTTTTCAGTTTTTCAGGGACACAAATTTCATCACAGAATTTCCCATAATTCTCTAATCTGAAGAGAGAATGTCAGGTATTCATATCATTTTGACAAAGCATTAAAATAATCCTTGAAATTGGAATGGCATGTGTCCTTTAAAAGCCCATGGAGATGGTCCCTAAAAATAGTTTACCAAGCAACAAAATCGAATTGTTAGGGAATTGCTCTTTAATGCATCAGAGAGTTGGTTCCTGTGGCACTTGAGCTAGCCAAAGCAATAAATATAAAATGGTAATTTTTTTTCTCCATGAGCTGTTCTTGCAACTCTCACGAGTTCATCCCACCCAGGAGTATTAAAACACAGTGTGCTTGCAGGCACCCGGACCCACAGGAGAGCCAGTGTGCTCTGGTAGTTGGTTAAATGTACTCAAAAGAAGTTAGCAATTACAATTAATCCCTCTGAAGCCCGCCACTGCTGTGTCTATTTCCAGAGAATAAGTGTCAATGGGGTGTTTAGAGTACAAGGAAATTTTAGATTCCAACAACGAGTGGATGAACAGCACCCCCAACCAGCTGCAGAGCCTCCCCCCTCCCCCTCTTTCCCCCCTCCTCGTCCCCCTCCTCCCCAGCAAAGCAGGGCAGAAAATGCTGACAAAAGAATTTTATGTCCGTCTAATTGAAATAACAACAAAATTACCATTCAGGAGAAGGACAAGCTGCTAAATTTAGATCATCCCTGGGAAAATGTGCACCTGAGGAAAATGATGAGTGCAAATGATCCAAATTATCGCAGGTTCTGGAGAAGACTTGAGCGACTTGATACTGGGGCTGTCTTAGTTGCATTGTTCATAGGTTGTTCATTGGAAGCTCCCAATAGCTCTCTCTTACTGCACATGCATAGTACTACCTGCTTTTCTCAGTAGATGGGAAGCAGGGAGAAACGGTGTTGGTATTTTATAGAACTGAATTTCTGGCTGGAGATGTAGCTCAATGATAGGGCACTCACTGGGCATGCAGTGGGTACTGACTGCATTTGATGCCAAGGTCTGAAGGGAAAAGAAAAAGGAAATTCTACTGCAACCTAAGTTTAAAACTTTCATTCTTGTTACTGCCATGTTATTTCCAGCAACTTCTGATTTGTTCTTTATTAAGCTCCTATGATGATGCTGCTAAGGTACACCGGGAGACAGACTGAAGTCAATGACCTTACAAAGGTGAGAAAATGATCTAGCTAGGAGGATACTAGTTTAAACATAAATATTGATCTACTAATTTAAAGAACTGCTAAATGCCGAGAGTAGACTGGCATATGGATATAGTAGACTAGCACAAGGTTATAGAGACTGGAGCACTTGAGAGGCTCTCTTAGCATGTGCCTAGAAGCTTGTCTCTTAGGTGAATGTAGATCCTGCCAAGTTGACAGTATCTGCAGTTTCAAGTCTCCATCGGGCAGGGATGTATTTGAACAAAACTCCAGTAGTTAGACAGGAACCTACTATCTTCTCTTCAGAGGCAAATGAAGACCCACGAGACAGCTGTGAGCCAGGGGACACAAAAGCCAGCACTGTAATTCAGAAGAGTCCTGGGTTGTGTTATCAGAAAACTTGGTGTGAAAAGGGTGACATGTCAGAATCTATGTGCGCCAGAGAGCTGGTCTTAGACAGAGGCCTGGACACATACACATAGCGTTTGGATCTCAATTGCGAGGACATGGAAGCGTTGTAATAGCTGCCACATCTTTAAGACCAGTTGATAGGGAAGAGCTGGGAATAACACCTCTGACCAGAAACATAACCAGTTAGAACAGACAGGGAGGGAAAGGCAAAGGTGGTTTCCAAGTTTACAGAAACCACTTTGAACCTTTTAGATTGGACAGATGGATGGATGGATGGATGAATGGATAGATAGATAGATAGATAGATAGATAGATAGATAGATAGATAGATAGATAGATAGATAGATGTTACAAATAGGTATATGGGTGATGATAATAAATGGTGGGTGGATGATAGATTGGTGGATGCATTGATGATGGATAGATAGATGGATGATAATGAGCAATGAATTGATGAATGAACGATAGATGAAAGATGGCTAGATGGATAATGATGGGTGATGGATGATTGATGAGTGATGGATGATTGATGGGTGATGGATATATAGATGAGATGGAAACAATAATACTCTGTCTCCAGGTTTTCTGAAGTTATAAACACATATAATTAATTCAATTTTATAAAAAATTGCATAAACATTAAAATTTCACATATAAAAATGACTAAGCAGAATCTGCATTTAAAAAATACACAAGACATTAACAGAAAATTTTTTACGTTGTCATGAGCCCTCATAATAGGCAAGAGGTACATACCATCAATATGACCAGTTTTAGTACTCCGTACCCAACACAGGAGTCTCAGCTCAGACATTGTGATCTATGTCATTAGGATATTTGCAGAGAGCAGCAAGCTTTGCATATAATGACCTAAGGTTCAGAGAATCCTCAGAGTTATCACTAAATGTGACCTCAGCTGAAAGGTAGGAAGCTGAGATAAACCATGCAGGAAATCCCAGTAATGTAGAGCCATTCTACTCAGTCCTGCTTTACATGTTGGACTTTCTCTGGGTTGCAGGAGGGAGCTTACTCATTGGCAGGAGTAGAAAACAGCCTTACATAGCAGGAGAGGCCCAGACAGCAGCATCTTCAAGCTTCTGCATGTGAGGCAGCAGATGCTTGACTAGATGAGTCCAGAATCTACCCACAGGAGCCTTTAGAGAGATACAGAAAATAAAGATGTGGACTTCAATCCCAGAGGCAGTGCAATCACAAAGGGCTCCAGGTGCACATTTCTCTGTTGCTAGGCTCTGACTTCTGTTTCTGCTGCCCCTGGATACGAGCACTTCTTCTGTGACTAGAAGAGCTACAAGTCTTCCACCTAGACTGTGGCTGCAGGGGGACCAAGGCTCTGCTCCTCTCAAACCCCACTCTGGTGGGTGACTCTGGCTTCTGAGTGCTCCTCTCTAGACCAGATCTGCAGGGTTCCTGCCTTAAAACACTGTGTGGTTGCTTCCAGGAACTTCTCACAGAATGCAGAATGTTCTCATCAGAGTCTCTTCTCCTCTAGGAGGGCTGCAATCATGCACCATGAAGGTGTATGCTCCCAGAAGAAAATCATTGGTACTCTAATTTAAAACTCGGTGATTAATTATACATTTAACGATGGACTTGTCTGCTATTGCCGTTGAGTTTCTTTAATAGCGCTGCAGGCTTGGGGATGATAATGCATCTATTATCATCAGGAGCCCTGGGCTGCCCAGATTGCTTTGGAAGAAATTCTGCCTCCCCTCTGCCCATTCTCAGTGGTCTTTCCTGATTTGGCAGGGAGGAGAGAAAAGAATGAAACAACCATTGCTTAATTACTTATTTTTATTATCCAGCTTCATTATATGCTGCTGGACCATGGGGAATTGATTTCACTAATCCATTTTACCCTTTTGGCTGTGGGTGGGTGGGAAAGAGCACCAGGAGAACAGTGGGGATTTAATAATATCGCATTTACAATTCCACTGTACACATACACAATGATATATTAGACTCTGATCATCTTCCTGGGCAAGGGCCCTGAACAACTCTGTTTCCTGTTTACCCCTTTCTTTCTTGGTCCAGCAGAAGTCAATACGCTTTATGCCTCATTTTTAGTTCACAGCTCTCATTCAATAAGCTCTGCTGGTGGTATACATTCTTGCTTCTGTCACCAGGACACCCATAGATCTTAATCCACTCTTCTTGTCCCCATCCCCTTACTGGAGCTGGATACCCCCTCTAACAATTACATGCTGATGTGAGTCTCAGCTCCCATCTGTAGTGGCCTGTGCCTGACAAGGTGTGTCTCTACTTCCCAAGTGCCTCTGACCTACAGTGCATAGCTAGCAATGTAGTTTGTATAGCTACAGTCAGATACAACCCTCACAAACTGGATGGCACATCCTTCATAAAAACTGCTCTTATCTTTGTCATCGTCATCATCAACAGCACCACCATTCCTTGAAGATTAATAATGCTTGTGATATGTGGTGCTCTCTTCTCCCCCGGGTGGTGATTGGTCACCAGTCCACAAGGACAAAGGAAGCAGAGTTGAAGAACAGGGTTAGGACAGTCTGTGAGTAAGACAGAAATGACAGACTTCCAGAATCAGCTCCTGAGAGTCAGCTCAGCTTTATTTAGGGTGAATGAAGGGCTCTGTAGTTTTTGGGGATAGGGATTTTCAGGATGGGTAAGTATCATTGGCTACAGCTTAGGGTAGTGATGAATGCCTCATTTGCATGGGAAGACATTCCAGGAATTCTTATCAGTAGAAAGGAAGTTGAACCTGCAATCTTGCCAAGGCTACCTGACATTTTGCAGGCAGGTGATATGGGGTTCAGCTTTCCCAGATCGGGCAGAAAAGAAGAAACCATGGCATCATGCACTGAGCCCAAGAGTGCTGTCTGGACACAGAGGACTTGACCTTCAGCAGCATGGCCCAACAATATTAAGCTCTAGAATTTTCACTGCTTTTTTTTCTTTTGTTTTGTTTTTTACTTTAATCATGAATCTGCTTTAGTCCATCATCTACCTTAGAATCCAGATTTTACATAATAATTTACAATGTTTGGAAGTTCCTTGTTAGATACTATCACTAATATCATCACTAGTATAAACCTTTTCTTTATACTTTCCTGTCCTTAAGAACTATCCTACTGGTATATTCCCAATCCTCCTCTTCTTATGCATGGTTATGTAAGAATAGCAAAATAGATTCTTATAGGTGATGTGTCTTATGGCAAATCCAGACAGTGGTAGAGCCTTAGAAAGGCCTACTGGCCTTAACCATAGGCTTTGTAAACCATCCAACTTGACAAGGTGGTTCGTGTCCCTACAGAAGGCAACAGGCATTCTCCATGTCCCCACCCCTCTTCAATACACAGAACAGGAGATTAAAATATGAGAAGTGACTTGGAGAAACAGATGTGGGTAATATTTTTGGATAAAGACCGTCTCACATATTTTTTAAATGTTTCTTAACTTTTAACTGAAAATATTGATATAACAAAAAGCCATTTAAAATAACAGATTTGTGGGAGGAAATCTGTGCAATCTCACAATATAAATAAACGCAGCTCCTGAATAATTAAAATGTGCTTTGGCTTTTTTTGATTTTTCATAGATTTGAATTTTCTGTTCTCTGAAAGAGTTACATTAGCATCATTAACATTCAGAGGATTAGGAAAAGGTGTCTGTGGGGTTCATTTACAATTCAAGTGAGTTTTTATCTTCACTGTGGAGGAAAATGTACTGACAGAAATTACCCCAAATTCCCAGCTATAGTTTTTGATACTTTTTAAAATATATCAGAGTGAATGGCTCTTATTGCAAGTATGGCTTATGCATTTACAATGTTTATATGGGCAGTGTGTGTGGACATCTATATAGCATTATATAATTAGGGTGTAGTGACCTTGGTATTTCATAAAATTGAAGGAAAAGACAAGATTGTGCTCTTATCAAAAGTGTGTGTGTGTATTCTATACTTGTGATCTAAGTTTGCTTCTGTCCCTAGTCACTGCCGTGGGCTGTGTCCAGCTCCCATTCTATGAAGCTAACCTATTCCACCTCTCATGTTTATCAGCAACCACAGGGGTATCCTGAGCTGTTCTCTGCTTTCTGGGCTGCTGGGCATGGACTTTTCTGAGATCCTTTGGGCTATGATCTTATTCTCTTCATGTGAGAGCTTCCATCAAACTGTCACTGTTCTCTATTCCCATTCAAATATACACAAGGAAGCCAGAACTCTTGTCCAAACAAAGCAGGCATGTCCCTCTGCATGTTATGGTGCAGGGCTCTGAGGTCTCACATCACAAATGAATCAGCTTAAATGCAAACCAAGTACTTTGGTCTGTAAGAGTCGTAATGTCTTCTCTGCTGCCACGGAGTCCACTACATTCCTTAGCCTTCTTTTCTGCCTTTACTCCTTCCTTCCTTCCTTCCTTCCTTCCTTCCTTCCTTCCTTCATTCATTCCTTCCTTCCTTCCTTGTATGACTGCCAAATCCCTATTCATTATTAAATAAATATATCTTCCATATATTTTTGCAATGCTCAAATTTGAAACTTCATCCCCAACCAAAGAATAAAATAAAATAAAATGAGCCCACTAAATAAACACAGAAGTGCCTGTTTTATTACTTAAATAACCAGCTAAAGTGGAAATAGCTGTCAGTCCCTAGTAAATGCCTTTGAGACTACCATGGCTGTCTTCTCCTGGGTTTGGAGGAGGGGTGTGAAGGTGGAAGGAGCCATTCCCACAGTTCCAGAGCTGCAGGAATATTTTGGTATGAACAGCTGCTTCTGCTTTTTCTCTAGTGACAGAGCTGAAGAAAGGAGGCTGAACAATCCCTTCCCTTAGCAGTTTTGATAGATTTCTGGTGATTTGCCAGGCACTCTTTACCAGTGCCAAAACACCATGGAGGAAAGTTAGGAAGAGAGACCAGGAAGTGAACCTGGAGAGGCGCAGCCCACAGATGGCAGAGAAGAGTAGTGGGCATGGGAGGGCTGGTGAGAGAGCTCAGCGGGTAAAGTGCTTGTGATTAAGCATAGGCTCTGAATCAGGATTGGCAGCCCTTCCAGAAAGAAGAGCCACTGAGTGGGGTGGTGGGTCAGTGAGTCAGCTGAAACTCTGTTCTAGGTTCAGTGAGAGATCTGTCTCAGACAACTAAAGGAGACTCCATTGAGGAAGGCATTCTCAATTTAGCTGCTGGAATTAGGTTTGAACAGGAAGTGAGGCAAGCTACAAGCCTTCAGCGTCCCTTCCCAGTGCTCTCTTCAAACAGCGCCACCTACCAGGAGCCAGTGGTTTAACACCAGAGCCTTTGGGAGACATTTCTTAATCAAACCACAAGCCCCACACTATTTTTGTGATGATTGTTCTGCAGGAAAACTGAAAACAGGTATTGTGATGTCTCCAGCATTGTCTTTTGTGCTAAGTATTGGGGTCTTCTGTTTGTCAAATTTAGGTCTGTTTTATTTAATTCTACTAAGCACAATATAGTATTCAAAATGCAGTAGCGACTTTGGTAAGATATCCAGTTTCACAATAAGGATATTGGAGGATGAAAGTCGTTTTTGTTTTCCTAACTTCTAGTATCACCTATAATGTTTCCTTACATGGTTAGTCTCGTGACTGCCAAGTATGGTATCTATCTCTTTTAGAGTTTCTGGTTTTTATAATTCTATTAATATAAAATATAAAATATTAACCAAAATCACTTTATTAATATAGGTTTCTTAGGTGTTTCCCCCTTTGGTTATCTTGGTTAAAGCTATGGTGATTTTGTTTATCTTTTAAAGAGCCAACTCTGTGCAATCCAATCTTTGCATAATCCCTTTAATTTCTATGACATTAATTCCTGCCCTTCAGCTTGGTATTGCTGTCTGCTGATTTTGGTTTTGACTCCTTTTTTATTTTCTTTTTCTGAGAAATTAAAGTACACCATTAAGTTGTTTGTTACTCCTGATTAATTTTTTAAAAATTTATGTGATGAGTGTTTTGCTTGCATGTTGTACTGGCTGATTTTCTGTCAACTTGACACAAGCTGGAGTTATCACAGAGAAAGGAGCCTTGGTTGAGGAAATGCCTCCGAGAGATCCAGCTGTAAGGCATTTTCTCAACTAGTGATCAGGGGGTGGGAGGCAGTCTATTGTTTGTGGGGCCATCCCTGAGCTGGTAGACCTGGGTTCTATAAGAAAGCAGGCTGAGCAAGCCAAGGGAAGCAAGCTAGTAAGTGACATCCCTCCATGGCCTCTGCATCAGCTCCTGCTTCCTGACCTGCTTGAGTTCCAGTCCTGGGTTCCTTTTACACTAATGAACAGCAGTGTGAAAGTGTAAGCTGAATAAACCCTTCTTTCCCCAACTTGCTTCTTGGTAAAGATGTTTTGTGCAGGAATGCACACCCAGACTAAGACACCCATGGGTGTCAGGATAGGGAATCAGATCCCCTGAAATTAGAGTCTGATAGCTGCGAGCCACCATGTACATTCTAGTTATGGAACCAAGGGCCTCTGGAAAAGCAGCCTGTGTTCTGGTTTCTTTGGTTATAACCATCTACTTCTTATTAGTTGCTGACACAGGATTCTGGGAGAGACATGGCTGTTTTCCAAGTATTTAAAGCCTACACCAGTGCTAGAGTTTTCCTAGATTCACACTGTCTACTTTTGTCTTGCCAGTTTCAGTTTTACACATGAGTGGTTTTAATCCCCCCCCTCCTCATGCTTCAGGTGGATATATTCTGACCACTCTAGATTGATGATTCTCTGGCCAGTTTGGGGAACTTTTGTTACATTTGTAACAGCATGTCATCTTCTTGTACTGTTCTGAAGCCCAGACTGTACCCCTGGTGAGGTATTGATATCATTGCAAAAGGCTGGAGCTCTATCAGTTTTTCCTCCATCTATTTCATCCTCTTTCCCACCATTTTAAAACTCTATGAATATGTATAAATTTGATGAAAATTAGTTTTTAGCCATAGCCAGCCCGAGGCTAAGACCATCCCACCATTGTCCTCACAGCTTTTGAACACTGAGCTTCTAACTTTGTCATTTGACTTTTTTAAACATTTCCACATGCCTCATGATATTTGTATTTAATTCACAAAATTGTATCTCCATTTAATGATTTGTGAAGTATACAGTAGTTTTATAGTTTTTATATGATAAGGCTAATATTGAGGTAACTTCATGATTATTTTATTTATTTTATTGTCTTTTCTGATAGCCTTCATCAAGACTATTTTAGCATGCTCTTGGTGGTTTGAATAGATTTGTTCCCAAAGATTCATGTGTTTCAGTGCTTTGCCATAGGAGTATGGCCTTATTGGAGTAGGTGTGGCCTTGCTGGAGGAAGTGTATGACTGTAGGGGTTCTTATGCTCAAGGCCCAACCAGTATTAAACAGTTTCTCCTTGCTTCCTGTGGACCAAGATATAGAACTATCAGCTCCTTCTCCAGCCCCATGTCTGCCTGAATGCTGCCATGTTCTCCTACTGTTGTGATAACAGACTGAACCAGTGAACCTGTAAGCCAGACACAATCAGATGCTGCTGTTTTATAAAAGTTAACTTGATCATCGTCATAGTATATGTTTGAAGCAATGGAAACCCTAATAAAGACACGTGCTCATGTCTTTAAGGCTGATGACTAGCCCTTATTTTGGAAAAACTCTCTTGTTCCCGAATCTGATTCCTGTGGAGTCCCAGAGGGCCCTACTACATTGATTGATGATTCCATCCAATCTGAGGAAGTCCTACTGCAATTCTCATAGACTAGAAGTCTTGTCTGGTAAGACTTCCAAGTACAACCCAGACCTCCAGAGAGAGTCTGTGGCTCTTATCTGGGAATACTTTTGTAGTCACAGCCAGATCTGCTCATGCAACCTTGAGAGATGCTAGGGGTGGCCTAGCCTCTAGCTAAAAAATTGGGAAGAAGTCTTCAGGAAAGCACTGGCTAGGAAATTAGTATTTTCTATCTCCAAAGTATTTTAATATCTTTTAATATCTATGTGCAGTAGGAGGACTCATGTGTTTATATAGTTATAGCCGGCATTATTGTATATGATGAGTGGACTATTCAACTGTGTTTTTGATTCACACCAACTATTACTTAATAAGTTCCATAAGTCTAAGTTATGTCAAGCGGAAGATGAGAGATAGTTCTGAAGACAGTTGAAAGAGATATCCTTCATTGTGACTAGTGAGACTGTGTTACATGTAAATCAGTAAAAAGATCTACTAAAATAATAACTGATTAATAATCTAACATAAGTATGTATAGAAAAATCAATGTATTTCCACATTTTGTAGGGGAGATGGGAATAAAATTCCACCTCTAGCCAAGCAGCTATTGGCATTTTATGGCTGCGGGAAGAAGGAGGCATCAGTTTTTCTTAATGACTTGACTCCTGGTAGGTGGACTACACACCAAGGCAGGCCCAACTCTCAAAAGTAGTAGGATAGCAAAATGGGTCCTGATAGGAAAGAAAGAAGAAAACCTAAAGGTTGGTTGGTAGGGAGTGGATGTAGAGAGAATTGGTATGAGAGAGGAGGTTGACTATGATTGAACTCCAACATATGACATTTTCAAAAAATTAAATATATTATTTTAAAAGAGCATTTGACCATCTAGGCCAATACAGGATATTTGTTGACAATATACATTGATAAAATAAAATTCCTAGAAAAATTTAATAAAATAACAATATTATTATCCAAATATACTTTTCTTGACCAAGAATCTTTATTCTTTTGAGGACTACCTTTATGAATTGATTTTCTATACTTACAATTATCATTAAATGAGATCAAACTTTTCTGCAGCCAACATTACTTCATTCTGCCAGAGGTTAATGATTTGAGTTAAGATTAAAATCACCTTAGACTAAGTAAGCATAGAATTTCAAGGTCTGGCTATCAATAAATCATTTGACTGGCCCATGTTGATGACTGTTTTGATAACTGTCATCTTTATAACATAATGAGAAAACTCTGGGCGCGATGACAGTAGTCAGTAGAATCCTTAACTGGAAAATTTTCAGTTCACTTACATTTTACACACAGGGCTAACCTTATTGTCTGGCCCCGTAGATCAGGAACATGGGCAGAGTCATTAGTTAAAAAAAAAGCTATCTGTCCCTTCCAGATTCATGCACTAAAGACAGACTTGCACTCATAAAGAGATGGCATTTTTTCCTGTCTGGATCCTTCAGCTGAGGAAGAAGAGTCCCGGGCTTTAAGGTTCTAAGGTGTCCTGTGTGTTAGGTATCATTGTTGATGATCCAGCCTGATTATTCCTCATAATTCCAATGATGAGCGCTGGTTTTGGTCAATAGACCAAAGATCACTTCAGCATAAGCATCTGGAATGGAATTCTGGATCAGAGAACAAATTCACATTATACTTCTGTAGAAGCAGGAAAATAAAATATCATGTCTGTTTAATTATAAATGTTAGAAGGTCCAATTTGGGATCTTACAGAATCAAACAATTTTCAAACTGCTACAGAGGAAGACCTTTTGTGTCTTTAGCAGTTGGTGTGTTGGGATGATGCAATCTGGCAGGTCCTGTAGGAAAACAGTCATAGGTTGTCACATATGGCTAGTAAGTGACCCTCTCCAAAGGTTGTAACATGCTGGGAAAATGTCATTGATGACTCTGAACAAAGGTCATGCTGATGGGAGATGCTTCTGCGGGATCAGCTGAGAATGTGAACAAACAGCAGCTTAATAGTGAACAGGAGGCACAGACACCCTTTCAGAGAGCTGTGGCAGCACCCGCTTTGACTGTCATGAGATCACAGGCAATCTTGCAAGGAAGTGATTTTTTGTCACACCATTGCTTACAGATCAATAAGGATATACATCATGATGTGTGTACACACACACACACATACACACACACACACACACACACACACACACACATATAATGTAATTATTATTAGGTGATATTCTGTTTTCCATTTAAGTAAATGTGTAAATTGCCTTAAGTCTGGGGAGAAAAACAGCCTAATAATTGAAGTTTATTGAATATGTTAACTATTGGGCAGAAAAATATTAAGAGAGTGTATTGATTGTACATGTATAATTAGCTATATAATACTTACTGATTTTTCTTAGTAATATATTACATACATATAATATCTTCGCAGAAGTTAATCCATTTCTAATTTAAACAGTCTATCTGTGATAGAAAAATATTTTTGGAAACATAGTTTCTTATATAATTTCTTTATCCCATTTCTTGGGGTCATATTGATTATTTTGGCTACGTGATTTGAATGAGAAATGCCCCTCACATGTCCACATGCTTGAACACTTGGTTACAGCTCATGGTGTTGGTTTGGAAGGCTGTATTTTTAGGAGGTAGAGGCTTGGTGGAGGAAGTGGATCACTGGAGGCAGGCTCTGGGGTTTAATACCCTTAGTCCACTTTCTATAGACTCTTAGCTTCCTGACTGTAGACACGATCCAATCAGCTAGCTCACACTCCTAATAATGCCTTTTCTGATACAATGGGTGGTATCTGTCTTGATTGGAGGAGATATTGTCGTAGAATTCTAAAATGATAGTATTTGCATATATTGCCTGCACGTGCTCAATTGAAGCATCTACTTCAAATCATCCCTAGATTCCACATAACAGCTGATGCCATGTAAATGCAGTGGAAATAATTGTCACAAGATCTTTAGAGGGAAGAAGTCTGCATGTGCTCAATGCAAACATGATTTCTTTCAGTATTTTTACTCATAGCTGGTAGAGCACACCTATATGGAGAGATCTTATAATGTACAGACTCAAGTAGATTAGACAAATGCAAAAGAGAAGGGCCTAGTGAGGTAGAAGTAGAAATTGAAGTGTTTCTCCCATGAGTCACCTAGAACTTCTGAAGGTCATCAGAACACTGGCATTGGAAAAAGTAACTATCCTCTTCTCGAACCTTGGACTACCACCACCACCACCAACAACATGGCTAATCCATTTGAGAATAAGAGGCATTGAGATACCCTTATAACACAAGTGTGTGGACTGAACATAGAACCAGGAGCATAGGACATGAACAAGGTAGGGTTGGTTGGTCCTATACACATGCAAACAAGATAAGAAAGTGTTCGTTCTAGGTGCTTACCTTAACCCTACACCTGGTATAACCATTCATTTTGTTGTTGGTTGAGTTGAATTGCAATACCATTGAATTTGTTTGTGAAGAGTTTTCAGATGCTCACAATAAAGGTCTGTGGTATTATACCATGGACCACAGTTCTAGACTAAATACAGAGAGGAGAGATCCACCAGAAAGGCTGCGCTTAACATCTCTGCTTCTTGGTTGTAAGCAGCTTCCTCCTTCACCATGCCTTTCCTTGGTGATGGACTGTATCATAATCTATGAGCCAAGACAAATCCTTCCTCCTTTATGTTGCTTTTGGTCAGTTCTGGTCAGAGCTACTTATATACATCTGGTTTGGGCCAAGCAATAGAACAAAAGGTGAGACTCTGAGCCTAGGAACACAGTAGGGAGTGTGTGGCTCTTGTGAAGGAAGATATTGTGTTCAAAATATCTGCCCCATCAATCTTGGATGGTAAGAGTCAGGATACACAGTGCATCAACAGTGCTGTTTACTCTGAGGACAGTCCTTACAGAAAAGACAACACACAACCAAACATTGAGATGTGTGTGTGTGTGTGTGTGTGTGTGTGTGTGTGTATGTATATATATGTGTGTGTATATATATGTATATGTATATATGTGTGTGTATATATGTAAATATATATATACATACATACATATATATATATATATATATATATATATATATATATATATATATATATATTTGAAATATCAAGAAACCAACCCTAAGGAATCATCAAACAGAAATACAAAAAAGCATGATTTGGAAGATTTCCAATGATTAGCAAGAGGTATTGAGCACGTTGACTCATGGTACTGGGAGAAATGGAAGCTGCGATGTCACCAAGTACCTGAGTTCATCTCTGCCTTGCTTATAAGAACTTCACTGTAGTCTGAGATTGTTGATGGTAGGGTCAGAAAGGACTCTGGAAAATCCAAGACAAAAACAAAGACGGTATCCAGGTGCCACCACGAAGACATGACTGTCGCTATTTTCAGTATGTGCCTGTGGAGTACCTCACCTTAGAAGCACTTGAGTTAGCAGGAAATACATCAGAAGGCTTCAAGGAAAAGCTACTCTGCCTTGTCAC
Organism: Micromys minutus; assembly: GCF_963924665.1. Taxonomy (NCBI): domain Eukaryota; kingdom Metazoa; phylum Chordata; class Mammalia; order Rodentia; family Muridae; genus Micromys; species Micromys minutus. Next base: position 22,936,282 of record NC_137965.1, on the reverse strand, counting down.
TTGCAGCTGGCTTTATGAAGATAGAGGACTGAACTCTCATCAAGCCTACAACATCACACACATCTACAATTCTTTGATTGGGATAAAAAGACAAAGAAGACTGTTTAAGTGTGCCTGGAGATTTTAGTACTCCAAATCTAAATATTCTTCACTGCCCTCCAGTGTTTGTGATTTTAGTGTACTGCATCTCTATGAGAAACACAATTTTACCTTTTTGTAATTCCATTTGAGAAAGTTGGAGGCTTAATTAAACTGACTAAATTTCTGCATATGAATCTTAACCATATTTAAATGGTACCATGGCTTCAAAGAAGCTATTGATTCTGACTTAGCAGGTTTGATTGAGTTGATTAGGTTTTAATTGTGATGCAGACATTATAGTAACAAACATTTGGTTTTGTATAAACATTATTCCAATCTGGTGCTAAGCACCTGATTGCTGCTCAGTTACAGCAGAAAGACACATAACTATTGTGGATAGTCCTTATTTCCTTCACACAGTTCCCATATCCTAATGAGTAAGCTACACTTCAAAGTCATTGGTCCTGCCCCCCCCACCCTTTTAAATTAAGCGACTGGAGCTTTCATTTCTCACTGCCTTCCAGTGGCTTCCAAGAATGCACATACCAAGGCTCTCAAGTACTCTTGGGTTTTGCCATGTGTCCTCCCAGTATGTCCCAAAAGGAATGTATTCATTGAGAGTCATAACCTGCCAAGTCTGACTTGGCCATGGTAAGGATGGCATGAGATGATCCCTGACCCTGAAACAGGCCCAAAAGAGCTTGGGACTCCACAACTGTAGCTGTGTGCTGGACATGGTTACTTCATGTTCTAATATTCTCACTGCCAAGGTTAATGATTCCATGAGAATCAGACAGCAGAAGCCCAGGAGACAAGGGTGTGGCTAATGTCTCAGCAAAAATGGTAAGTGTTGAGACCCCCAGGACAGCCCTCAAAGCTGTGAGAAAGAACTCTAAAAATATGAGTTCAAACTATAAAATGTCTTAATTGTGCAAAATATGAGGATGCAATATGAATTGTATACGGAGCTTCACAGATCTAAAGAGACAGAGGCAGCTGCGCTGAGCCAGCTTGTCAGAAAAATACAAAAACAGGCTAGTAAAAAGTCAGATAGAATTCTGAGTTCAAGGTCAGCCTAGAACAGGGGGAATTTAAGCCCAGGCCCAGGTATGGTAGGAATGGTAATTTCAGGGCAGGATTTTACCCAGATAGTTTATTGTTTGTGCTTAACAAGGGCAGGCAGATCTCTGGATTCTTTTGCAATGTTAAAATAAAAAGTGAGAGAGATATGCTTGCTCTCTCTAAGAATCAGGGAGCCGGGGTCATGGGATAATCAAAAGATAACCTGGGGTACATGACTGAATTGACATGTAAATAAAGTCTTCACTTGGTCTGCAAGAGATGAGCTAAACGGAGACTTTTTAGAGTAGTGAAAGACAGCTGTGTCAAGAGAAAGCTGTCTCCAGAGGAACAAAGTTCATCAGCTTGTAACCCATGTTTTGACTTCAAATAATTTGTTTTGCTACTCTCAGGAACCCCTTTCCAAGTTGAGGTGGGTCCTTGGCAATAGCCCTCACAGCGTTATGGTAATGCCTGGTGTGGGCTGTCATAATGTCTACAAAACCTAAAGAAATTAACTGACATTCCCCCACAATATTACTGTGTACGTGACTGAAAGGGTGATATTAGTCCCCAGATGAGTGACAGGATAGGGTGGTTTGCAAAGCTTTAGCCTTGATTAAATGAGAAAATTATATAAAGGGCCTTTGACTTAACTCTGGTCTCAGGTTCAACTTGGGGGTTTTGTTAACATGGGGCAAAATTTGCAATGTATTCAGTAGATTCCAAGCTGTGAACTCTGAAGTTTGCTCTTCTCCCACACCACATGTGGTAAGGGGTACTTATACACTCTTGAATGGCAGTGTGGAATGTGTCTTGTAGTCTGACATGTGGCCAAGAGAAAAAGGAAAAAATCCACAAAAAAACAGTGCCCTAGAGTTCTGTAGTTCTAGCTCTTTACTAGAGCTAGGACATACGGCAGGTCTGGTACACTAAATACATTTTTAGTTCATAATTTTATCATCAGAGGAACATTTACACTAAAAACATTTACCAACTAAAACTAAAACACATTTTTGTCATATAAGCTCTTATTAATAATAGTTACACCTGTATGATAGGGAAAATATAAAATAATACATTTTAGATACTCTGTCTATGAAATTTGTTTAGACCAACCCTTTCCAAGTCCTAATTAAAAATTTACTGGCATCTTTTTGGTGTCTGCTACAGGATTGAACGTTGAAATATCTGTTTTGATTCTTTAGCAGTTGCTCTGTGCCAAGAGCCAAGAGCAGGACAAAGGAGGAGAGGTATCCTCCTGAGGTCATTGTTTGAAAGAAGGGAAGGGCTACCTCCAGAGAGTTCATGGGGAAGCCGCTCTGTTCTGTGCTAATGAAAGTCCAACACCCATAGCAGCAAAAACTAACCTAAGGCAAATGAAACTTGGTAGAAATCTATCAGAGAGTTTTCTAAGAGCCTGAGTTTTCTCAGGACAGTTTATGTCTGCACACTGCCATGTGGGAAATACTAGTTTCCATGAAGTTTTGGTCTCGAAAAAACAGTGAAAGAAGCTGTAATTGCTAAAAGTGTAGAATCAGAACCTGGCAGACAGGGTGGCCAAGGATGGTTCTCAGCTAACTGACTTCTGCCGACAGAGAGACAGAGGTAAGGGTGCTGCTGCTGCAGAGATACAGAGCATGGAGACATTGCTATTGGACTCCAGAATGTCTTTGATGCTGGAAGAGAGAAATAGTCAGAGGGAGACAGGGAGGAAGTTTGAGTGACCACTGGTAGGCCCTGGACAATCAGCAAAAGGCACACTTATTGGCATCTTTGTCACATTTGGGCTTGCTAGTCCTCTCCTTGCCTCCTTACCTGTACATCTCTGACCCCTTCCCCACCTCTACTTCTTTCTCTTCTCCTTCCTTCTTTTCCTTTGTTTTTCTGTTGGAGAAGAGAATTCTCTACATGTGTGGGGAAAGACATGATGTAATAACTTTGGGGGTTAGCTGATGATTTCTGTCATGAAGGACAAAAACCTACTGAGTATTTTCCATTAAAAAAAAAAAAACAGAGAAAGCTTTTGAACTCATCACTCAGGAGGCAGAGATGGGGGAAATTCTGGTCTCTCTATAGTGGTTTCTAGGCCAGCCAGAGCTACACAGTGAGACTCTGTCTACAAAATAAAACAGATAAACCTTAAGTAGAAAATTAAGTATGTAAAAGAGTGAGAATGAGTTTTGCTGCCCAAACATTAGAAAACAGATACAAGAGGACTTGAAAACTGAACTTGATAAATTTAAAATCTTTATGTTCATGAAGAACTGGAGGAAAAAAGCATAGGAATAGTCAAAACATGGTATGTTTTATGTATATGCAATCATTTTCGATGGCAAAAGAACAGAAGAGAAATACATAAGACAGCTTAAAATATCTAGAAATATTATATTATTTTTAAAAAGCAAAAAGCTTTGTGGTTTTACTGCTATTTATCAAAATGTCTTTTAAGGATAATATCAAACATATGAAAGTCATATAGAAAAGATGAAATTTTAGTGTCGGGAGCCAAAAGCTTTGAATAGTAAACACATACTGTGTCTTGAAACATGTCCTAAGGAAACTACTTTAGGAATCACAGAGAACTTGTGCAGATGTTTTAGTCTGCCTGGTCAGAGGAAGAGAGGGAGGTGCTTAACACCCCATGTCTGGGTCAGTACTTTGCCTTCAGTGCCACAAAAACCACAAGCAAAATCAAACAATATTACAAAAATCAATGTACAGTTTCCTCCTTAGAACTGTGTGTTATGCAAGTTTTTGGAGATATCATCGAAATGCCTCATATCTGTAATACCAGCACCTGGGAAGCAGTGGCAAGAGGACCATATGTCCTAAATGAGCCCGGACTTCAGAACTAAGATCTTGTTTGAAACACAGAAGCATTTGAAATATCTCCAACATAATCTTATGGGTAAAACTTCAGATAATGTTCTCAGGGAACTGTTGTCTGAGCTGTTCAAAGGAGTGCCACAGTTACACTGGCTCTCTGTGCTGGCGACTCACTAACTGGTATAAGAAACTATCCTTTTAACATTCACACTGAATGTATAAATCTGAAAAGTACTCATCTTACAAACAGATGAATGAATTATGTTAACTCCACGGCCATACGATCAATAGTGGTATACACCGTGGGCATCCCTCCTGTTGTGCTTGGCAGAGGGTTCTGTATTGACTTCCTGTAATGCATGTGGCCTTGGATTGTCCAGTGCAGGTGAACTTGTACTCTTTCTGTCTTTGGGGCCCACTAAATTAGCCTTCTCTGTGTTCTAAGCATTATTGGAAGCCCCCGGATGAATGGATTCGGTTGATGCTCACAGCAATCTTACTAAGTAATTACTCTGATCTTCACAGCAGAGAAACAGGATGCTGTGGAGGGATGTGATACAGAGTCAGGCACTGGCAGCAATCTGTGTTCTTGACAAACGAAGTGCACACCAATCCAATCTGTGGGAAGGATGTGTGGTAAGCCGCTGGCCAGGGAGTTATCCTTCCCTCAGGGACCAGGAGTGGAGGACACAATTCCTTAGAGAAGTGAGGGAGCTAAGGCACACCTATCCATGCAGAACAGGGCAGATTCTTAGCGGACATGCCTTCTACTTTCCCATCTCACCCTTTCTCTTCTGTCTTGTTATCTAATGGCTCGATGTACTGTATAATTCTACTCCTTACCAAACATATCCATCCATTCCACAGCCTGGCCACTTGCTTCATTTGGGGTGTTTTGTTCTTTGAGCCCAATCTGGTCTCAAACTTGCGGTGATCCCCCTGCTTCTGTACCCTCCATGCTGGCTTCTCAGATGCCTACTACCATAACCTGTTGTCCCCAAAGCACTAAATTTAAAATTAGGCTGTTGAAAACAGAAATGGCATCCTGACCCATATGTATGTAGTCCCTCTCAAATCTGTTCTTTCTCGCTGTGGCTGTACTTCCGCAGCACAGCCCGAGTCAGACAGGATGCACCAGCATCAGCCTGGGCTTCTCCTCAGTCTTTACATCACTCGGTCCCCTGGTGCAATGATTCTGCCACCTAAATGCCTCTCAAGAACACCCTCTCCTGTAACTCTGAGAACTGGTCTGGGTTTCTTTAGCATGTGAGAGGGACCAGCATCCTGCAGGGTGCAGGTGGTTGCCATCAGCTCTGGTTCTGTTTGATCATCTGACTTTAGCGGGGCAGATTAGCTTTCTTTATTTAAGATTTCCATTTCAGCCTCCTGAACAGAGGAAGCCGTTCACTGTTTAACCAACAAAAGCTATTCTCCTCACTGTGTTCACAATCTATTTCTTTCTGCTTTGGTTTCAGTTGATAATGCCTGCCTAATATTTTATTAAACTAGATTATTCATTACCAATTACTTCAATAGCAAACCAGATCCATTTACTGTCTTCCTTGTTTGAGCTTACTTCTGCTGTGACTTGGGTAGAACTCTGCTCTCCTCTACAAGGGGCAGTTTTTCTTTCTTTCTTTCTTTCTTTTTTTTTTTTTTTTTTGTTTGTTTGCTGTTTGGATAAGTATATGCTGACAATACCTATACGACTTCTGAATGCCCTGCTCTGTGGTTGGTTCCTCGATGCCCCACCCCACCCAGCCTCCTCCTGGTTTGCCTTGATGGAGGTCCCCAGTGTGCTTCCTGTGTCCCCGAATCTTATGTGCCAGTTGCTACTATACAATGATGCAAACACAGCTCAGCTGGAAGGTCCAGAGAAGGCTCCAAGCCACACCACACTCTGGCCTGCAGAAGGCGTGGCTACTTTTCCTCCTGGGCAGTATTTCAGCTTCCTGTATGCTTGCTGTGTGGATCATCCCAGGCTTCATAATTTGGCTAATTAGCCCTGACTCCAAGCATCTTCTAGCATCCTGAGCCAACAGCTGCAGTTTTGTGTGTGTGTGTGTGTGTGTGTGTGTGTGTGTGTGTGAACAATAAAACTAGGCTTAACGATGGGAATTCTGAACAGAAAATACTGGACACCCTTTCCTGACACCCAGACAATGTCCTCAGCACTCCCAGGGTCTGCATGGAGAACCCTCCCAGACCTGAGAACAGCCTGAATTGACCCACTATAAATTCCTCTGCAGAAGGGTGTATTCATCTTAATTTGCTCTCCCCAGACTGACTGCCACAGATAGATGTCATTTACATCTGAAATTTACCTTCCTTCGCTTCCCTGAGTCCAGTCTTACGTCTCTTTAAGGACTTGGCTGTTAGAAATTGAAATTACCAGACATGCTTGTATTTTGAATTTATGCCAGAGCTCCTTAGGCAAATGCTATCTGCATTCCCAAGCCCGAGGACAGAAAGCACAGTTCTCCCGACCGCCTTTGTCAGACATTCTCCTTTGCTCCTGACTTTTGTGACAAGATCCTTGTATCTGTGGGAGCTGAGGAAAATCATGATATAAATTCCATCACCCAGGAAGATGCATCTCCTGGTGATAAATCAGTCACATGAAGAAAAGACTCCCTCACCGCCAGTGAATGCATGATGCATGGCCCATCGTCACTGGCTGTCACCTCCCTCTGCAGGGTTCTCTGTAATGATCTAGTTGCTGAGGGAGCATCCTGAGCCCTACCTGGGCCATACCTGCAAGGCCCATCTTTCTGGGGAATTATCAGATCATACACAGGAGGTACTGACTGCTGGTGGAGACAGGACCACACACGTTATTCAAAAAGATAAATGTCCCATCCCCTGACTGTGTCACTGCATGTTAGCTAATCGTGCAGCAACAAACACAACATTTAAAGCACAGTGAAGGGTTGTGCTCTCCATCTTATTTGGGAACTTCAGCTCTGGGAAGAGGGTCTCACTTGAATCTGCCATGTTGGTTTAACTCACCCTGTTCTCCTAGGGACCCAGCTGAGTCTCGGTTTGTTCCACCCACAAAGCACTGACATGTGCACATCCTGTAGGACATTACAGAGGAACTTGCGAGTGCCACAGGGTCTAAAACAGGCTACCTTTCTTATTTTCTCTAGAGTATTGAAAGCATGCCAAAAAAGAAAATGTCAGTGTATAAGCCAGTGACAAAAGTGTGGGCGTTCATTTCCTCAGTCCAGGGAAATCAGCATCTGTAGTCAGTGTCTGCAGTTGACATGCATGTTCTTAAGAGGTTAGAGGGAGATATCCGTGAGGCCAACAGGCATGTAGAATCTCCACTGTACTATGGAATTCACCGTGGAAGGACCGCTCAACTTTTTACATGAGTGTTTTAGTAAAGACCCAATATTTTCCTTGGTATTTAAATTAGAATTTAAATAGATGTGACATCATAGACAGCTAGACAAACCAGTGGAAAACTAGTATCAACTCCAATACAGCAAAGTATAACGGAATTGTACATATTAAAAACCAAGAACAGCTTCTTCCTGTTGCTTAGAGTCAAATATTAATTTTTTTTGTGTGAATCCACTCTACCCATGTCCTACTTATGAATTGGCTGATCGGTATCTATAGAAAACAAGGGTGACTGTTACTTTTCCAGTTTACTTACAGTTTAAAATCTGCATTAGATACTTAGACTCTTGGAAAGGATGGTTTCCTGATGGAAGAGCCATAGCATGAGGTCTTCACACACACACACACACACACACACACACACACACACACACACACACACACACACCTACCTCTTGGTAGAGCAGGGTCACTATAGAGAAACTGCTCTAGGTTTTACATGTCCATCTTTAGCAGTCCATCTTCAGACTGACATTATAGTGATTCTCCCATAAATGACTCAAGATACAGTTCTGTCAAAGTGACATATACCTACAAATAACCGACCTGAAGCACCAAAGAAAATGTATCTTCTATATTATTATCTATTTCTTACTCATATGAATGTTGTGTGTGACAGTACATATGTACATCATGTGTGTGCCTAATACCCAAGGAAGCGGGAAAAGGGCTTCAGCTCCCCTGGACCTAGACTTATGCATAAGTAAGATATACCACGTAGGTGCTTGGAACCAAACCCAGGTCCCCTACAAGAACAAGCAATGCTATTAGGTGCTCAGCCATTTCTCCAGTCCCCCATAGTAAAGGGTTCTTATGAAAAACATGTTTACTGTAAAGACACAGTATGAGCTTCATTTAATTACTTGTTTATTTTTGTCTTTGCAGCCTCCATCTCTTGCACATTTGTTAAAAAAAAAAAAAAAAAAAAAAAAAAGCCATCTAAACCTCACTTGAGTCCCATTACTCTTTTGTTTGTTTTGTAACTTGTTCTTTGGAGTTAGGCATCTCAAAATAGTTGGATATCTACACTCCCCCTGACCCAGCTGCTCGAAGTATCCTCATGCACATCTTTACCTGCCTCTCTGCTCTTTCTTCATTTGGCTTCTTAGACCCCAGAGTCTCTCACTCTTTCTGCGTGGCTGCTTTCCCAGGTCCTTCCTCTGTCCCGCACTGGTTATGTGGATTTTGTGGTATATCAGTTTCATCACCATCCTGACCGGATGATCCAATCTAATCCCCTGGTTCCGTACTCCATTCAAGGTTTTGTTTCCAACCTCGATCTCCTTATAGAACCGCAGAGGGGTAGAGACAGTTACTTTCTCAACATTACAGTCTTGTTTTCAGTACAAATACCATTTTTCTTACACAGTTATTTTTGTTTATACAGTTCCCCTTTCACACTGTGGGTTCCATCCATGGATTTAACCACCCACAAGTCAAAAGCATTTTAAGAATATGATGCCTGAACCTACATAGTCCTTTGAGTCTGTGTAGTCAGTATGTCGGTTATTCCAGAGCATTTACATGAAACCCTGTCACCTATATGTAAGTGCTGTTGCATTTCATAGCCAAGCTGTGGTACCCACAGATGTAGGTACCCAGAGGGGCTCTGGGTACCAGTCTCCTCTGGATGCAGAGATGCCTATGTTATTTTTGACATATCATAAATAACATACATTATAGGATGCCATGATGTTTTGATATATGTGTGCAATATGGAATGATTAAATCAAACTAATTAACATATTCATCATCTTGATAACCTATAATTTTTAGGGAGACTTTTGAAATGCACTCTCTTGCTCATTTTGAAGTGTACAATGCTGTTATTGACTGTAGTCACTACCTATGCCATAAGCTCCAAGCACTATGCTTGTTTATGAGAAAATTTGTACCTTTGATGAACACACCCCCCAGCTTCTACTTACGTTACCCCTTTACCCACAGATAGCCACAAACTATTGCAGGAGTTTTGGGGTCCTGCTTGTGGTTTAATAATAAAGACAGACAGAGATATCTGTGTAGTGTAAGGCTGTTGGCCTGTTTCCTGTTTCAGTTGTTGCCCAATTAAGTCCAAGAGAGCAGGGCCACACTCACCTTGGTACCATACAAACATGTTGCCAGGAATGGAGTTGATTCTCTGCATTGTCAGCTGGTGGGAAGGCCAAGTCATGAGATATTTCTCAGTATCCTATAAGGGAACAGTCAAATGGGTTGATACATATGTAAATTACATATTACATACAAAACCCTAAATTCACAAGTTTATAATATGGTATCTCAGACTCAAGTAGTGAATGTTTGCTGCTTTGTTGAGGGTGTTGCTTTTGTCTGAACTGAGATACTGGCAGCATTTTTATCCTTCACCTTCATTGAAGTAGCTGTGATTTTTGCCCCCATAGATGAGCAGTAAGAAGCCTAGACCTCCATCCTTGAGTTTTCTTTGAACTTCTGTAGCACAGAGATTTATTTCTATGACTAAACTGAGCCCTGAACATAGCTTAAATGTACTACATCTATATCCATCAGTTCAAGGTACCGTTGAACAAGTCTTTTGTATATGCCAGGGGATCTGCTGAAGGTATTCAAGAGAACTATTAGTAGAGTGCTATGCTCATCTGTATTTCAGAAGCATCCCTCCAATAGCACTCACTAGAAGCAAGCGGAGGTTGAATGTAGGGGTCAAGCCCAAGGCATGTCAATCAATCAATAAGGTCGTCCTTTCAGTAGTCTCGGGATTAATGAGACCCTGACTCAAGAGAGTGATGATATGGACCTAGAAGATTAACTGGACTTGAGGACTACTTAGAAAATGAAATATGCATGTTTTGTGTCTAGCTTTGAAGATGAGGTAAAAGGAGAAATAAAACCCATCAACAAGATGGCTGGGTGAGTACATGGTGAGTGATATTAGCTATGACAGAATATGCACAAGGAACTGTTTTATGGAGAAGGATATATATATATATAATGGCCCTATATCTCTTCAAGATCCTATAGAGTGATCTGATGGTGCTCAGGCTGTAAGAAGATGAGGTTTGTTTGTTTGTTAATTTGAGGCACTGTTGGGCTAGTGTGATAGCAAGTTTTTTTTGGTGAGCAGAGTAATATCTTCCTCTCAGCCACTGCACTGAAACCTCAAGTGTTACGAAATAAAAAAGAGAGGTGATCTAATCTTGTGGGAGATTTTCTGAGATGTACTCAGATCCCAGTGGAAGGCTTTCATCTTCAGTTAATGAAGAGACTTAAGCATTAGCGGTCCCAGTGGGCCTTTCCAACAACTCTGATAAGCCCTGAACTAACTGTCCACCATGAAATATCACAAATAGAAGCATCATATCATAATGAAAAAAGCATGTCATATATTGATTTCCTGCTCTCGCCGGATCTTCATTAACACAGATTGTACTATTTATGAAATCTCATACCCTTTTCCTGGGCAAAATATGCTTTAGAGAGAAGCTATGACAGATCGGATATGACAAGCGCTATTTTGCAATTACTGCATGTCTCTCACACTGACATCTTCCAATTCATGCTTAGGACACCCCTGTGCATGTAGGATCATTAGCAATTATTTTTTAGATGAGAAAACTGAATCAAAGAGCAGACAATCACAGTAAGATTTCCAGCTATAAAGCTGATGTATTAAAGTTCAAATCTAAACAGAAGAGAGGGTTTATTTTTTATCATCTCCTTGAACCCCAATGTATATACTCATGAAGTAATATCTACCTAACAATTCTTTTTAAAGATTAGATAGCTAATGTGGCTGGTTGGTAGTTAGAGTCTACTGTTGAACAAAAGATAGCCCACTTTTCTCTCATGATTTTTATTATGTTATTTTGACTTGCTTTGCATCAAGCTTCAGTGGAATGAATGTGGAATATCTTTCTGTGGCTCATATAGGATCAGCATGTCCCAACATTCATGGGAGATGCTAAAGCAGTAGCGGAAAATGTTTACAAATGTGAAGATGATGCTAGTTTAGTGGTGATGTGGCAGATTCTCATGTTACCATGAACAGTCCAGATTAAACCATGGCTATAGAAGATAACTACTTATTTGAAAGAATTTTAGGGAACTCATCTTTATGGAATCTTAACACATGTTCTCAGGTTTTCTTCTGAGTTGGCCTGACTATGCCTGATGTCATTATCAGGAGGCATAGCCTTATTGGAGGAGGTGGGTAGCCTTGTTAGAGAAAGTGTGTCCTGGGGGATGGGCCTTGAGGGTTTCTTCTATACTTGGGCCATGCCCAGTGTTGAGTAGAGTCTCCTCCTGGCTGCCTTCTATTCAAGATTTAGAACTCTCAGCTCCTCCAGTACCATGTCTGCCTGCATGCTACCATATTTGCCACCATGGTGATAAGGAACTGAACCTCTGAAACTCTAAGCTACCTTGTTTACCTTGTATGAGTTGCTTAGGTCATGATGTCTCTTCACAATAATGAAACCTTAACATGTGATCCAAGTGCTAATTATTTAAGTGTCACAAAGACATTGAAATGTCCTGGGAAGAACAGATATATCTAGAATTCTTGGGACAAAGGGCATCCAGTATTATATTGGTTGCTTAGGAAGGATATTAAAAAGAGATGGAGTGGCACTGGGATTAAGGAAAGAAAATTTAGAGAAATCAGATCTAGCAGATTGTGAAACAGAGTGGCTTCTGATGAAGATGGCAATATTCATGTGCAATGTCCAGATGATGGAGGAATCAGGGAAGCTCAAAACCACCCTTGAAACTGCTCTCTGGTATGTGCCCTCAGTGTTCCTGCCCCCAAGTTAGCCAAGCAGACATTGACCTAGGAACTTCTGGGACGAGTTCTGGTAGATGAGACTTATGGCCAAGTCAAAGGAATTTATAATTTAAAGATTCTCTGGGAAAGGCAGTTCCCACAGCCCACACAGGGAAGAAGAGCTCAGTGTGGAAGTTCCTTACAGTCCCTCAGAAGAACGAACATGAATGTGCTGTGGGGTAAGGTGTGGGTTATATATGGAGACAGGTGCTTCCTGAGGATGAGAACAGTCTCAGGCACAGAGCCAATGAGGAAAACTCTCCATGCCTTCACTGACAAATGAATTCCACCAACTAGGAAGCTGGCAAGAAGATTCAGAGACTACCATGTGTCCTGATTTCGCCCCAGAAGATCTGAGAGAGGATCCATCTAGCCAATATGAAAGACTACTTACTTGGCAGCCTTGCTCCCACGAGACTAGGCATTTGTCAAGTGTCTTGTCCATTTCTGAGAATATATAAAGTCCATGCTAACCATTAGAGAAAGGTCCCAAGAGCACCATCCTGAGAAGACCTACAGCAATTTGTACTTCTCCCTATCTTCCCATCCTTTATTTCCCCTTGAGAAAGACAAGCGTCATGTATTTCCATGTCAGCTTCAGCACCTACTTTCCTGTCTGTCTAAAGATCCTGATTCTTAGACCTTTAAACTCATGCAAATGTGCTCCCAAGTTTTCAGACCTTTGGATCTAGGACCAGTAATTATCCCTTTAGATTTGGTCCATGATACCAGTATCCTTGAGTCCCTTAGATGTGGGTCTTCTATGATAGTAGTGCCCAACTCTCCAAGTATAGCTTTCATTTCTACATATCTATGTGTGTAGGTATGTATGCTTGCATATTTATTTTCTACCATCTTTCTACCTACTTTCTCTCTGCCTCTTTTTCCTTTCTTCTCCCTCTATGTCTTTCCAGAGAACCTAGGCTAATGTGGCTTTGCATTTTCAGTGACATCGTCTTAGCTTTCCTTCCAAGTCTCTATGCCACCTTCTTTTTCTGTATAAAATGGGAACAGTATCAGATACAGACTTTGTTTAAGAAGCAGACAAATTATTATATGTGAAGTACTTAGAAGACCATCTGTCAGAACTTTGCATGTGGTAGTTATATAATTTAAAATAAATTTAATCATAAAATTTGCTTAATAACCAAAGTTTCTAAATGAGCACCAAGAAGCTCTGATAAGGCATTAGCTATTCACAGCTGAATATACTTTGCCAGCCACAAGGCACAGCAGACCCTGTACACATTACATGGGAAAAAAAAAAAAAAAGAAAAACAAAAAGAAAAAAAAAACCTAGTACTTGAGCCACTATGGAAAAATAAGTATGGTTTTGACTTTATTTAATTCTCAAAGCAAATAGTTCATTAAAGGAACCTTTGTCATCATATGTGCCCTGTGGTTATCATCTAGGCCTGCAAGGATGGCTTAACTGAGTAGGTCTATCCACACATTTGTCTAGAACATTTCAGTACAGCGTGAATGAGCACAAATTCAGTGGGCCTTCCTACAGAGCAGGTGTCAGAGATGGGACCCTGGGCTGCCACGTGTTACACATGGGTCTCTAATGGTTACAACCAGTCCAGAAAGTTACAAAGCACAGCATATTTTTTAAAGGGAAGTATTTCATCAGATAAACATGTAGCTACTTGAACCATAATTTTAAAACTAAATATTGATTAAAATATAGTCTAAGCATCCTGGGAGATTGCCCTGAGATAGATCAATGTGTGGCTTGCAAGAGGCTGCTCCTGCCAGAGTTGGAAAGACCTTTCAGCACATTGTTAAGAAACATGCAAGCTGGACTTGCTTCAACACCAGCATTTTAGTCTCTTGCAGTTTCATACCATTTTATTTTGAAAAAAGGAAAAAAAGAAAGAAAGAAAATGCTTTAAAATGCTCCCATTAAGCTGTCCCCATATTGTATTTGCAATCTGCACTATTTTATATGGCCATTAAAAGCTCGCATATAAAACGAGAATTAAAAGCTTTAATTTTTCGAAACTCGGAAGTGCACAAGAATGAAAAGAGAAAATCAATACTATTCAAGTCCTTGTCCTCCATGCTGGTGTGCCGGCTCCTCCCCTCTACTGCAGCCACAGCTTAGGGGCTGTCCCTTGTCTGCTGCTTGTCCCCTGCCTCTGGTTTGTAGCTCTCTGCTCTGCTGGAGGCTCAATTTCTATGCAAGATTACATACAGGCTTGTAACCTTTACTAAGTGTAGAAATGAGTAACATTTAGAGCCTGGGAAAGACTTCCACTTTACCTATGTGAGAAAAAAAAAATTCCCCTTAGTTCTGGGTTTAGCCCTTTGTACTTGGAATGCAGGAGAAAATAAGGCCCTTAAATACATCTAGGTGCAGCACTTGGAGCGGCTAATGAGGGTGTCTTTGCCAGTGCCTTGTCAGAGAGCGCCTCTTGAATATTCATGACTACAAGTCTTCCTGGTAAGTCCTGTTCCCTTTTAACTCAGCTAAACTGATCTTTTTATTTAAGTTTCACAGGTTGAGTTTGAACCTTGCAAATGTTCAAAATCAAGATAGCACCTTTAAAAATGCACTTGTGCAGAGACCTTCAACAGCAGCTGTGGGCACAGTAACAGCTAGCCCGGAGTTCAAGGATGCATCCTAAATTAGGAAGAGACTAAAAGGATCACAACACAGGCTGTTCCTGGCATGCACTCACAACACTCTTCAAATACTCTAAATGCGAGAGAGACCTCAGCTTGCCCTATGCTTAGACAGATCCTGGCCCAGAGACAGCTGACTCAAGGTTGATTAGCCATCAAACCTGGGGCCCAGTTCCTAGTGAGCTGAGATTAAGCACTTGAAACTAGACAGACAGAATAGCTTCTAATGCATCACCTAATTTCCAGAGTCTTCTGGAGTGACCTTGGGGATAGTTGGGAAAAGTAAGGTGGACCTACATTGACAAACATTGACAAACACTTAGCACAGAGCTTCTCTCTGGCATTGGAAACCGAGTCAAGGGCATTGGGAAGGGTGACCAGAGTTCTCTGGGCTAGGTCCTTTCAATACCTTCCATGGTCGTGATGTAAAGGGGTCCAATTGTTCAGTTATCTCCCAAAGGGTAGTCCAGGCATATGGACAGTACAAGGGGGAAGGTGCTCATGAACAAAGTTTCAGACTTTGGGAGCATGTGTGTGCACATGTGCATGTGTGTGCACATGAGCATGTGTGAATACTTCAAAAGGTGCAGTGTGATCCCAAGGTCAAAACCACACGGCTGCCTACACGAGGTGCTGAGACATGCAGGTGGCTTGGGCTATACCTCTTCCTCTATAGAAGCACCAACAGCTGCCAAGCAAGAAAACTCTGCCATTGGCTTTTTCTACTAGAGTTGGAATTCAGAGTCCATGTTTGTAACTCTGTTTTCTTGTGTAATATTTCACATCTACTTTTTCCTAATTAAAGATACAGTTTGATTTCCTAAACAAAATGGCTTGCCTAGAGATGACCAAAATAATTAGAGAGGAAAAATGCTATTAACTTTTATTTACTGCCACTTTTTAGATATGATACTTTAGATTAAAATATTAAATTGTTTTCCTTGAAGAAAGATTTTATGATCTTGCCCAGAAAAAAAATTGAAATTATATCACAGACAGTAAAGCAACTTAGTAGAAAATGCTGATTGAAGCTAAGTGCAGGGAGCTATTGATGAGTTACTCGTCTCCACAACACAGGGACGAAGCACATTTTGTATTAATTTATTATCGAAAGGGTCCTCGCTTCCAATTAATCATAGATTATAAAGAAGGCTTCCTTAATCTATGGTGTAGAGCTTGCTTCTTTACTTTATGCTGCATTAGTCATGCGAGCAGCATGAACAGCCTCACAAAGTTAAACAACAGCCAATGATAAATAACAGGAGAGAGGAATATTAATGGATGAAAAAAAGCCAGAAAGGATACATTATCAAAGGAGTTGGGAGAAGGGACGTTGAGCATGATTTAAAAAGTCTTGTGGGAATGGATTGGTCATTCCAGGAAGAAAACCTTCCCATCATGCCTCTGGCACACTCACCAGCCTGGGACACAAACTCCAGCCAGGTGAACAGGAAAAAGAGGGAATTGAACACCGAGACTCAGAAACCTCGTTTATCATTGTGGGATTGTTGCTGTTATCTTTAGGAGGCTCTTTTAATCCACTCCTTCCCTTTCTCTCTAACCCCTCTCTCCCTCTTCCTTTCTTTCCCTTCTCTCCCTCCTGCCCTCATAAATCAAGATTGTTCTCTTCTCTAAAAGCATTAACAAAAGACAAGGTAGCTCAGCTCAGCATGTGATGCTGTGTATCACTATTTTTCGGAGAGGTCGAGATGCCAAAGAGAGGCCACCGAGACTTCTGGATGGACAGGCAAGCAGCTTCATCAGTCACTCAGTGTGCAGAAGGCAAGAGAAGACTGTGGGCTTTGCTAAGGTTTACAGGCAATGCCCTTAGGGTTTCCTGTAGTGTTGTAAGGAAACATGCCAGGGGCCCGACAGATGACTCAGTGGTTAAGTGTACATAAGGCTCTTTCGGCACAGTTCAGTTGGGTTGCCAGCACTCACAGAAGGTACTTCCAACTCCACCTCTAACTCCAGATCTGGAAGATCCAATATCTCTGGCCTGCATGGGCACCACCAGTACTCATACTACTATCATCTAAATGCACATATACATAATTAAAAAGGAGATTTAAAGATCTTAACAGCAAGAAGGCAAGGGTGAACGATGAAGTTACAGGGTCGTGAGTGGTATTAGGTAGGGTTTGGAGGAAGTAGGATAAAGAACAAGTAGACCCAGACCACTACATATGGGGCATTTAGCCACGCTGAAGATCACATAAACATGACAATATTTCAAACCAATTGGCAAAAAAAAAAAAAAAAAAAAAAAGGAAGTTGAAGCAGCAGCTATAGAAAGCTAATATATGTGTAGCAAGCTAACTCTGGCATACAGAGTAGCTAAAATCTGAGGATTCACCTTTCTAAAACCAATGTTTACTTTCGCAGGAGGCATTGCTCATAGTAGGTTGAGCCTAAGGCTGAGAGTATACATAGAGATTGCCCAGGCAGGAATGCCCCATGTTTCCAATTGCTTTCCTAGACTGTGTCCCTTCAAGCCTTTACCTGAAAGGAGAGAGATGATGACAAGACAAATGGGAGCAGTGGGGACAAAAGGCTTCTGGGAATCATTCCTCCTCTAAACAAGAGAGGAGAAAGACAACTGTGTAAACAGAGAAGGCCGAGTAGATAGAGATGGCATAGGTCTCACAGGGACAGCACAGGATCTGCAGGGGTCAGTGGACAGGGACAGTGTAGGTTCTGCAGGGGTCAGTGGAGCCCTTCCTGTTAACTCGCATTTCATTTAGCATATGTGAAAAGTTAGAAGGCCACGTGATGCAGGATTCCTGTCAGTGCAAGGAGACAGAAACAGGCTAGAGGAGAACGGGTTAGTTTGACTTACATTTCCACATTGTAGTTCATCACTGAAGGAAGTCAGTACAGGAACTCAAACGGGGCAGGAAGTTGGAGGTAGGATCTAATAAACAGGCCATTGCAACAGGGCAGGGAGGGGTTGCTACTTAGTGGCTTGCTTCCCATGGCTTGCTCAGCCTGCTTTCTAATAGAACTCAGGACCACCTGCCCATGAATGGCACCATCACCATAGGCTGGGCCCTTCCACACCAATCACTAAGAAATGCCCTACAGTTAGATCAGCTGAGGTTCCTCCTGGCTGTGTAGGAAACCTCATGGAAAAATACTGCCAAATAATTCAATATTTTTCTCTTTACACTTGAGAGGAAAACTGAGTAACCAAATGGGATAATAAATAATATAGGCTTCCTTGAGATCAATGAATGGAAAGCAATTAATTATCATAAAATTATGAAGGTTTGTTTCAATATATCGAAGCTGTTTAGAATCTATATCTATATATGGTTTGCCCAAGAACCAAGATTTCATAGTTCATTTAATCATATAGGCCCTGGGACCAGAGAAATGGCTCATTGGTTACGGGTGCTTGTGGCTCATGCAGAGGCCAGATTGGTTCCCAGAACCCATATCATGGCTCACAAACTTCTGTAACTTTAGTTTCTAGTGATTAATGTCCCCTTCTGACTGCTGAGGGCCCCAGGTATACGCATGGTGCAGAGGTATACATGCAATCAATATTTATAATAAAGTGAAATAAATCTAAAAATTATATATGTACATATCTTTCCTATGTGTGTGTTCCCCACTAATCTTCCCATATATGCATGTGTAGCCTTTGACATGATAAAATGGTCAGAGCTGCAGACCTAGTATATGGGGTCACCATGTACAATATGTGCTCTCATTTAGACACAAGGAAACATATCTCAGGTGATAATATTTACAGTGTTAAAACCTGTACATACTAAAGGCAAGGAAAAGTAACAGTTAAAAAAATGAAAAGGAAGCAAAGTTTTAAGAGAAGGGACAGAATGAGAGAGGATGCTGGGGACTGTGAGGGACCAATTGCCGCAAAGGCATCCTATCTGTGAACGACCACATGGCACGTTGCCCTCCGTCCTCAGTGGAATTAGTGTGCACTGAGGCAGCAGAACCTCTATCAGCGTGGACTTGCTAGCCCAAAGCTGCTGTTTTTGTTTCTGGTCAGCTGCTCATTTTCCGGAGGTAACAGATAACATAGCAATGAAAGCAAGGTCAGTGACAATGGAGGACAGATCTCCGGCACACAGAATCCTCGGCACACGGAATCTCGGCACACAAAAGGGACCTTCATCTTGACCTTTCCATTCTCTACTGAAATGAACCTACTGTGGGAGGTAACAGACATGTTCTCCCTATGAGACCATTTCTGGGTCTGAGAACATCAGGCTCAAATCCTGGTTTTACAGCAGGATGAACCATTTAAAGAACCCAGAGAGCACAGCATAAGCATCGCCTGACCCACAGCCTGGAACTCTACATCCTTAGGAGTAGGTAGGTGGCAAAATTTGGCTTTTATCATTTTCCAACATGGTAAGGTAGTTGGTTCATGTAGAAAACGACGCCTCTTTTCTTATCATCCAAAGCTGCTAACTGTGCTGTGTCCCCTGGTCTGCTGTGATTTTGAAAGCGACATAAAGGATGCATGTAAAACAAACCCCACACAGTTTCTTCTTAGGAGATGGTAACTTTTTCATTTCTTAGCTGTCTTTATGTGTGGAACGCTTCAGCCTAACCTGGCCGCTCACTATTGTATGGCTACCCCTTCCCTCAGTTGAATGTTATTGACATTGAGATTTCACTTCTTGGTAGCTAATGGCAACCCCCAAATAACCGAAGGACTACATCTAAACATGGCGAAAAGCCAATGTGGGCTGGCTGAGTTGTTACAAGTGCTCACCAGAGTTCTGATACTCTGAGCCTGAATGCCAGACGGGTGTGGTGGTACACCTGTAATTCCAGCTTCAGAAGGCAAGGAGGGCTATCCTGAGGATAAGCTGCGGGTCTAGACATTAAGGGTTGCTCTGGTTTTTATTGCAAAAAACTTGCTGACAAAGTAGTGAGATGGATATCAGATTCCTGATGTCAACCTCTGTCGCCCCACACGCCTGCACTTGTTCGTGCGTGCTCAAACACAAGTGCACCCATAAAAACACCCACGTGCATTCATATGTACATGGACAGATGTGCATCCCATACGCATACCCTATGTACACACAGAAATGAAAGAGAAGAGGGAAAGGAGTAAGATAATCCTCCCCCAAACCTGGCAAGTCTCCAGGACTTTGGCCTTCCTTTAGAAATGAACTGTCTGCTGCTAAGATTAGCCGAGCCCACCATTACCCGACTTCCATAGTCAGCAAATTCCTTCTCTGACCTTTTCTCCTCACCCCTCCCACTGCACCCTGGAAAGATGGGCAACCCTGCTAAGCTGGCTGCAGGCAGTGATCAAAGAGCTGATGGCTGCTTTGAATGAAGAACAGATCTTCAGAAGAGAAGGAGCTAAGGTCTCTGCAGGTTTAGATGTTCCAGGTTTCAGCAAGCTGCTGTCCTTGGATCTCATATGCAGAGGCTCACTCTTTCTTGGCACTGGCTTCAGATGTGTGTGACCCCTCGCTTTTGTGGCTGTGTGTGTGTTCTTCAAATTTATTTATACCAACCGCTGGAAACAGGTATTGCAGCTGCCAACATGGGTTTGGGAAATTTTGAGAATTTTGGCTACAGAATTAAAAAGGAGTAAAACGGCTTGCAGAAGACACTTAACAGCATAAGGCCTGGGAAGTGATTTTAAAAGGCTTTATGTATTAACAGTAAGGAGTCAGGCAGTACCTCCGGATGCAGATGATCATAAAAGTATGAGTATTTTATGAAGTAGGACTACAGCAAACTTGGAAAGATGTTTCAATGGCAGTGTTCTTGGGCACCTAGTTCCACAAATGACTTTGTAAGACAGACCCAGGGTGTTAGAGCCAGGTGTGTGCTTTGGCAGTCATCCCAGGTTTTGGAAGGTAGAATGAAGAGGCTCCAGAGTTCAAGGTCAGCCAGGTCAATGTGAGACTTGGTGTCGAAGACTGCGCAAGTCAAAACGAAAATGTAGAGATTCAAGTGTTCGCCTAGGTCTGAGTCTGGAGTTGGCATCTCTGGTCTCAATGAAAGGCCAACTGGAATTGTTCTTTGTTAGTTTTGCTCTGCTTTGATTGTCATTGAGCACCAGGGACATTTTTAGATGATTTTTAAGACTTGACATTTATCAAGGCTGCTTCACTTTCAACAATTAATGCCATTCTGAAGAGTGCAAAAATTAGCTCATTTGAAGCCTATTAAGTCATCCAAAAGTTACAGAAGCATCCTAGTGTTGTATCACACAGGGAACAGGCGGCAGGACAGGGTGTAGGGTTGGGGAAGTATAGATTGCCTTTCCAAAGGCTGAAAGCTGTGCTGGTGAGTGTCTGTCTTTGACACAAGGTAGAGTCATCTCAGAGAGAGGAAGTGTCACCTGAGGAATCTCCTCCATCAGGAGGGTCAGGTGGACATGGGCGGTGGCAGGGGGGGGGGAAGGGTTGTTCCTGGGGTGTGTATGACAACAACTACTTAATCCATGAGAGCCAGACAATAGGCAACATTCTTCCATGGTTGCTGCCTGCTCCTGCTTGAATTCCTATCCTGTCTTACCTTCCTCAGTGATGAACTGTAATCAAGATTTGTAAGCCAAACAAACCCTCTACCCTCTTACATTGCTTCTTGTGAGTATTTTTTTAGAGCCACAAAGCCCAACTAGGAAAAAAGTTATTACTTCCTAAGAGGTAGCAAATACCCATCTAAATATAACAGTAAGTGTGTTTTCAAAGGATGTTCTATTCTAACGTAGACTTTGGAGGTTTTTTTGTTTGTTTTGTTTTGTTTTTTCTTTTAAACTTCTAAAATAACAAGCAGGTAAATGGGTTTCAGATTTGGTTTATCTGCTGTGTGGTTTTAAAATATTTCATCTAAACCTTAAGGAGTGATCATCTGAGCAGCCTATTTACTAACGCCTTTTGGTACTTAGCCATAAAAGTAAACCCAATGTAAAAGATGCCAATGTGCATTCCTTCCTTGCTTGGAAGACTGGGTAAGTTTGCCAAGGAATATATCAAATGATAAGTACACCATTGGAAATATATAGAAATGAAGCAGTGAGCTTATTTCTCCGTGCAATTATATCCTAAGAAGCTTTTGGAATGCTGGAAATACAAAACAAGAAACATGCCTTTCTGTTCTCCAAAGGCTACACCCCCAGTCCCCCACAACTGGCAAGGATCACAAGCCCACACATTAGTTGGGTGTGGAGTAAAGTCTTTATTTAGATAATCAAAAACTGTGTTCATCAATATGCTTAACTATTTATAATTACTTGGAAGTTTGAGCAATGGATATAATTAAGAGCAATGTGTATAAATGTCTCTCCTTGTAAGCTGACATGGTTTAAAAAGATAATACAGAAAATTTAGTTGTTATTTAGAAATAGGTAGAGAAGTACCAAATACAAGCTTATATAATTATCATCCTTCAAAAGAATTAATCAAATAATCAATATATTTACAAATGCTATGTTTTATTAGGTTTGAGCACAGGGTAAATTTATATTTACTAAATTATTCTAGCTCTAAAGTATTGAGGGATATGTTTATTAATAAGTATAGAATTTGTTGTAGTTAAAACAAATAGCTAGGGGTGTGAATTATGATGTTGGTGCCACACACACGATTTTAATCATTTTTAATGACCTCACTCATTTTTATTGAGATGCCTGCTACAGCTAAGCCTTGCAAGTTAACTAGTTTGAGGAACTGACATAGCCAAGGGTTTTAATCGGTAGCACTAGAGAGTTACTTGATTTCTCAGTTACCTTCCAAGAAGTTGTTCTATTCACCTACTCATGAAAAATACCACCAAGAAGAATCACATCACATAGCATGATTCTTTGGTCATAAATATTCAGGAAATATTAACTGAACCTATACTGATCACCAAGATGTAGGCTGGACTTTGGAAAAGCAGCTGCAGTGATAGCTAATGCAGTGAATCAATACTGAGAGGGGAGACTGTTACATAGGCAGATGGCAGAGTCACATGCTACCCACATAATCCTCAAGGGGCGTGGACAATGCCATTTCCCTGTTTGTAGCTACTGAGAGAGGTAGATTTTTTTTTTTTTTTTTTTTTTTTTTTTTTTTTTTTTTGTCAGTGGTCTTGCTCTCACCAAGTTGTGGCATTAAGGAAGACTTTTATTGGAGCTTACTGCTGCCAAGCCAAAGTTCATAAACCAATGTGGGGAAAAGAGATGAAGTAATGTGTTCAGAGAATCCTCAGAACCCTAAAGCCAAGGAAATGGGAATATAAGGGGTGTTTACACTGCGCACATCTATGGAATGGAAGTAACCTTGAAGAGAAAGAGGGTAGGAAATGATATCATGGAATAAAGTGAGGAGAAAAGGTGAATTATGAATGAAGGCCTGTTCTGGGTATTTGTTCAGTACAAATGGACTTTATGTCAGGATTGGGTCATGGGGGTTCTGGGAAACTAATGTTCCCAGCCTTGTGGGCCTTTGGAGAGGATTTGGCAGAGAAGTTTAGGAGTGTGCAAATTCATATGGGAAGGCAGTTCTGGGAATGCTGGTGGGAGTTTTGAAATGTTTCTTCAGGTGAAGATGAAGGGTGTTTTGGATATTAGTGATACTTCGGCTCTCTCTGATCCTTGATCATGGGCTACAGGCGGACATCGTTAACTCTTTTCCATTCATGGGATACAGAGGTAAGAGAGAACAGTGGGAAATGATTCCATAGGCAGTATCACATTTGAGATGATTACCCAGCATGCCTGGCTTCCCCAATGTGTTCAAGTCACTTCCTCAAATGAGCTGAGTTACTTGAGTTATGAGTAGGAGGGTCAAAGGCATAGGGAAAACAGACCCATAAGGATGAACCCAAGCTCCTCCCTCTGGTTCATGGTGACATTCATATCATATGAAGTACACATCAACATGCTTAGGAGAGACAGTGTTCAAGGGCATCATGCAATGTGAACTAGAACACAAAATGGAGGCTTTCAGCTGAACTAGAAACTATTGAGACCATATAGCCTCATTGACAGGACAAATATTTCCAGTTAAGATTCTTGATTATGCAGTTGTGTGGACACTTATCCTATGGCTGTGAAGATGTGAATAGGTTATGGTTCAGCATGGCACAAACACAGGAAGATGCAGAAACTCACACCATCAAAGGCCCAGCCTTTGTGTGAGTTGAATGATGGTGTTTGGTACACTAGTATGTCTGACAGAACCAGCTTAATACTTGAAAAATACATAACCAAGCTTGTTCTTAATAAAGGAGAAGCATAAAATTTAGTCAAAAGTTCAAATGTAAAGCCTGTTTAAGAAAAACCAAAGTAGAAAATTATAAACAAAACTCAAAGAGAAAAATAAAAAAAATACCAAAAACCAAAAAAAAAAATCTTTTATAGTTTGATTTTTATAAATTTGAAGATGACTAAATTGAGAAAATGATAATTTGCCTGTTTCCTGGAAAATTGTGATTATAGTTTAGATCCTAGATAGGTTATTTTTTATATTACATATATTACATGTACTTTGTGTAATGAGGTTATAGCAATGATTGTGAGAGATAAAAATCCAACCTTCATTTTAACCCCTCCAAAGTCTATCTCTGTCCTCTCACATAAGCTCCCAGGTGAGACTCCCGAGTCCCTTACAAAGCACCCCTGAAATGCAGTTAGCAGAGGCATTGTCACATAAGAGAACTCACATAGCGCAAGGATTCTTGGGACTCCTTCATATCTCCATGTCTTCAAGGTTGTCAGCACATCAAAGCTTGAATCAGAACGTTGTTTTTATGTCAATTTTCGTCTCGAATGACTGTGTTTGAGGAAAACTCAAAGAAGGTAAGAAAGATAAGGCTTTCTTCCCTGATCCTAACGGGACTGCAGTTACCTACCACACTGGGGATGATGAACTATAGGGTAGACTGAGGGTTTTCAGTGACCATGAGTGTGACAGAGCGGGACAGTAATTATTTTACTATGGGAAAGGAGACCAAGAGTTCTCTTACGTGACATGTCCAGAAAAGGTGAATCTTTTCCTAGAGATATTTGACTGTTTCCTGCTGGGGAAGCAGATGGAGGCAGTAGCAGAAGGGTGTGAATCTCCTTTGAGTTGCCAAAGAAAAAAAAAAGGCCATTGAAGTCACGACAGTGAGGCTGCATGATTGTGACTGTACTAAAACCCACTGACTTCACACCTCATAATCTTTAACATTTAAAACATATGAACTATTTCATATGTGCAGAATTTTGTGTGTATGAAATTTTTGTGGTAGAAATAAATCAGTCACCTACTTAATAAATATAACCACACACACACACACACAGAGAGAGAGAGAGAGAGAGAGAGAGAGAGAGAGAGAGAGAGAGAGAGAGAGAGAGAGAGAGAGAGAGAGAGTGGGGGGGGGAGAAGAGGAGGAAGAGGAAGAAGTAGTAGTAGTAGTTGTTGTAGCAGTAGTGGCCTCATGGAATGTGAAATACAGAATACATGGATATCATACATGAAGAGGTCAAAACCTGCTCAGAGGTAATTAATGTGAGTATACAACACACCCAGAGAGTACTCCTGTCAGACAGAAATACAGCACACATGTCAGAGATGAGTGCTTGGTTTCATTCAAAAAAATAAAACAAGTGTTGGTTAAACTAAAACTAGCATTTGGAGGTTTCTACAGCCCTAGATTTCAGAAAAAAATAAACTCATATGATTTTATCTATTGATTTCACTGTGAAAAAAAGTATTCCTAAAAGTCATGCACAAAAGGTTCCTAGAAATATATTTGTTTCATAAAATAGAAATAAGTCTATTATAAAATATTAAAAAATTAAATGTCATAAGTAGGACATACAATAAAATATATAATAACCTACAAACACATAAAAAGACAGCAGTTTCATAGAGGGTCATAAAACATAAATAGTAAAATGGTGAATTTTAAAATGTCTTCATTCTCCAAACTATATTTCACATTTGATGACACCATTTCTAATAGCATTTCAGGGGTATTTTTTAAAGGAACTCAGGAATCTTAGGTAGGAGCTTTTTTGAGAGGATAGATTGGGAAAGGGTTAAAATGAAGGCTGGATTTTGATCTTTTGCAATCACTGCTATAACTTCATTATTTTGACCCTTGCTCACATCTGGCATGTAAGATACAATTAGCCAGTATCTACAGAATGAGGAAATATGTAAATTCAGGCCATGGCATGCAGGAGCAGAAATGCTCAGGGAGGATGCGAATGGGCCTGGGATTGGAAATCCCAATCTGAGCTGACTGGTCCCCAGAGAGAAATGTCAAGTTGACTCAAGCTAGAGATCTTAACTATCACACATAGTAGCAAAAAAGGGGAGGCTCTCTCTGACTGTGGTAGGAATCATAAGAGAGAGCAGGAACCTCTGGGACTGTTCGGCTCAACAGTAGAAGGGAAACATATACAAGATTTTCTTCAGGCTGATAAGTCAACAACCACTGCTTTATGGATATGAAAATGATAACCCTCACTAACTAGAAATAATCATTTATATTAAGGACTTATGAAAGGTTGGTGCATGGGTAGCCACAGGTACTGAACTTGGTAGAAAAAAAAATAGGAAATAGTTTGAACACATTGGCATAAGTGAAGACTGTCTGACCAGGATGCTATTAAGATCAACAAACAATAATGAGACCTTATACAGCTGAAAAACTTCTGTAGGGCAAAGGACACTGTCATTGAGACAATGTGGCAGCCTACAGAATGAATGGGAGAAAGTTTTAACCAACTCTACATCTGATAGACAACTGATACCCAAATTATATAAAGAGCTTAAGAAACTAGATGTCAAACCAAACAAGACAAAAGCACACAAAAATGGAGTGATGATCTAAACAGGCAATTATCAACAGAGGACACTCATATGGCTGAGAAACAAAGACATGTTCAGCATCCTTAGCCATCAGGGAAATGGAAATCAAAACTTCTTGGGGAATCCATCTTACACCTGTTAGAATGGCAAAGATCATAAACACAAGTGACAGGTCATGCTAGTGAGGTCACGGAAAAAGGAGAACACTCCTCCATTGCTGGCAGATATTCTTTAGAGAGTTGGGAATTGATCTACCTCAAGAATCAGCTATATCACTCCTGAGTATATATTTCATTCTCCCACATCAAAATTTGTTCAACTATGTTCATTACTGCTCTGTTCATGCTCGATTCATAATAGCCAGAAACTGGAAACAACCTAAATGCCCCCCCCAACAGAAGAGTAGATGAAGAAAGTGTAGTTCATTCAACCAATGGAGTGTTATTGCTCAATTGTTAGATAAAATGACATCCTGAAATTTTCAGGCAAATGGATAAAACTGGAAAAAAATATCCCGAGTTAGGTTAGTAAGAAGTAGAAAGCTAAGTATGGTATGTACTCACTTCTATACAGATATTAGCTGTATGTATTCACCTTATATGTGGATATTAGCTGCTAAGTAAAGGATAACCAATCCATAATCCATAGTCCCAGGGTGGAATGGACTAGGTAGGATATAAGGTACTCTAAGGAAGGGAGAGATAGGGTGGATGGATTGAGGATGCAGGGATGGAAACAGGAGGATCAGGTTGGGTGTGTGAGGAGAGGCAGGGCTAAGGGAGAAAATGTGGTGAGAGCTAGAATCAAAAGTTATTTGAGGGGCAGTATGAAAGTGCCAAATTCTTTACCCTAAATTTCTAAATCCTAATGCCTAGTGCATTGAAACAGTCTTAAATTAGGACTAAAGACTATCCTAATGATGCCTCCAAATGATGAGGGAGATTGGAAATGGAGTCCCAACTGGCCACATCTTTTGTACCTAGAAGCTGAGCTTTGGAGCACAGTACCCTCCAAATCAACTGACCAAATCAGCAAGGGCAGGGCCAACCTGGCTCTGTGCCAGGTCCTCTAGAATAGCTTTGAGTTTAGTATTTTTGTAGGACTCCTGAGCACATAAATAATGGCACTTTAAATCTTGTGCCTTCTCTCAGGGCTCTTTTTTTTCTGTTGGTTTCCCTTGTCGCATCAAAAATAAAGGATGAGCCCAGAAAAAAAGACATTGGCTAGACCCAGGGCATTTCCTTTATGTTTTCTCCATCTAACAGTTATCAACACCCACTAAGAAGCAATTCACCAGCTGTAGTGTTTCTTGTACTAGGCTTCCCTTTCTCACCTACACATTAATTGTACAATAATAGTTCTACATGGCAAAATATGCCACCTTTGGAATGGAATTCTAGTGCTTGAGTAAAACCTGAAATGAGTAGTTAGGTCAGGTGCTATTAGCAGGGTATATTTAGAAGATTCTGTGTTCAGCCTCCCTGGGATTTATGGCAGATAGAGGATTATCTAAATGAGCAGACAAAATAAATAAATAAAGTGAAAGTCTCTGACATGACTAACCGTAAAATATGGTAAAACAAATAAATTAATTCAATCGCTTGCTCCAAGTGACATTTTCAGAGCATCACTTTTGGCTAATGTCTTTTTGAAAGAAGGATTGCCAGGCCATGCAGGAAGGAGAGCATTTTAGAAACCATTCCTTGATAATTGTCACTGATACACTTCCAATTTACAAAATGCTCTGCCTGGGAATGAAGAATGCCCTTTACTTTGGGGCGGGCGGCAGAAGGGTTTGACTGGGGCCATATTTTCTGCTATGGTGAAAGTGTATCTAAACCACTTCTAACTGTAAGGATTGCAGAACGTGGGAGGGGGTGGGTAATGGAATGAGTATATGTGGGCGAGTCCCAGGATGTTTAAGTTGTCTGATCTCAAAGAATAATGTGGCATTTCCTATCAACAGTGGTGGTGTTATCGGTGCTTTGTGCTGGTTTCGGGACAGGATAAGGCACTCAGATCTCTGTGCTGTGAGCTCACCCTTGAGCTTGCATCAGATAATTTCCACTCACTCTGGCTGGAAAGCATTAGAAAGAACAGACCATTTTGTTGAGGTGTCAGGTGTTTAGCAGAAGAGTGGCTGTGCTCATCAGCATCCTGGGCGAGCATTCAATAGGAGGCGTCCAGGTTTAAGAACAGCACAGTGTCATGGTGTGTCCTGCAGAAATGGGAGCCCACCATTCCTGGCCTTTCTAAGAGACAAAGGAGAGATGGCTTGACACACAGAAGGCATGAGACTGCTTCATTTGATTTCATGTAGCTTGAATCCACAGCCTAAGTGGGTTGGCTGGCAGGAATACTTTGGCAGTTTTCTTTTGTTTAAGTCTTCCAGGAGAGCCTTCCCTCTCCTGGAAGGCTTAGCAGGATACATGTTGCTCACATTTACTTCTGGCAATCTTTATGGAGTAACTTTCTGCTCCCCACACTGTTTTGGATCCTGTTACTGTGGCTGTGATGCTGAGAAGAGACAAAGAAAGGCTTGATCTTCTGGCTCTTGCTTGGGACAGCAACAGACAGACGTCAGTTCCAGAAAGTAATAAATAAGAATGAAGTGTAAAAGATAGGTACAGCCCTGCAGAGTATATCTATCTATCTATCTATCTATCTATCTATCTATCTATCTATCTATCTATCTATCTATATCTATATCTATATCTATCTATATATATATATATACATGTACATATCTGTACATGCATATATATGCATACAAGTGTATATACATATGTGTATAGATATATGCACATATACACATACATGTATGAACATGGCAAGAGGAGTAACTGAGATCAAGTGGGTTGTTCAGTGTGACAAACTTCACTTGGGGAGTGAGGAGTGAGAATCAGCAGCCATGTTCAGCCAAGAAGGCAGTGTGGGAATAGAACACAGAAAAGGAGAAGTAGGCATTGGAGAGATGAGAGGCCTATATGACAGGCAAGCAGCAGCAAAGAGCTGTGGAAAGGCAGACCGTGTCCACAGGAGCCATAACACAGCAAATGACTAGCCAGGGAAGGGACTAGTATTATTTTCTAAGGACAATAGGAACATTGAAAGTCTCAAAGTAGGATGGGAAAAATGACCTAAGATGTTGATCCCTCCCGATCTCTACTATGAAGATGAAGTCTTCTGTGGACTACTGGAGGATTTGAGAACAGTTGGAAATGCATTGGCTTGCTGTGGTGACACACTATCTCATCTGAAAACACAAGCAACACATCATCTCGCATGGCTAAAGTCAGACATCTGACATCCATTCAAAGCTTCAGTGAAAGAGCCCTAGTTACAAAGGGTTCTTCATAGGAAGTATGGGCCAACGGGATGACCTCACCCCAAAGGCTAATGGAGTGTGTATTTGCACATTCCACATTCCCTATGTGACTCTGTAACAATAACTCAGAACACACACACACAGTGTGTCAGTGACATGGTAAAGAGGAAGAGATTCAGCACAGCAGGGATGGCTGTATGATTGTGACTGGACTGAGGTTAGGGTATGAGTCCAACTTCATACCAAATGCCACATGGTGCTTTGTGGTTGATAAATGCCATGTGGATGGAGAGAAATGTGGGCCATCTGTGAAGGAGATGTCGTTAGGAACCCTTAAGGGCCTAGAGGACACATTCATATTAGAATAAACAATAATAGAGTGTTGGCACAGAGTCTGTTTAAACATTTCACCATGATATTTGTTTAAACTGAAGAAAGATGCAAATAGACTTCTCGAATGTCTTAAGTAAACACCTTTGCTTTCTAACTAATGCATGATGAGGTTGCACCAGAGAACAGTGCACAGAGTAGCTTCTGTCCTTAGCTTATGTGGAATACAGTCACATGACTCAGAGATAGTGTTCCCAGGAAGTCACAGCCATTCCTTTCCATGAAAATTGCAATTCATATAATTTTTAGTCTGTGTGTATGTATGTAATGATGTATACACACAAATGTAGGAACTTGCAACAAATAAAAGCTTTCATTTTCTAGGCTATTTTCTATACTAGATTTTGCCTTTGGAAGACAGTTTAGTGTCAATGTTTTATTGTACAGGATCCACTGAAGGCGCCAGTATAATTTCTTATAACTGTGCCACCTCGGGGCTACAATGTTCCTGGAAGGAAAGAGGTCACACTGGGTTGTAGCCATTTGGGAATGATTAACTGTGTCTGGCAAAGACAAAGATTAACGTGGAACTGCTGTGTTAGATGCTGTACACCTTCTGACTGATCCTCTCTTCTCAGGCAAGGCTACAACCCAGCTTGTTACTTTAGATGCTGAGGTCTTACTTTACATTATTACTTGCTCCTGTTTACCACACACATGACTAAAATATAAATGCCTTTAACATCTCCTATTGATCAGAAGCAATGTAATCCTATCTCTGTAGTGTTGAGATGGCCAAAATTCTGAGGCAGAAACAGTGGGTTGGCTTAATTACATTGTATCATAAAGTCACTGTCTGGGGAGCCAGCCATGAAAGGCAAGTTGGGAAAGAAGTGAGGTTCCTGTAACTGTAGAATGTTGGTTTCTATATTTATCTTTGTAGTAATAGAAATAATTTCATCAACTCCTTCAGAATCTCATACAATATGTTTTGATCATATTCAAACATGGTGGCACCCCTTGCTTTTTCAAGATCCACCCTACCCTCTAGACAACCCCCTAAATTTGTTTTCTCTTTGTTTCTTGTATTTAACAGTTTATCAACTCCAACTTGTGCTATCCATTCACCTCTGGGCATTGGACCACCCACGGCAGTGTGGTCGACCTACCAGGGGCCACATTGGCAAATCAAACTAACTCTTCCTCCGTAGAAGCCATGAGGTGTCCACAGTACCACTGTCAGGGTTAGGGGCTCATGAGGATCTCTGCCTTTTGTTTACTTGCTTGATCTTATGTGTGTAAGCACATGTGAGATCATGACTACAGTGGTCATATCATATCTATAAGATAGTGTTTTGTTCCAGTCCTGTTGACCTCTGACCTCTGGTTCTTATCATCTTTTCAACCCCTCTTCCATGATGGTCCTGAAGCTTGGGGAAGAGGTGTGTGATATATCCGTATGTTAATATTTGTTGCTAAGCCACCTACTGACACTGATCCTTTATACCTGAAACATTTTTCTTTTAAATTTCTGTGTTGGTCACTGCCCACTGCATAAGGAATCTTCGCTGAGAACATCTGATTGCTACACTAATTTATAGGGAGAGAGATAAACTCAGAAATATGGTACTGTGTTCATTTAGCAGAAAAAGAGGAGTCCGTTTACCCTGAAATCTCAGCCACATTTGATGCACTACCCATGTGCTTTCTTCAAAATAACAGATTGTAGGTTGTAACCAACCACTTTATGTTTGGATTTAGTATCTATGCTTAACTATATACTCATTTTAAGAGACAAGCAATGGAGAAAGATACCATGAGCTTAGTTTTTAAATCAAAATATAAATTTATGGAAAATTACAATTAAATAGAATCTTCTTCACCTCCTTGTAGTCACAAAATTTTGTAATGGATTAAAACATCACCCAGCATAAGCAAAAATAATAGTTTTCAATCAGCAAGGAGAGGCTGATTTTTAAAAATTAATATAAACTTACTTTGAAAATACAGAAATATAATTTGTTGTTTATGTTTTTCCAACAGTAAGCATCTTTATATCCAGCATCATAATGCATGTGGCCTAATTTTTTGCTTTAAATAAATGTCTGCAAATCAGCAAGTAAGGAAGTAACCATACATGTATTAAATTTTCTGATTAAAATTTGTGAATTATTTCCGGGAATGTATCTACTAATTGGGGTTTCTCTAAATGTTACTTTTAGTTGGAGACATATAATAATCTTTCTTATTCACATGCTATAATTAATTCTAGAGTAGGAAAGGCACTGGTCAAATGTTTAACATTAATTTCACAGTATGTCACAAAAATTCCTTAGTAGAAATAATTGTTTTTACCCCATTGGTTGACAATTTTTCTGTGTTGTAGTCCCACTCACCTCCAAAAAGGCATGTATAATAAAAATGAATTCTGCAGTGTGTAGAATATTCTTAAAATACAGGGAGAGAGAAAGCTCTTGATGCTCTGCCAACCACCCCAGCGTTTACACTGGAGCTTTTCATACAGGGCTGTGTGGGTACTCATGCAAATTCCCCTTCAAACCAACAGTTGCCTGGTGCAAAATTTAGTAGGATTTATCTCAAATATGCAATTTTTATTGGATATTTTATTTACTTACATATCAAATGTTATCCCCTTTCCTGGTCTCCTCTCCAGAATCCCTTATACCATTCCCCCTCCCCTGGCTCTAAGAGAGTGCTGCCCCACCCACCCACACACTTGCCTCCCCAACCAGGCATCCTCTACACTGGGGCATCCAGCCTTCACAGGACCAGAGGCCTTTCATCCCTTTGATGCTCTATAAGGCCATACTCTGCAACATATTTTTTATTTATCTCTGTACCCTATTTTTAAATAGGGTTATTTGATTTTCTGGAGTCTAACTTCTTGAGTTCTTTGTAAATATTGGATATTAGCCCTCTATCAGATATAGGATTAGCAAAGATCTTTTCCCAATCTGTTGGTTGCCATTTTGTTCTATTGACAATGGCCTTTGCCTTACAGAAGCTTTGGAATTTTATGTGGTCCCATTTGTCAATTCTTGATCTTGAGCATAAGCCATTAGTGTTCAGGGCTCTTTCCCACTTTCTCTTCTGTTACTTTGCGTGTATCTGATTTTATGTGGAGGTCTTTGATCCACTTGGACTTGAGCTTTGTACAAGGAGATGAGAATGGATTGATTTGCATTCTTCTGCATGCTGACCATCGGTGCTTAAATATTATCTATTCACAGCACCCTGTCTCATTTGTATTTTCTCATATGCCACATGCTGTGTTTAAGAAATTATTCTGAAAATCTAGAATAATGATTTATTTGCTACATTGTCTGACTGATATCATCATGATTACTTATCAACACAAGAATGTGTACATTTCCTCTTTTATATCCTGTCATAACTAAGTGGTCTTGCATGATACCATTAGCTCTTTTAAATTGTATGTATATCCACAATAGAAAAAGTATGGAATGGTATAGAACCATTGTTTATTACAGAGATTTGAGATCTATATTTGTAATGTTTTATTGCTAGACAAATCAGTCGCAGAAACATTGATAGTCGTTTAGTGCTTCATCATTTACTTCAAATGTAAGAAAATTAACATGGTGGCATTTCTCTATGCAACAAGCCAAAGATGACAACACATGTACTATTATGTGTGTGCATATATAAATGCATAGAACCATCTTTTTTAATTTGTAAAATCATTTTTACGAATGGGGGTGTTTGCCTGCATATGTTTGTATGCAATGTACAGGCAGTGAATATGGGGGCCATAGATGGGCGTGAGCCACCATGTAGATGCCAG
This sequence comes from Micromys minutus, assembly GCF_963924665.1. Classification (NCBI taxonomy): domain Eukaryota; kingdom Metazoa; phylum Chordata; class Mammalia; order Rodentia; family Muridae; genus Micromys; species Micromys minutus. The sequence continues at coordinate 22,902,197 of NC_137965.1, read as the reverse complement.
GAATAGAAGAACTTGGGTTCTCTGGAAGATCACTCAGTGCCTTTAATGGATGAACCTTTTCTCTAGGCCCTAGATACATCTTTAAGAGACAATTATCTAATAAATACAACTGGGTCCAGGAGGTAGTTTAGTAAAGGTGCATGTGACCAGGTAGATGACCCCGGGACTCACAAGGTAGAGAGAGCCGGCTGCTTACAAGTTGTTCTCTGACCACCACAGATGTGACACAGAACATGTATGTTCCCCTCCACAATAAACAAATATAATATTTTCTACTTAAATAGCCACAGAGTCACTGTCTAATATTGTCATTACATGTTACCTAGTTTGCATTGCCTTGAAATGGTGTTTTATTTAATATTTATAAAAGATCATTGTTTTTCCTTTGAACAGCAATCTTGAACCACTTCTGTGGATGGGATTTAGTGCTCTGACCTCTGAACCTCCAGCTACCAACCATGCCAGAACCCTACAGCTTTTAATTAGCTTCACGATTGGAATACAGGCATGACATTTGCATTTGGAATTTGGGAACCAAGATCCATTAGTGATTCAGCAGGTAGAGTGATTTTCTACTTCTAATGTCACCAAGTGTAATCTGCAAATGCCGAAAATCCTTATACCAGCAGCTGTATTATTAACTTGAAATCTACTGTTATGTTTCTGGAGGCAGCAAGGGTTGCTTTCCATAGTGTGTTGGGAGATAAGTAATGGACATCTGCAAACCCTCTTGTTCTCATGTTCCCAGACTGATATAAAAGTTGGATCTTCAATGGTTTGGGAATCGTTTGGGGAAAAGTCGCTGGGTTTTATTTATAATAAATGTGCAACAGGAAAACTGTAGGCTCTCCTTCCATGTCCTCCTCTGCTGCCGTCAGACTGCAGAACTTAGCAGACACAGAAGCGGAGTGCAGTTGAGTTAGACCTTACTGAGACTGCCTCCTGAGAACTGCTATGCTCTGACCACTATCCCTGGGAAACACAGTTAACCTCCTCATGCGCACGTTCCGTGACCACAGGAATCTGTTCCAGGTTGTATTCACCATGAAAAGTGAATTAACACACACAAGGTTAGACCACATTTCCCAGCTCCCCCGCTAGGCATATCTAAAGTGTGCCTGGGAGGAGAACCAACTCTGGAACTTTACATGCAGTCAGCTGGACACAGGAAAGTTACATGGTACTGGCTTTGTGTTCACCCCTGACCTCACAATCGAATTCTTCAAGTGTCACCTAGCTCGCGATACACCACAAAGTTTCAATGGTAACTTACACTGCCCAGCTGGTGTTGTCAACCATTGGTAAAGGCTTTGCCTGGCATGGGGGAAGCTAGTAATCCTAGCACTTGAAAGCTGGGTAAGTCAGAAGGTCAGAAACTCCATAATGACCTTGAGCTCAGCTTGGGCTGCATGACAACTGTTGGTAGAGGAAGAAGGGATAAAAAGAAATACAGAACTGAAATTCATACCACACAGAGGACTCAGGCAAGAGAATGCTATATACTCTGAACCCAGGATTACAGAGAGATGAGCTGAGGCCTTTGCTCCACATTTCTGCTCTAGAAGACCCCTCAGCACTTGTTCCTCCTGTACATATTCATGGCCAATTTTCTGTCTCACCATTTGCAATGTGAAAAATAGGACATCAGAATTAATTTGTAAACTGATGTATGACACTGAATTACTTGGAGGCAGCTCTCTAGAACAGAAGGATCATGGTGCTAGGGTGTCAGGCAGCAGATTACATTTTTCTATTCCAAGGAAAAAATTAAATATGTTCCTTATAACATCTCTGTGGTGAAGAATACCATGATGACATCTGGCCAGAATTTTGTCAGCTTCTTTTGGAGACACCTGCTCAGGTATAGTGGGGCCTTAGAAGAAAAGCCTCTAGGACATGCTGGGACAGCTTACAAAACCAAGAACAAGATTCCCATTTCTTGACAAGAGACAAATTCCCAGACATCTGGAATGGGGGCAGGAGCAAGGTTCTGAGTGATGGCCTCAGTTCCCTGTGAGAACTCTTGAGGATGAAGCCCATGTCATGGCCACTCCCACCCATGGCTCTGAATAACATGAGAGGCAACAAGTCTCTCTGCAGAAGAGACGAGGTTGAAAAAGTGTCTTTTGCTATAACTGGCTGGCCCTCTTTACTCCGTCATTCTCAGCCTGAGTACTTTGTTATCATCCATTATCCAGGCCTAACTGTTCAGATACCTAGACCTTGGTCTATTGTCCAGTGAAGGGAGTTAGGAAATGGTTTTGATTTTCTAATAAGCAGGATGGATCCTGATGAATCTGCTCTCTTCTAAATTTTAATACAGAAGTATTTGTTTAGAACAATGGCACCCCTCTCCTTTTTTAAATGGACATGAGGGGATGTGGGTAGAAGATGAAGAGGAGGAGGAGGCAGAAGAAAGCATACATATTGTCCTTGTCTGGACAATAAAATGGACATGCCCTCCCATTTCACCAGGGATCAATTGGCACTGAGAATATAGACATGGCACCAATAGTTGCAGGTACTCTAGGTTTGTCTTAGAGTCTAGAAGTTATCATGTATGTTAACTATGATAAGAATTTATTGAAGGCTGGGGAGATGGATCAACATGAGGTCCCAAAGACAAATCTCCAGCACCCATTTACAGCAGCCAAGCACCGTTTGCAACTCCAGAATTGGATGGGGATGGGGACAAGGGGATCACTGGGAATTGCTGCCTTTCTCTGTGTTTAGCAGGAGACCCCATGTTAAGGGAGTAAGGTGAACAACGAGAGAGCAGTAGACCCACATCCTCCTCTGGCCTCTGCATATACAATCTCACACCACACACATAGTACACACAGCAAAAAGTTCTCCAGGGTTCTGTCTACTTGTCTAATAATTTTTTTTCTGGTTTTTTTTTGCTGTTATATTCATAAAGGAATAATTTATATGATGTACATTTATATGTAATTTAAATGTACAGAGCTGGTGTTTGGCTCTTAATGCTTACTATGGCATATGTCCACATTCTCAACACCTACACCGATATATAGAAGTCACCACTGATTTAGAAAGTCCCTGGCACTGCCCTTCTCCACAGGTGTGGGGTGTGTACTCTTGTATACAGCTCACAGCTCTTGTGTTTGTTGTTGAAGAAGAACCCACTACAGTGTGTTTCTAGCTTTCCCACTGAGAGATGTCTGGGGGTTTTCATTCTGTGCTATTTTGAATTAAGCTGCATAGCTATTCTCATATATGTGTGTTTATTCTTTCTAAACTGGATATAACATCAGGTGTAATTTAACATTCTTCTCTGTCATTTCTGAGAGCTTTTGCCACACTTTACACACCTACCAGACAGGCATGAGAACTCTAGGTCCTGCCTTGATTTGTGTTGTACACATGTTGCTGTAGCCATTATAGTAAGAGGCATGGCGGTATTTAGTTATGACTGCCCCTGCTATTCTGACATCAAAATAATGACCACGTTGTTTTGTACTTGAAACTGCATGCCTCTAGATATTTTAACACAATTTAAAATTTTATTTTTAAATCCCTGGCAAGTGTAAGTTCCTCACAGGGAGGAAGTAACCATGGCACCCTCTCTCACTCAGGTGCTCCCCATCTTGGGGGAGGGTATGTTGCCTTAGTGGCTTCTTTCATAACCACACTGGGAATCTTGTCCTCAGTCCAATCCTAAGTTTAATTATTAGCTATTCTACCACAACATAAAAGGTAGATTTTTACCAAAATACATTTCATTCACCCCCTTCCTTACTAGTGGTTTTTATAATTGACATCAATGTTGTGGAAGTATGTTATATGTTGATAAAAGCTACGGTCATCTGAGAGAAGGGAACCTCAACTGAAAAAATGTCTCCATCAGATCTGGTTGTAGCCCATCTTCTTAACTGATGATTGATAGGGGAAGGCCCAGACAATTATACATGGTGCCATTCTTGGATTGGTGGTAAGGAATTCTATAAGAAGACAGGCTGAACAATTAAGTCAGGAGGAGCAATCTACTTAGCATTACTCCTCCATGGCCTCTATATCAGCTCCTGCCCCCAGGTTCCTTCTTGAGTTCCTGCCTTTATTTTGTTTTATAAAGAACAGCGACATGGAAGTGTAGAAAAATAAATTCTTTTCTTCCCAAGTTGCTTTTGGTCATAGTGCTTCATCACAGCATTAACCCTAACTATGACACATGGCCAATATTTCCTAGGTTATTTTTTCCCTTCATTATTTTATTACCAGATTGAAAGGTTTTTTTTTTTCCTTGTAGAAATTGACAATGAGTCACATATCTATCTGTTTAGAGCATCCTTAACTTTGAAAACCAAATAATAGTAGTAGGGTTCACATAGCAATTATTATGTAAAAATTATCAGTTCATTTTCCCTATCTTTCCACTCCAGTCACTACATTAATCCCATCATCCTGATGGGAGGGTCAGCAACTTGAATTCACATCACATTGGGATTTGCTCTGTCACAATACACAGTTGTGGCTTTGTTTATATTTTTAATGATGATTACTGTTCTAATATTTGTGACTTTTGGAGACTCTTAGTGTTGGGTGTGATTATACAAGCTTGTAATCTCAGCACCCTGAAGGCTGAGGCAGTGGGTTAGTGTTTGGAGGACAGCCTTGGTAACAGAAACAATGACAGTCTAACCCTGGAAACCCACTGTTCATGCCAAACAGTGAATCAGATCTTCACCCCCCCCCATTCTCTAATGACACTTTCTCAGTCTCATTCACAGTCATGTAGCAGATGCCTTCAGGGATCTGTCTTCCTTTTTCACCCATCCCCTGTAGACTCCACACATCCTCATGGCAGGCCCAGCCTTCCTCCCTCCTGTGCTTCCTATTGGGTCTCTCACGCTTTCCCATTCCAGCACATCAACTCCTAATATCTAGGAACAAGTTTTACTCAGATGTCCAGTGGCCATAACTTTCAGGGATTTAGAAGTATTCCGTATCTGGAAAGCTATAAACACTACATACTCTATAAGAAGAAACAAAACCCCAAGTCAAAGACATAGAAAATATCTTCAAAAAATAACAGAGAAAAATGTCCTTACTCTAACAAAGCAGGTGTCTGTCAAGGTGCAAAGAGCATTAGAACACTAAGTAGATTGGACCAAAGAAAAAACACATAATAAACAAAACACTAAACATATCAAACAAGGAAAGTATATTAAAAGCTGCAGAGAGAAAAGGCCAAATAACATATAAAGGCAGACGTATTAGAATAAAACCTGACTTTTCAGTGGAGAATCTAAAAGCCAGAATCACCTGGACAAATGTTTTACAAACTCCAAAAGACCACAGATAAAAACCCAAACCACAATACTCAGCAAATTTTCAATTAAAATAGATGGAAAAATCATGACATTTCATGACAAAACCAAATTTAAGCAATATCTACAAATTCAGCACTATAAAAAAGGTAATGACATCCAAAGTAATCGAAGACCAACAAATCAAAAGTGGGTGGAACCTGCTTCACCACAATAAAGCAATAGTATGGTGGTTTAAATAAAAATGGCTCTTGATAGGGATTGCCAATGTTAGGAGATATACCCTTGTTGAAGTAGGTGTAGCTTTTGTTGGAGGTCTAACTGGGGGCAGGCTTTGAGGTCTCAGAAACTCAAACCAGGCCTAGTGGCTCACTGTCTCTTCCAGCTGCTTGTGGATCCAGATTTAGAATCCTCAACTACCTCTCTAGCACCATGTCTGCCTGTGTGTCAGAAATATGGCATAATATAAAATTAATTCACAAAAATTAGTATCCCTCCTAAATGCAAATGACAAGCAGACAGAGAAACAATTAGAAAAACAATGCCTTTCACAATAGCCACAAACATCTTAGGGTAACTTCAACTAAGCTAGTGAGAGACTTGTGTAATAAAAACTTGACAGTACTGGTGGAAAAAAGGGAAGAAGATACCAGAAAGATCTCCCATGCTCATGGTTTGGTAGTATTTCTATTGTAGAAGATGGCCATCCCACCAAAAGCAATGTATAAATTCAATGCAATCCCCATCAAAATTTGAAACCAATTCTTCACAGAACTTGAAAGGATAGTTTTCAGCTCTATATGAAAACACAAAAACCCAGGATAGCTAAAACAATCCTGGATAATAAAAGAAATGTTGGAGCAGTACCATTCCCAGCCTCAAATCACACTACAGAGCTATAGTAAGAGAAACAACATGGTATTAGCATAAAAACAGAATTGAACTGACTTGGCCCAGATGTCAATCCATACACCCATGGAAAGTTGAGTTTTTGATAATGAAGCCAGAAAAAAATACACACTGGAAAAAACACAGCATGTTCCATGAATAATAATAGTACTGATCAAATTAGAGGTCTGTACATAGAAGAATGCGTGTTTATCACCCTGCATAAAATTCAACTCCAAATAAACCAATGACATCAACGTAATGGGAGATACATTGAATCTTGATAGAAGACAAAGTGGGGCTGGTCTTGAGCTCAGCAGGACAGGAAAAGACTCTGAACAGATGACCAACAGCACAGACACAAAGACTAACAGTTACTAATGGGACCTCATGAAACCCAAAAAGCTTTTATAAAGTAAAGGACACCATCATTTGAGCAAAGCAGCAAATCACAAAATGGGAAAAGTTTCTTAGCAACTACACATCTGATGAAGAGCCAATACTTAAAATATATATAGAACTCTAAAACTGGACATCAATAAAACAAAGATTCTCAACAGAAGAAAAATACATTTCTTTGAGATGCACTTAAATGTCCAACAACCTCAATCATCAGCTTAATGCAAATAGAACTACTTTGAGTTTTATCTTACACCAATCAAAATGGCCAAGATCAATAATACAAATGATAGCTCATATTGGTGAGGATCGGGAGTAAGCAGAACGAATGGATAAAAAACAAATGTTGTGCATTTACACAGTGGACTAGTACTCAGCTACAAAAAAATGAAATTATGAATTTCTTAGACAAATAGATGGAGCTAGAAAACTAAATCATGCTGACTAAGGTATTTCATACTCAATAATACAAATATGATATGTATTCATTTATTTGTGGATTTAGCTGTTAAGTTTTGATAATCAGGCTATAATCTATATAACCACAGAGTTTAGGAATAGACTAACTATACTTAAGCAATTAGGAAAGATGGGATGGACCTACATAAAGTAAATAGAAGATATAGTAATACATGCATGAGGATGTAGGTTTATATTAAGGCATTACATGATTGGATAGGGAGAGGTAGGCGGAGAAAAGGGAGGAAATTGGAAGAGGAGGAGAGAGAAATGGGGCGATCAAGATGAAGCTGGAGAAGGATGGGCTGAATCCAGGTGGACTTTATTGGCAATAGGTAGCTATAAATATTTTAAAGATTTTTTATAGGTCTTTTATTTTATATGAAAAGGCAGTTTGTATCTTTGTCCATTAGACATAATCTTATTTTTCAGAGGGTTTGTGGATTGAGAACTGAATATATAAACTTAGGCCTTAGAGTCATGTTTGTGTTGGGCAATGGGGTAAAAAAGATGCTGGGGCTGGGGCAGTAATTCTACCTGGGATGGGGATGGGGGCAGTCATGAGGACAGAATGAGACCTCAGGGGTGGCTCGGACTGAATGACAGAGTCTGTGAGCATGGTTCCATATTAAGTGGCGCCCGCAGGGTAAGACCATGGGGTGCTAATAAAGAATTAAGCCCATTTCTATTTAATATTTACTACAACATGAGGAGGAACTAGAACAGGAAGACCAAACAGGGTTTGGGAATAGAAGTGGAGATGAGGAAGGAAATAGTCAAAACTAGGGGCTAATTGAGGCATGGTATAGAGCAAATATAATACAGCAGAAGCTTCCTAAAATATACATGGAGACAATCTAAAGTAAATTGCCAAATATTAGAGAACACAGAGTCCTAGGTGGACATCCCTTGTCACCAAATAAAGCTTCAGTATTGTAAATGAGTTACATCAAATCTAATTGTTGGCTGAAGAGTTCCCATGGGAATCCCTGGACAACCCAGGCTGTTATGGAAGCGATAGGTTGCTCTCCACAAACTAATGGAAAGATCCTACTGCTGAATACAAGACCTACACAACCCACTAAAAATGTATCAACTGAGCTGGTGCCTACCTTGAGACTTTATCCATAATGAGTAGTGTCCATTTTGCTCAAAGTACTCTGCATGCTACCAGACGCAAACCCTTGGATCTATAGTGGAGACCCACCTGCAAGATGTGTTAGTGCAATGGTGGCACAAAGCTTGTGGAGATAACCAAACAACATCTGATTGAATTTATGGCCAACTCCATGAGACAGAACCCATCACCAACACTGCTTTGGTGGCCAAGACTAGATAGGCCAATGAACTAGGTGAAAACCAAGTGCTACTCTTCTCCTAAAGGAAAACTGTAACAGAATGACTCCTAAAGCCATTCTGCTATAACTCATAGATAGTGACTTACACAACATCAGAGAAGCCTCCTCCTTCAGCCTTTGGGAACAAATATAGAAACCCACAGCCAGACATATATGCAGAGAGTGAGCGACTTGGGAACACTAGGCCCTAAATGGGATCTCTCCATCAAAGTCCCTCTCCTCAGGGAACTTTGCAGGAGAGAAGATAGAAAGATGGTAAGAGCCAGAGGTGTTGGAGGACATTAAGCCAACAAGGCTTTCTAACCACAGTGGAACTGTCATACATATGAGCTCACAGAAGCTGTAGCAGCACACACAAGGTCTACACTGGCCTGGGCCAAATGGATTTCCAGTGCTGAGACGACCAAAGACCACATCTCTAACCTAGAATCTGTCTCCAGCTGATAACTGCCTGCAACTGAAAAAATAGTTTTCTCCAACAAAGTCTCATCAGGTATATAAACTGCATTTAAGGGCAGGCTGCATGACCAACAGTAGATGGCCAATACAAATGAACTCAAAGGCATTTGGGAAGGTTTTTGTATCATAGAACCTTGTCAGGATGACCCATGCCCCACCTCTGCCCATCTCTTTAACACCTTACTGATCCTTGTGCATATATTATGGTTTCTGATTTGTGTTTTTATGTGTGTGAATGTATGTATTTCTGTATCTTGAGCTTCTCCTTTAGCTCTTTGTTTAGTCTGATTCTGGTTCATTTTATATAATTTTTTCTTCATTATCTTTTTAAATGCCTGTTTATATACCAATAAGAGAGAGGAGGGTGGGGAGAGGAAGATTTCGGTGGTTGGAGAAGAGTGGAGGATATGGGAAGAGCTGGAGAAGGGAAAACCATAAAGAGAAGGTATTAAAAATCTATTCCATTTAAATAAAAATGAAACAAAGCAATTTATTGAAAAAGGTCCAGTTTTGTCTCATAGCAAGTCACTTTTAGAGAATATTCTAGATCTTCTGAGGAAAAAATGTGGGCCTTTATGTTGGTTTCACAGTGTATGTCACTATCTTAAGACTTTCACCCTTTCTATGTCTTTTCATTAAAATGTATTTCTTAGAGCAGCAGACATGTACACCTGATTTTGTAAATTCAGTGAACTGTACTTGTCTGACTCCCTCTTCTCTATCATACTAGGAAAGCTCTGACCTCATTAACTATAAGTGCTGGTAGGGTTCATGTCTCCATCAACCAGTGAAGCAAGCTATTAGAGTCAAGCCAGACGACTGAGCCAGGGCAATAGCTTAAATACCCACCAGGTGTTTGTATCCATGAATTTGACCACATCTAGGGTTCCTGCCTTCTCTAGGCTCCACTTTGGACCTATTCACAATTCTTTTGTTACACAATTATCAAATGTCCTCTAGCTAGACAGTATCCCATTTCTGGTGATGTGAATAATTATAGACTCCACAGACTCATGTGTTTGAATGCTTGTACCACAGGGAGTGGCTGTTAGGAAGTGTAGCCATGTTGGAGGAGCTGTGACCCTGTGTATGTAGGCATTGTGGTCTCTTATACTCAAGCGAAATTCAGTGTGGCACACAGTCCCCTTCTTCTGACTGCAAATCAAGATGTAGAACTTTCAACTCCTATCTCAGCACCATGTCTGCCTGCATGCTGTCATGCTTCCCATTATGATGATAATGAACTAAACCTCTGAAGCTGTAAGCTAGCCCCAATTAAACGTTTTTTTTTTTTTTTCTTTACAGGAGTTGCTATGGTCATGGTGTCTCTTCACAGCTATAAAACCCATACTAAGACACCATTCAAGTTAATCTGTCCCAGGAAAGTTGTCACAGGATTTTGGGACACAAGATTCAAGCTGCTTCTACAGATGAGGAGTATTACCAAACAAAAGGGAACCTGGACATATAAAAGTAATATTACCACAACTAAAATTACATAGTGCCCTTTACATAGTGATATCAGGTAACTTTAATACCCCATTCTCACCAATGGATAAGTCATCAAAGCAAAAACATATTATGGATTTAAAATAGTCAGTTTCATATGAAGCTCAAGAAAAACAAAGGCCAAAAAGTGAAAGCCTCAGTCCTTCTTAGGAAAAAAATGAGCATATAGCACTCTCTCAGAGTGTGGTACACCAAGACCTTAAATCATTAATAATCCAAGAGCTAAGAATATAGCCTTGTGGCAATTTTTGGTATTCAAATATCATTATGTTTAATCTATACACACCAAGAAAACTCTGACTGTTTCCATATTACATTCTGTTCTACATGTACTTTATGCTTATGGTAACTAGTGGGATTTCAATGCATGCTATCAAACCTCTAAAAGAATTAAGTACTGACAAAAATATATTCATATAGTGTTATGCCAAAATGCTTTTAAAAATATGTACATATATCTCTCCTTTTAAAATAAAGTAGTAATAAAAAAAAAGCCAGTTTCACTGGGGTTCTAATACCTGTCTAGAATATCAGAACCCCGTTCTTACTAAAGAATGCCCATCTTTCACAGAAGAAGGCTGGTGAGACCCAGTGCAAGTGGCATCATATTCTGTCCACCCATATGATTTAATTGTATATTTTATTTTAGTGATATTAGCTAAATAATAAATGAGAGTTTGGTCAGTGATGATGGTTCCCTGGTTCTCAGATCCCGACTTAAGCTGAGATCTAAACCTGCCTTCTCCCACCTGTAAGTGTTCTTGTGCACCCCAGGAGAAATCCATTCCATAGTTGGTCACCATGATTCCTGCTGGCACAGTCAAGTACAGTAGTCATTCAGGGTCCCATAGAGGTTGCAGCAGGTCTCACACCACCACAAACTACAGGGAATACACTTATTAACTAGGATGCCAGTGTATTCTACAGCTTCTCAATCCTAGTTCCCACCTCCAGAGTACAGCTCTGTACTCAAGCCCGAGGAGAAGCTAAACTCTTTCTGAAATACTGTTATTTAATCTTATGTTTTTTGCGTACTTAGTAATTGTTTGTTTGTTTAGTATTACATATTTGAATGTGTTGGTTAGAAATCAGAGGAGAGAGGACAACTTAACAGTAGTCAGATCTCTTCTTTTACCATGTAAGTTCTAAGAATTAAACTAATATCCCCAGACTTGACAGCAGACTCCTTGATCCACTGAGCCATCTTTTAAGTACTGAAATATTACCATTATAGGGTAATCTCCCATGCTGATTTTTGAAGCTTATGATGATATAGTAGGAATCGAGGAAGCAGGAAAGCTTGCAGTTCTTGTAGCAGACCAGAGTTCTATTCCCAGTACTTGTGTGGTGATGCTCACAAACACATATAACTCCAGCCTTTGAATATGTAACACCTACTTTTGACCTTTTTAGAAACAATATACATGTGGCCTACACTTACACATATACAGACATGTATACATAAACAAAAATCTTCCTATGTGAAGTACCATAATAAGACATAAGTATCACAATAAGACACAAATTAGAGGTAAAGAGACAGAAACAAGAGGTCAACAAATATTAGCAGATCAATGGTAGTCCAAAATGAATGCAGTTTAGAAATAAGGGAGTGTAACTTTGTTTGAAAGAATTCTTTATGATTACTTTAAGATAACTTAAGATTAATGAATTTTGTACCTCTAAGTATATCTTTGGTAGATGAGAGAAAAGGAGACCAAATATATAGAAAAATTATTTTTTAATCATGATACAATCTATAATGCAGATTTGTTTAGCACTAGCAGATCATGCAGAGAAAGATACAAACTGAGATGTTAAACTTTAGTGTGTAGCCAAGAGTTCAATTCCATGGAGATAAACTAGAGAAGGGAATGTGGGTATCCCACTAGAAACACTGACTGTGTCCACACATACCACTGTCAGGCACATAAGCCACACTCATTACAACACAGCTACAGAAACAAGTGACCTCAAAAGCAGTAGCATTGCTGGTTCCCATCTGTGCCCAGAGATAGGGCTGAACCACTGCCATTGGGACCCATAACCTTCCCACAGAGAGCTGAGCACTCAGGAGTGCTCTCATTTCTAAGCTCACAGGCGAGACCACACTTTCTATCCATTCACTTCCAAAGAGAGACCTGCCAGGAATTCACAGGGCACAGGAATCATGGCAGTGAGTGGGATGGGACCCATCAGGTCTCCACCTGTGCCCAGAACTAGGGTTGTCCCACTGCCATAGGGACCTACAACCTGCCTGCATCACCCAGGAATATTCTTATTCCTAAGCCCACAGGCCCACGAGAGGGACGAGCTCCAGTCAGAGACAACAAGACCAACTAGCATCACAGATAACAAGATGGCAAGAGGCAAGCATAAGAACCTAAGCAACAGAAACCAAGACAACCTGGCAACATCAGAACCCAGTTCTCCCACCACACCAAGTAATTGATATCCCAACACATCAGAGAAACAAGATTTGCACTTAAAATAATACTTCATGATAACGATAGAAGGCTTCAAGAAGGACATAAATAACTCCCTTAAAGAAATCCAGGAGAACACAGGTAAACAGTTAGAAGCCCTTAAAGAGGGAACACAAAAATCACTTAAAGAGCTACAGGAAAACACAGCCAAACAGGTGAAGGAATTGAAGAATACAATTCAGGGCCTAAAATAGAAATAGAAACAATAAAGAAATCACAAAAAGACACAACCCTGGATCTAAAATACCTAGAAAAGAGATCAGGAGTCCAAGATATAAGTATCACCAACAGAATACAAGAGATCGAAGAGAGAATCTCAGGTGCAGAAGATACAATAAAGAACATTGACACAATAGTCAAAAACTGCAAAATGTTCCTATCCCAAAACATCCAGGAAATCCAGGACACAATGGGAAGACCACACCAAAGGATAACAGGTATAGAAGAGAGCAAAGATTCCCAACTTAAAGGCCCAGTAAATATCTTCAACAAAATTATAGAAGAAAATTTTCCTAATCTAAAGAAAGAGATGTTCATGAACACACAAGATGCCTTCAGAACTCCAAACATCCTGGACCAGAAAAGAAATTTCTCCTGGCATATAATAGTCAAAACACAAAATGTACTGGGTAAAATAGACAATTTTCTAGACAAATACCAGGTACCAAAGTTAAATAAGGATCAGATAAAACATTTAAACAGTGCCATAACACCTAAAGAAATAGAAGCAGTCATCAAAAGTCTTCCAACCAAAGGGGGAAAAAGCCCAGGACAAGATTGGTTTGGTGCAGAATTCTTTCAGACCTTCATAGAAGAACTAATACCATTACTCTCCAAATTATTCCACAAAATAGAAACAGAAAGAACTCTACACAATTCATACTTCAAAGCCACAATTACACTTATACCTAAACTATACAAAGACCCTACTAAGAGAACTTCAGACCAATTTCCCTGATGGACCTCAATGTAAAAATACTCAATAAATTGCTTGCAAACCGAATCCAAGAACACACCAAACAATCATTCACCATGGTCAAATCCCTGCATCCCTGGGATGGTTCAATATACAAAAATTCATCAATGTAATCAACTATATAAACAAATTCAAGAAAAAGAAAACATATGATCATTAGATTCTGAGAAAGCATTTCACAATGTTCAGCATCACTTCATGGTAAAAGACTTGGAAAGGTCAGGAATTCAAGACCAGTACCTAAACATAGTAAAAGCAATATACAGCAAACTAGTAGCCAACATCAAACTAAATGGTGAGAAACTTGAAGCAATTCTACTAAAATCAGGGACTAGGCAAGGCTACCCACTCTCTCCCTACCTATTTAAGATAGTACTTGAAGTTCTAGCCAGAGCAATTAGACATAAAAAGGATGTGAAGGAAAATTGGAAAGAAAGAAGTCAAAATATTACTATTTGTAGATGATATGATAGTATACTTGAGTATCCCCAAAAATTTTACTAGAGAACTCCTAAACTTGATAAACAACTTTAGCAAAGTGGCTGGATATAAAATTTACTCAAACAAATCAATAGCCTTTCTCTACTCAAAGGATAAACAGGCTGAGAAAGAAATTAGAGAAATAACACCCTTCACAGTAGTCACAAATAATATAAAATACCTTGGTGTGACCCTGACCAAGCAAGTGAAAATTTTATATGACAAGAACTTCAGGTCTCTGAAAAAAGAAATTGAAAAATATCTCAGAAGATGGAAAGATCTCCCATGTTTATATATTGCAGGATTAATATAGTAAAAATGGCCATCTTGCCAAAAGCAATGTACAAATTCAATGCACAGATTCAATGCAATCCCCATCAAATTCCAACTCAATTCTTTACAGAATTAGAAAGAGCAATTTGCAATTTCATTTGGAACAAAAAAAAAAAAACAAAAAAAACAAAAAAAAAAAACAACAACAACAGGTTAGCAAAAAATATTCTTAACAATAAAAGAACTTCTGGGGAAATCACCATTCTTGACCTCAAGCTGTATTGCAGATCAATCTTGATAAAAACTTCATGGTATTGGTACAGAGACAGGCAGGTAGATCAATAGAATAGAATTTAAGACCCAGAAATTAACCCACACACCTATTGTCAACTTTATCTTTGACAAAGGAGCTAACAGCATTCAATGGTAAAAAGACAGCATCTTCAACAAATGGTGCTGGTTCAACTGGCATTCAGCATGCAGAAGAATGCAAATCGATCTTTTCTTATCTCCTTGTACAAAGCTCAAATTCAAGTGGATCAAAGACTTCCACATAAAACCAGGTATACTGAAACTAATAGAAGATCAAGTGGAGAAGACCTTAGAACACATAGGCATAGGAGAAATTTTCCTGAACAGAACACCAATGGTTTATGCTCTAAGATCAAGAATGGAAAAATGGGACCTCATAAAATTGCAAAGCTTCTGTAAGGCAAAGCACACTGTCAATAGGACAGAACAATAACCAACAGATTGGGAAAAGATCTTTACCAATCCTACATTCAATAGAGGACTAGTATCCAATATATACAAAGAACTAAGGAAGCTAGAGCTAAATAAAGAATTCTCAACTGAGGAATATCAAATGGCGGAGAAGCACTTAAAAAATGTTCAACATCTTTAGTCAGCAGAGAAATGCAAATGAAAACAACCCTGGGATTCCACCTCATACCAGTTAGAATGGCTAAGTCAAAATCTCAGGTGATGGCAGATGCTGGCAAGGATGTGGAGAATCCTCTATTAGTGGAGTTGCAAGCTGGTACAACCACTCTGGATATCAGTCTGGTGGTTCTTCAGAAAATTGGACCTAGTACTACCTGAGGACCCAGGTATAACAGTCCTGGGCATATACTCAAAAGACAGCCCAATATATAGCAAGGACACATGCTCCACTATGTTTATAGAAGCCTTATTTTTAATAGCCAGAAGCTGGAAAGATCCCAGATGTCCTTCAACAGAGGAATGGATACAGAAAATGTGGTACATTTACACAACGAAGTATTACTCAGCTATTAGAAATTACTTTATGACATTCTTAGGCAAATGGATAGAACTAGAAAATATCTTGAGTGAGGTAATCTAGTCACAAAAGAACGAACACACATGGTATGCACTCACTGATAAGCAGATACTGGCCCCAAAAGCTCAAAATACCCAAGAAACAATTCACAGACCTTATGAAGCTCAAAAAGAAGGAAGGCCAGAATGTGGATGTCTCAGTTCTTAAAAGAGAGAACAAAATACTCACAGGAGGAAATACAGGAACATTTAGAGGAGCAGGGACTGAATAAAAGATCCAAAGATCTGCCTCACCTGGGGATCCATCCCACATGCAGCCACCAAACTCTGTCAGTATTGCTGATGCTAAGAAATGCTTACTGGCAGGAACCTGATATGGATGCCTCCTCAGAGGCTCTGCCAGAGTCATACTAATACAGTTGAGGATGCTTGCATATCTCAGAGACTAATCACCAACCAATGAGTGCACATGGAGAGACCCACAGCTCTAGTTCCATATGTAGCAGAGGATGGCATTGTTTGGCATCAGTGAGAGGAGAGGCCTTTGGTTTATTAAAGGCTTCTTTTCCCAGTGTAGGGGAATGCCAAGGTACTGAGTTGGGAGTGGGTGGTTGGGAGTCAGAGCATCCTCAGGGAAGCAATGGGAGAGTGGGGGAAAGAGGATAACATTTTAAATGTAAATACAGAGACTATACAATAAAAATAGTTTTTAAAAAATAGGAAAAATCAGTAATAGCATATCAATATATATATATATATAAACAAATGTTAATTTTTAAGCAGTAGTATTAGTTTTTGTATTAGTTGGTTTTCTAGTTGCCCTGAATAAAGACTTAATAAAAATACCTTGAGAGAGGATCAGCTCATTTTATTCTAGCTCTGTTTAATTTCATCAAGATGGGAATTTCGTGAAAGAGCTCTTTGCATTGGGAATATGTAGAAAAAAAACCTTCATAACTTGATGACTCGGGAAGCAGAGGGCTTGCGATGGAACAGGAGGGAAACAGCATCTTCAACTCAGCCCCTCATACACCAATATCCTTCATCAGAATTCTACCCCTTAAAAGTGCCCCTCTCCCTACTTAGAGACCAAGTGCTCAAACACAGGATCCACGTGGAAGTGGAGAATACTTTGTAAATATAAATACACATACTGAAAATCTGAGCAAAATAACCCAATTGAGTTTATAGACTACTCAGTTTGTACTATTCTCTTAGTGAATGAACATCTATGTACACCAGTGACTTACTAGGAAATCAATCTAAGAAGCCCTAATAGGATCTAAAGTGATGTCTCAGAGAAGTACCTGCTTCAGAAGCCCAAAGACCTGTGTTCATTCCCTCATAACCCTTTGAATGTATTGGATCAGGAGCACTAGGGTGGGTGAAATCTCTGAGACTCATTCATCAACCAGCCTAATTGATGGATAATCTCCAGTTTCAGTGAGAGTCCCTGGCTCAAAAAGAATACACACACACACACACACACACACACACACACACACACACACACACACACACACACATCAGGTTGACAGGAACTGAGGAAGTTGCCTACCATTGATGTCTAACATTCACGAGCATCTACCCACACCAACATTAACAGGTACATGTGCACACGGAATTAGACAGAAAAGGCAAGGGGAGTGGGAAGGAAGAAGGGATAGAAAGAGAGGAGCGGAAGGAATGAAGTGGGAGGAGAGAGAGAAGGAGGAAAAAGATGAGACATTTATTATAATGAGATGTATCTATAACATCCTAAGAACTGGTACAGACAATGCTGTTTTCACTCAAAAATCTCAACAGGTACATTGAAGTCATCAGCACTAGGTTAAGAACAAAATGTCTCACCCTCTCTTCTTTGATCTACTTTTGTAGACCAGGCATACCTAATACTCTACAAAACCAGCATGAGAATCAGATACAGTATTATCTGTGAGGACACTTGGCAGATTATAAAGCAGTCTGGGTTTATTGCATGGCTATTAAGAAATCCAATTTTATTGCCTAATTTAAACAAGGCAATTGCTTTAGAAAGAGTTCTCCCTTATAACGTTAATTCATTTTAGCACAAAGAAAACAAGGACCCAATATGGGTATTTTTAATAATCAATTTGTAAGTAAATTACAGATAAACTTAACATGTTAGTGAATTAATAAATTGCTTGCAGAGACTAGCAGTAACAGAAAGAGTTGTGTGTTGATGGAAAATTTTTGTGTGTGTGTAAGGAAAAGAAATAGTGATTTCCCTCCACTTTCTTTCAGAGATGCAAAGATTCCTACCTGTACAGATTTATATTCCCATAATGCTTGTTTCATCCCCATGTGACTAGAAGCCTCTAGAAGTTCTGGTGATAAAGAGAGGAGGGCAATCTCAAGGTGTATACACAATGGACTTCCACTGGCCTTGGCTCCTTCCCCTGGAAGGTGCTGGATTGAGAGTGCTTTGCTGATGATAGTGTTAAACCTGTAACGAAAATATCAAAGTAGCTTGAAATTTACATCCCAGCTTCACCAATACATACACCCAGAAGCATAGATTCTTCAGAAGCCCAACTGAGAAAAGTGTGGGAGCTTCTGAAGTGCCATGTTTGTTTAGGTACCAAGAAGGTCTGGAGAACAAACATCTGCCTGTGAGGCTCAGAGCAGCATAGGGGCTTACTCTTGTAGGACCACAGGCCACAGGGACATGGTCCTATTACCCTCTGCAATAACATGCCAGGCTGGGTTCTGGGTTAGTTATTATCTCATCTAGATTTCAAAACCATCCTCCTTGTCCACATAGCCAACTCAGTTTGTAACAGAACACACACACACAGTGATACACATGGTGATAACACACACACACACACACACACACACACACACACACACACACACACCATATTGCTATCCTGATGAGATGTTTCCATGGTGCATCAAACATTAAAGTCCATAATGATTTTAATCAAAAAACTCTGCAACTCTTCAAAATTGTTTCCTATTCATCTCCTGATTGAGCCTTTAACAGTATAAAATGACTACAAGCGTGCATTTTAAAAATTAAAATCAGGCCTGTCGACTTGAAAGTTAACTCAGCAATTCAGAGCACTTGCTGTTCTTGGAGAGGACCTGGGTTCGATTCCCAGCTCTCACATTAGGAAGTTCACACCCATCTGTAACTCAGATGCTTAACAGGTTTTAATGTCCTGTTTTGATTTCCAAAGACACCTGCAAACATGTGGTGCACATAGATATGCTCAGGCATACACACATACACATACACATATACATACACATACACATACACACACACACACACACACACACACACATACACATACATATACACATACACATACACACACATACACACACACACATACACATACACATACATATAGAACATAACAGTAAGCCTTGAAGATCATGGGGTTGGCTTGCCAGACTCTGAATCCCTGGAACCTGAGAAGTGAGAATTGACTCCCCCGACCTCTGCATGCACAAACAGCATGCTGTGCCTCTCCAACAATCAACAGGTATAAAATAACTTCAAAACGATTTTTAAAATGTGGAAATCATTTCCCTCTGCATAATGCTGGGAATTATGACATAATGAGAGGACTGAGGGGAAATGTTTCCAGTTAATTGTCAAGATTTGCCATAAACCATCACCTCTGATGGGGAGCCCAGGAGGGCAGCCACTCCCAGTGTGACTGGCCAGACACGCTGGACTGTCCTGAAGGGAAGGCAGTGACATAGTACCCAGTGCTGATGAGCTGATGGCTGGGTAGCTATACATCGGCACATAATATGAAATAGTATGGACGGTCCCAGTGACAGCAGGAGAACAAAACCAATGAGGAAAACATAAGAGAAGAAGGCCATGTAAGAAGAAGGACAATTCTACTCTGGTGCTCTAAGTTAGAGGTGCATCTGCCAGAAGCTTCCACTCACATTAGTTAGACATCTACGTAATTGTGCTTCCTGCCGATATTTTGGCAAATTTGGTTCTCAGCACGAACACTAAGTCTTGATATGAAATTATAATAACCTGCAATATGTAATTCAGTGGTTTATATATATATATATATACATTTACATTATATGTATTTATATCTATAAATACATATATACATGTATATACATTTATATGTACATACTCCTGGTTAAGCTATGGAGACTCTTTGGGATACAGCATGAACTCCATTCTGTATGTATTTGTCATGAGCCCAGTTCCTAGGGACTAAAGCTAGCAGGGCTTAGGGACAGACAGGACGGGGCTTCCACAAGATCTTTCATTTGTAGCCAAGTTGGCTTGGGAAGACATACAAGATTCATGGTTGTATGTCTGCCTTTGTTTGGACTGATATTTTTATTGTTCTCCTGGTATTTAACTGTAGTCTCATCTACAGTGTCTTTTCTATATTACTAAATGAAAATACCTTCTAAAATAATAAAGTACTCTGTCATGAAAGCAGGCAACTTTAGAGACCAAAAATGTCTATACATACAAAGGTAATTTGAAAATGAATGTGAGTTATAGCATTGGCTGAGATGTTAGTGTCAAAACATGAATACCACCATATTTATACTGGGAAATGTTATTTTTAAAGAGGAAATAATTAAAATGAAGCACATATGTGTTGTTTATAACACACCTCAGGCTGCCAGATGCATGTTTAGTAATGAGAAATGCCATGCTCTGTAGATGGAGAGATGGGCAGCTGTATCAGCACGCACACCCCAAAGAGCTAGTTGTACAATAGAAGCCAATAACCATCCCCAATAACCTTATGAAGATGCTAAGGAAGAGGTGATGAGAGGGGCTGGAGAAATAACTCCCTTGGTGCTTGCTTTATAGGCACAAGAATATGAGTTCAATTTCTAGTACCCACACAAAAACCCTGGCATGCCTTGCTGACCACAATTAGCAAGGTCCAGGCATATAATTGTCCCTGTCTCAAAGGAGGTGGAGGGTGGATATGAGCATAAAAACCTAGGTTGTTCTTATCATTCCACATACATGTGCACTCTGACACATGCATCCATATATGTTCATGTACACATGTGAGTCCACACATGCATATGCATGTACACACACACTGAGGATTAAGGAGATAAAGTCTTTAGGGAATTTTACTTCAAGCAAGCTCAGAGTGCTTGAATATTGAGGAATATTCAAAATGCAGAAGGCTCATGATCATCACTTGAGTGAATTTGCAATTGTCTTTTTCATTAACTAGCAGCGAGCTAATGAGAATGGTCACACTGCAGAAAGAAATTCTAATCAGGATGAAACTGGGCCTTTGTTTTAGCAAATGCTGTGTTTATATCTGAAGGAAGAAAGGAATATTCAAGACATAAAACATTAAGAAACTGGGCTATACTTGTGTTTAGGTAAAAATTAGGGAGTGATAGTTAAGTTCAAGTCCTTTGTGCTGAATTACTCCAAGAGACCAGAACCAGGCATAGGACACTTGCTTTTTAGGGACACTTTCTAATTAACAGATGTGTGTTGTTGATAAGTTTTGAGTAGCATCTGAATGGACACAGAGAACCCAGATTGCATTTCTGAGTATAGGAGGACGTTCCTAGACCTTCAATGAGATGAACATTTGAACTGGCAGTCTCAGGAGAGTAAGGCTCTCCCGTGTGTGTGGTTTGCAGTCAGTTGGTAGTCTCAGTGAAGCAGAATCAGAGAAAGAAACAACTTGTCCTTGTTTTATTGCTTCTCTGCCTAAGCTGAGACATCTCGTCTTACCCTCTTGGTCCTCCATGCTCAGATTTATGCCACTAGGTTCTGAGTTTCCAGAAACTTAAAGTCATGCTGAAATTCACCATGGCTTTCCTTGGCTATAGCCTATGGATTTTTGAACCTCTAAACTCTCCAATCCCCTATACTTACTACAGCACTCTGTATATACATACGTGATAATGCACAGAAACACATATTCAAGTCCTTCATATACACTCACACATTCAGTTACTGTGGAAGACATAATTTGGTGTCAAGTAGTTCTTGAAGAAAACGCTTTCCAAAAGTTTTCTAAATTGGTTGTGTGGTTGGAAATTGGTTGTCTAATCTTATTAGGCATAAAGATTCTAGCAACTTCACTTCCAGAAGTAAAGAATACATGTATAATCCATGATCCAAGAAACTTTTGAAGATAGCAAACCCTCCACATTGAATGCCCCTTATCAGCCACCAGAAAGAATTGAGGGGTTAAATGATGTTGTGCGAATGGAAAACTAAGACATAGAGAGACATAACTGCCTTGTTGTTCTCAATGTCACTGTGGATGCCACAGTGAAAGACAAGAATGATGGTCTAAGGTTTACAACTCAAATACCACAGAAATGACACAGGCACTTACACACGTCTTGTTGTTCCCAGTGCTAGTGCAAAGCACACAGAGAACTTCACTGTGCAAATATTTCAGTTGCAATGTAATCTGAACTCCCAATATCACAAGCTATATGTTACTAAAGAAACATGTTTCACTGATAAAAAACTCAAAGATGCAGACCCTAATATGAATGGCATCCCCAGCGAGGCAGCCTAAGACAGCAGTGTATCACTCTTGAAACTTAGTGGTTATGTGCAACTGTGACAGATTATGAACCAATGGGTTCATCCAGAAGAAGAGCAGAGAATTGTGCTTACACACATACACAGAGAAGTG
Organism: Micromys minutus; assembly: GCF_963924665.1. NCBI lineage: Eukaryota > Metazoa > Chordata > Mammalia > Rodentia > Muridae > Micromys > Micromys minutus. The sequence continues at coordinate 22,879,658 of NC_137965.1, read as the reverse complement.
TGATTACATGCACATTTTTTTTGTGGTACCCCTGTGTACAGGCAGTTCTTTCTTACCATGCAGACACATGTATTTTGATGAAATTACATTTATCATAGGTGGATGGCTTGGCAACTTTTCACAGGCAAAGGATAGAGCATGACCATGAGTTCAACCTGAGAGAGAGAGAGAGAGAGAGAGAGAGAGAGAGAGAGAGAGAGAGAGAGAGAGAGAGAGAGTGTCAGAGTCCAGTGACTCTGGATAACTATACCCTTTCTTCACATGTCTGAAGTGATGGTGGCTCCTGGCTGGAACATCTTCTGATCTCCCTGAAATAGTTCATGCCATTCATATAGTAGACATAGACAGAAGGCTCTCAGAACTCATGATGACCAGGCTGACTTCCCTGGATAGCAGGTTACAGTGTTAGCAGCAATTGAAACAAAGTTGATACAACAGCAATATGTGAACAGAGCAAAGAGAGCATGAAAAAGACAGACATGTGCCTTCCCATTCCAGCACCCTTCACAGTGTAGTGACGCACAGATGTTATGGCAGATGACGCTGGACTTCATGGCATTCCATGTGCATTCTGTCTTATGCAAACCTGGAAATAAATAACATACTACACCCTATTCTCATTGTGGTTTTATTTGGGCAGGTTCCTAAATATGTTGCTTTTGTTTCCCATTTTGCTTAAAATTGTTCTGAACATGTTTTGATGGAAAATACACCCATTCCCCATCATGTCATTAATAGGACTTACAAGTTATGATTCCTTAGCTGTCAGTATTTGAGCCACCAGTGAGCTTTATTTTTAATGTTTCAGTATATTCTCGGGATAGAAGTATAGAGAGAATATGGGCTGTGTGGATGCATCATTTGTCAATTTAAAAACCTTTGTCCTATACAAAAGGGTAGGAAGTGGGACATCTGGGAGGCAGAAAGAATTCTGGGATAGAATGAGGCACAGAAGATGCTCCCAGGAAGATGTGAGGAGATGAACACATGATGTCTGAGCAGAGGTAACAATCCACATGTAGATTAGAATGTAGATTAGAATAATGTGGTTATTTTTAAGTTATGGTCTAGTCAGAGAACAACCTAGCTATATCGTCAAGCTGTTTATAGATGTATTTTGAGTCCGAGTCTTCTTTCTGGGAGCATGGGGCTGGGAGAAAGAACCAGACCTAACTTCTATATTGAAGACCTTTTTGGTTGACTCCAATTGGGTTAAAGCCTCACAAAGATGTCAATTTATAGGACTAAGGAGCCTGATGTATTCTTTGTGTGCCAGTGGAGGGTGGCCATCATAGGAGGGGCTGTGACACGAGCTCACTGTTGACTTCCCAGGAGGTTTTGAGAGAGAAGACATGTGACTGAAATAGTTTAGCACCCAGTCCCCAGCCCCACCATTTGTTTCTATCTATGAGCTTAGACATTTATTATCCTACCTGCAAATGGGAGGGCTTAAAGATTCTTAAGGTTGTATTATTCCAAGAATAATCATGGAATTGTTATTCATTTTCTCTCTTTCAAGGTAATTCTTCTGCAGATGGATCTCTGTAGCTCTGCATGGCATATAATTTACCAAGGCACTCTGATTATTGAGTCAAAATATAACAATGATTTTCTCAAGTACATAAACTTATTCAAAATACATATGTGTTGGAGATTAAGAGTCGTTGCCTTTACATTTAAAATGCTCTTACATTTAGAAGGCAGCATAGGTCTTAGGTTTGTGCTGGGTAATCTATATTAACATCATTCTTCTGAGAAGTAAGGTTAGAAAATCAAGCACAGGACTTAATCTTGCTCACATTGAAGCTTTTGAGGTCACTCCTCACTCGTGCTTTTGATGATGGGTGGAGATTCATTAACTGTGTGCTAAAAGTCAGGGTACTCCCTTCTGTAGCAAGGTCTATACTCAGAAATGACACTTTACTGCACGTTGAATGATACTGCAGTCTATAAAGGGATTTTTATACCAGCCAGCCTCACTTAACTTCACATTATCCATGTATAGTCCAGACTTCCTTTCCAGGGGAGAAAGCAGTACAATACACATAGATAGATTAGCAATTTTTCACTCATTGTAGACAGACTCTCCAAACACTACTTTGAACCATATCTGGACAAGAGTGGGTTAGAAGACTTTGAGGTTTTGCACTCTCTGAGGGTCTCTGCAGGCTGAGATGACTTCATCTGCTATGGTCATTATTTATGCAGTCACATACTGTGCCTACCCAGAATTGCAAGCTGTCACTGCCGAGCACCCCAGCTGCACACAAGAGCGTATGCATGACATGACATACTGACAGGCCCTGTGATGCATGCATGAACGCAACAGAGGTGCCAGGACTGGATCATAATATGACTCACCTCCAAGTAGTGTGGTCTACCTCTACTAAATCAAGGAAGTCCTGTGTGTAGGCTCTGAAAAAAAAAAGGCACTGTGAATGGAAAGAGTTAAACAGGGCAGTGTTTCCCAGCCACCCCCACCCCCACATATAAATGTATACTGATATATACACACATACATTTAAAGAGAGATTAATGCATTATATCTGGGTTTACTTAGTATAATTACAAATGCAAAAAGGCATCTGAATGTTTCCGAGACACTGGCTATTTGTAGGACAAGACCAAGTGGAAGACTCCAGGAGGAGCGGGTGAGACTTAGGAGAAGCCTTTCTCCTCACTTAAGCCACTGGTTTGCAATCAGCTTCAGTGATAATGAAGTTGCCTGGATGCTGAGACAGCCTGCTCTCATGGCTTAGGGAGCAAATGAAATCAGTTCACCGAGAGTGAAGGCGTGCCCATCACTCCAGCTCATCTTTGCACACACTCAGTTTGACTCTCCAGGAACCACCATGAGTTTGGTATAAAAAACAAAATCAATTCAAATTCTAGGAAGATAGAAACCGGCTTGCCCTTACTTTTGTTGCCTGACAGAAACAAGACATTTCATGGGGGAGGAATAGGCATTAAAGCTATCAATGTAAATTTTCATACACAAAGACAGCATGTAGGAAGACAGAGCTGAACTCAATATGCTACAAAGAACTGATTGTAAAAATAGATCAAGAGTGTACATAGCATAGTCAATATGTACAAAGACAAGACATGGTAAGCATATCATACAAAAGAGATGTCTACTTCAATCAGAGCAGTTCTCATAAGACAGAAAATACATCTCACTCCCTCCTGCCCAGCACCCTTGAGAAATGCTACATAGAATAGCACAAGTGACTCAAGCTCAGGAAGGCTGAGAGACCCCAGCGTGAGCTACAGCCAGCACGGAGGGCCTGTCCAAGAATGATGCTGTCCCTGTAGAACAATAAAGAATCACTTTGCATTTTCCTGGGAGCTAAGCAAGGAACCATGAGGAGAATCAGTCTATTCAGAGAAAATGCGCACGAGCTCTCCTGTGAGAATTGAACTCACAGGCAGACATCTTGAGGATGAAGGTAGGGCACTAAGCCAATGGCGAGACTCCAGCACCAGAAGCTCAGGCAGAAAGCTGGACAGCCCACAGCTGGAGATCAGTGGTTAGTGACAAGAAACTCCAGCCTGCCAGTTTTCCTGTCATGTTTAACATATTGTAACATTATGCATCATAAAGAAAAGAAAAAGAAAAAGAAAGGAAGGACAGAGAGGGGGTAAAAGGAGAGGACATGGGAAGGAGAGAGCTTTAAAAAGAGTTCGAGGGGGATAAAAGGACAGATGGGGATATACACAATCTAAATGCATTATATACATTGCATGCAATCTAAATACATTATAGCCATGTATGAAATTAACAAAATAAATTTAAAAATATGAGACAAGAAAACTCTGAACTTAGAACCTACTCATTTATTTTTCAGACTCTAACTTCTTGAGTTCTCTATATATTTTGGATATTAGCCCACTATCAGATATAAAGTTAGTGGAGATGGGATACAGAGCTAAACAGAGAATTCTCAACACAGGAATCTCAAATGCCCAAGAAGCACTTAAAGAAATGTCCAACATCCTTAGTCATCAAGGAAATGCAAATTAATATGACCGTGAGATTCTACCTTACACCAATCAGAATGACTAAGATCAAAAACTCAAATGACAGCCCATGCTGGTGAGAAGTGGAGAAAGAAGAATACTCCTCTATTGTTGGTGGGATCGCAAACTGGTACAACTACTCTGAAAATCCATCTGGTAATTCCTCAGAAAACTGGAAATAGTTCTACCTGTTATACTGCTCTTGGGTATATACCCAAAAGATGTTCCGCCATACCACAAGGGCACGTGCTTCACTATGTTCATAGCAGCCTCATTCAGAATACCCAGAAGCTGGAAACCATCCAGATCTCCCTCAACTGAAGAACAGATGCAGAAAATATGATTCATTCACACAATGAAAGATTCCATTATGTATTCCATTATTAAAAATGAGGCCATCATGGGTGTTGCAGGCAAATGGATGGAACTAGAAAATATCATCCTGAGTGAGGTAACCCAGATTCAAAAGAACACACATGGTAGGTACTCACTGGTAAATGGATATTATCCAAAAATACATAATACCCAAAATATAATATACAGACATATAATGCTTAACAAGAAGGAAGGCCCAAGTGAGGATGCATAAATCCCGCTTAGAAGGAACAAAGTAATCCTGTGAGGCAGGAGTTAAGGACCTGGGTGGGAGGGAGGGGGAAGGGGGCCAAGACCAGGAAGGGGGTTGGGGGAGACAGGAGAGAAGCTGAGAGGGCCAGGAAAATGAATGGAAATATGCAGCTGGTGGGGGAGGCAGGGGAAACCTATAGAAAGTCTCAGAGACCTGGGATGTGAGCAGCTCCCAGGACTCGGTGAGTATGACCTTAGCTGAAATGCCCAACAGTAGGGAGATGGAACCTGAAGAAGCCACCTTCAGTAGAGAGACAGGGCCCCCAGTAGAGGAATGGGGCCACCCACCTACCTTTTTTTAATCCAGAATTGTTCCTGTGTAAAGGAAATGTGGGAAGAAAAAATAGAGGAGAGACTGAAGGAAATGTCATTCAGTGATTGGCCCATCTTGGGATCTTTCAGGCACCAAACCCTGACACTATTACTGATGTGGTGCTTGCAGACAGAATCCTAACATGGCTGTCCTCTGTCAGGCTGTACCAGCAGCTGACTGAGATAGATGCAGATTCCTACAGCCAAATATTGAACTGAGGTAGGAGACCCCTATGGAAGAGTTAAGGAAAAGACTGAAGGAGTTGAAGGGGATAGCAACCCCATAGGAAGGCTGACATTATCAGCTAACCCAGAGGCCTCAGAGCTCCCAGAAACTAAGCTGCTAACCAAAGAACATACATGGGCTAGTCCATGGCTCCAGCTACATACGTAGCAGAGGACTGCCTTGTCTGGCCTCAATGGGAGAGGATGCACCTAATCCTGTACAGACTTGATGCCCCAGGGGAGAGGGATGCTGGAAGGGTGAGGGGACAACGGATAGGTGTTGGGGGAGGGAGCACTCTCTCAGAGGCAAAGGGGATAGCAAATGGAGTGAAGAACTCTGGGTGGGGGGACTGGGAAATAGGGCAACATTTGTAATATAAATAAATAAAAATAATTTAAATTAAAAAAAAAGAAACAAGTAATTGGAAACACTAGACAAAGATGTGAGAACTGTTACAAGTTAATAATTGTTTTTATTTAATTATTCTATGTGTGTGGGTGTTTGTCTACATGTATGTAAGTGCACTATATATATTCACTGACAGAAGAACATGTCAGGTCCTCTGGCACCGGACCTAAAGTCGGGTGGGGGGGCGGTTCTGGTTATTAGCCACCCTGTGGATGTTGGGAACCAAACCTGGGTCCCCTAGAAGAGGAGTCAGTACTCTTAACCTCAAAGCCATCTCTCCAGAACATTGTCTTTTAAAGCTTATTAGGAACCATGAAGAGTTGGGGGAAACATCCTTAAAGAAGCAAGAAATTTTATAAAGGATGAGACCAAAATAGCCAGGTGGCTGGGTGGCTTAGGTGTCTAAAATATCAGAGTCAAAGCCAAGAAGAAAGAGTCAGAAGTAAAGTGTGAGCAATGGAGACAGTTTCTCCCTTAGGCTAGGCAGAGCCTATACGCAACTGAATAACCAGCCAACTACACACCTCTCAATAACCAACCAACTACACACCTTTCAGTAACCAGCCAACTACACACCTCTCAATAACCAGCCAACTACACACCTCTCAATAACCAGCCAACTACACACCTCTCAATAACTAGCCAACTACACACCTCTGAATAACCTGCCAACTACACAAGAGAGGCCAGTAAGCAGTATCCAAAATGCAGCAATGAAATATAAAGACGAGAAGCAAGGGAGAGCTCTGAAAAAGAGCAAAGTGTAACTATGCAACTAGAAGCCTCCCAGGATGAGAGCCAGGCAACTAAGAGAGCAAACAGCCCGGAGTTAGTAATAGATAACTCACAATAAGGCCAAAGAGCACAGAAACTGAAGTCACAAAAAATATTTGAGCCGTAAAATAAAAATGTAAGTAACAAAAACAAATGCTTAAGTCAAAGTGAAAACAATCAGATAAGCAGAGGAGGCAAAGCTAAAACTATAATGCATAGCACATTTGAAATTATGAAAACCAGAAGTTAGTGCACTCAATACATTGAAAGTTGATTAAATGTAAAATTTTATCAACTGGTGCAGAAACACTTTCATGAAGAATAGGATAAGACAACACAAGCCATTAACTTGTGAATAAATACATGAGGGTTAAGCCATATGATGAAGTAAACTTGGCCATTATAGTAGCTTTCATAACATAAAGGAGAAATGAAGATAGGTAGGTAAATAGGTTGGTAGGTACATACATACATATATACATACATACATACATACATACATAAACACATAGATACAAATGTAGATACATAGATAAATAGATATATAGATATGTAGATAGATGCATAGATGGGTGATAGACACAGATACATAGATGATAAATTCTAAATGTATTTTGCATATAAGCAGTAAGGTATGCAATTGTTCTAACATGCCATTCAACATAGACAATACTATCCCAAAGCCTTGAGAAGCACACTGCATGGACTGAAAGTTCAAGTGGGAATAAGAAGGACTTGAAGGGCGTTGACTGGCTAGCAGCCCTTCATACACACCCTCTTCCAAATCACTAAAATGCCTAAGGGGGCACTGTCAGTGCTGTAGCTGGTACACTTAGATTGTTCTGGATTATCTGAATGGGCACCCTGTAACCAGAGCTTGTGTTAAGGACATAGAAGGTCTCAGCATCTGAGGAATAATCTCTGTAGTAAAAAAAAAAAAAATGAGAACTAATGCAGACATGAAATAAAAAGCTTAGCAATACCATAGCTCAGGAAGCCTGAAGTAGCACAGTGTATTCTGTGCCCTGGAGGTGTGACCTCTCTGTTGTTAATCTCACTACATGTGCCTCAAACTTAGAAGCTCGAAGTCTGTTTCAACTAATGTGAGAAAATTTACAAGTTTCATCAGAACTTGGAAATCAGGTGCACAACTGTACAGGAGCTATGTAGGAGTAAAGTAAAACTTCTATGTATTTGTGTGATTTGACATGATCCTAAATAGGCATGAACTGAACACTCAGAAACTGTGTTTAATAAAGTAGGATCACAGTGCCTATAATGTAGGACAGTCACTGTGGAGATTATGATTATACACCCACTGTACTGAACACAAGCAGCGGGCTTTTGAGGAAAGGGTATTACCAGAGTGGACAGGACTTCCTGTTGATCACATGAGTTTTTAAAACATAAGTAAGTATACATGAGTCCAACTAAAGAACTTCAAAATACATGAAGGGAGATCTAACAGACCCCACTTAGGAAAGAAAACATATCCAGAGTTGAGATTGAAGCTCTTAAGGCTTGTTCCTTGATATCATGTATTTAAAAGTCAACATGTTAGCACATGTAAGATTGCGGAAAGCTCCTAGCTATGGAGTCAATTTCATGTGTAGAACTTTCCAGGTGCCATACAGCAATGTCACTTAAAGGACATGTGGAATACTCCCAAGGAGGACCAGAGCTGGTCTGTTAAGTAGATGTTAACTTTCAAAATGGTATTGATACTCTGCCAGGTATATTATGTAAGTGAAGTGAATTTAGTTATAGTAACATAAATATGTTTCTAAAATTCTCAGATTTTTTGAAAAATATTTTAAACATTGTCAACCACTTAAAACATAAGTTATGAATCAAAGCAATAAGAAAATTATATTATTTAATTACATTAAAATAAAAATTTTATGCTAAGAATTGTATAGACCAAAGTATATGCTTTGAAGTTAGTGTATTGTTTCATAACTTACATAAAAAGTCAAGAGCCAGAGGAGATGGTTCAGCAATTAAAAATTGTTTACTGCTTTTGCAGAGGACCTGAGTTCAATTTCCAACATTGATGTGGTGTCACATTACCACATGTAACTCTAATTTCATTTACCTTCTTTTGACATCCTTGAGTTTCTGGTACATATACAGCGCACATACATATGCATGCAAAACACACACACACACACACACATATATATATATATATATATATATATATATATATATATATATATATATATAATTTCTGGAAGCTAAAGAAACAAATTATAACCAAAATAAATAAAATTTAACTATAACAAAGATTAATAAGTAATATTTAAATAATAAATAGAATACAACTACAGCAAGTCAATTAACTAAATGATCTATGACTAGAAAATATAAACACAGATAAAATAATTAGAGTAAAGGTAAGAAAGAGCAAAGTAAATGGGGAAAAGTAATTGCTATTAGGAATAAGGCATAAGAGGGCAACTAAAGACCTTTGTAGTCATTAACAGAATATTGAGATAGTGTTAGGCTAAGTATTAGGCCAATACAAAGAAATATATTAAATAGAAAAACAAATTGCCAAAATTCAGTAAACGTACAAGAGAGAACGTTGAATAACTATATCCAATTTGAACTATTAACATTAACATTTAAAAAGAAAAAACCTTCTAAGTATGAAAACAACGACTTTAGGGACCTATGGCATTACTGTTTCCTTATCTCAGTGTTTATAAGGAGGAAACCAATTAGCTCCAAGAAACATTCCAGGAAGAAGCTGACTTATTGAAGAAAGAATAACCCTGAGGCTGTAACTGTACAGAGAAAACCACATACAAATATTTTCACAAAACGTAAATACAAACATATTTCATAAGCTATGTAACCAGGTATGGTGACACACACCTATGGCTGCTGCACTTGAGAGGCAGGAGCAGGAGGATTTCCTGGAGTACAGGACAGGCTGCATATTTTGGCTGGTCAACTAACTAAACTGGAGAATTTATGCTTTCTAATCTCAGACTGCCTCTCTAGCTTCAGGGATGGAGGCTGCACTTAGCTTAGCCATGGGCCTGTGTGTTTGAAAAGTACTTAGTTAATTCAGGGTGGCAAATGCTCTCGTCTCAACACAGAAGGCTGGAGAGCTCTGTCAGGAAAATGTATACTCTATTCCCTGGTAGAAGTAGGTTGTAAACAGCAAAAGACTGCTGTACTCCAGAGATGGAAGGGGAGGAGGAGCAGAGAGAAAGGAAACTGCAAAGCAACTGGATTCTGAAATGGAAACCTGGATTCCTTCCTTGATGTCCTGAGTGCGGCTGAGCAGAGAAATAAGCAAACATTTACCTCAAGTGACAATTAAGTATATATTTATTTAATTACATATGTATATATGGTGTGTGTGTGTGTGTGTGTGTGTGTGTGTGTGTATGTGTGTGTGTGTGTGTGTGTGTGTGTGTGTGTGTGTGTGTGTGTACGCACGTGCAGGCGCATACACCATCTAGGAAAGGCAAAAGGCAAATAAGTAATTTTCTGGAGACAGCCTACTGTTTTTGAATGGCCTTCGATGGGTACGCTCTAAATTGCAGGGCCTTCTGAGATTTCATCTCAGGGTTCCTTCTTACTGTCGATACGCCTTTTCCTAACATGATATAAACTAACAATTCCTGAGCATTAGCTCAACTTAATGGGCAGATTTCCTGAAGATCAATATAAATATTAACTTCATAAATTAATACTGTTTAGACAAATGAATGATTTTTATAGAATTTCTGATTTGATTCAAATACCTTTAGAAAGAAGATTTTAGGAGATGGTTTTAATTCCTTTGCCAGAATGATATAATAAAATCCGAATCAAGAGTGGAATATACCTATTCCTATAGAATGTTAATCAAAGACTGCATAATAAGGAATACAGTGAACTTTCATAATTACACTAAAAAAGAGAAATAAGCTTGGGACAGATGTGTGATTAAGGAAAAACATTCATTCTAGGTCAGGTCCAAGGATAAAGTCAGAGGTGTGCACTATGATAAAGCTAGGTCATGTGAAACTGTTGCTTTGAACTTATAATGAGCTTATAAAAATGAAACACTGCTTTGAACTTAATATTAACATCTTTCTGTAGCTCCCCTTCTGGGAAATTGTATAAAGAACTTTTGTCTAAGCTGGTATAAGAAAGAATTATTAAAGAATAATGTGGTAGCATCTGGGTCTCTGCTCCATCCATTCAAATGTACAGAAGTATATGTCTGTTTGTCTATACATATGTATGTAGGTGTATGTGTATGTATATAAGTGTGCATGAACACTTGAGTTGATGAGACAGGTGGTTGGGTCTGACCAGAGTGTTTATATTTGTGTATGTTTCCTGTGTAAAAAATAAATTATTCTTTTCTCTCTAGTTCACAAAGAATTAATGAATTCTAAGCATGGTGCCTGGCCAGCATGTGGTCCTTGGGAAAGAGAGGGGGGTGGGGGGGTGGAAGGGAGGGAGAGAGAGAGGAAGGGAGGGAGAGAAGAGACTAGTGCTTATTAAAGCACAAATAGAGAGTTACAGGTTAAGAAACCAGCTCTTATCAGCACAGAACAGTAAGAAAGAGTTAAGTTTCCAGAGACTATCAGCTTCTGACCCCCAGAACAATAAGAGAAAGTTACAAAGGCTTTGTCCTACTCAATGTCACACCTCAGTGCTTGTGATACTGGGAAGGTCCATGTATGTATATATGTATCTATGTATGTATGTATGTATGTATGTATGTATGTATGTATGTATGTATGTATCCTTTTGAAGTCATGCCCCCTAGTGACCTTCTTCCAACCATGCCTACTTTCTACATTACCCCCCACACACACACACACATGCACACATCTCTCTTCAAACCTCCCACCCTTAGAATTGGCTCACAGGGCAACTTACTACTCAAAAGGCCTCATTTCCAGAACGTGTCATTCATGCTATTTACCTGTGAATATCGTCTTAGTGTAGACAGATGAGGGAGGCCATCCAGATTCTTTATCCTGACTTTCCAAGCAAAGGTTCTTAGCAGGTACAACATTTATTTCCTATACCAATCATGCACGTCCAGTCATAAAATATCATTTAGCTCTGTTTTAGAACTCTAATCAAAAAGAGATTTTAGTCTTGAGTTTTTTAAAATCTCAGAGCTTATTAAATTTTATCTTAGTACATGGGACTATTCTCAATTCAATATATTCATCATTATATCCTAACATCTGTAAGAGCTCTCTGCTAATACTGTATAGTTTGCTTTTTATTCTTTGTGTGTGTGTGTGTGTGTGTGTGTGTGTGTGTGTGTGTGTGTATGTGTGTGTGCTCACTCATGTCTAGAGTATAGGTGGGTATAGGTGTGTGTATGTGTGTGTGTGTGTGTGTGTGTGCTAACTCATGTCTAGAGTATAGGTGGGTATAGGTGTGTGTATGTGTGTGTGTGTGTTTGTGCTCACTCATGTCTAGAGTATAGGTGAGTATAGGTGTGTGTGTGTGTGTGTGTGTGTTTGTGCTCACTCATGTCTAGAGTATAGGTGAGTATAGGTGTGTGTGTGTGTGTGTGTTTGTGCTCACTCATGTCTAGAGTATAGGTGAGTATAGGTGTGTATGTGTGTGTGTGCTCACTCATGTCTAGAGTATAGGTGAGTATAGGTGTGTGTGTGTGTGTGTGTGTATGTGTGTGTGTGCTCACTCATGTCTAAAGTATAGGTGGGTATAGGTGTGTGTATGTGTGTGTGTGTGTGTGTGTTTGTGCTCACTCATGTCTAGAGTATAGGTGAGTATAGGTGTGTGTGTGTGTGTGTGCTCACTCATGTCTAGAGTGTATATGAGTATAGGTGTGTGTGTGTGCTCACTCATGTCTAGAGTATAGGTGGTTATAGGTGTGTGTGTGTGTGTGCTCACTCATGTCTAGAGTGTATGTGAGTATAGGTGTGTGTATGTGTGTGTGTGTGTGTGTGTGTGTGTGCTCACTCATGTCTAGAGTATAGATGAGTATAGGTATGTGTGTGTGTGTGTGTGTGTGCACACGCACGAGCGTGCATGCGCTCATGCTCTCGTGCATTGGGTGTAAAGGCCTAAGAAGGATGTCAGCAATCTTATTCCACTACTCTCCAATTTGTTATATTTTGAGGCAGGGGCTCTCAATCAAACTCAGAGATCTGGATATGGCTCATCTGCTAACCAGCTTTCGTTGGGGACTCCCATTGTGTCTGTCTATAGAGGCTGAAATTACAGGGAGGCCAAGATGCCTGTTGAGAATTTACATGAGTTCTGAGAATCCAAAATCCCTACTTCACTTTTGTGAAGCACTGAGCATCCAGACCCAAACACTATATATATATATATATATATATATATATATATATATATATATATATATATATATATATATATATATTTAACTCCAACTTTGGGTTAAAACGGAGGCTAGTTCCAAGATAAAGATGTTTCTACCTCTTTTCCTCTTGGTAAAACTGGCCCATCAAGCTACACGTTTTCATAACTATATTTGAACAGCTATTTTTGCACTTCATATTCATGCATTTTTAGTTGCTTTGCAGACTTATCATGAGGCATAGCGCTGAATGACTTATTTTAACATTACAGTACAGCATGCAAGCAAGAGTGCCACGCACAGAATATATGTTCAACAAAGGCTTCGTGTGGGAAACACCAGGCCTTAGCATAATTCCTGTTGCTTTTCAGAGCAAGGCTCATGGTGTGAACCCTGAGTGTATCTGTCTAGCTTCTGATGGGGTTTTGCTGTTTTCCTCGTTTGCTCTAGAACAGGATTCGACTTATCCAGAGATGAAGGCTTAGAATCAGATGTTTATCTGTGCCTAGTGATGTGTGTTAAGCAGTAATGAAAGGAGGCATTCGCTGCTCTTGATTTTTACTGTGATGCTTAAATGGTCTTGCTGCAGAACAACCCTTTTAACTAGGTCGTTCCTTGATTCACCAGACGTCCTGAGAATCTGTTTCATCACCTATGGACCATTCTAGGTGTGCAGTCATCCCTGCTGGGCATCCTGAGAAGTATTAGCCTGATTATGCTCTGTGAAAAGCCATGTCAAGAAGACGTCCATGTAAGAGAAAGAATTGCTACAGGCTGAGATGTATGTGAAGGGGTGATGCATGCAGGAGGTCCTAAGACCTAAGGTAGAAAAGAAGCTGTTTTCCTCCTACCACGGACTCTCCTCTGGGAGCTGATAGAACGTAAGACCTGGCTGGCAGCTTTGCTGGGCTCGTCTGTAGCTGAGTAGCATCCAGACATCCAGAGCACGACACAATATGATTTGTGTGTTATTGTTTCACTTCCCTTTCTTGTTAGGAGTCAGACTTTGTCACGTGCTCAGATTCACAATCAGTTTCGATCGATCTGGCCATCGGCAGGGTTAGCCGCTGTCATCTCTTTAACCATTTCTCCTCCCCACCGTATGAACAGCTGCACGCATTCCCAAAGTTTAGAAACACACAGTTTTATACTCTTGGATTGTACTACTTCTTAAATAATAATTGATCATCTTTGCCTCAAACCAGTCAATCCCTATATTGCTTCATACCAACTCCATTTTTATTTTATTTACCATCTACATTTTTTCCATCTTAACTTCACTGCCCAATAGATAGCCATCAACCCTGTGACATTTACACTTCCAATAAAATAAATAAATTTTAGTGAAAGTTGAGCAAATGTATTACGTAGCCATCAACCCTGGAGCGTTTCAATTTCTAGTAATTAATAAGTTTTAGTTAAAATTGAGCAAACTTAACCTTCTAATTCTTGAATTGTTCCAGTCACTCATGAACAGAGGCTGCTGTATGGGAGACAGTATTTATAATATTACAGAACACGGTATTGTACAGTGCTGGTCTAGAAAGGGTTAAGATCAGGATGTGATTCATGTGGAAGCAAGCGTGGCTTCCAGTTATGGGCTGTGAGACCAAACAAGCTACTGATTCCAAAATCTGACCATGAGTCAGACGTAGGCAGTCCTGCTCTCAAGAGGAGGGATAGGAAGTGATGACGGGGAAACAGAGCCCAAATAAGACAAAGGAAATAAAGCTAAAGCAGAAAGCTAAAGAACAGCTCACAAATGCCAATCAGGTTGCTGAAATTTCAAGCAGCCTGCCCCACACTTCCACTGAGTGGCACCATAAAGATGTATCCAGGTTCTGGGGAAGCAGAATGCATGGAAGGTGGGGACACTTGGCCCATGCCTTAGGAGAGAAAAGCCCCATGGCTCTGCATCTATGCCCAGTTCAAGTCCAGGGGGCGAAAAGCAGTGAGCCTATGATATAGTTCTCTGATAACACTGAAAGTCTGAGCAGGGGAGTCACTCCTGCTACGCCAGGATTCTTGGGAAATGTTCTAGTGTCGGACATCAAAGAGATAAGCAGTTTATCTGTGTGCTTTCTCCAGGCATACATCCCTAGCCAACTGGCTGGCATTTGCAGACTTTGAGGACTGGTCCTCTCTACCTTATCTGGTGAGACTCCCTTAACAGCCTTCTTTATAAATCCCCTCCCAGGCATACCAAAAGAAATGGTTTTTGTTTGTTTGTTTGTTTAGCTTTCTAGGTCTTAACTTATCCTGCCAAGTTGACACTTAAAATACTATCTTGGAGGGGGATTACCTGCAGGGGCTAGTTACCATGGTCATTTGCCCTGGGATTCCTCGGGGCACCCTTGGAGTTTGGGGAGAGAGGACCACTCCACAGCAATGATCTCTACACACCTTGCAAAAGACCTGGCTGTGTGTACCAAGGTTTACCACCTCTGAACTCAGAGGGATGACCCTGCCATCTTGTGCTACGAGTTGGGTCCACTGGCGCCTATGGATGGATAGGAGCACTACCCCCGAAGTCTAGGCTCAGAGGCTTGAGGGAAGGCTGGTGCATGATTGAAGACTGTCTTGATCTTGTCCTTCTTTGAACCGAGAGGGGCTCACAGTGTACAAATCACCTCTCGATTCCCCCTTCTCCTGTTTCTCTGTGTGGCTTGGCGGTGCCTTTGCTTTCTCCTTACTGTGTGCTCACTGCAGGATGAGAGGAGCTTTCAAATCCTCACAGCATGGCATCCTCATCTTGGCTTCTCATACTACCAAGGATCTCCTGGGAAGGGGCGGCACCGCCCACAGAAGGCTGGCTGGATCAATTAGTAATCAAGAAAATTCCTCCTCCGCAGACATGCCCATAGGCCAATCTGATGGCGTGGATTCTTCAGCTGAGGTTTGCTCTTCCCAGGTGTGTCAAGTTAACAATGGACGCTAATTCTGGACTGATTCAAATGATTGCTTTTCTCTGGAAAATAACACAGTAAGTAGAGATGCAGAATCACACCAGACGGGAGTGTGCGCAAGTGCGTTTGCCCTGCTGCCTCTGCCCTGGCAGGATGAAGTGAGATTGGAGGCAGGGTTGGGCGGTCCTTTCCGTGCCAGTAGAAATGAGATCTGGGAGATGTTACAGAATTAACCTTCATGGCGAAAAATTGGAGGGTAATTCCGCTACTCTTGTTTTTCATTAAGGTTATATAACTTCTTAACCTCTAGTAAATTCTTCAAGTTTAGATAAAAAAATACTGGTTCTACATTAAATTTATGAGGTAAGAGAGGTAATTAATGTAATCAGAGAGAGAAGGAGAGCTCTGACAGTTCCTATTACTCAGGGGCCAGCTAAGCCAGGCAAAAATTATTTTTTCTCAGAAAATTCAATCTAATGTCTCATTCATTACCTAATTACCTAAAAGTAGGTTTCTGAGATTAGAAGCAAAACTGTTTCAATGACACCTGACTTTGCACAGCTGTAAAGAAAAGGAACTAAAATTAGAGCAGAAAGATGGGGTTGATTGTCCTTAAACAGTGACAGCAACAGATGGGGACATGGATCACACCTGGGCATGGTGGCACACACCTGTCCACACTCCAGAGCCTTCGGCAGGAGGCTCACACGTTCCTTTTCGCAGGGATGCCTAGTCAAGAAACAACCAACAGATGAATACATGCCCAAGCTCCCTCAGAACCTGAGCAAGAAGTACCTACAGGGTTTGCAGCCAGCTTGTCTCTTTCTGCTGCATTCCTGCTTGTGCTATTTAAAAAAAAAAAATAATAGTCAGAAGTCCGGACACTGACAGATGTCCTGTTTTTCTCAGTTACATCCCACCAATGACAATTTCATCCACATATAATGTGCTATATATGCATATATATTATGTACATTGAGAGCTCTCACTCCAACCTTTCTTATGCTCCCCAGCTCTTGCCTAGGCCCCTCTTTTGGTTCAATCTCTCCCTCATATTCTTCTCTACTGCTTTCTTTTTGCGACACACAGTTTAATGATAACCCTGGGTCTGGGCTTCAGAGCCTGGGGCTCATCCCTGCTGGCTCTATTGAGGAGGTCTTTCCAGCCCCAACACTGGCTATTCATCTGTCAGGAGCCACGGTGTGCAAGTAATCTGCAGTGAATTTAGTGCTCTGTGTGGATGTGAACGCAGAGGGAATAGGATGCACTTGTAATATCAGTGCTGGAGAGAAAGACACGGGCAGGTCCTAGGAGCTTACTGGCAAGCCAGCCCAGCCTAATTGATTAGCTCTGAAGAGTGAAAAATTCCTGTCTCACAGAATGCAGTGAGGCGTGTGACCTGTTTCACCCTGTGGGAAGAAACCCCACAGGAGTGAGGGAAGGCACAATGGGTCATTCTGAGAGCTCTGTGTTCTGGGTTTGGGGGATGAACTCGGATCAGGGTAGCTCAGGGGCACAAACAGAAACATTTTAAGAATGTGGTGATCAGAATTAAAATTTGAGGCTGGAACCTGCAGATAATTACAGCCCCATCAACCAATATAAATGCTTCACTTTCTCTCCAAAGGGAGATATCTAAATTATGAAACAAAAGTAAAGAAATGTTTTTAAAACATCAAACCAGAAAGAGACTGGCTGGAATCATGACCCCAGGCTGACAATGCGGCTTGGTCAGTGGCTGCTTAACCTGTGTGTGGGGGGTTGGGCTGAGAGGACTAGTTTGTAACAGCAGCTTCTGAGAAGGAGAGGCAAGGGATGAGATGGGAATGGTCCTTAGCTAGGCATCGAGTTCCAGCCTAGTCCACACTATGTGAGACAAGTAGAAAGGGAAGAAAGGGAAGAAGGGAGAAGAGAAGGAAGAAGGAAGGAGGGAAGGAGGAGGGAAAGTGAGAACCAGAGGGAAGGATGGAGGAAGGGAGAGGGGAAGAAAGGAAGGGAAAAAAGGAGGAAGGAAAGAAGGACAGAAGGACTAAAAACAAATGTTCTCACTGAAAGTTTACATTTACGTTTTAAGTAATGGGATGGTGACGGAGGTCCTCAGGTGAGGACGACACACCCGGCAAGTGGCAGAGTCCAGACCTAACTCTGATCATTGCTCCCCTCCCTGTCAGTGCTGTACTCCTGTAAGATAGGAGGGAGGTGTGTACCTGAAGGAAAGACTGGAGCCGAGACTGAATTTGGCTCACAGGAAGTCAGGGAAAAGGAGATGAGTCAGAACTGAAGGAGAATGCAGGCAGGGAAATTAATGGAAAACACGATGTTTTCTCACAAGACGATGATATCTAAAGCCTGAAGGGTTCCTTCTACCACACAGGAGCAGAGACTATCCAGAGAGGTTTTATGCACTAGGCCTATTCTAGACTACCTCTCAAAATCAGCCTGCTTCTCGAATAGCTGAACACCACTTCAGGAGAAAGGCTGCAAACCTGTAGCTTTCAGATGTGGGAAGCGAAGGCTGATTAGGAATGTTGCAGGGTTGAATGGGAGGAACCGCAACTGGAGCAGCAAACTTGGGAAGAGAACCTTCAGCAAGTGCTCTTCCACTCACGCCTCCCTGTGTACCTACCTTTGACCTCCCAAACCAATCTAGAACCCTAGGCATGTAGTGCCTCCTTCACAGCAGTCCTCAAAGCCCCCAGTCTCAACCCATACTCCATTATTACCCCATGGTGCCACATGTATACCTTTTAACTCCAGTGAATTGCACGGTGTACCACCCTGTTCTATCCACCAAACACATTCACATTGCCACTTCAGTTCTGTGACTACGGTGGTCACTATTTCCCCGAGCACCTGGTTTCCCTTTCTCTCCACTGATTGTCTCACAGTGCCCCCATGGTGCTGCTCTTCTCCCCAACCTTCAGGACATACGCAGCCTTCCACAGAGTAGACCCAGCACTTGTTGGGATGGAAGGTCATGTTTCTCTGGTCCATGTTTATGCAGATGCTCTTCTGGCAGAATTGCCTTGATTGCTCTTCCTGTCACACAGAGCTAGCAGGACTCTTAGTCAAAGCTGAAACCAGGCACCACCTGCTTCACTGAGCCTCTTTTAGGGACTCAGCCCCAGGACACTGACTGCTGCCTTTGACACTTTGGGGTGTCCAAACTCATTCCCATGACTTTCTCAGCCTGAACTGCTTTGTCTTTGCAAATGATATTTTCAACTCAGTGACTACATCTTTTAACTTAATCCAGAATAACATAGAAAAGTAGTCAAAAGATCAACCCAGCACCTATCTGAACTTCAAATGTGTTCCTGTTTCAATAAAAAGAAGGAAAATTTCTCTTTTAAAAATATATGGCAGAGACTGGACTTAAAATCTTAACAGAAAGGATCTCATCAAAATCTCATGGTCATTTTGGAAAGATGTTCAGGAAGAAATCATCTTAAGGCAGTAGCAGGCTAACCCATCACTTGATGTTGACATTCTGTGCCTAACACTCCAGCACATGCTACTCAAGGGCAGGATCATTTTTTTTTTTTTTCCCCTGGCAGGTATGGAAGAAGAGAAACAATCTGCCCAGGACTTTCTGAATTCTCATAAAAGTTGTAAAGGTAAGATCGCTTGAACTCTACAAACCAATGCAGTGAACCGAAGGCTGCAGAGTCTACAAAGGGAAACCTTGCAAAGTTTCACACACAAGTTCAGCAGCAGCCACAAAATGACCCCGAGAAAGAATAAAAGTTGGAAGCAGATTGGGTGAAGCTTCACCACTGACCTTCTGTTCTGTGTGCAGATGCTTAGCAGAGCCGGGCTTTCAAGGGCTCACAGAATGTCTCACTGCCTGTGATGGGAACAAGCCACACCACATCCAAGTAGCTCTGCATATAATCACACTTGAAACATCATGTGCAAAATCTTAACCTATGCCAGGCTTGAAATCTCACTGGACTAAATCTTATTCATACAAGTGTTAGACAGCCATGAAATCCTCAAGTGGCCCATTAACAAACATTGGAGATAGCCGATATACAGTGTGTGAGAATTAATATGTATCCTTTTTAAATAACCAAAGATTAAGATTCCTTTTATTTTTTTCCTAAGTTCTGTGATTTTTAAAATTATGCTATTCTAATAATATTTTTTTCTCTACTAGTGGATACTCATGGGTATTTTGTTCTCTCTAAATCAGTGCCTTACGTGGTTTCTGACTAGTAGACTGGGGTGGTGACAGGAACATGTGCAAAGCCCAGCTAGTCAGGAAGAGGGAACGTAGACTTGCTGTTTGAACAACTAAAAGCTCAATGCATATAAATTTGTCTTTCTGGAGCATGGTATTGCATATGGCTACAGATAAGAAGAGAAAACAAATATTGAGCTGTCAATCACAATGAATTCATGCTATTTTATACACGTAGAATTCAAGTGGCCACATCTTTTCAGCTCAGACATTCACTCTGAAGGATCATCAGTCTGAAGTTGCTCAGACAACCTATTTAGGAAATAGTCTTGGGTGTTTGCAGAAAGTTCATAGAGAGATATCCCAAGAGGGAGGTACTTGAATCACCCAGGCAATGGGAGGTTGACAGGAGAGGTCACAGGCATTCATGACCATCAATTGTAAGGCCATGATGTTCTCCAATCATGACTTCAAGCTGTGCTTCTCTAGTCCTGACCAATGATGATTGAAGCAGCAATATTTCTGCAATTACCAAAGGACTTTCTTCAAGGATATGAGTTACTTGGAACAAAAGTTAAAGGCACATTTTCCATGTAATTGCTTCCTCAGAATGAATCATGGGAATCTAAGCTGCCAGGAAAAGAAGCCACTGGTCTCTCCCATCTCCCATTCTACTGTGGTCATATGTAGTGTCTCAGCTCCGAGCACCCCAGCTGGAACTTGATCCAGGCAGATCCTGGAAAGCATGAAAACAGTGTCAGCACCCCCTGGTAGGTCTCAGAAATGAGCCACTCATTCCCATCAGGGAGGATGCTGATGACCGAAGAGAGAGACTCTAGTCAGGATTCAAGCACCGGCTTCTGTGCGCTGGTCCTCAATCAATCAAAATGGAGATGATGAACCTCAGAGACATGTTGCTGTTCGTTTGCTTCAAGATGGAAAGGGTCGGTTTTCCTCCAATCTGTAAGTTTCCGTTCAGTGTGTGCACTGTAGGCTACTGTTTTACAAACCATGTCCTGTTTTCATTTCCCTGATTCTCTGTCACCTTTCTGTGGCTCTTGTCCCCTCTCCTAGCATCATCAGAGCTATAAAGCCTCTTAACCCTGTCTCTAGCTGGAGAGTCTGTTGACTTTATGTTCAGAGTTCCAGCTTCTTCCTAAAGCACCTGATAGATACAATGACATTTCACACTCAAAATGTCCCAAACCAAATTAACTACTTGATATACTCTTCTTGACGCTAAAGCCAACTCTCCCTCCTAACACAAACCTAACCATAAAATGCCTTTGAGGGCTCTCAGGTTGAGAGCCTTCACTGTCTACCTCAGTGTTCTGCACAGACGTTCGGCTACTCAGCTTCCTGTGACATACTCTAGCAGATAACCCTGTCAAGGACCACTCTATTCACAACAAATATAAATTGATGTCTTACAATTGTACTCCCTTTCCTTTATAACTATCCTTTTGCTCTTTGAGTATTTGATAAAATCTGCCTCACAAATTAATCAATAGATCAATTACTATGTATAGTCTTGGAGTGAATCCCCAAACTCACAGGGGTCCCTCTTCTTTACTGCCTTCGGGTAACTCTCCCACATTGGATAATCCTCAGCCCACCACACAGCAGTCTTTATCTGCTGACTGTGTGCTCCTGTGTTTACTAATTGATTTTGCAATTTTCTCGCAGATTATTTTGGTATTCAGTATATATATATATATATATATATATATATATATATATATATATATATATATATATATATATATATATATATATAGAATAGGTGGATTAAAATATAGAGAAACAAGTAGTAGTTATGAAGCAGCAGTCCATAGAGAATATATACATATAGAACCATGACTCATAGTAATACCCTTTTATGATGTTATTACAGGCAATAGTGAAATATTGAACATCTTTGAGCATAAAACATAATCACCTTCATGTCAACTTTTACAGCATATTATTGATGCACCAAAGGGGAATATAGACAACAGACAGAGGGACCAATAGACTCAGAAGCAAAATGATAACACACAGAAAGAAAGGATCTTAGAAGAAGTAGTTATGTAGGCATGTTGGTACCAATGACTAGGCTGACCTACTTAGGTTCCATCATTGGGTTCCATTCTTCTCTGCCAGGACAGTGGAGTAAATTCTATCTGAATGCATGAGTTTTGTGCAGGTGCATTTTAGTGTCTAGACTTTGCCTTTTGCTGTGATAAGTGGCACAAGTAGAGAAAGAATGGACAACCTGTTTGAAGGACTATGATCACAGGTGCAGGTGATGTAGATGGTCATCCTTCTCGATAACTGTTCCTATGTTTTCACAGCAAACCTCTAAAAGGGAACCAAACGAAAAGGACAAGTCTCAATCATAGAGGCCTACAGGTGTTGCTCAGTGAGTGTGAGGACCCGAGTTCAAATCCCTAGTAACTATGTTTTAAAAAATAAAAGCAGGCATCCCTGTGCTTGCCTACAAACTGAGCTTTGGGATAGAGGCTAGTGGATCTTTGATAGCCACTGTCCAATAATCAGGATACATGGAAAGGCAAGTGTTAGGCTCAGGGGGAGACCTGTCAATAAAGCTTCATGGAAGAAAGTACTAGAGGAGGAGCACCCCGATGTCCCCATCTGGCCTCTACTGAGCATTCATGAGTATGTACTCTTACACATTCACATACATACCATACACACACATCTGTCCACACAGACACACCACACATACATGCACATATACATACATGTAAACATAATGGCAGCTAAATTTGCACATCATGATAACCCAAAGGAAAACCTGTGGAATTACTGTCTGTCAGGTAAGCCTCAGAGAAAGGTCATCAGGTCACATCAGGCTGATGACTTGGTGCATATGGATACCTCCTGAATGGCCACTTGTGGAATTCATGTTCCTCTTTGGATGGTGTTTGTTTTAAAGGTTGCTTTTCAGATGCTCATAGCTCTCTTTCCTGGGACCATCACATTTGCCTGAACCCCTTGGCCTTTACCATTGCAGCCATAAATGTGGTAGCTATGGTAACAGGTGAGAGTATAATTGTTATTATAAGTTCAAATCAACACTCCATTTTTATGGACAGCTTAAATTAAAAAGATATATAGGATTACTGTCCTATGCAATTTTAATGGCCTAGGACATTACAAATTACCAATGCCTAGATTTCTCCAACCTTCCAAATTATACACGATATATAAATATAAAATATAATTGAAAACCACAAAGAACAACAATGACTTTATTAACATTAAGTGAGGAAAAATCTATCTACAAAGAGACTGAGGGTAGATTTCTGAACAACACTTGTGCTGAGATTTTCAGCCTAGAGATAGAGAAAGACTTAGAAAGATGAACGGTGCCTGTTTGTAGAAGCCCAGAGCCACACTAGGACACGTTCTCATGTGTCTCCATTGTCTAAATAAAGGTGCTTAAATCTGTCACAAAAATCTTTCCTCAAACTTCAACCTCAAATCAAGTTAAATGGAGTGGAAAATAAATAAAAATTTAAAAATTTTAAGGGAAAATATTTTAGCTTCCATATAATTACATTTTTCTATTCCTGCCCCACCTAGTCTGTTTGTGCAAGGAATACCTTCCAAGTGTCTCTTCTATCTTCTTAAAAGGCTGCAGATGAAGGTTTGAGATGGCTGTACACACATCCGTGGGTTGCGGAGCATGGTGGAAGTTCTTAACTTCAAAGACCTACCATAAATTATGGCAAAAACCCAAGGGAAAGATGCTCACAGAGATGCTCACAGAGATGCCCATGCAAGAGTGCTCCTTCAACATTAGTGTACTGCAAACTTTATTTACCGTTTTAGTTTGTTTAGGATATGTGTCCTAAACCCATGGTCACATGTAAGAGAGTAGAAGTGCTATTTAAATGATGGAAAAGCAATATGGAAGTTATGAATACCACAGAGTAGAACTTGTTCCTACATGTCAAATGCCTACAAGTCTTCTCACACTGAACTTTATCTGAACCTCGAAGAATATGGAATTAATTTACATTTCATTATGGGCTAGAAATTCCCCTTCCACCATACAAGGTGACTGTAGAGTGAATGTGTTCTAGTATTTCTCTGCAGCTACAGTACCAATCCTAAAACCCCAGGCAGAAAGGTTGAGCCTAGATGGCTTAATCAATACACATCCTATGCAGTACCTTTATAGAAAATCGTCCTCAATCTCTAGAAGTCCTAGACCCAAATGCTCCATCCCACATTGCCCTGACCCTCCACCACCCCAGTTGTACTCACCATAACCATACTAATGATATCAAATCAAAATCAAGTGAAAACAGGAAAAGAAAATATCTAGCTACTTATATGGTAGGAAGGCAACCTGAGGAGAAAGCAAAGTCTTAGGTGAAGCCTCCAAGAGTCCGGCCTTTATCACTTATGCAACAAGGATGAGAAAACTGTGTTCCAACTTAATCAGCAGATAGTGCTTACCAGCAGAGCGCAGCAGGGCAGCAGAGTCCCTAGGAGAAGAGGTTCAGAACAAGGAATCTGCAACAGCTTGAGTTAAGAAGTTTTAGAGGCCCATATGTGGGGGGCTTGGCCCAGAATGATGTTGTCAGGACATGGTAGAAACCTCGTTCTAGAGGTATAATCTAGTAGGTTACTGTGGGACTGGGGTATGACTTCAAAGGGACTGTGGGACATGGTCTTATCTGGATTCTCTCTCTGTCTCTCTCTTTTTCTCTTTGTGTGTGTGTGTATGTGTGTGTGTGTATGTGTGTGTGTGTGTGTGCATGAGCATGTGTATGGTATGTGTTCATGAGCATGTGTGTGTACACGTGTGTATGTGTCTCTGTGGCATTGTGTGTGCACATATGTGTGTACATATATGTGTGAGTATGTATGTATGCAAGCACATGTGTGTATTGTGTGCATGTGTGTATGTGGTATGTGTGTACATATGTGTGTGCATGTGTGTATGAGCATGTGTGAGTGAGGACACCGCACATGCATAGATGTCAGAGAACAAACTCAGATCTCTGTCTTCACCTTCTACTTTGATAGGAGCACATTCTCTGTTGCATTGCTATGTGAGTCAAGCTGCCTGTGAGCTTCTGGGATTCTCCTAGTGCTCTGCTGTGTAGGAGTGCTGGGATTGAATATGCATTGCCCATTCTGCTCTGGCTCAGTGTGAGTGCAGGGAACTTAATCTCAGACCCTCACACCCGTACAGTCACCTCACCCACTGAGCCATCTCCACAGCTCTGTTCCTCTTTCTGAGTGGTCATGTAGGCCTTTCGTTACACAAGTTCAAAGTTGGTGGGGAGAATGATTTGGGAGTCTGCACAGTAAAAGCCCACATAGGAAAAAATCTCTGAGAATCCTCACATAATGACCATAAAATTTATTTAAAAAGAAGGAAAATTAAAGCAGGATCTTTAGATTCTACTACCCAGAAATATTCATTTGTGGATAAGTGTCTCTTGGTGACACCCTGAGCCACTGAGGGTGTAAGCAAAACTCATTCAAGTGAGGTGTGTTTCAGTGGGCTGATGACCAGTGCTTTGACTCATTAATTATTTGAGCAGCTAGAGAAGCTTTAGGATACCCACCTGACACTTCTGTCTAAACATCCCAGACTACATGTTTCAAAGAGTCAACACAGAAACTGTGATATTCAGAGTATTTATAAAAGTTACATACATCCCAGAAAGCAGGAAGGTACCTACCTAGATTCTAAGTTTTGAAGTCAATAGTCCAAGGAAAATGATCTGATGCTGTCTGGAGCCTGTGTCTTTTCATAGATGCTGTACTAGGTTACCATTGTGACAGCTACCACAGAGCACATGCTGACCTGCGGGTACGTGCTAAATTTCCACACACCTAGATCTTACTTACCTAAGTTCCTACAGCCATGTTTGTAGACTTTCATGCAAAATCTTTTATGGTTATAATTGTCTACGTTTTTTTGAAAAATTATTATTTCAAGTGTGATGGCTCTGTTGGTCTTATTTTCAGAGTGTTTACCATTAACATGTAGATATACAATTGATTTTTGCTTATTGTTCTTGAATTATCTAAAAAACTACAGTGTTAATTTGCTTTCAGGGTGAGAGCTCTCCTCCTCTCCCCATGGGTTCATGTTCCCTTGAAGGTTTTGGTGTGGGTTGTTGGTTGGCTGGCTAGCATGGCAGCTTCAGGCAGCTGCATCCACCTACACCCAATCATTTAAAATATGTCCTGGAGAGAGATGTCAATTAAGTCATGTGACAACAGTGGCATTTCTAGAAAACTGTGGCATAGGTTAGGTTATTGAATGAACTATCAATGGGACTTTGATACATGTATGTGTCGTGAATATACCCCTTATACTTCTTTACCCTTCTGTTCCTTGATTTTCATACTCCAGCTGATCTTCAGTGTTCCCTTAGGCAGCTTTATGTTTACTTTCAAGTCTTGTACACATACATTATATTTATATATCATCCCTCTGATTTTAGATACCTAGGTTGGTTACACCATCCACTGATTGTGGTGTGTGCTGCAGTATTGCACCAATGAACAAGTGTCTGTGATATGTCCATTTGGAGTCTTTGGGTAAATGGATACCTAGTGGTACAGCTGGGTTATGTAGAAGGGAAACAGCTATAGTTCTTGAGAAACTTCCACAATGACTCCCAGACTATATATCCAACAGAGGACTACTGTTGGCCCTATGTGAAGAACACAATAGTATTCATTGCTGAGCTGAAAACTAGTTCAGCCCTTTCATGAGGTAGGCTGCTGGTGCTCTTAGCTAAGTAGAAGATGTGGAAAGAGCTGGAAGAGAAGATCAATATTCAGTCCCACAAAATACTGTCCTCATCCACATCCATCAAATTCTCCTTGGAGGATTTTCACTGATTTTCAAATTTCTAAGCTCCTTAGTCTTTTTGTAGGTGCTTTTAATATGTTCTTACAGTATATTTGAGAGGTCTTAATTCTACCAGAGATTTCTTTCTCTCCAACTTTTAGAGAAAAGGGATTTGACTATCTGCAACAGAATGCATATGCTGTGTTCATCCCATTTCCTGTCTTGTATATACATATATACATACATACATATATATATATATATATATATATATATATATATATATATCTGTGTGTGAAATATATTTTTCTTATCAGTAAGCATAAATACAAATCATAGTTTGATGTATTTCTTTCTTGAGGTTTATGTTCTTCTGTTTATATCTGACCACAGAGCTATGAGATAGTACATTCTCTTATATGGCTGAATAGCAAGTTAGAAAACATTTCTAGTAACATTTGAAAATTTTAAGGAAGTCAGAAATGCACAGTGTTTGGGATTACTATATTAGTTTTGGGTGAATGCAAAGAAATAGATTTTCTCTCTTACATACAAAAAATAGTATTAGTTAAGCAGAACTCTAATATGGAGTGGAGAAATCTTGAGAGGCTGAAGGATGTTGGGGAGTTAGAAACTGGATGTTGGAGGTTGGATGTTGAATGTTGGATGTTAGATATTGGAAGTTGGAGGTTAGGTGGTACAAGAAGTACCTGCTGCTGGATCTCTGGATTAAAATGGTTTTTGGTGGTTGTGATAAATAGCATTGCTGAAGATGTAGAGAATGGCTGTACAGAAACTTCCTCAGGAGTGCAAGAGAAGCTGGACTTATGGTGGAACCAAGAATCAAGCAGGGGATCAAACAGTGTTTACCCTTTTCTCTCCGTCTTTTCCTTTTGGATAATTTGTCTATTTTTTTTTTGTTCTTGTTGTTAAATTTTTGTTGTTGTTTTGATATTTCACTTATAAAACCTTCAACACATTGGCATGCTGATAAAGAGGAACCATCTAAAAGAAAACAAATTTGAAAATGTTTTATTAAGAAGGCTTTAACTGCAAATAAATCAGTACGCTTATGTTCTCTGTGTAACTGTCTTAAACTGGCCTAACACTGAGTCTCAAAATCTAAGAGAAAAGAAGAAGAAGAGTGAAGAGGGGAAATAGAAGAAGGAGGAAAAGGAAGGAAGAGAAGAAGAAGAAGAAGAAGAAGAAGAAGAAGAAGAAGAAGAAGAAGAAGAAGAAGAAGAAGAAGAAGAAGAAGAAAAAGAAGATAAAGAAGATAAAGAAGAATCAGAGGCAACTAAAATAAATTTAATCCAGCTATTTTCTCAATTTTTCAAAATTCTGGGTTTCCCTTACTTTAAGGGAAATCATCAAGGGTAAAAAGCCAGTCTGGCTTCATGGCTCCCAAAGACTCTGAACTATTACTCAGAGTAATAGTTGGGCCCATCAGTGCTGAATACCCTGAATGCCTTGCTCTTGTCTCCTCTAGCTCTTGATGTCTCTCATATATCTATCATTCATTATACCTCCTTCAGGATCAACCAGAGCCACAAACACTTGGTACTTGGTATACATTCCTTTCCTTATGTGGTGCTTATGCTTCTACCTTGCTTAGACTTGGATTTGATTATGTATCCAATCCAAAGCTTAGACTATACCTTGGGACTCCATCACCAGGTGTGGGTACAGTTGCCTTTCATGCTCTGGTGTTCACAAAGACCTAGGTCCATTTCCTAACAAGGCTGTGTCTGCTATGTGGTCCATTTCTTTTCTGCAAGTCTCACATGCCCTGTCATCCATGACAGCTGTTCACTGCATTGGTAGCAAAGGAAGCCTCTCCATGGGCTCCTCCACTCTGTTGCATCAGGACCCCTGAGAAATGTCTGTCACCTATCCAGGAAAATGATGTGTTGCCCAAATGCAAGTCTGTCTTCCAGGTCATCAACTTCTAGGATCAAGCAGAAAGCGGAGCAACCACTGTCCTGGGGAGATCGACAAATGGCAGAATGTAGCATCATTGCCAACACTTCACAGCTGAGAGTAGCTGCAATGTAAGCTGCCCCTACCAGGCCCCTAGTGGGAAAGATGCCCTCGGAGCCCACAGGACCCCATAGGCTATGGCAGAAGGCTCTGGGCAAGCTCCACAAAGAAGTGGGAGATGGAAGGAGGGAAAGAAGGAGACCTAGGAAGAGAAACACACTGTTCTCCCCACCCCCCAATCCCTGGGGGATGGGGATTGACCAGAAGACAAGGCGGCACCTTCATGCTCTGAAATTTCTCTTCACAGGAGAAAATGATGTTTGCACGTAGCTCCCATCTCCCTCCTACTACTATCACTTCTAACATTCTATTGTTTCCTCCAACAACGTGATGGGAAGTAACATGAAGCCCTGATTCTCCTCCTTTTAATACCACTAATGCTCACTGAACCACATTTAATTACAGGAAAGTATATTGATACATGGAGCATAATCAGGTCAGGGACCGGAGCTGGAATTGATTGAGGACAGCTCTTTCACACTCATTTCAATTTATGAGTGCTCCGACGCAGACGGATAGTGAAAAGGATTTAATTTCCGCGGGTGGTGTTTGCTCATTCTTTATAATATAAGCATTCATTGAACATGCTTCGTGTCAGCGTGGAGCAGCCAAGCTGATCCATTTTTCATAAACGGAGGTCACAGGTCAATCTTGAGCAAGTTCTGGACAATCTAGTTATAGAAATGTTCTTCTGTTTGTGCTGCTGTAGTGGGCAAGATGAAGAGAGACTGTCAATGAAATACAATGCATCTTCAGCCATGGAAGGGTCTATACAAGGATGGGTGACACGGGTGGCTCTGACTGCACTGTCCTCAGGTTTACTTTGGTGGGCAGGATATCTGTCCAACCAATCCACATAGACTTAGTAAAGAGGCTTACCACTCACTGCCTGTGTGTTAGGGATGTTGTGAGCAAGCGGAGCACTTTCCATATAAAAGTGGTACAGCCTTTTACAAATGCTTGTCCAGATGATAGGTTTCCTGTAAAAATGGTACATTTTTTCCCAATGTGTAACTTTTCTAACTTGATCTTAACAAATTTATATTGGAAGACATAGACACGGAAATAATTTGCCTGTTTACATATACATATATGTATGTGTTTATATATGTATGTATCAGTTCTTTATTGCTGTGAAGAGACACCATGATCAAGGAAACTTATATACATATATACATACACACACGAGAGAACTTTTAAAATCTCAATGCCCACCCCCTAGTGACACTCTTCTTCCAACTAGGCCACACCTCCTAGTTCTTCCCAAACAGTTCTACCATCCAAAGACCAGGCTTTTAAATACATGAGCCTGTGGGATCGGGGTGAGAATTCCTCATTTAAAGCACAGCCTGAAATCCTGAAATAAAGATGACTCACTCTGGCTTCTGCATCCAGTGTGTAGAAGTAGCATATCTGCTGTCCTTCTTTCTCTGTGATCGGCTCACAGGCATAAAAAAAAAAGAAAGTAGAGATGGCTCTGAACCATTACCTTCCCAAGAGCAAGTGCCTTACCTCATACACAGCCTTAGCGATACATGTCTTTCCAGGCATTTTTCGTTTACCTCTGTCTCACAGACTTGAACCA
The DNA here is from genome assembly GCF_963924665.1 of Micromys minutus. NCBI lineage: Eukaryota > Metazoa > Chordata > Mammalia > Rodentia > Muridae > Micromys > Micromys minutus. The sequence goes on along the minus strand of NC_137965.1, from coordinate 22,849,423 downwards.
TCCCACCATAGAATCTAAGGGTTTGTGCCCATCATTCTTGAGATATCATTTCTTGACTTTAACTTAACAGTTCATGGCTAGCAGGCAGGCAGCCCTGGCAGAACTGGTGCCATCTGACTTTTAAGCATTCAGAAAGACTGGCAAATGTTGAAGGAAATGAAGACTATCACCAGAAGAGCTAATTCGTGTTATAGTCTCCTTCCAGGGCCAGACAGACACTTAGAAGTCATCCTTTAGTTGAATTGGAGATGTTGGTGGACTTAGGCTATACCTCCTAATAGTGCTACTTGCTGTGGGCCAAGCATCCAAACACATGAGCCCATGATAGCCACCACATATAGTGTCATGAAATTTAAATGTATAACATCAAGCTTTGAAAAATATTTTTTTAAATGTGGATATACATCAAATGGAAAATTACGATTTAAAAAAAGGTTTTCTTACATAGTTTCTAAGGGAATAAAGTCCTTTATGCCCATCCCCTGTCCCAAAACATAATAGGTTAGAGAGCGAAGCATCTTTTTACGGCTTAAAAGCTAAAGTTACTAGTGTAGTGTTGAATTTGATGCTGTCATTAGATGAAGAGATTTGGGGCTACCCACATATCCCTGTGTAGCCTGCCCCCTGGGAGACACATCAAATGTTTTTTAGCTTTAGTTGTAGAAGTGACATGAGTTTCTCTGACCTTCTTTTTCTTTTATAGCTTTCTTTAACAGATTAATACTTGTTCAAGGTCTTGAAATTTTGAGAGGCGAGCTATTTCAACACATACTAGAAAATATGTGGACAGAGTTATTGTTAAGAGATGAGAAAGGAAAAAAAAAAATATAAAGCACCAGAGTCAGAGGGGGAAAAAAAAAAACCAACAGTTGACCTAAATGTCCAGGCTCCAAGGGAAATAACAATATATACTGGGTGACAGATCTTAATGGAGAGATTTTAGGGGAGAGACAGGGGCATGTTCTAATCAGAAGGTCATTGATGGTGATTGATGTGTGGCATGCATCATATAGCTCTCCATTGTCTCATTCAGGGCACAAAAGGCTGGAAGGAGATAGATGAGAATTTTCTTAAGAGCAGGTATCTAATGGCTACCCACACAGAAAGCCCTGGGGGGGCTTCCTTGGTTCAGAAGAACAATGTTTTTATCATATCACAGGTGACGTGCTTGCATGGCCACTAGACTCAATTCTAGAGTCAGGTGGTCACCAGCATTTACTCAGAGAAAGAGGAAAACAACAGCAAAAGACATAAGGATGTGATGCGCACATGCATGTAGAACCTGGCAACATACCCAAGGCTTGTTAAATTTTATTTACTTTCTGGTGGTAAAATAAGCCAAAAATTGCAGAAGCCGCAGGAGCTACCCTCTCTCCCATGGAAGTCGAGGTACAGTTAAATTAACACCAAGGAGGCTTCCTGGGGGTTCCCCACTCAATTGAGTAACAACTCGTCAATATGAAGCCTTTGCTTTTTCCAGTGTTGAAAAGTGTGGAATTTGTCTATCTTCATTTTCTTTTCACCCCCAGGCTCCTGGAGGAAAGGAGTGATTCTCTGTCTGAGGCAGAATCCCATTTCCCTAGTACTTAAGTCTGCAATTTTCTTTCATTTTGAATGAGTTTATATAGTTACTTCTTTTGGCATATAAGACAGCCAATCTTCACAGTGTCTCTTAATCTCATGGTTCTGTCTGAAAATACAGCAAAAGAAGACAGAACTTTATTTCCCAAGAACAGCATGCTATTGACTTTTAAAACACCAGATAGGATGCTACTCATTCCTAAACTAATAAAAAAAAATGAGTATAAGAATTTGTCATTTAAAATGTGAGTCACAGAAGACCATGCTGCCTATGTTGTTATTTTTTTCAAACATACCTGAAAACTGCTAAAGAAGCCAGAAAAGCTTTACTTAAATTAATTGATTCTAATCAGTAACTCAGAAGTCTGTGACCTGTGCCCTGTGAGTCGATGTCAGCCAAAGCATATTTTTGTCAATAAAGTTTTGTTGAAGGTTGGTCATTTCCATTCATATACACTGGCTTTGTTTCCAATTGTAGAGTAATTACAACAGCAAATACATAAACTTCAAAGGCAAAAATCCTTCTACCCAGCTCTTTATAGAAAATATTTGCTGACAACTATTCTCAATGTAGATAAAATATGTATAGATTTTCCTAACACTCAGTTATTCCATTAAGATGCATGGAGTTATATGTGGTAGCCTAAAACCTTGCACTTGGGAGCTGAGACTTGGGGGAGGCCTTGAGTTCACAACCGGCTCTGTCTATATAGCAAGACATTATTTAAAAATGGAGCCCAAACGTAAGTTGATTGCTTATTAACAAGCTGAACTAGCAGGCTGAGAGTTCTAAAGAGCCCTCTGTGAGCATTGGGTGTGTCTCTTCTTACGTTTCTCTCAAAACTTCTTTGTGAGGTGATATTTTAATCTCCAGGATATTTAGGGCAAAGCAGAATAAGAAAACTTCACATGGTTGCTAACATGAAATGTATATTTTTCAAATGTCTTCTGGAATTTTTAGTCCCCAGATCATGGTTCATGATGGGAAATGGTCATGGATGAACAATTTCCTTGTTCTACCCTTATTTTTGTTTGTATCTCGGCCTGCTCTGTTTCATAGTAGACGTCTAAGATTTGTTGTGAATAGTGAGTGTTCATTTAGAATTCTTCACACCATCACTGAATATTTTTAGATGAACCATAACCTCCTGCTAACCTACATTCTATGTACAAAGAATATTAATGTGCAACTTCGAATCAATCTCACAGCTTTTTTTTGTTTGTCAGTGTGGGTATAAATAATGTTTGTGCAGTTAGTATCTTCCCAATGTTTTCCCCGTCAGCTCCTCTCTCTGAGCATATGCATTCTAGCAGATGGGATGCTATGAACACTATTATAATGATGTTATTAAGAATGCTCTGAAGCTCTTCAGCATTGCTAATTCTGTAACAATAACTTTTTCTAAAGCACTACTATGGTCTGAGAGAGAAGAAGCATAAAATCCACACTGCTAATGAATACACCTAGTTACAAGGCCCTTACTAAGGTCCTGGGATTAATCAGTGCTTTTCCCAATACCAAGAATGGTTCTCTGAGTGAACTAGGCACTGAGACTGCCAATGGGATTCCGAGGACAGGAAGCCCTGCAGCTGACGGTACCTTGGTGAGAACAGAAAGGTACTCCCAACGAGAACATAGCCACGCTCGTGCTCAGACAATTTCTGAGTGCTTTTCAGGCAGTCAGGAAACTTGAAGGGACAAAGAGGCACTAAGATGCAGAAAGTCAGCTTGATGCTGGGTGACACGAAGTCAGGGAATGCATCATAATAAGGTAGCAACAGAAGACAAAGACCCATCTCTAATGTTATGCCTGGGGTTTAGACTTCCCCCTGTAAGCTAAGCGTGTCTATTTAAAACAACAGAAAATGGTACCATTATTTGTGGGCTGCTTTTAAAGGGTATGGACTAAGGTGGATGAAAGAAAAGAGAGACCCAAACACTAACCTAAGAAGAGGAAGTTTTTTTTTTTTTTTACAACTGAACTAGGGACAGGACATTGGGAGTAGGGAAGGGAGAGTGAGTTTTAAGTGGAATAGCTACAGAACACTGTGCCTCATTATGAATGGCCCCAACTGAGTTGAAGGAAATCAAGGTCATCTTCAAGTTTAGAGCTGTGAGACCTAATATGTAAGCAATGGAAGAGTAAGAGGGTTCTGGCACAAAGGAATGGGGATTAGAATCATTTGCCACAAGGGGCTGCCTGAATCCTGGAATAGATGTTGAAAAGAAGAAGGAATAGGAAAAGATATGAGCATACCAAAAAAAAAAAAAAAAAATAGTATTAAATAACAACTAAAGCTGTCCATGGAAATGGCTGAGAAGAAAGTAAAGGCACAGCAGCACAGAGCCATGGATGTCAAGAGGAGGAGAAATAATCAGTTCAAAAGAGCAGAAACCCCCACGGGACTCTGAGGTTCAGGAGAGGAAAATGAGTCTGCATGTTCAGCTGGTAACAGGATATGGATAAGAGGTGCCTATAGCAAGAAATGGTCCTGTGGAGAAAAATGTGGGAGGCGGCCTGACTGTAAGAACTGGAGAATAGATTCTGACCCATCTGAGGTCTGCTTGAGTAAGAAAACAGAGAAATGGCTTATTGTGCTAAGAGGATATGCCTTCCATGACTGGCCACACCAAAGATGTCAGTGGCTTAAGAGATATGTTGATCGATAAAACACAGTCCTGAGACATGATGGACACATAAAACATGGAGAATCATTGGTGGCCATTGTCTTGGCAAAGATGTAATAAGGATGACAGGAGAGGGGTGGTCATTTGTCTAGAAACATGTCTGTTTATATTAGTGGATGGGTACCCTGATGTAGACAAACACTAAGCAAAGAAAACAGTAGGAAGAGGGAGGAAGTCTATATTTGCCTACTCCATCTTCTGAGATGGAGGTGTGGGCTCTGAGTCAGATGGAAGATGGCTTTAGATCAGATGTTCAAGATGTGGTGCAATGTCTGGGAGCAACACTGTGGGTGTAGCCAAGGCCAAGGCAAATACTTCTGAGTGGCAATAATGGACATGTTGAAAGCCATAACAAAAATTTAAAAAATTTCTCCATAAAGCATCTTCTTCCCATGGAGAGATGACATTTTTTAAGGCTAGTTGAAACAATCCCCTTAATGCCCTTATCAACATGCTGTGTGACAGACAGGAGGGAAGGACATTATCTCCCGTGTTTCCAGCATTGTGGCCATCTCTCTACTTGGGTGACTTCCACCATCTCCGTTTCCATAATCAAGAATCATTTAAAGGACTGAGGAAAAGGCTGAATGAAATCCTTCACATGCAAGTATAAGGCCTCCCCAGAACCCGTGTAAAAGCAGGACAGGTTTGGAAACTACCTCAAAGCCCAGTACCTAGGATACAAAAGCAGATGATTCCTGGGGCAAGCTGGATAAATAAAATCTAGAGAATTGGTAGTTTCTGGGTTTTTATAGAGACCCTGCTTCAGGAAAGCATCAAGTGATGGAGGATAACACCCTTCCTCAACTTTGAGCCTTCCTACACCTGTGCATGTACACACACAATTCACCCCCATGCATGCAAACACATAGACTTACACATGCTAAAGTCTTTCATTTCAAATGGGAACAATACAAAATTAAAAGCGGAAGCTCATCCCACCATAGTATAAGGAAACGGCAGGTACGCTGAATAGAAAACAAAGAGAAGGCTATCCCATAAAGTGTCAACGGTGTTCCCAGAATCCTGCCATGTATAGTGGGGAGATTCTCTAGCAGGGATGCTAACATGACATTTCTCATTTTGATTTAGTCAGGAGAGGAGATGGAAGATAAAGAAGATGACCTCATCACAGCAGGATTCAGTAGTTGGATGTGCCCAGTCAGACTATCTCATGAAGTCCCCAATGTCAAGGCGGTACTGGTCTCACAGTATATGAAAGTAGATGCATCCTTTTCCTTTTCTTCTTGGGCTGTAGGGGTAGCAAAAAGTTTTGAAGTTCAGATGTGGGGCTGTAGAATCAAGTTTCGTGAGCAGGTATGGGGTTCAGTGATAGACTGCCCACAGCTCGAAAACCTATGATGCTCACCAGTTCATACACAGAGATTCCAGTGGGCTCCAGAGTCAGAGTGGAGGTTAGCAAAGTCCAGCAGCAGGGTCCACTTCAAAGGGTGCCCTGCTCAGCCTGAGTCTGAGAGAGGGTTGTGATTGAGAAAACATCAGGTCAGCTTGAGTTCTAGGACCCAGAAATTATAAAGCTCTCTTCCTTGGCCAACTGAACATGTAGTAAGACCTCAAAGTGATCTGTTCTAGGAAGGCCCTTGTTCTAGGAAGGGTCAGCACACATGGCCCCAAACCTGTCTTAAATATAGTCTGAAATTACTTCTTCTTCCCCAGCAGGATCTGTAGAAACGATGATGTGAATCCTTTCATGTTTGCACTTTCTAGATCATTCTTCCCCACTCTCTTGGCAGTCCATCACAACCTTCTGTCGTGTCTTCTTGTCCTAGCTCATATCCACTGGAAGATCTAGCAAAATCTCCAGACCTGACACATATGGGTTCCAGAATGCCCAAGCATAAGAAAACCATTCCTTAGTTCCCTGAATGTGGGTGGGCTGTACACAGAATGGGGTGATGAACTTGTGCTTTGTCTCCCAAGCAGAATATACATTTGACACAGGAATAAAGGTTAGTGCTGGGAAAATGAAATTCCTTCTCCACATAACTGAGCTAAGCTTGGTCAGGTGTGAACAAAAGACACCAGAAACTAATTAGGCAGCAAATGAAGACCTATACTGAAGTCTTTGGCTCACTGAGATGAGATTGAAAGATTCCTGTTTCCAGTTCTCCACAATGAGGCTCCAAAGGTTGCTTGGTCACTAAAGTGTTGTGGTTGTGTGCTAGTTAACTTTCTGCCTCTGTTACAAATTCTTCAGATAAATACAAGGTGGGTGTTGATTTTGGTCCATGTATTGGCAATTTCAGTCCATGGTTGGTGGGTTCTCTTGCTTTGAAGTAGTATATCATGGGAAAATCATGTGGCCAATGGAAGCTTATTTCCTGTAAGACAAGTAACAAAGGGAAACAAAAAGGGAGGTAACTCTATTGTCCCATCACCTCCCTAGTGACTTCATTTCTTTCCACATGGCTCACTGGCGGCTGAGAACCAAGCTGTCAACAAATGAAAGTTTGTTTAAAATCAGGAGGTGGTTTTTGATGAAAAATTAATGGTTGTGCGTTGGATGATAAAGGAGCTGTATACTATGAAATTGGCCGAGCATAGATGTAGAAACAGGACCCAGGCATCCTCCTGGATGGAACTCATATATAGAGACCTGAGAAAGGTCCAGGCTCTTTTGTGCCATAACCCTCATGCAGTGGCAGGACACTAACTAGGTGATCAGTATGCATTTGCTATAAACAGATAGTAAAGCAGGTTGTGAGAAACACTAAGCTGATTTAGTGCCCAATATGCTAGAATGTAATATTAGCCAATGGTTGCAAGTGAGAACAGCTCAACTTTGATCAAACCGATTTCTTCTCTTCTGTGGTAATTACAGGGTTGCCATAATTTGACTTTGCTCATCCCTTTGCTTCCTGATTTCCTTGTCCCTACAAATTCTTTCTTTGCCACCCAAACCTTGCTTTTCATTTTCTTCCTAATAGTCTGCCCACACTTAAATGGCATCACCACTCTGAGTTTATCAGCCAGGAGACATGGCAGAATCAGGCGATGTATCTCGGCTTCTTTCCAAGGCTTTCCCTGCAGCTGTAAAATAGGCAACTGCTTGCCAGAGTCAGTCTGAGACCCGAGCTATTGGAGACTCAATCTTTGTACATGCTCCTCTGACCTTGGATGTCTCTTGAAGAGAGTGAAGTGAGAAACAAGATCTGCCCTTAGGGATGAACAATGGACAAGGATATAACCCCTCACCCACTGTACAGTGAAAGGTGCTTCCAGTCATGAGAGATATGCTCAAAACTGTTGACTTAGAAATGCTTGCCTGGTCTCTCTCGCTCACCTTTTCAGTTTGATTTCTGAAGATCATATTTGTATTTATTTCCATAGGTGTGTTAGTGTGTATATATATATATGCACACATTTATATTTGCATTTGTGCACACACACGCATTCACATTCGTGGATATGAGCACACCTGTGCACATGAGGAAGCCAGGAGAGGGGGTGGTCTATTCATTGGAACTGGAGTCATAAAAGGTTGTAAGAAGCAGTTAGGCAGGTTCTTGGATCCAAATTCTGGTTCTTGTCACTGAGAACTTTATTAGCTGCTGGGCCATAGCTTCCCAGTCTCACTACTGACAAGTTGATTCTTGAAACCCAAGGTTTCAAACTATATTATACAGCATATATTTTGGTTAGATTCACCTTCATTCCTCTCTTCTGCTGACCCCCTTCTTTCCAACTGGTTTTCCTCCGACTTCTATGTCTTTTCTGTGAGCTACAGAGCTTAGTTATGGCTGCTTGCACCAACATGGATATGGATACTGGACTTTACACAGCTCACAAGTTTATCAATGATTTCTATGCCACTTAAAACCAAAGATTATTTCCAAAGAAAAACTGCTCTGTATTTTAGAAAGAAACCAAAACAAGATATTGAAATTCCATTTCATAGACCTGTAGAAAATGATCCTGAAATCCTGGGCACTGGACTCTTCTTTCATCAAAGAAAAGAGAGCTCTCCCCGTCTCTCTGTAGTCTCCAGTCCTAGTGGCAGTCCATTTGCACAGGACAGAGTGTAGAAAGCACAGAACAAGGACCATGATTCTTTTCAGCCACTTGCTTGTGATTTTATAAAAACTCTCCTTAGAATAGAGGGTCTTAACAAAAGAGGACAAGTCTTTAGAAACAGATTTAAAAGAAGAAATGCAAAAGATGCTATTAAAAGGAGCAGGAAGATCATGTTAAAACTGCCTAATGATGAGTTTTGTTCAAAACTGTGGTACTGGCAGAACACAGCCCCTTTCTGATAAGGATGTAGCCTGTCTCTCAGCCCATCTCTGTATTGGTGAGTCATGGCAACAGTTAGAAAGACTTGAATTAAATCCCAAATGGGATGATCAAGTTAATTAACTAAAGCCTTAGAAACCGTCTGAAAAAAACATTATTTTCTTGCTACTGCCCCTTGCAAAAATGGAGGAGGGGGAGGAAGAAGAGGAGAGGGGAGCGAGATAGAAGCCATAGGATGAGAAAGTGTACGCCATTCTAATTTTCTTCTTGATGGCTGCATTTCTCTTGAGAAGATAGAAATGGGATAATTCCCCCCCTCCTTCACAGTGAAAAGATTTCTTCTGTTTGAAAGATTAGATTTAAGGTTTGGTATTCAGAGTATTCGATTCAATTATTGTTAGGTGTTTGGGGGAAATCAGCTTTTGCATTTAATTTCCCAGGATGAACCACTCAGACCCAGTTGTAGACTTGGGGAGTTTGATCTCTCTCTCACTAGTGTCTACATATGGTACCCTGAGCCAGCCAAGTGAGCAGGAAAATGTTTCCATAGCAAAGTTAGTTATGTAAGTGATGTCATAATTAAAATAACAGACTCCAAAACATGATTTCACAGATCCAGTTTCTACTAATAACTGGAGCTAAAATTTTTCCCCAAAGTATAAACAAATTAGAATTGTTTTAAAGCACTTTTCAGCTTTAAATGTCCTAAGCATTTAAAAGAGCATACCCTTTAATTTGCTTCCTGTGTTTAATTAAACAAAAAGTGTTGAATTTCTTTGACAAAAGTAAGTGGCCATTATACAAATACTGGTAGAGATTGAGCTGTACCTCCTAACAGAATATGTACTTAGCATACACAAGGCCTTAGCATACACAATGCCCAGACTGATAGCAACCACAGAAATCAGGCATCAGGTTAAGGGGGTGAAATCATTTAAAATTGCATAATTTTCACATTGTTTTGGAAGCCACCCACCAAGACCAGGAATATAGCTCATTTGGAAGCCTGCTGACCCAGCATTCACAAGCCTTACACTTGATCCCAAAGCTACATCACACTAGGTGTGGTGGCCAAAGCCCATAATCCCAGCCCTTAGGAAGTAAAAGCAGAAGAATCACAAGTTCAAGGTCATTGTTGGTCACAAAGCAAGTTTGAAGCCACCTAGGGCTGTGTGAGATCCTTTCCTTTCCCCTAAAAAGGAAGCATAAGAAAATTTTTAATTTTATTTCATATATATATATATATATGTTTTATATTTCTGTTTTCTTTAGAGCAAAATAGAATTTCATTTCCTTTACTGATGAATAGTTTTCAGTTTTACACACATATGAGATTTTCATTATTTGTGTATCTCTAGCTGAGTTCCTGATATATATAGATATAATTATGGCCACCTAACATTTGATAAAGGACCCAACATCATGCAGCTAGCTGTTCAGAAAATGCTACTGGTAAAACCAGGTATCTTCCTGAAGAATAATGAGATTTGTTCATGTCTTTCATGGAAAGAACAGATGCATGGTTTGGGCAATGAACAAAAATCTTTCCTAAATGGACCAAAGATCTTAACTTAAAGCCTGAAACTTCTGCACAAACCCATAGGGATGCTCCATGAGACTGTGAGGTGAGCAAGAACTTTCTGAACAGGACTCCAACAGCACAGGAACTATCCCCAATATCAACAGACGGAGAAAACAAATCCAACTTTTCCTGCATAGCAAAGGAAGCCATCAGCAGAGCACAAAGCTCTGAGAATGGGAGACAATCTTTCCTAGCTACACCTTGGCCGGACTTTACAAAGAACTGCAAAAATTAAATCTCAAAGAGAAAGAACTGCTCACCAAATGGGCCAGTAAACTAGTCAGTTTCTAACAGAAAAAAACTCAGGTGGCCAATAACCATTTTTAAAAGTGTTCAACATCCCTAGTTATCACTGAACTGCAAATTAAAATACTTTGAGATGCCACCTTATCATCATCAGAGTGGTTGTCATCATAAAACTTTACACATGGATAAAGTGTGGTACATTTACACCATGAAGTATTACTTGACTATTAAAAACAATGATATCGGCTCAGGCCATTTGCCATCAGGAACAGTGGAAATCCAGGGACACAGGCCAGGTACACGGGAGAGACAGGAAAAAATCACTGACAACAAGACCATGTATAATCACAGACAACAAGATGGCAAGAGGAAAACTAAAGAACTTACCCAATGGAAACCAAGACAACCTGGCAACATCAGAACCCAGCTCTCCTAGCACAGCAAACAGTGGGATGCCAAACACTCCAGAAAAAGAAGACTCAGATCTGAAATTATACCTCAAGATGATGATGGAGATCTTTAAACAAGAAGGGAAAGAAAAGCATAAAGAAATAGAAGCTTCTAAAGAGGAAACACGAAAAACACTCAAAGAAATCAAAGAACTAGAGGAAAACAGAACAAAAGAGATGAAGGAATTGAAGAAGGAATTTAAAAGGAAAATGGAAACAAAATGAAAAGAAAACACTAAAAGAGACAACCCTGGAGGTAGAAAACCTAAAAAAGAAATCAGGAGTCACAGATGCAAGCATCTTCAACAGACTATAAGAGATAGAAGAAAGAATCTCAGGGCCCGAAGACAACATTGAAAACATAGACAAAATAGTCAGAGAAAGTGCAAAATCCAAAAAGCTCCTAACCCAAAATGTCCAGGAGATTCAGGACACAATGAGAAGACCAAACCTAAGAATAATAGGAATAGAAGAGGGCAAAGAATATCAACTAAGTGGCACAGTAAATATCTTCAATAAAATCATTGAAAAAAAACTTCCCTACCCTTAAGAATGATGACCACAAGCATAAAAGAAACCTACAGAACTTCAAATAGAGTGGACCAGAAAAAAAAAATCCTCCTGACACATAATAGTCAAAACACCTAGTGCCCAAAGCAAAGAAAGAATACTAAAATCAGTAAGGGAAAAAGGTCATGTAACATATAAAGGCAGACCAATCAGAATCACACCCGACTTCTCAACAGAGACTATGAAAGCTAGAAGATCCTGAACAGACATCATGCAGAGAACAGAAGTGTCAGCCCAAGCTGCCATACCCAGAAAAACTCTCAATCTCCATAGATGGAGAGACCAAGATATTCCAGGAAAAAACTAAATTTACACAAAATCTGACCACATACCCCACACTACAACGAATTATAGGTGGAAAACCCAATACAAGGAGGAAAACTACATCCTAGTAAAAACAAGAAAATACCTAAGCAAGAATACCAAAAGAAAAAAAGAAACACAAGCACAATTATACCTCTGAAAGCAAAAATAGCAGGAAACAGCAACCACTATTCCTTAATATCTGTTAACATAAATGGACTCCATTCCCCAATAAAAAGACATAGGCTATCAGACTGGATACATAAATAAAACCCAGCATTTTGCTGCATACTGGAAACTCATCTCAGAGACAAAGACAGACACTATCTCAGAGTAAAAGTTTGGGGAAAAACCTTCCAAGCAAATGGCCCCAAGAAGCAAGCTGGAGTGGCCATTCTAATGTCGAATAAAGTAGATTTTCAACCAAAAGTTATTAAAAAAGAAAAGGAAGGACATATTTTACTCATTACAGGGAAAATTTGTGAGGAGGAACTCTTAATCCTTAACATATATGTTCCAAATACAAGAGCACCCATATTCATAAAAGAAACCCTACTAAAGCTCAAAAAATATATTGCATCACACAATAATAGTGATAGACTTCAACACCCCACTATCATCAATGGACAGATCATGGAAACTGAAACTGAACAAGGACGCAGTGAAACTAGCAGAGGTTATGAACCAATTGGAATTAATAGACATCTACAGAACATTTCATCCTAAAACAAAAGAATACACCTTCTTCTCAGCACCTCACGGCACCTTCTCCAAAACTGACCATATAATTGGTCACAGAACAAGCCTCAATAGATATAAGAGGATTGAAATACTCCCATGCATCCTATCATATGACCATGGTCTAAGGCTGGTCTTTAATAACAACAAAGACAACAAAAAGCCCATATGCACATGGAAACTAAACAATGCTCTATTAAACAATAGCATGGTCAAAGAAAAATAAGAAAGAAATTAAGTATTTTCTAGAATTTAATGAAAATGAAAACACAACATACCCAAACCTATGGGATGCAATGAAAGCAGTGTGTAGAGGAAAACTCATAACTCTGAGTGCTTCCAAAAAGAAACTGGAAAGAGCACACACTAGCAACTTGACAGCACAGTTGAAAGCTCTAGAGCAAAAGGAAGCAGATACACCCAAGAGGAATAGAAAGCAAGGAATAATCAAACTCAGAGCAGAAACTGATCAAATCAAAACAAAAAGAACCATTCAAAGAATCAACAAAACCAAGAGCTGGTTCTTTGAGAAAGTTAACAAGATTGACAAACCCTTACCCTGACTAACTAGAGGGCTAAGAGAGAGTATCCAAATTAACAAAATCAGAAATGAGAGTGGAGACATAACAACTGAAATTGGGGAAATTCAAGAAATCACCAGATCCAACTACAAAAGCCTATACTCAACAAATCTGGAAAATGTGGAGGAAATGGATGAATTCCTAGACAGATACCAAACACTAAAGTTAAACCAGGACCATGTAAACCATCTAAATAATCCCATAACACCTATAGAAATAGAAGTAGTCATCAAAAGCCTCACAATCAAAAAAAGCCCAGGTCCAAATGGATTCAGTGCAGAATTCTATCAGACATTTATTGATGACATAATACCAATACTCTCCAAACTATTCCACAAAATAGAGTCAGATGGAACACTATCTAACTCATTTTTCGAGGACACAATAACCCTCATTCCTAAACCACACAAAGACCCTAAAAGGAAAAAGAACTTCAAGCCAATCTCACTTATGGACATTGGCGCAAAAATACTCAACAAAATTTTTGCAAACTGAATCCAAGAACATATCAAAATGATCATTCACCATGATCAAGTAGGCTTCATCCCTGGGATGCAGGGATGGTTTAATATATGGAAATCCGTCAATGTAATCCACCATATAAACAAACTCAAAGAAAAAAAAAACACATGGTCTTCTCACTAGATTGCTGAGAAAGCATTGGAAAAAATTCAACACTCCTTCATGTTAAAAGTCTTGGAAAGAACAGGAATCCAAGGCCCATACCTAGACATAATAAAAGCAACATACAGCAAACCAATAGCCAACATCAAACTTAATGGTGAGAAACTTGAAGCAATCCCACTAAAATCAGGGACTAGACAGGGCTGCCCATTCTCTCCCTACCTATTCAACATAGTACTGGAAATCCTGTCCAGAGAAATTAGACAGCAAAAGGAAATCAAAGGGATACAAATTGGAAAGGAAGAAGTAAAAACATCACTGTTTGCAGATGATATGATAGTATAGGTAAGTGACCCCAAAAATCCCACCAGAGAACTTTTACAGCTGATAAACAAGCTCAGCAAAGTGGCTGAATATAAAATTAACTCAAACAAATCAGTAGCCTTCCTATACTCAAAGGACAAACATGCAGAGAAAGAAATTAGGGAAAAGATACCCTTCACAACAGTCAATATGAAATACCTTGGTGTGACTCTAACTAAGCAAGTGAAGGACCTGTATGACAAGAACTTCAAATCTCTGAAGAAGAAAACAGAGGAAGAACTCAGAAAATGGAAAGATCTCATATGATCATGGATTGGAAGGATCAACATGGTAAAAATGGTCATCTTACTAAAAGCAATCTACAGATTCAATGCAATCCCCATCAAAATTCTAACCCAATTGTTCATAGAGTTGGAAAGAGCAATGTGCAATTTCATCTGGAATAACAAAAAACCTAGAATAGCGAAATCCGTCCTCAACAACAAGACAGCATCTGCGGGAATCACCATTCTTGACCTCAAGCTATATTACAAAGCAATTGTGTTAAAAACTGCATGGTGTTGGTCCAACTGGCACTCAGCATGCAGAAGAATGAAAATAGACACTTTCTTATCTCCTTGTACAAAGCTCAAGTGCAAGTGCATCAAAGATCTCCACATTAAACCAGGTACACTGAAACTATTAGAAGAGAAAGTAGGGAAAATCTTAGAACACATAGGCACAGAAGAAAATTTCCTGAATAGAACAACAATGGCTTGTGCTCTAAAGTCAAATTTTGACGAATGGGACTTAATAAGATTGCAAAGTTTCTGTAAGGCTAAGGACACTGTCAAGAAAACAAAATGGCCGCCAACAGATTGGGAAAAGATCTTTACCAACCCCACATCTGATAGAGGTCTAATATCCAAGCTATACAAAGAACTCAAGAAGTTAGACACCAGAGAATCAAACAACCCTATTAAAAAATGGGGTACAGAGCTAAACAAAAAGTTCTCAATTGAGGGATATCAAATGGCTGAGAAGCATCTAAGGAAGTGCTCAACATTCTTAGTCGTCAGGGAAATGCAAATCAAAACAACCCTGAGATTCCACCTTACACCAGTCAGAATGGCTAAGATCCAAAATTCAGATGACAGGAGATGCTGGCAAGGATGCAGAGAAAGAGGAACAGTTCTCCACTGTTGTTGGGGTTGTATACTGGTACAACCACTCTGGAAATCAGTTTGGTGGTTCCTCAGAAAATTGGACAGTGTACTACCTGAAGACCCAGTTATTCCACTTCTGGGAATATACCCCAGAGAACTCCAACATACAACAAAGACACAGCACTACAATGTTCATAGCAGCCCTATTTATAATAGCCAGAAGTTGGAAAGAACCCAGATGTCCTTCAGTAGATGAATGGATACAAAAATTGTGGTATATTTACACAATGGAGTGCTACTCAGCTATTAGAAACAATGACTTTATGAAATTCTTAAGTAGATGGATGCATCTAGAGAATATCATCCTGAGTGAGGTAACCCAGTCACAAAAGAACAGACATAATATGCAGTCGCTGATAATTGGATACTAACCCCAGAAAGCTCTGAACACCCCAGAAATAACTCACAGACTATATGAAGTTCAAGAAAAACAAAGGCCAAAAAAAGAAAAAAAGAAAAACCATTATGTTTAATTTTTCCACACCAAGAAAACTTTGACTATTTCCAGGTTACATCTTGTTTTACATGTACTTTATGGTCATTGTAACTAGTAATATTTTAATGCATACTATCAAACCTTTAAAAAAAATCAAGTACTGACAAAAATGTATTCATATACTTTTATGCAAAAATGTTTTTAAAATCTGTACATTTATCTCTGTTTTTTAGAATAAAGTTGTTCAATTAAAAAACACAATGACATTATGAAATTTATAGACACATTAATGGAACTAGAAAATATCATCCTGAGAGAGGTAACCCAAACTTAGAAAGACATACATTATATGTACTCACTTATAAGGGGATATTAGCCATAAAGTGCAGGATAACCATGCCACAATCCATAGACCCAAAGAGGCTAAGTAACAAGGAGGATCCAATGGAAGATGCTTAATTCCCACTAAGAGAAATATAATAGACATTGTGGGTGGGTGGAGGGGGAACTGGGTGGTGGGAGAGGGGGTAAGAAGGAGGACCGAGGGAGAGAATGCTGGAATCAGTGGAGGGAGGCATCTCTGAAATATACTAGAAAACTAGGACAATAGAAACTCACAGGAATCTATGATGGTGACTCTAGCTAAGAGTCATACCACTGGGGGCTAAGAAACCTGAAATGGCCATCTCCTGTGACCAGACAGGACTTCCAATGGAGGGGTTAAGACACCAACCCAGTTTTAAAATCTTCAAATTACAATTTGTCCTGCCTACAAGATGTACAGAGGGAAGATGGAGCAGAAACTGAGAGAATGTCCAACCAGTGACTGGTCAAACTTGAGACCCATGCGATGAGAGGAAGCCCAGCCCGGACACTATTAATGATGCTCTGGTCTGCTTGCAAACAGGAGCCTGGCATCAGTGTTATCTGAGAGGCTCCACCCAGCAACTGATGGAAGCAGATGCAGAGACCCTCAGCCAAACATTAGGTGGAGCTCAGGTAATCCTGTGGAAGGAAGAACCAGAGGCATCAGAGAGGTCAAACACACTATAGGGAAACATATAGAATCAAATAACCTGGGCCCGTAAGGACTCACAGAGACTGAACCATGCATAAATCAGGTAGCATGCATGAGAAGGACTTAGACCTTGTGCATATATCTAACATGTGCATCTTGCTCTTCATATGGGACACCTACCAGCAGGAGTAGGGGCTCTCTGATTCCTTTGCCTACCTTTGGATCTCTTTCTCCTAACCAGGCAACCTTGTCTAGCCTAAATGGGAGAAGACATACCTGGGCCTACTGCTATTTGATATGCCAAGGCAGGTTGATATTCATGGGAGACTCCTCTTTTCTGAGGAAAAAGGGAGGAGGGATGGGGTGGGTGAGAAGAGGTGAGAGGTAGGGAGTGGGAGGAGAGGAGGGAGGAGAATATTATACACACACACACACACACACACACACACACACACACACACACACACATACACATTTAATGAAAAGAAAAAGAAACCTAATGACAATTGTTAGAAAGGATATGGGGAAGGAAGAATCCCATTCACTGTTGGTGAGGGTGAAAATGAGACAGCCACTATGAAATCAGTTTGGAGTTTTGTCCCCTCTCTAGAGGCATAGGACCTGGGAGAACAGGGGCAATGCATGAGACAGAATACAGTCTCATGCAATAACCAGCTTTATTCGGAACCCGAGACAATATGTACCCTGAGGGTTAAGAACCTGAGTAAAGTTTTCACCATCTGTATATAACCACATGAATGAGCCACGTGTGGCAAGAATGTTTTCTCACAGAGGCGTATAAAGGATAAAAAGGATAGCTCAAACATTTCATGAATAAGAGCTGCAGCCAATAAGGAGGGGTCTGAAGTAAACTCACGGCTCTCTGCTACACCCGGGGGCAGCATAAAAACTGAGGTCATACAGCTCGTGCTTGGATATCTCACAAGCATTCAGAATTCTTTTCTCGGGACCTCATTCCTGAACTGCGTCCCAACAGAAAAATTCAAGATACAAGACCATAGAGGTTGTGTGTTTTGCTCCTTGGCATACGTCCGGATAACCCAATACCTTACCACAGGCATCTGCCAGCATTTTCAATTAATGATCTGGATAAGAATAATTCAATATACATGATTTATTTCTGAGTATATGCATGTGTCTGTCTGTCTCTGTGTATGTAAAAATATGTGTAATATATTTTTTCATTATAATCAAAAGGAAGTGAGATATTATTCTGAAGACATTATGTTTGATTAAATCTTACATAACAGTGACTTGATTAAACCACTTTCATTTAGAGATTTATTTATTTTTGCCTCTAAAGCAATAAGGATATTTCGAGACTTAGCTTACATGCAGACTTATCAAGTATTAAAATTAAAATTAATCTTCAAAATAATTGTCTCTGGGTATTTATTGTTTCAAAATATTGTTAAGCCAGCCCACTTGCCTATCAAATCCGTACAACCTGAAGAGGTACAAGTTAATTAAAAATTTCAAAAAATAAAATAGGTTATTAGTTTTACAAAGCTCCCAAAATAAAACACCATATTCAATATTATCCCTTTTCTAGAAAACAAATTATTAGACATGGAAAAAAGTAAACAGCAGGCAGAAGTCAAAGTGTCACCAACATCATAAAAAGTCCTTAAGAAACACTCAGATCCTGGTGATTGAAGCAAAGTAACACTGCAAATGGATTTACAAAACAGATTCTAACTTGTCAGTAAAAGGAGAGGAAAAAGATTCCTTTTAAGTGACTTTGGGGACCCTGGATATGGACGTGAATATGCAGTTTCACTGCATAGAATGAAAGTCCTTGGCTCCTTTTAGAATAAAGAGGAACCCAAGCAGCCTCTTCTCTTGTGCACCTTTCTGTTCTTACCACCGGGACAGCCATGGGCTCTGTTAGCTGCTCGCTACAGCCTAGTGCAGAATTCCGCGTGCCTCGGCTTTGGAGAGGATGTCTGTGTTGTCCATGACTGCTGGTCACCTGCTCCCATCCTTCTCACATAGTCCCAAACTTTTCATTTTTGTATTAGCAGCCAGCTGTTGCAGTGCACGATGCATGCAATATATGATGCATGCAGTATACAATGCATGCAGAAACATTGATGATTTTTTTTCTGTGCTTTTTCTAAAATTGTGATTTCTGGTCTGGTACTCACAGTAGAAAACCATGATTCGATCATGTGTCTACCACCTCTGGAATGAATCAGAGGATTAGATGAAACACAAAACCGTGTGTCTCGTTTTGGGGAATTTTTTTAAGGTAATAAGTACTAGAATCTATCTAAAATAATTGGCACCAGAGAACGCCAGGGTTTCATTGCACACTATCAGACTACATTATGAGACTGCATAGATCTGGATAGTTAGTGGAATTTGAAATTTAAATGAAAATGCAGAGCTTTAAAGGGAGTTTAAAAAGAAACTATTTAAAACATGACTGCTCAGGCGGGAAAACAAAATATAACAAAATTACACAGAGTTGATATCTTAAGCCTTAAGAATTGACACTCGGGAGTGTGAGGGTTTGTCATGGCCAACTTGGCGGAATTTGGCATCACCTAAGGGTCACAGCACTAGTCATGCCTGGGAGGGATTTACAGAGAAGTTGTCAAGAAAGAAAGACTCATCCTGCGTGTGGGTGGCACCCTTCTACATGCTGGACCTTCCTATGTGGCCTTCAGAATCACAGACACAATTCGAACAGCCACCCCTCCCCCATCCCTCTGCCATAGCTAGGAAAGCCACTTGCTTCCCCTACCTTGATAGACTGAGTCTGTGGGGCCAAGCAGACCCTTCAGTCATAGTAACAGGAAAGTAACAGATACACAGTAACACTTCCTGGAGGATTCATACACTGGGCTCCTTATAAAGAAATCAAAAATCATTTTTAAAAATTTTTAAAAGGAAAATGGACTGAAATATGTCAAAACCGTAACTTTCATTTATTTAAAATTTAATTGCATTGATTGACTGATGGATTGGTTGGCTGATTGATGGGAGGAGCATGCTGAAATATGGGGAGGTCACAGAGCAACTCACAGGAGCCAGTTCTCTCTTTCCACCACGTGGGGCTGGGGCATGGGAAACAGTTGTCAGATTTGGCAGCAAGTGCCCTTACTGCCATCTTACCACGAGAAGGCGCTACTTTTAGTAAGTCAGTATCTTTAGAATCCTCCCTCGCCACCTACGCATTATTACCTTTGGAGGCCATAAAAGAGGCCTTGCCTGGATGCAGACGTTGTCCTTCTTTAACAATAAACAGCCATCAGATAATTCAGGACACTACACCTCGCTAAGCCTGCCAGAGGATGGAAGCACAAAGCCACCATATAGACTGAATTCAAATATATGACAAGCCCCTCTAAAGGGCAAAGGGACAGAAACAATTTCACTTTGGATACTAGAGGAAGTATCCTCTAGATAGTACCCTTATTAGTCTACGAAGCAGGCTGAAGGAACACTGTCTTTGAGCAAGGGTGTGTGGTTGGATTCAGAATACATTGGTGGCCCCCAGAGAATTTGCTCATTTCTGAAGCCTTCAGTGGTGCCCCTGAGGGAGGCTGAGAGTGGTTAGGGCTGCCTTCCTCTGCACATTTTCATGCAAAGTGTCACACAGATAGATGCATGGCTAGGAAGGTGGGGACCAGCTGCTGCAGGGAATCCAGCAGAAATATGTACACTGTGTGACTCTTCCATCCCACAAAGCAAGTGACATCACTGTAGGGCACTGGCAGGAGCCCTGGGAGGAGAGTTGGGAAGAGTGCTGGGAGAAGATCTGGGAGGAGCCCTGGGAGGAGATATGGGAGGAGGGCTGGGAGGAGCCCTGAGAGGAGATATGGGAGGAGTGCTGGGAGGAGCCCTGGGAGGAGATATGGGAGGAGGGCTGGGAGGAGCCCTGAGAGGAGATATGGGAGGAGGGCTGGGAGGAGTGCTGTGAGGATAGATCTGGAAGGCTAGTCTCTGGCAATGATCAGAAACTTTAGGCATGTGGAGAGATTAATGGTACTACCATACTATTACTCGAACTGAGATTCAACCACTAAGTGCAGGAGAGTCACTTGACACAAACCTACACATGCACAGGAGACTGCTTGGTAGACACTTGAGAGGGATAAAATCTCTATGCCCTAGAGAGCAGAGACTGGGTATCCCATGGAAGGAGGAGAACTGAGCTGATGAGGTTCGAGTGCATGTGGCCAGATCATCAGTGGGAATGAAAAGAGTGGACCACTGCACCATCCCAGACTAGCGACTCAGCAGATGCCATGCACTGGACCATTTACCACAGCAATTTCATGGGAACCTTCTTCATGCAGAGAAAACTGTCAGGCACTATATACTGGATAGACTAGGGAGAAATGGCTTTTCTTGGGGCATACTAGGAAACCGGACACAAAACTCAGTCTAGATGGATACATGAATTAAGTGAAAGGTAGGTGAATAGAAGTCTAACAAATTAAAATGCTGGGGAAGTAAAGACATAATTCAGGGGGAGCAAAGGCTCCATAAGCCCTGTCTAAGGCTCCTGTCTCATTTAATTAGAATTTCAAATTGTGACACAAAAAAATAGGAAGGGAGGGACACTTCAGTGACACAATGATTAGGAACATCACAGAATGGATGGAGCAAAAGAAGGGAAGAGAGGAAGGAAGGAAGGAATAAAAGGAGGAAGGAAAGGGAAGTGGAAGGGTGGGACAAGGTAGATCAAAAAGCTCATAAACTAATAAAAGAACTAAAATAGTAGCTGGAGCTCACTCTACCCACAGTAGTAGAAATCAAAGCAAAGCTCTCAGAAGAAACCCAGAAAGCAAACTGCTAAGAGTGCTTATAGAGAAAGGCAAAGCATCACCAGGGGCTGTGTAATGACACCAGATGAGAATCCAACCACACACTATAGAGAAGAAAAGAAAACAGAAAGCCAACAACCCTACCCTTCATGGGAAAATATCTTTATAAACTGAATAGACTAGTTTTCCATAAAATCGAAACCTGACTGACAACACTGTCGATCTGAACTAAAAGAAACGAAGCGTGGTAAACTCATAGTAATAGTAATATGTTCCAAATTAAAATTAAGATGAGTGAGGAAGAAAGCTGTGATAAAAAATTTAAAATAGGATGGAAAGTGGGAAATGGGAACTTTCTTGTAATTTGTGTGAAATGGCAGGTTTGTTTTTGTTAATGGGGACTGTGATTATTTAAAGACATATCACTGAAGAATTCCTACTTCACTGAAGGCTCCACTCCACTGCGGGCAGCCCCACTCCTAAGCAGGATATGAAAGCTAGATGAATGTAAGTCAGAGAGCAAGCTGGTAAGCTGTGATCCTGCCTTCCTGCCTTGATTTCTCTAAATGATGGATTGTGACCCAAAAGTGTAGTCTGAAGCAATCCTTTCTTCTCCCACATGCTTTTGGTCTTATTTATAATGGCAACAGAGCACTACAAAATAGAAGGAAAATCTTCAGACATTTACATTCTATGCATATAGAGTTAGTTTATTCAATAGACCATATGGCTTTAAAAAATAGCATCTTAGAACAATGTATAGGTATTCTTCATGTGATTATAAACAACCAGCATATATTTATGTGTGGGGTGCGTGTGCGGGTACGTGTGTGTGTGTGTGTGTGTGTGTGTGTGTGTGTGTGTGTGGTGATAGTTCACTTACATTTGAAAGATGTATTTGTAACAGATTTTAAAGCTGAAAAAAAGAATACCACAGTTATATAAAGTGATCCCCACTCTTGCTTACCTGTATTTACTAATACAGGTTAACCAGGAGGAGAAACAAGTATCTGTCTGGGATAGTTACTGATAGTCTAATAAGCATATAGCTTAGAGTTGCAAAGCTTACCTGTGTTCTGACTCTTCTGTGAAGACATTTAATGATGTTTCATTCCTAAGAACATTTTTGGTTGAATTTCAAAGCCGGCCTTCTGCTCAGACCTACAAGACCAGCTATATATACACCAGAATTCCCCTTCCTCTCCCCACCACAAACTTCAGGAAATCACTGGTAAAATTGTATATTTGGGTATTGAGGAGATAGAATAAGAGGTCGCCAAGGCGACAAATGAGAAACTGGACACTGAGATCCATGAGGACAGGGTGATCACTAGGCTCTTATATTCACATTTTCATCTAGAGGAGCACGTCCTCAGTGGGATTGGTTACATGTGCCGGGCTCACTAAAGATGAGGAGTGGAGAGTAAGTCTGCTAATGTAAAGCCAAGAACTATAGAAACATGTCTTTCATTAAAAGGGGGTCCCCAGAATGTCATTTAGAGCACAGGTATTCTATTTAAAGAGAGAAGGTAGCATACATAGCCAGTGGAAATGCCCACAGATGCCAGGAACGTAGCGAAGGGGCTACTGCAAGGGTATTTCAGGGGAGACAGAAAGCAAATAGTATGAAGTGGAGGTAGAGAGAAGCATACAAGGGAATTAATGTAACAGGAAGGGTTAGATTGGATAGAGGTGGGAGAGCAGCGTGGGAGGAGGAGAATAGAGAGGGAACAATGAACACAAACAATGTTTGAAAATTCCACATAGAAACCTACTACCTAGACACTTCCTAAGATATGGCCATACAGATGTTTAACATGAGTTTAAAGAGAGATATTTTACAATGGGAAGGACAATACCACTTCTAGATACCATAGGTTACCAAATAAAATCTCAGCTTCGAGTATGGGCTGCCTCTGTTCAAGTTGTTTCTCAGTGAGGTACAATGCCCTCTGCCACAAAGATTACAGACTGCTGCCACTGCTCTTTGTCACCCCTCAGACACCGTTGCTGAAGACACCATATATTTGAGACATGAGGAACAGAGAAATCAAGCTTGGATTGACCTTGTAGTTTCACCCACGCTGGCTAGTTCTGTAGTGCTGGATGGGTCTATTTATGTAATAGGGGAGAAAATATTCAATATTATACCCAGCTGTGAACTCCATCAGCCAAAGTAAAAACTGGCCTAGTAAGATATGCCCATGGCTGTAACAGTTGTACAACTCTCACTGGAGTAACCGACCACTTCATGACTGCATCTAAATCTCACTCATCAGAGCCATGTCTGGTACTATTAACTGAGCCAAACACTTGTATATAGCTGAGTTATATAGGTCCTGGGGGAGCCAGTACTGTTATTTTGCTGAATGAACATAACTATTAAGCTGTACCCTAAATTCTTATCTTTATATACATTGTTTCATATATCTCTCTTCCTTCATCAAAATTCTTCTTACAGTAAATGGAAATTCATACAGAGATTCACACTAGTTCACATGTAGGGAATAAGAGACTATTAAGTGCTCAGCTCTAAATGGGACATGTATACCATTTGTCTCCACACAAAGCTCAAGTATCATCATGTCATCATGGAAAAGGAGGCAGAAAGATTTTTAAGAGGCAGAGTAATTAGACACCTGTATAGAAACATTATGTGCTGGACATGACAGTCCGCATGGACTCACAGAAGCTGTGACTGCATATACAACACACACACACACACACACACACACACACACACACACACACTCACACACACACAAACATACACATAGGCACACTCATACACACAGAGACATACACATACACAAACACACATGCAGACACACACTCACACACACAGATACACTGATACTCACACGCACACATACACATACTCATACACACAGTTATAAATACACACACACACACACACACACACACACACACACACACATACACACACACATCCTTGCATGGATGGAAAGGATTTCATGGAGTCATACCCTAGCTAGTATTATTGACAACTGATGAATTATTGGGCGAGAGCATTTTCTTCAGCGATGTAGTCCCTGAAAGGTTACCTATGCTTCAGTAAATCGTCCTACCCCACATACACACAGAAAACACTAAGTGGACTCAATGGGTTCAGTTAAAGACTGAGAGAACACGTGAAATTTGAGAAAGCAATCTAACTCAACAAAATTGTTCCCTGATAGATACGTACAGGTTATAGCACACACACTACCCTTCCACATAAATATAAATATATGAATACCTAGAAGACTTACCTGAAGTGAATATAAAAAGTCAGATGATGTCCCTGTTAGCATTCTTTTGCTATGAACACCATGACCAAAGGCAACTGGAGGCAGATCTGGCTTAGTTTACTTTCCAGCCTACAGCCCTCCTTGAAGGGAATCTGGATAAAAACTCAAGATAGAAGCTGGTGCAGAGGCCACAGGGCAGGGCAGGGTGGGCAGGGCAGGGCAAGGCGGGGCTGCTATTTACTGGCTTGCTTCTTATTGCTTGTTCAGTTTGCTTCCTTATGGACCCAGGGTCACAAGCCTAGGGGTTGCACTGCCCAAGTGAACTTTCGGTAACAGTTTGATGGAGGTAATTCTTCAGGTAGAATTTCTTCTTCCCAGGTAATTCTAGCTTGTGTCAAGTTGACACACACACACACACACACACACACACACACACACACACACATGAAAAGACTCACTAAATTATTCTTTCACTTACAGAGTTAAAAACTGGAAGAATTACATGATAATCTAAATGAATTTGGAATTAGTTATTCAATAAAACAAGTTGCTCATTAAGAGATGTACTTTAAAAGCCAAGACCCTCTACAGATGTGTCATTACCTATCACTAAATTATAGTTAAGTTAAAACACACAGCCTTCAGGAAGAAGAAACAAGACCAGGATTCCTAACTAATTTAGTAATCCATTGGCATTATTAAATATGACTTCTGAAACATGGAAATAGAAAAATATCTCCACAAGTAGACCATATAACTGCTTACTACCCACATAAAAATCTAAGAACTAGTAAATTAAAAAAAGTTACATTCAATCAAAGACTTTGACAAGTTTGCCAGATATGAGACAAATATTGAAATCCAAATAAATTATTATATTCAGTGATAGGTAGCGTTTAAAATAATTGTAATTATGAACAGATACTGCTGTGGTGATAATAAAAGAACTTGAGTTGTCAGAGCCGGAGGTCTGTCCAGTGCTACATCCTGTCTTTAGCCCATGTGAGGCCCTGAGTTCAACCTCACACCACCAGGGGAAAAGGGTCTGGGAAAAGAAAGCTGCATATTTGGATTGAAATAAAATACAAGCTATATTAAAGGCAAGAAAAAAAGCATCAATAAACAGATATAATGGTTCAGGTACAAAATACCTCAACATCCTGAAGAAGTCATCTTGTTGCACGCTGCAGAGTCTATGTGACCGCAGTGATGTCAAAAGGATTCCCAGTCAAACTGGGCAGTTGAGACTGAAAATAAAAATCCAAAGTAAAGATTATTAGGCTACCGAACCAGATCGGCTCAATATAAAATTATAGAATTTGTAACAAAATAGAGCTGACATGAATATAGCCAGACAAGCAGGAAAGAAGATTGAGGGACAGCGGGACACACGGACAGAAGTGTGTGCAGGGTGAAACCCGATAGCAGGGAAGCTGCCTATATAAACTGTTACTGAGATAACTGTCATCAGTCAGATACAGAAGAATTAAGTGCACTGCCATATCAAGTTACATGTGACAATCAGGTCTATGCCCACTGATCTCAGAGTCATAAAATATAGAATCTTATGATTACCATGCAGAAATTTACTCTAATAGTAAAATTGATATTAATTGTAATTAAAATAATTTTAACTAATTAATTGAAACAATGTGAGTAGAAAGACACATTAATAATATTAAAAATACAGAGTAACAATTCTCACTACATCCAAAGAAATAATATATGTACACCAAAAGATACCCAGAAAATGTCAAACTAAGCTCCCCATACACATATACACAAAACAAACAAAAAGCAAACACACAAACAAAAAACTAAAGCTAGTACTTCTAGTTTGGTCATTATGTAAGCAGTTAATGTTTCCCTAATTTTGAAAGTTACTAAATTCAGAATGGAAATCTTTATGATAATTGATGTTCTAAGAATTCTCAAAATGTGAACAGAAATGTAAACATATCCTTTCGTGGACTTTGCAGCACAAAGTACACTCATTACTAAGCAGACCACATTTACAAAATTATTGTTCATTGTCAAAGAGACATTTATAGTCCCCAACTAAAGTCACCAATTAGCATGAACACCGTGAGTTATTCTCACTGAATTGATATGGTAATAGAAAACAAATAAGAAATTTTAATTAGTCTATGCAACATTGATGCTCAGAAATTTGTGCTCTCATCTTGGCTTTAACTGAAAACATGATGGGTAAGCCAGTTATCACCGACCTGCATGGACCCAGGTCCAGAAGCTCTGGTTAGGAACTAAGAGCAAACAAGCTTTGAACTTTCTACCCTGTGACTGCCGATAGCTCTGTGCCTCATCTAAGAATCACCCAGCATCATACAATGAAAACACAACTTCATGAATTTCTGTATGGTGGCTTTTAGAAGACAGAGTTAAATGTCAAATAAGAGCACTAATTGTCTAATTAATTCCAAATGGGCAAAAGATCTCGACATAAAACCAGATACACTGAACCTGATAGCAGAGAAAGCGGGGGAATAGACTGAACTCATTAGTACAGGAGACAACTTTCTGGTCAGAACACCTGTAGCGCAGGCATTAAGGTCAACCATTAATAAATGGGACCTTAGGAAACTGAAAGGCTACTGTCAATCAGGCAAAACAGCAGCCTACAGAATGGGAAAAGATTTTGACCAAGTCCACATCCAATCAAGGTCTAATATCCAAAATATATAAAGTACTCAATGGGATAGATATCAATAAAGCCAAAGCATCTGACTAAAAAGCGGGGTACAGATCTAAACAGAGAATTCTCAATATGGCTGAGAAACAAAGACATGTTTAACATGTCCCAACTATGAGAACAAGTCAGTCTCTGACCTGGGCCTGCTCTTGGGACTCTAGTTGCGCTGCCCTGACACGGTAGGTTTTGTTTCATCTTATTATAGTTTATGCTGCCGTGCATGATTTTTGTCTCCTAAAAACCCGTTCTTTTCTAATGTGAAACAGAAAGGGATTATACAGGACAGGAGGGGAGGAGAAACTGGGAAGAGCAGAAGCAGGAGAAACTATCGTCAGGATATATTGTGTGAAAAAAGAATCTATTCTCAATAAAAGAAAAGAATTAAATTAAAAAAGAAAAACCCGTGTGGATTTTACGTGGCACATCGTACCGTATAAAAAGCAAGGTGCCACATGTCCCCACCCTGTCCACTGACCCTTCACTGACAAGGGCCTACAGGCCAACTTTGCTCCAACCTGTCAGAAAGCAGTCCCAAAGAAGCCATCTGAATCTGCACAAGGACAGGTCCCTCCTTGTGCGCCCAACTATGAAAGCAGGTGGAATACAAGGCTCTGCATACTGAGGTAGGAAAAAATTCAGTTACTCAGAAGCTGAGGATGTGCTACAGTTGCTTCCGTGGAATGCCCCTGCACCGTAGCTTAAGGGGACACTGACAACGTGATTGTAGGCTGTTCTCTGTCACTGTGTTCTCTTCCAGACAGTGATAAAGAGAAAGAGCCCCTTGCTGTCTCCGCCCTGGAGCACAGAGCAGACCTGCTGAAGGAAAGGAATAGAGCTCCACCATTTTCTGCTAAGATCAAGAAACCTGTCCTCTGAGAGGAGTAAGTATCCACACCAGAGCAGGTGGTGGCATGTAGTAAGTTCATCCTCCGAAGTGCAGGAAACCGGAACCCAGGCAGCTCTAGCTGCCTACTACTGGAAAAGCGTATCACTTCGCTCCATCTGAACCCACAGACTCGGGCCTAAGACAGCACAAGGCTGACAGAACCCTTGCCTGTAACTGCAGAAACTGTTCTAAACAACAGAGAATCTCTTCAGCTAAGGGGTGGGGGGTGGGGGAAGAAACATGAAACTGGATCCCTTCTGAAGTCTTGGTACAAAAGCAACATCCAAAGCTGCTGCCAGGGAGAAACTTTGAGGGAAAACCTTCAGAAAATGATCTAGCGCCTACTCCCACAGTGTACTGGGTCAAAGGGGTGGGAGGATGGGGGATGGGCACTCTGAACGCTGACAACCGGACATGCGCCAAATGCCAAGCTCAGGTTGACTCATACTGCTTGGGACATCATCTGGGGGCACAGCCAGAGAGCCCGAAAGTTTCCAAAGAATTTTAACCAACTGAAATATTAATGTAAAAATGGAGAGAGGTAGTGGAGCTGGGGAGTCCAGAGGATAGAGGGGTGCAGTGCCAGGAGCGAGATGGCAAATCCAAGCGGAAGAGGGCGACGGTGGGCCAGCGGAGACATCTTAGGGGAGAGGAGCGAGGATTTTTAGGCATAAAGTGAAAGTATCAAAGCAAAATTTCAGTGAAATATTTTAAAATTTAGAAACCATCAAGTAAAACAAAACAAAAAGATCATCTCCAGATTTCGTATTCACTGTGACGCAAACAACTGACCCTCTAAACAGAATTGTTAACCGAGACTTGTGTTGAGGATGGAAGGTATGCTGTGACCAGTCTGACAGGATTAGCCCTGAAGCAAGACACACCCGAAGGAAAGGCGCGGTGTTGGCTGACACAGCGCTTCATCTAAAGCCAACGCTTAAAAAAAAAAAAGAAAAAAAAAAAAAGCTGTGTACAAAATTAGCCAACATCAGAAATGAAATGGTTCATTAAAATATTCCCTGTTACTTGCCCCTAACGGATGTCCTGCTTGATAAAGTGAAGGTCTCCACGTGGAAATAAACGTGTGTCGAGGGAAAGGACAAAATGGGGCTGCTCAGTGTGGTGGCCAAAGTAGACATCTTCCCAGACTTGGGAGAAACACTCACAGCTCCCTGTTTTAGCCCTGTTACAGACACTGAGTGTTTTCTCTTGAGCATTCCTTTCTCAGCGACTGGAATAATAGTATAGGTCAAAGGACAGACTAATGAATGATGGAGCTTTGACCTGAAGTCCCATGTCCTTAGGCACTGTTCCCTCCCTGGGGACATAGTCCTGCAGAGTCCCCACACTTTATCATAGCCCCTCTGCCTTCTCAGGACTGCAGAGACATTACTGAGAGTTTAGTTCATCCAGTCAGACTGTCATTATTCATTATTAAACACCTCCCAGAGCAGTTACTAATGCAGATAGAATTTGATTTATGCATCCAGGAATCTAGGAGGATAAGCCATTGTAGGGCAATCAACAAAATATCCTTTCAGAAGTCTCTTAACAGTGAAAGGGGGGAAAAAGCCACAATAAAACAGTGAAGTATTTAAATTTTGCATTAGAAAATATAATGCCAGCATTGAAAATATCCATCAATGGAGGTGATTTATCGAATAAAGGTTTGCATGCAAATTCCATGTCATTCTTTACTCGGAAAGAGCCATTATTTGTATGAAAATCATTGGGGGAATCTCATTATAGGGAAAAATACACTGGCAAAGCTGCATCTCGGGAACATAACTCTTGGCGGGAACGGGCATTAATCAGACTTCCTGTAAGTCTCAAACATTACGGAAATATTTCCCAGACTGCTTGGCTGTCTCGGGAGATCATTGAGAATAGTGGAGATATGGAGGTCCCCTTGAAGATGATGGGCATGCTGACCCAGAGTTAACATGCAGGCCGCCCTAAGGCCCTCAGAGGTCAGAGTTGGACTTGAGGCTGTGAGAGCTGGGGGTACCTTTCTGAAAGGGCTTAGCTGTTAGTTAGAACATTCTGTTGACACTGGGGGAACTGAATTTGTTTTATGTTCCTTGGGGGGGGGGAATGCTAAGGCTCCATTGTGTCTCTGGGAAACAGAGTAGGAGCACACAGAGTTAAAAAAATGACGACCTGAATAGTCTCAGATATACATCCTCCACCCCTTCTACATTCCCTGCAGTTTTCTCTTTATATCTGCTCATTCCTTCTTACCATCTGCCCATAGCTGCCCAAGGCCTGATTTCCACCCTTTAACACTTAGGGAGATGGGAAGAGACTCCATAAGACACAAGCAAAAATGCTTTTCACCTCAGTTCTTATCTGGTGCCCCGCCTCAGCAAAAGAGCTGTGGACAGAGATGTGTGCTGGTTAAGTGGGGTCTGACTTTACCAAGTCAAGCTCCAGGCGGCCCCTCTGGGCTCTGAGTTAACACACCCTGGAGTGATTAGCTGCTTATGGTGGGAGCCTCACAGACTGATACCTGTGGGACAGATGAGCCAGCAGGAGGTAGAGCGGAACAGAGGGAGCATGGATGGGGGCAGGGGTCTGTCCCTGTAGTCTCCCTTCCTTTTCTCCAACTGTATTATGCAAATAAATATTCCCAGGAAAATTCCTCTGAATTCTGTAATGAATATTCATGTCTCCTCATTTTGCTCCCCTTCTACCCATTTCCCCCTCCATGACCTATCCCAGTCCCCCAAATTATACACATATGTTAAATATTAAAACCTAAGATTTACATATACTTAAAACACACGTGTTCTGCTTGACTTTCAGGTCGAGGATACTTCACTTGGGATGACAGTTCTCAGTTTCGTCTACTTGCTACAAATACCATGGTTTTCACCCCCCCACCCCCGTGGCTGCGTTGTGCATGGCGGGTGTCAGGTATGAACTGTGGCACATTAGTCTGGAGATGTCTTGGAATTACCACCGACTGCTTATGTGCATAGGGACTCAGCTTCTTTGACCTCAGTGTCTGGAGTGGACAGGGACCTAATGACAATCTGTTTCTGTCCCCAGTCGAGTATGGCTCACAGTGAATGCTTCAATAGTAACTCTGATGAGAGTGAATTGGACAGTTTAGGAAAATTGTGTGATTTTTTTTTTTTTTTTTTTTTTTTTTTTTTTTTTTTTTTGTTCCTCTACACGTTGCTAGGAGCTGTTAATTGTAGTCTGGAAAATTGTTCACATTTACATTAACTGCAAATACATTAGCAGTTGGACCTGGGAAGATGTGCCAGTGGTTGAATGATCTATTTTGGTTGAACTGTTATGTGAATTAGCGAATTGTGTGACCAAGAATAAAAGAATCAAGGTTTGCATGAGTGTTTTTTTCTTTTCCTAGAGCTGGAGTAATCATGAGGCTGGTGAGCACAGGCACCCACAACCAGCTTTTATAGCCCATCCCCCTCCCTTCTGATCTGTGCCTTCTCCCCTGACAACTAATGTTAGAGGCTGAGGAATTGTCGAACTGGAAGGATGGCTAAGTGGTTAGGCACATTTGTTGCACTAAGAGCTGGTTTGCTTTTCAGATTTCTTGTCATGTGACTTACACCTGCCTGTAACTCCAGGGGATCCAATACTCTCCTCTGACCTCTCTAGGCACCAGGCATATAGCATTTTTAAATATTTTATTTAATAATCACACAATCAAATAATGTATTTTGATCAAATCTTCTCTCGATTCCTTCCTCCTCAATTACCCCCATTCACACCACT
Source organism: Micromys minutus (assembly GCF_963924665.1). Lineage (NCBI taxonomy): Eukaryota > Metazoa > Chordata > Mammalia > Rodentia > Muridae > Micromys > Micromys minutus. The sequence continues at coordinate 22,817,427 of NC_137965.1, read as the reverse complement.
GTCCCCCCTCCCATTTTCATGGTCTTTCTCCCTCTCCCTCTCCCCCTCCCCCTTCCTGTCTCCCTCCCCCTGTCCCTCTGCTGAGAACACTCACTGGTGCCCAGATGACCGTGGTTATGGAGATACCCTATATTGGAGCACTGGTAGCCATTTAGGGGCTGCATTCCTTAGGAAAACTGATTCTCCATCTCCCAGAAGGCATCATTGCCTCTTCTGAAAGGGCTAGCATTCCATGAGCCCCTCTATCCAGCTGCTGCCTGTCTTACTCTTGTGAGAGCCTTGCGCTCCCCATCACAATCACTGCAAATTCACACCTGCTAAGGTCCTGTCATGTCTAGTTTGTAGGGAGAGGCATGGGTGTCTCGATGGCACTGAGTGTGTTCATGAGGGTCAAGAGTAGAAGGTAGAGGGTCTTACCCTTTCTCTAATACACGATGTTTTCATTCCTTTTCTTTTGTAGGCTTTTATTAAAATGGAAGCCTTCAGGGAATATGGAAGAATGTTACTATAGTGGCCAACACAGACAGCAGCGTTCTCTCTACTTAGAAACTACAAGACTATTGTAGTAACTATCTGTAGTAACTGTTGATCCTCAGTAGCTACCCTTTCAAAGGAGAGAATTTCAACTCACTTAGAAGCTTTGTTGATAGAGGAAAAGAATTTCCAGATCTTCAGAAGAGGACAAGAACTGTTTGAAACAGCAGAAAGCTGGGGAGAGATGGACATCCAGTTGTCTGAAAGAGCCAACAAAGGAGAACTTTTCTGTGACTTTGCAGGCTACTAAAGATATCTGCACTACGACAGAATCTCCAGTTCCCCAGTCAGCATAAAAAATGATTTCATATAGATCTCAATTCTGTAAGCCCCTCTGATAAGCTACTGACATATTGGAGTATCTGTTGGCATCCTAGGGTCTTTCCCACATTCATCCCTTAGTAAAGACCTGGGCAGCTAAGTCTTTAATTTTCCAATTTCTAAAAGGAGGGAAAGCGAAACTTCATAGAACCCTGCTCCATTGGTTTCACATTTGACACGTTATATAAATTTGTTTACTACTGACAAATTGAAAGAGAACTATGTCTTAGTCTTGCCTGTTTTCTAAGCAGAACAGTGTGTCAAGGAAATACAGACATTGTCTGATCACTGCAGGGCTGAGTGTTAAAGAATAGTTTTAATCACACACAGATACACATAGACACAGACACACAGACACACACCTGTTAGTATGAAAAGCAAATCCATACAGAGAAACAGAATATGTCACCCCAAATGGGCATTGATATAAGTACCACTTAGAGTGGCCAAAAAGCTTGTGGAAAGCCCTCTTCCAAAGTCCCATGGGCCTAAAAACAGAGTGCAAATTCACAAATTCATGTTCAGCTCTGCAGCAGAACAATTTTTTTCCCAGTGGCACTAGACCTTAGTATCCCAGAAATAGTGCTTTACCAGCCCCTCCTTGCCTGCCCTCCTCGACCCTCCTTCCTATCCCTCTTCAACTTCCCTCCTTGCCCATGCTCCTTGCCTGTCCAAGTCTACCCTTGGTTTCCCATGCCTGTTCCTTCCTACAAGTCACCAACCCAAGACACGAGATCTGCTTTCCCCATCTTGTCACCTCTGTTCATCTTTCTGTTTTTTTCCTAAAGTGTCCAAGTTTAATCAGCCTTTGGAGCTCCTCATGCATGTTAAGAAACTTTTGCTGGCTTGTCTCATAGTGGTTTGTCCTCTTGTCATACATAGTTCACAGGGCCTGGAGGAGAAAATGCAAGGTGTATTACACAGATTTGTGTGTTTGAGTGTGTGTATGCATATTCCCTCATGAAGACCTGCACATGGGTGAGGGTGTCCATGCAGATGTGTGTACTTGTGTACAAAGAAGAGGATGGTTTTTGTATAGCTTTCTCCACTACCCTCTACCTAATAGAGTAATGAGACAGGGTCTGCCACTGAAGCTGGATCCCTTCAGTGAAACTAGCCTAGTTAACTAGATTTCCCCCAGGGAGGCCCTGGTTCCATATTCCTAGTGCTAGGACTACAGAGAAACCATTCTGCCTGTCCAAGAAGCATACAGCTCTGGGATCTCAAGTCTAGACCTCCAGGCATTGTTCCTGAGACATCTCCCCAGCCTTGCACCCACCTTTTCTCCTTCATCTTCTTCTAGGAAGGTAGTTTGTATTTCTCATTAGGCTACAGGTTGAGAACTGGGAACCGGAACAGGGTACACTTTGTATGTGAGCTGTCCTACAACCAATGTCGGGGAAACCGCTTTGCACGTTATACTGAAGAATCATTTCTGGCTGCTTCACAGAGAAGCGGTCTTCGTGGCCTTTATAGAAAGCTTTGCTGCCTCCCCCTCCACTGCATGGCTGAGATAAGTTTTAAATCCACACCTCTTTAATATTAATGGAATATTCATTAACACTTGAACACTCATTGTGTCCCCAGCTGTGCCTTGGACCCCTACGTCTGATGAGAATCTGGAGAGATAAGTGACATAAAACATCCCATTAGCAGCCTGTCAGGGGCTATCTCCCGTCCTTTCTATTATGCTACTTGCTGAGTGACCACAGAAACAACATGGCTTTCTTTTTTAATTACACTCAATTAATAGCAGTGGTGCCTAATGTAGTCGAAAAGAAAAGACTCAAGATGCTATCGGGCTAGTGAAAGGATATAGTTTTTCCTAATTTTTTTTTTCTTGGCACCTTCAATGAATAAGTGTGTTAAGGGTTCAATTGGTTTAATTATGCCAAACCAAATCTATAAGGAATATGGCAAATGCAATTAAAATGTAATCAGTTGATGTAGAGTAGATTCAATACAGTTTTCTCCGAATCAAATGAGCTTAAAAGTATGCTACTGGTATACTTGAGGCATAAATAAGTTTATTATTATTATAAATAAATAATGTGTGCAGTTGTAGTCCGGGTGTCAATTATGTGTGTGGATGTGTCATGTGACCACCTGGCTTAGGAAAGCCACTAAAATCAGAACTACCTGTCAAACGGTGATGTATCTTAAGGGGACATCTGAAAAACAAAAACCATAACAAAACAAAAAACCTGTTCCTTGCTCTGTGAAGCGTATTAACTTATATATACAGCAAACAATGTAAAAATATTTCTAAACTACCAAATTGAGATCTCAACTGTATATTTATTGATATGCTGATATTCATGAAGGCTAAATTTTTATTTTTGCTTTTAAGTTGAATTTCACATAGCTAGCTTGATATTATTTCTCATCATACAAATCATTGAGGCATTTATCTAAAGTGGAAAGTGCATAACTTGAAAGCATTAACCATAACTTCCTTAGTACTCACCTAATCATGGGTGCAATGATTATTCAATAATTACCTTGGGAATTTGATTACATTAAGACAGACATCACAACAGTTGGCATGTAATTGTTGATGATGACTGTGATGGCAATTATTTTTCCCCTTATTTTTATTGAGTTTTGAAAATAATTTTAAAAAGAAGATAGGAGTTGAGGCAATTAAAACACAAAGAAACAGAACAATAAGCCAGTGCCTTTTGTTCCTTATAGCTAATTCTCTCCATGGGCAGTCATCCATAAAACTTGGTTTGTTTCTCACCTAGCCTATAGGAGCCAGTGATTCTGCAAAGGGCCCATGGGATCTCCGGGAACATCTCTGCAAAGCACATGATGTCAGAACTGCTCTCACAACAATATTGAGACATCAGTTGCCTTTTTGAGGTATGGACATTTGAACAAAGCAATAGCCTGTGAATTGCTGGTGGCCGAGCAAAGTCAAGGAAAAGCCAACTGTGGGAGCAGGTATAGCAAACAGCACAGCCATCGTACTGGGAAGACATGCGGGTTCACTTAGCAAGATCTTTCTTGGAGCAGAAAGTATAATTAATATTGTTACATTTCAATCCTTGAGTGGTTGGGTTTTTTTTTTAAATAATGTTCCATTTGAGGAAATATGAATTGTCAATGTAGCACTGTTGGTACCAAGGCAGATTGATTGTCTCCAGGAAAACTCTTCATTTTTTAGCTATTTCACTTGCAAATTGAATAAAATAATTTTCTCCATTCCATATTGCTTTGTGTAAGAAGCTTCAACTGGAAAATTATAACCAGTGTGGCTTGAGTGTCCATAAACAGTTTGAAAAAAAACAACAACAAAACAAAAGCAAACTAGAAGGGAGGGTGTGAGCTGGAAAACCGGAAAAGCCCTAACCATTACTCATGGCAGATGGTAAGGGCAGAGGTTTCACATGACATATCTAAATGTGGGGAACATTCTACCTGCTGCTCAGTACAACAGCTTCCTGATCCTTTAAGTCCTAGGTTTGGAAGTTCTGTTTTACTGGATCTGCCCAACTCAGAAGACCAAATATCCCAAATGTCCATCACAAGATGTGAACATTGTCACATGAGCATCCTTTGCAAACAGCATTAAGCCTAGTGGGTTTTTTTTTTTTTTTTAATGCAATAGAATATGACAAATTATTAGGTTAAGAACCCAATTTAGAAACAAGGGAACAGAAAACATGTAACTTGAAAGAATGGACCCAGGAAATATTAAGACTCGAACATATCTCTTCAGTCTCCAATGAACTATAAGAGGCAATATCCAGCATCAGAAAATGGGGGCTAGAGAAGAGGGCTCTGTGGTAAAGAGCACCAGCTGCTCTTGCAGAAGACCTGGGTTTGGTTCCTCTAGCAACATGGGGCTCATAGCTGTCTCTACTCCAGTTCCACACCCTCCTCTGGCCTGTGTGCACACAATGCACAGAAAAACATGCAAGGAACACAGCCACACAAACACACAATAAAATAATAATGATAGTAACAGCAACAATAATAGTAATGATAATGAAAGAAGTGACTAAAATAAAGTGAAATAATCTCTCCAAAGTATATTATGAGAAAGGAGATACAGAAATGAATGGATAATACAAGTGAGTAATGGGAAGTCTTTTTTCTTTCTGTTTCTTATTGGTTATTTTGTTGATTTACATTTCAAATTTTAACCCCCTTCCAGGTTTCTCCTCTGAAAACTCCCCATTCCACCCCTTCCCCTGACTTCACAAGGGTGTCTTCCACCCACCAACCCACTCCTGCCCCACCTCCCTAGCATTTCCCTATGCTGGAGCATCAAGCCTCGAAAGGACCAAGAACTTCCCCTTCCATGAATGCCAGACAATGCCACGCTACATATGCAGCTGGAGCCATGGGTCTTTCCGTGTGTAATCTTTGTTTGCTGGTTTAGTCCCTGAGAGCTCTGCGGGGTTTGGTTAGTTAATATTGCTGTTTTACCCTTGTTGCAAACCCCTTCAGCTTGTTCAGTCCTTTCTCTAACTCCTCCTTTGGGGTCCCCCTGCTAAGTCTGATGGTTGGCTACAAGCATCCACATCTGTATTGGTAAGGCTCTGACAGAGCCTCTCAGGAGGCATTTATATCAGGCTCCTGTCAGCAAACACTTCCTGGCATCAGAAAGTGACTGGATTTGGTGGCTGCATATGGAATGGATCTCCAGGTGGGGCAGTCTCTAGATGGCCTTTCCTTCAGTCTTTGCTCCATTTTTGTCCCTGTATTTCCTTTAGACAGGAGCAATTCTGGATTAAAATTTTGTGAAGTGTAGGTGACCACACTAGCCCTATCCCTAAACCAGGTGTTGTGCCTAACCTGTCCATATGGTCTCTACAGGTTCTTGATCCCCTTTGTTGGGTATTTCAGCTAATTTCATCTCTGTTGAGTCCTGGGAGCCTCTTGCTCTTCTGGCATCTGGGACTTTCTGGTAGCTATCCCCAGTTCCCTATCTCCCATTGCCACACACCTCTGTTCAATTTCCTGACCACGGTACATCTCACCTGTCTTCTCCCACACCTAATCCTGCCCCACATTTTTTCCTCTCTTCTTTCTCTCTTCCTCCCAAGCCCCTCCCACCCTCAACCTCCCGTGATTATTTTGTTCCCCCCTCCAAGTAGGACTGAGACATCCACAGTTTGCAGCACAGGTCACCCCAGTTTCTATTCAGTTTATTGCCTAAATTTTAAAATTAAAATTTCGTTTTCAATTACAATATATGTGATATAAATTTGTAAAATTATTTCCACTTTTAAAACATAGGTACATTTAGACAAATTTTTGATTAAGGCCCCGAGATACAATATTCATTTTCTTATAGAAATTATTTAGAAAGATATTTCCTTTCCCTCTCTGCCCCTATTTTTATTTACCTCTTCTTGGCTAATCTAGCCTCATAATCATTTCATTAAAAAGTTAATACTTGGACTTGCTCATGCTCGCCGCAGGGGTCGGAGGTCCGGGCAAGCGTTTCCCCGGGCTGAAGGAGGAAGATGGCAGTGGAACCGCGCGTTACCGAAGAGGAAATTAAGAAGGAGCCAGAGAAGCCGATCGACCAAGAGAAGACCTGCCCGCTCTTGCTGCGGGTCTTCACAACCAACAACCGCCACCACCACCACCGAATGGACGAGTTCTCCCGCAGGAACGTGCCTTCGAGCGAGCTGCAGATCTACACCTTGAAAGAACTGACTGGTTTAGTAAAGGAAGTCTACCCAGGAGCCAGAAAGAAGGGCACACACTTGCATTTTGCAGTTGTTTTTATGGATCTTAAAAGACCTGGATATCGAGTTAAGGAGATTGGCAGCACCATGTCTGGCCGGAAGGGCACCGATGACTCCATGACCCTGCAGTCACAGAATTTCCAAGGAAGGGATTATCTGGACATAGCCATCCCACCTACAAACCCTCATAGGCTCACTATTTGAATATTGCTCTCCAGTTGGTGTTGCCTTTTGGGGAGGTTGAGTGGGTAGTGCATGGACTGGAGGAAGCGTGTCACTAGGGACTGGATTCTACAGCATGGATTCTTCTACTACTTCCTGTTTGCGTCGTTACTGCTGCCAATGTTGTTCCTCCATCATACACTCTTTTCCATTTGTAACTATAAATTAAATTCTCCTCCTTGGAGTTTAATCATAGTAACAGAAAAGTAACTGTACTCTAACTCTCTAGATTTTTATTTTCAGTGAGTCACAGGAAACTCTTTACCCCTGAGACAGTGTCAACTTCCTTCGGGACAGGGGAAGTTGTGAGTATCACCTGGAAGGGACCATTTGAGTTGTTCCAACTTCTAAGAGTGGCCTTGGTAGCATCTAGTTCATGAATGTTTATACTGTGATACTCTGCCCCTCACATGCTTGATCTCTCTGACTGACACACTATCTTTTGCATCTCATTTGGAGAACCTATGCTTATGTAACAAAGAACCCACATGAGGTGTCAACTTTTGTAATCTCCACACATGTATTTGAGGATACTAAGGAAGACTATTAAGAACCTTGTAGGTAACATCACACAGCTTTCAAGGAGGAAGAGGAAGAGAGAGAAGAGGAGGAGAGGAGAAGAAGGGAATGGAAGAAAAGAGAAACAAAGGAAGGATGAAGGGAAGAAGAAGAAGGGAAGAGGAGGAGGAGAAAGGAATAAAAAAATAGAAAAGAGAAAAATTAAGGGGTTGTCATTCTGCATTCTTATGTGACATTGTTCAATATCTGCAGGAATGTCTTCTTTTAACATGAACCTTCTTGATTCATGTCTCATCATATACAGAGGTGGTTTCATATGTAGAAACTTTTCTACAGGGACAATCAGCTCTGTAAGCTACCTGACAATGGGCTGATCATGAAACTAATATGTGTTCTCAAAGGCTGCTATATTCCTATTATTAAGATGGGAACTTCTGGAAGTTGCAGTTGTCAGCACCCTGAAGAGTGAGCTCCTCAGACAAATAATGGAGCAGAGGCATGTCTGACTCATACACTTAGGCAGTTGTCAAAAATATCTATTGATTGGCCATTTTAACTAGAATGCTTTGAGAACAACAAAATCAATGCTTTTATTTTTAAATCTGGTGTGTTCATGTGTGCGTGTGGTGTGTCTGTGTGTCTCACTTTGTGTACATGTTTCACAGTGCATATGTGGAGGTCAGAGGACAACCTCGAATGTTTGTCTTTGCCTTCAAATTTGACTGCAACAGGTCTCTTCAATTACTTCAAAATTGTGGATGCCAAGTAGGCTGACTCTGGAGCTTCAGAGAATTCTCCTGTCTAATTACCATCTCGGTGCAGATACCCTGGGGTTTACCCACGCATGTGTTCTGGGGATCAATTGTTGGGCAGGTACTTTACTCATTAAGCTACCTTTCCAGCCTACAAAAATCATCTTAAATAAGGTGAGAGTGATCACCTTTATCTTTTCCTTTAGATATATTTTTCTTCCATTATTGAATAAAGCCAATTTGCCAAGAGCCAGCCTCTACATTTGAGCAACTAGTTACAGCTAGAGCTATTGCTGTAATAGAGAGTGGATCAGCCTGCATGGAAGCAAATGCCATGTGAAAGCTTATTATTGTAACGAGTAATGGGTCTCAGCAAATCCAAGCTTATTATTGTAACGAGTAATGGGTCTCAGCCAATCCAAGCTTATTATTGTAATGAGTAATGGGTCTCATCCAATCCAAGCATCTGAACTTTTATCCAATCAGAGGGTAGCAACTCCCAACATATGATGATATAGGCAACAACACCAGCCCATCAGATGTTTTTCATATGATGTGTGTGTGTTCTACAAAGTTCGGGAGGGAGATTCCTGAACCACAGAATATTGAATTTCTGTCAGAATCTAGGGCTTTCTTTTTTGCTCAAATAACATCTCAAACTCATCTCAGATTTTTCTTTTAGTGAAACCATTTGATCTTCATAACTAAATCACAGCAGATTATTAAGGTTAGTGAATGAGAGTTATGTGTATGAGATGGTGGTCATGGCATAAAAGTAAATATGTATGGGAAAAGTAATTTCTCAATCATTATTTTCTTAATTCCTCTGATGTTAAAGATAAGATGTTGAACAGATAAATTACTACTCCTCCAGAGGAAACTTTTTGCTTTCTGTAGTGCTAAAAATGTGAAATTCCTCAGGGAGGTTGGCAAAAGCAAAGTTATTTTTACTGGTTAATAATGGAGGTGTGAATTATCCTAGTAACTACAGAAGTGGGATCGTGACTCACATACCCCACAGTCTCAAATAAAATGTTGAGAGAGATCTGTTACTGGGTAATGCAATATGGACGGTGATTACCTGCAATGCTGCTTTGGTACCCAGTCTAAATCCAACAAACATGGGGCAGATTTTACACAGGCTCAGTGTTAGCACAGGGTGTGTTGAGGTATTTCTTCTTCATAAACTTTCTGTGAAATTAATACCACTTCTTTAGATAATTCATACAATTTAACAAGGAAGTCATTGGAGACTATGAATTTTAATGAGAAGGACCTTAACTACAAATTCAATTTCGTTAATAGACACAGTGTTATCTCGTGTATTTCTTCTGAAATCAAATTTGTTAAGTGCAGACTCAAAGGAATTTGGCCATTTCATCTAAGCTTGTTAATTTCCTAGCACATGGTATTTTTAATGCTTTATTACCCCCTTAGGTGTCTATAGAATGTATGTTAAGTCATCTCTCCCATTCCTACAATGTGTCTTTCTTTACTCAGCTAGTAAGGTGTCAATTGGATTGATATTCTCGACACATGAGCTGTGGGCTTCATTGATTTTCTCTGTTGCTTCCCATTCTATATTTTATCCATCATTGAATCTTTATTGTTTCCTTCCCTCCTCCTGATTTCCTGTTTACTCTTTTAATGAATTTTCAATCACAAACTGAGGTTATCAGTTTGAAGTTTCTGTTCTTTTTTGAATCTATGTACATATTTAGTACTATAAATTTAATATTTGTCCTAAGTTTTTGTTGTCAAGCACACATTTTATACTTTTATTTTCACTCAAATCATTGTTTTTATTTCTTAATTAATTAGAAATGTTATTTACACGTTGAAACATCTGACACGTTACAAAAACTCGAGCACTGTTTTCTATTTTATTAGCATCACAATCAGAGAACATATTCTGAATATCTTTTAGGTTTAGTTACACTCTTCACAATATTATTCATATTAGTAACTATGCACCAGAGAATGATAGCTTTATGTGTTGGAGGGGAATTCTACACAAGTCACAAATTGAAGTTGAAAGTCATTTTCATTGCTTCTATATAATTCCTGAATTTCTATCTACTTGTGTCACTGTGGTGAGAGATGTCTCTGAGTAGATTCATCAACTGGAAGATTTTCTTCGCAGGTGCAATTATTTTCTTGGAAGATGCAAAAAGTGTTAGATAAGAGTTTAGGACCCATGCCTCCTTGTAATGTATTGGTCTCTTTCCATTCAGGAAATCCTCCTTTGCCATTGGTCATGTTTTATCCTGAAATCTGTGGTTTTTTTCTCTCAAGCTCCCTTCTGATTGGCCAGAGGTTTACCACCACATAGATTTCCAACTTCCACTCTTACTTGTGCTCATGATGCTTGAGGATTTTCTTTCGGCCACATGTGGTTGTAATTTCAGTCAGGAGTGGGGTGTCAAAAGCAGTACACACAGTAGGACTAGCATGTAGTTAGCTTTCTGGCTCCAGTCAGCTGCTGCCTTCCCGAATCTCATATTTGTTCCTGACTTTGTTTTGACCCTTCTGTTTTCTTCTGAGTGACTATTTTTATGATTTCACCTCATTTCCTTCACTGTTTTGTTAACTATAGTCCTTTTGTTTCTTAATTTATTCCATTAGGGGTTAACACAAAATATTAATCTGTTAGGTGGAGGTAAAATGGCACCATATCCATCTCTGGGAAGACCTCAGTGCACAATACTTCATTTCTTCTTTCTCGTCCTCCAAAACATTCTGTGTAATTGTCTTAAATCTGCTCACATTATTATTGCTTTTATTTAAATATCTAGTTATATTTTGAATTATTTAAATGATAAGAACAAATTTACATATCTATCTAAGTAGCTGCTATTTCTGGTCTCATTGTTTGTGCAGATGGATATTAATATTTGACATTTAAATGACTGCTGTTCACATTCCTTACATTGTGATTCTGCTGAGGGCGGATTGATTTGGCTTTGTATATCTGGGTAAGTTTTTCCCTTCGCTTTACAGAACTATTTTTATATGCTACCAAGGCCTAGGTTGATGGAACTTACCCTGTCATTCTTCCAAGATGTTGCTCCCCTGTCTTCTCACTTGCAAGGAATCTGGTGTTACTCTTAATTTTGAGTTTATCTTAAAAAAACTTGTTCATATTTTATTTATGTGGAGATGTATTATGGTGTGTGTGTATGTGTGTGTGTGTGTGTATGGGTGTGAGTGTGTAGTACATGTATGTATATTGGGTGTGTGTTCATGGTGTGTATGTGTATGACGAATATGTGTACGGAGTGTATTTGTGTGTGTATATGTGTGGTAGGTATATAAGGTGTATGTCTGTGTAGGGTGTATGTTTGTCTATATTTGTGCGTATTCATGATGTGTATGTGCATGGTATTTGTGAGTGTAAATTGTGTATGTATGGTATATATGTGTGTGCATGGTGTGTGTGTGTGTGTGTGTGTGTGTGTGTGTGTGTGTGTGTGTGTCTGTGATATGTGTGTGTTTAGAGCCTTGAATATGATTGGTCAGTGCTTTATTACATCCCAAGCCCAAGATGCCTTCACTCAAGTTGATGACATTGAGCAGGCATGTGCTTCAGGATTCTCTCCTTCAGATATTTATGTGATTGAGTATTATTTGGATTCTTTGAATTATGAGTTTCTATTTCTGCCATGTTTTGAATATTACTACTATTGATTTGTAAAATATTTTCCTTTCCCATTTTCCTGGAAATAGTCAAATAACATCTGCATATTCTGTTAATGTTTTCAGATTAATTTGTTGCCCTCATCCTGTGTGTTTTTCACATTTCTATTTTCATCTCTAGAGTTTTAACTTTTATCGTTAGTATCCCCAGTGTCTCCACTTAACATTGGTACATATGAAATAATATTCTGAGAACTGTCTTTTGAATCTTGCTTCTATGATTCATCTGGTGAGATCAAAACTAGTACTAGTCTATCCATCTCATCAAACTCTTCCATCTACACGATACCTTCATAACCCACTAAAGTAACATGGAGAAGTTTTCTATGGCTGAGGTGGCCACCCTCTCCTCCCACACATGTGTATGGCTGGATGCTGGTCTCATGAAGCCTTTGGGAAATGTTTCTCTAGATGTTGAATGCTTCTCCCACACAATTAAATACCTCTCAGCCATTAAAAATGAAGACGTCATGAATTTCACAGACAGAACTAGAATATATCATCCTGAGTAAGGTACCTAGACTTAAAAGGACATATTTGGTATGTTTTCACTTATATGTGGATATTAGCCATAAAGTACAGGATAACCATAATCAACAGACCCAAAGAAGCTAAATAATAACAGGAACTAAGGGGAGGTGACTGAATCTTTCTCAGAAGGGAAAACAAAATAGATATAGAGGCCAATGAAAGGAGGGAACTGGGTAGAAGAGGGGATGGGGAGGGAAGCAGGGCCTAAGGAAGTGTTAAATGTAGGAAGATCAAGGGAGAGAGAAGGAAGATCTGCTATGAGTTAGGGACATGCCAGAGACCTGGGATGGAAAGAGGGCCTAAAACAATGAGCTTCCTAGCAGTGGGGGATATGGACCCTGACCTGGTCACTTACTGTAGCCATGCAGGTCTTCCAGTGGAAGGATAAGAACAGCAACCCACCCACAAAGCCTTCGACCCAAATTGTGTTCTGCCTACAGGGTGTGCAGGGACAATGATAGTACAGGGTCTGAGGGAATTGTCGACCGATGAGTAGACCAAATTGAGATACATCCCATGGGCAAGAACCAGTCCCCAACATTATTAATGATACCCCATTGTGCTTGTAGACAGGAACCTAGCATAACTGTCCTCCGAAAGGCTCCACCCTGCAGCTAACAGAAATAAATGCAGAGACTCACAGCCAAACAATTGATGGAGCTTGGGTCGCCTTATAGAAAAATTAGGAGAAAGACTGAGGGACCCAAAGAAGACAGGGGCCCCACAGGAAAACCAACAGTCAACTAACCTGGACCCTCCAAAGAGCAAACACAGGTCATACCTAGGCCCCCTACAGATAAGCAGCTTGGTCTTCATGTGTGCCCCCAAAACAACTGGAGCTAGAACTGTCCCTGAACCTGTTGTCTGCCTGACTGTGGATCCTGTACCCCTAAATGGACTACCTTGTCTGGCCTCAGTGGGAGAGGATGTGCCTCGTCTTGCAGCAACTAATGTGTGAGGTGGGGAGGAGGATAGGATGAGGTGGGGGTGACAAGCGGTAGGGGGGGGCGTCACCTTCTAATGGGAGAGGACTTATGTGAGCGGGTACTGGGAGGAGAAGAAGGGCTTATATTGGGTTATGAAGTAAATAAATAAACTTAATAAAAAACGAATGAGATATTTGATAATGTTGGCATGTTAGAAAGGCTTACGTGTTATAGTGAAATTGAGGATGTATTTTCTAAGTTTAATATTTTTGAAATTGATAGGGGAGGGGGGAAAGGTTGTTGCAGGTAACCACGATTCTGAGTAAATTCCCAGGGTATGAAAGCGAAGTCAGACAAGCATGAAGCAGGCATATGGCTGTCCAAGGATACCTTACCTTTTGTCTAAGAGGGCTGGGGGAGACGGATTTTCTCTGTGTGTAGATTTCCTGAGAGTGGCCTCATTAAAGACAACAATGGCACAAAGAAACAGCCACACATTTTATACTTGATACTTAATTGAGGAAAAATCAAAAACAAACAAACAAACAAACAAAGCTACCTGGGGCTGTTCCAGCAGCATTGAGTTACTATTTGCACAGGGTAAGAAACGAAAATAAATGTTGTCTTTATCTAAGTTAGCAGAAAGGCTCACTTTTCTTTGCAGTAAGGACAGTAAACTCACAGAGCTTTTCCAGCAGGGCAGTGCTACTGATTACTGCAGAGAGGATTTTTAAAAATGGAGCATTTCATGCTGGAGAGATTGTTTGGGAAAGTGCATGCTGCACAAACATCAGACCTGACGGAAAAATCCCTGGCACCTGTCTGAAGAGCCACACATGGTTTCACGGGCTGTAACCCACAGAACTGTGGTGGTGGAGACAGGAGATCACTAGGGTTTGTTGGTCACCAACCTAGCTCCAGGAGCAGTGAGAGACCATGTCTCAGTGTCACTCAAGGTGATGACTGACAGAGAAAGAGACTTGACATCCTCATCTGATTCTCTGCATGCACACAGGGGCACATGTATGTTCATAGATGCAGACACACATACATGCTCACATACATAAAAATGCCCACACGCATACATTTTAAAAATAAGAAAACATTTGCACATGCAGTCTCAACACTGGTTCAGGCATCACCCTCTGCATATGAGCTAGAGGGTTGTCCCCATAGGGCAGAAGTTAGGCTTTGACATTGGAATAAAACATCCTACAATTGGTGAGTCTTGTAACAGAGAAGAGAATGGATTTAAATAATTCAAGAGGAACGCATAATTCTAGAGCTAATCAGCAAAGGAGCAGTTCAGTGACTAAGCCAACATTTGATTACAAACAATGAAGGAAACAAGGTACAGCCAGGGCTTAGAAAATTCACAGTAGAAAGGCCTCTTGCTGAAGCAGGTATAGTTCCAAAGCTCCTTAAACAACGCCAAGGAACATCAGATGATAATTTATAACATAGCGACTCAACATTGGCCTTTTCGAATCAAGCAGCTGTTTACCACATTTTCAAAACAAGCCACCGGTGTCCTGGAATAAGGCACAACTTGAGTGTCCAACCACGCTGTGCATTTTCATCTGAGAGGAAAGGATTGGAAATGTCAAGAGACACTGTTCAGGTGACCAACAAGAGTTCCAGTGTCTCCTAGACAGGGGCCATTAACCAAAAACAATATGGCATATTGGACACATGCTTTAGTTAGCTAAGGTAAAATTTAAACGTAGGTCAGTTAGAATTAGAAAACAGATCATGTATGCGAACAAGGTCAATGGTATCACTTGTCCTGTACAGAAGCCACCTCTGGGGGAGAGAGGCAAAGTAACAGACTAATGAGGTGATGTGGTGTGAGCAACACTAGGCCTTAAGATCATGTGCTTTCTTGTGGACTAGTGGTTCCTGTTAAATGCCCCCAGATGGTTTGAGATACATAATGTATTATTTTAGGGATAATGTTACTCCAACATGAGATGCTTAACTGAATTAAAGCTACATTCCTTTCATAACAAACTCAGCAAAATTCATATTTATTATTCTTAATCATATGCATGCACATGTGCATATGCCCATGCCTATATGAGTGTGTACATATGAGCAGGTGCCCTGTGTGGCCCAAAGAGGGAATTCGGTTCTCTGGAGCTAGAATGCAGACAGTTGTGAGCTGCCTGGTATGATTGCTGGGCACTGAACTTGTGTCCTCCGGAAGAGAGCAGCAGGTGTGCTGAGCCACAAAGCCAACATTCCAGCTCCAAGAGTTGGTTTTTCACTCTTAATATAATAGAATCCTAACAAGAAAAGGAGAGATGCCATTTATTCAAAGACCTAATCTTATGGATGAAGTAAATAAAACCCTGAAAGCCATCAACCACATACAATAAATATAGATACCAGGTACCAAATGAACACTTTATCCACTGAACCACAAATTTGTTCATCGAAGCCTTCGGGGAAAGAAATGGGGGGTGGGGGGCGGAGGCACACTTAGAGGGTTTGAAATTTCAACTCCAGCTACGACTCCGTGTTTCACCACTGAAATCTTACTTAGCCATGAAGCCCAGCCTAATTGCTCTTTACAACAAATCTTTACTATTTCTGCTACTTGTCTAAAGTCTGAAACTCATTCCACATTGCTGATAATGTTCCAAGACAAGATATTCCCTGACAAGTGCTTGTCAGAAAAGGGCCTGCTAGAACTACACCATGAGCCTTACGGTTTGTCACAACTACTGTACTCTGCCACAACAGCACACACACACACACACACACACAGAGAGAGAGAGAGAGAGAGAGAGAGAGAGAGAGAGAGAGAGAGAGGGAGAGAGAGAGAATCTAAAGGGATAAGATCTAAAAGGTGCTGAGCACCGACCCAAAGCTGCTCAAACACTTAGAGATTTGGATTCCCCACATTATCATGTGTAATAGCTTGTATATATTTTTTTAACCAACTACTTCACTGTATAAAAAGCTCACTTAGCTAGAGGGCTCTGCTAACAGCTGTAAATCAGAACTTGGACAGTGGCTGTCGGGTCCTGACCCCTGCTGTAGCAATATGGCTGTGGTGTTATTTAACACCACAGGGAAGGATGACCCCGAAACAGAATAGGGCCGGGTTCATAATGGACAAATTCAGTCACAGAGGTGGCCCTGAGTTCGAGCTAGAAAGCTTGGCCTTGCAGAAGCCCTATTATGTAAGAACGGAAGAATGAGTCCGCCCTTTCCTTAGGAGGTGGGTTTTTCTTCAACAAATGCAAGGCAAAAGACTCATTTTGGCTCTTCCTTTCTCTGCACAGCCAAATGTTAACTGAACCATAAGGAATTACACAGCCAGTTCCAAAGAGCATGAAGAGCATGTGGTTCCAAGTGAGAACCAAAACTAAACTAATACATACATATATATACATATATATATATATGTATATGTATATATATATACACACACATATACACACATATGCATATGTACATATGATCTACCTTCATATATATATATGTATATGCACATATATACATGAACTACACTCATATATATGTATGTTTACATACAGGCATATATATTTTTACATACATGTATATGAGTGTAGTTCTCATATATATACATATATGTACATATACATACATATACACACATACATATCAAACCTATTAAGTCTCCATCTTGGAGGTTACTGAGATGTTAGAGAGAGATTTGAAAGCCACAGTTATTCTCAAGAGATAAAATACATTCACATGCAATTAATTGGAAGAGATTTGTTATTCTAAGCTCTTAATATTTAAGAGCCTTGACTCGTACTCAGAAAAAAAATTCCATGATTTGCTATATGAGAAATGAGGAGGGGAGGGAGGAGAGGAACATGGTTCAAACTGCTGAATTCAATTTCCTCCCCGACACAGAAGTGTCTACAGTGCTGCACACTCTAATGGGACTTTTAACCATCTTCAGTTTTGTCAGAAAATGTTCTTCCTTTCTCTGTTTTAACTAGATGGCAGGGACCAATTAAATTAATGAGCCTCACAAAAAGTATTTCCCTTGGAAATGGCAGGCTGTATTAATGTTTTCACAGTGCAGTTTGGAGCTGTAAGCCTCATTGTTGAATGCCTATGTTGTAAGCAATACCTCCATGTATGATGACTGGTCACACCAAGGCATATATGAAGAAATGCAGTTGATGTTTTATTGCTGTTCACAATTTTGACATGTATGAAAAGTGTGGTACAGTTAAAGCGTCAGAAATGTGATTGGCAACATTATGTGACATCACTTAGTCAAATTAGTGAACTGTAAAAAGCACATTTTCTCAACTTATCATGAAGGTATTAAAAATGCTAAATGCATGTCTGTTCACATGGTTTCAATACTGCACACTTAGATAATGATCTAATTGACTGCTTAGTAGACTCCCTTGAATATTATATTTTGAGTTACCATACACTGAAGAATGAATATACATGTATTACATTATCCTTGCTCTATAAAAGAACAACAGATTAGTGGTAGGTATGTGCATAGGAACTGAAGTTATAACTAAGATCTTTAAGAGTATATTATTTTTTTCTCAATGCTACTTCAAATTTCTATTTATGTAGAAAAAAGAATATCAAATAAACATATGTATTTGTTTATGTGTAGCCTGTTCCAGCCAGATATCTTCTTTAAATGTTACTTTATAGCCCAGTAATCATATAGAATGATCTTGGGTTTGTATAACTAAGAACTATTTCTGATAGACTGATCTGATTAGAAAGTAATGTAGTATGTAATCTACCTGTTCTATTCTTCAGGTCTCCATTCTGGTAGCCTCGGAAATCTCTAGAGCTGCCGAGGCCAGTCTCAGCCTATTCTCCCAGCCCAATTCTATTCCCTTGGGAATCTCTGGCACAAGTGACAGCTTTAGACATCCATCATCCTTCATGAAACTGAGTAAATAATCCTACTTTCAAAACCTTCAGATTCAATTCCCTTTTCCTATGTTAGCTTACCACGCATCTGAATCACTGAACAGATCTGAAACTACTTGTAATCTGAACCCAAAGTACCAACCAGAACCTTAAAATGGACCAGTTTAAGTTTGAACCTGGATGCAAAACACAAAAACACAAACATGAATAACAAGGACAATATATCTCTTCAAGAAATCAGCACCTCTATTGAACTAGTCCCTGAACCCTACCCCCCGAAAAATCAATTTACCTGCAGCACAAAACAAGAATTTCAAAATAGCAACTATGAATATGCTCAAGGACCATAGAAACTATATATATAAATGTCTCAATGAAGATATAAAAACGTAATTTAACCAAGTGATATAATAACAAAGGAAAAGCCAAACAAAAATGAAATTCAGAAGGAAAACTCAGGAAGTAAAACAATAACCTCAAAGGAATGTGTCACCAACAGATTAAACGAAGGGTTCAGTTCTTGAAGACTTGGTAAAAGAAATGAGCAACTCAACCAAAGCAAATGGTAAATCTGAAAAATCTAGGTATAAAGCATCCAAGGATATCTGTTATACTCTAAAAATACCAAATCTATGAATAATAGTCAAAAACACAGAAAATACTTTTAAGAAAATCATAGAAGATAATTCCCCTAATCTAAAAGAAAGTGATGTTTATTGAGTTTTAAGAGGCTTATAGAAATAGTACAAAGACATGACCAAAAAATAAATTTCCCATAACACATACTATTCAAAACATGAAATCTACAAAACAATGAAAGAATATTAAACAATGCAAGGGAAAATATGAACTCACATACAATAAACTTATTGGTTACAATAACACTGACTGTTCCTTGAAGACTCTGAAAACCAGAAGTGCCTGGACTGGTGATCTGTAACCTCAAGAAAAGAGTAGATGCCAGCCTGGAATGTTATACCTACCAAAACTATCAGTCATAATTGAAAAAGAAAAAAAAAGCATTTCATTACAAAAACAAATCTCGACAATTTATGTTGACCATTATAGCTCTACAGAAGACACCAGAAGGAAATAATTAGTCTGAAGAAACTCAAGATAAAGCAAGGAATAAATAATCTTAGAGTTGACTGAAGAGAGAAAAATAACATTAATAATAAAACAACAATGAGAAAAAATAACAAACTCATAATCTCTGTTCACTAATAACCACAATTATTAATGATCCCAACTTATCAATAAAAATACATAGACTAAGAGATAAAATTAAAAAACAAAATTCATCTGTCTGCTGTCTCCCATGAAACACATCTCACTATCAAGCATGTATAGTACCTGAGGGTAAACATTGTTAAGAGGTATTCAAAGCAAAAGGAAACAAGAAGCAAGCAGACAAACCTAATTTATTATCTGGCAAAACAATTTAAATCAAAATTAATCAGAAAATATCAGGAATGTATTACATACTCATTGAAGAAATAAGACATAAAACAAATGGTTTACAATTCTAAACATTTATTCACAAAACACATGAGCATCCAATTTCATACTGCATTTAAATCACTGTATAATCCCAATACAGTTATAGTGGGTAACTTAAGTAATCTACTCTCATCAACAGATAAGTCAACCAGACAAAAACTAAGCAGAGACATTGCAGTGAGATATATCATAAATTAAATGAACCTAACAAACCTTTGTTGCAGGATATCTGAGCACACTCTGGACCACAAATTTTGCTGTTTACTGGAAATAACTGTTTCTAGTTGTAGTATGGCTCAGATCTAGAACATTCCTTTAATCCAAGAGCTTTCAGTTTGTAGATTAAATAAAGTCAACCCACAGTCAAGAGGTGAAGCAAGCAACCACTTAACAGAGAAAAAAAATATTAAAAAAACATAGAGAAAAAATATAGAATGTCAGGATGACAGATAGTTGAAGTAGACAGGAAGTAGAAGAGAGGAACATTCAATTTGAGGTGCTTTTGAGATACATGGAAAAGGAGAGTTTCTATTTGGATGTCAGATGAAGAGCAAGGTCAGCTGTGGTGCTTTCTCTGGGGTGACTTTCACCCCAGCTTCTGACTCCAAAGTCTATTAGTAAAATTGAACATTTTGGGTTTTTTAAATCAGCAGAACTCTATACAACTTTTCACCCAAAAACTAAAGAATATACCTTTTGCTCAGCATCCCATGGAACATTCTCCAAAGCTGACCACATATTAGAATACAAAAGTCTAAACACATGTAGGAAAATTAAAATAACTCTTTATATCCTTTCTAACCAGCAAAGAAAAAAGGTGAATATCACACACACACACACACTCACACACACACACACACACACACACACACACACACACACACACACACACACATATATATATATATATATCAGAAAATATTCAAAGTATAGAAGCTAAACAATTATTACTGAATGAAATCTGGGTAAAAGTAGAAATCAAAAGAGAAATTACAAACTTTGTAGTAGTAACATCATCTACAGAACACAATAAAAATGGTTCTAAGAGTAAAGTTCAGAGCACTAAGTGCCCACATAAAAGAACTAGACAGATAGTATATCAATAACTTCATACATTTAAAAATGTTATAAAACCAGAATAAACAACATCCCAAAAATGTAGTGAAAAGAATTAAATTTTGTGCTGAAATAAATGAAATAGAAAGAAAAGCAACTATACAAAGAATAACAAAATAGAACTTTAATAAAACCATACAAATAATGTATAAAATGGAAAGTTGGTGGTTAGGGGGAAAATAAAGACTGACAAACCACATTAGTCAAAACTAAGAGAAAGGAGAGAAGCAGATCAATACAATTTGAGATATGAAGGGAGACATTACAACAGATACCATGAAAATTCAGAGAATTACAAGGATGTACTTTAAAAATCTATAATCCCCCAAACTGAAGCACCCAAAGAAAATTGATGAATTTTTTGATGTATATATGACCTACTAAAGTTAAATCATGACAAAATAAACAAGTTAAACATACTTATAATCCTTAGTGGGATGGAAGTTCAATAAACATTTCCCAACAACAACAGCAACAACAAGCATAGAGATAGATGAATAAAGTACAAAATTTTACCATACCTTCAAAGAACTGACATCTACACTCTTCAAATTATTCTTCAAAAAAGGAACTTAAGGACAATTACTAAATTCTTTAATAGTAACAATTACCTTCCTAACATAACCACACATCAACAAGAAATTCATAGACCAGTCGCTCTCAGAACATAAATGCAAAATGCTCAAACAAAGGGTGGCACAGAGGATCTGGAAGGAGTTGATGGGAAACAACACATATTAAAAACTAGTATATGGAATTCCCAAAGAAGAAATTGAAAAAGAAGAGAAAACAGAATCCCTAATAAACTTTGCAAGAGCCTGGTGATGGGGCAATGGTGCAGCTTCAGTGTTCACAGAAAGTCCTTCTGCAGGAGAGGGGGACAAAAACATGAGCACTCTGTAAAGGTTGAATCACCTAGCACCATGAAGCCACATTCCAGACAGGAAGCCGAAGCATTTAAGAGAGGAAAAGAAAATCAGCAATTACATAAGCTGTGGGATCTGAGAATAAAACTGTATCACATCTTTACCCAGGTATCACTGAGAACCGTTAAGTAAAAATGGATCTGAAGGGAAACAGAACATAAAATCATGACTTCTTAAGAGAATCAAAATTATTTAGGACATCCTGCATACATGGGTTCCTCACAACACAAGGATTGTATCTTCATAGTACAACATTGAAGAAGATAATCTGTTTTTCACTCTGTAGAAGAACTTAAAACGAGCTTTGTGAGGGACCATGAAAGAGGCCCTCATAAAAATGGAGTTTACAATTTAATAGAAGTGAAAAACATCACTATGTACAAATCAAAAGGGCAAGAATGACACCTCAAAATGAATCTAGGAAAATTATAGTCACAGATACCCTTGATAAGGCAATCCCAGATACCTACCCCATGTTTGTGCTGTTGAAATAGAAGCAACTCCTCCGAGAGGACACACCCCCATTCCAGCTCCTGGGAATGTTTGAGAGCACCCAAAGAAGGGAAATAGGTGGATATTGGACTTTGCATATAAATTTGTTCATCATCTGTATCTTGTGTTATTTCCTTATGTCTTTGCACAAATGTCGAACGTTCTTGAGCAAGAAGTCTTTGGGATTTGGGGTTGTTTGGGAGTTTGTAATATTTGCATGTGCAAAACAAGCCATTTGGGGATTGGAATCCATACCGAAGCTGGGAAATTATGTGTGTTCCATATACTGAGTATACCCGAAGTCCAGCCAGAGATAACATCACCCGAGCATGTATATCCAGTACTCCAAGGGTGAGGGTCCTGAGCACAACTGAGGAACTACCTAGCTGTGCTACAGTGTAGAACCCAATCATTGAGTACTGTAGTTCTCCTGCTTCAGAGAAAGAGAAATGGAAGGGGGAAGGATTAAGAGAATAAGAGAGAGACAGAGACAGAGACAGACAAAGATACAGAGAGATAGAGAGAGACAAGGAGAGACACAGAGAGACAGACAGAGAGACACACAGAGAGATAGACAGACACTGGCTTTTATATGGGTGCTTAAGATCCAAACTCAGGGATCCTATGCTTATGTGACGAGAAATTTCCCAAGTCTTCCCTAACCCACTTCTGCTCTGAATTTTCAAACAAGGCAGCACCTTGTGTCTAGATAATAGCACAACATAACACTCCCCGTTTTTAAACATTAAAATTTTTTTGTTAAAAGCATGTTTTATTTTTCTCTTTTGTTATAACAACAGAAATGCTGCAGCTAGTAGCCTTATGCTTTTTGATATCTTTCAGCAGGAATCTTCTCAGGAAAATGATTTGGTGACTCAACATAAACTATAATTGTGGCTATAGGTTCTCATGTATGCTATTTATTAAATGGAGAATGTTCTACTTGGCTCCAAAATTTGGTACATTTTTAATTAAAGAGAGTGAAAAATAATTTTAGATAATTTCAAATTTTTCATATAAACTCAAAGTAGACAAAATAGTACTTTAAACATTTGAAGGTTAAATTGGGTCAGTAATGATGTCCACATTCCCATGAAACACATCCTGAACTGTGTTGGGACCAAAAGGTACACATTTATATAAATCTCAATTTTGCATTTAGTAACATTAGTTTTCTATAACATTATCACCATTTTATTATAGAATGATTTTTGTATGATAAAACAAATATATAGTTTGCACTTCCTGGTTATAATAAAGATTTATCAGACCATGGAAAATAGGTGCAAACACAAATCAAAGAAACAAACCAAAACAAATTTTTAAAAAAGAGAAGAAAAAAAAACATGAAAAAGGAAAGCAAGTGCAAGCTCACAAGTTGTTGCAGCTGTGAAAGGCACAAGAGGCAGAGGAAGTAGAGGCAGGGTGACCCTCAAGCTCTCCTGCCCGGAGCATAGCCTCCTATAACGCCTGGCACTCACAGGAGCCAGGGCTACTTGGAGCGATGTTTGGAGCCCATCCAAGGCCAATGAAAGAAGAGCCTGAATCCTGCAGGATGATCAGAAGGACCAGTCAAAGAACAAAGAGAGCCGAGCAGAGACTCCGAATCCAAGTATCAGAAGTTAAACCACTCTGAAATGTACCGTGTCCCACCCCTACCCACCCTCCCCCTACCTCACACAAAGAGTCAGGCAGCAACCCATCATTCAGAAAAACTGTCAGAGAGGAACACTGGAGTATTCGATCTTCAGTCTTTAGTCCATCTCTTTATGGATTCATTTTATTTTATCTAAGGACAAGTTTCATTTTATGGAAAGATCATCGCTAGATAACAGAGGTAGAGAAGTTGATGGAATTGGAAAACTCGTGTTGGGCAAACTGTTGTGACAAGAGAACTCCAGGCAACAGTTTCATCATCAGTCAGACAAGGAGCTAAAATCTGCTGAAAGGTTTCTGAATGCAAGCATCAGACAACACTCCACACTAACCTGACACAGAGACCAGCTGAAGCAGTGTGACACTGTCCTGTAGAAAGGATATAGAAAGAGCTTACTTTTAACACAGGGGATACATTTTATATGATATATCATGCAACTAGTGATCAAATATACAGAACAATATTTGTTTGAATTATGTGTAATATTTGATTGTGCATGTGTGCATACGTGTGTGTGTGTGTGTGTGTGTGTGTGTGTGTGTGTGTGTGTGTGCTTATGAGTGTGTGTACATACCTGTGAGGGTGTGTGCCCATGGAGGCCAGGAGAGGGTGCCAGATCACCTGAAGTTGGAGCCTGCTGACTTAGTTGGATCCTGCTGACTTAGGTGCTTATAACCTAATTCTGTCACCAGCAAGACTAGTACTGGTAACTACTAAGCTATTTCTCCAGTCCCAAATGTTTTGCTTTTGAAAACAATAAAAAAATATTTTAAAGTAAATAAAAAACAAAAAGATCATTGGTGGTTAACAATTAATTTCACTGGTTTGGATTCTGGTTTTAAAAAATGTTGGGCGCCATTAAATATAGGAAACTCTTCAATGTATTTATTGATTGTTATGCAATAATGTCTCTCACACACACAATTTAGTGAAAGACACATGCTGTGTAGTGAAGTTAAATATGCCTGACTGAGCTTCAAATTTGGAGATACACTGGGGAAGTACAGGATATGTAGAACATTTCAGAAAACAGAACTAGCAAATTGAGACACAGTCCCATACTTCATGAACATGGAAAAAAAAATTGCGTAAATCTTCACTTTGGCAAACCTAGGATATTTTATTTTGGTGC
This sequence comes from Micromys minutus, assembly GCF_963924665.1. NCBI lineage: Eukaryota > Metazoa > Chordata > Mammalia > Rodentia > Muridae > Micromys > Micromys minutus. Next base: position 22,792,499 of record NC_137965.1, on the reverse strand, counting down.
AGAAAATAATTTTACGGGTACCAACATGAAACAGAGATAGGGCTTACAATAAGAGACTTGGGTATATATTTCAAGTATAAGGGTTAAGACAATGATTCTCAACCTCTCAGTCACAACCCCTTCAGAGAACTGAACAACACTTTCACAGGCGCTGCCTAAGACCATTGGAAATCCAGATGTTTACATTACAATTCATAAAAGCAGCAAAATTACAGTTAGGAAGTAGCAATGAAAATGTCATGGCGGAAGAACACCTCAATACGAGGAACTGTGTTAAAGGTTCACAGTGTGAAAAGGTTGAAAAGTGGTGGGTTGAGTAAGAGGGGGAAGTAAGACATTAGGGTCAGCAGGACAGGCTTTCAAGGGAGCGCTGCTGAGTATCTTCTGTACTGTTTTAATGGCTCGAAATCATCAACTCAAAATCGCTGAGAAAAAAAAGTTCTTTTCTCTCACCTTTTGATAAGTGTGATCAGAGGATCACTTCAGGAGTGTCCTAGACGGAATTAAACTCTGATAAGGTAAAACCAGGAGCCCCTTGAGTTGCACAAGGGATTTAGGAACATATCCTTTCTCAGTAAATGGGGCTTCTGATGAGCTTCATAGAGAGTATAGATTTAGTGGTGAGAATGAAGAAAGGCCTTAAGCAAATATTGCCGGTCTTATTGGAATTCTTGATTCTTAGCTGACTTCAATCAAGCAACTAAGTAGGGGTTTTCTGTTTCTTCCCTGTGTCTCCACAATTTTCTCTAGCTTCTGTACTACTTCAATAATATTCAAGAAAGGAAAGAAGAGTTGAGTGTGTGATTGACCCTGTATATCACTATTTCTACCCAGGAGTGGACCTCATGGGTCCTTATAAATTTATACATACACGGGTAATAACTTCTGGAGGATACGGCCCACTTTCTAGAGTCTTTTCATGGAGGACTGCGGCTCATCAGAGGCACCCAGAGCTCCTGCCATGTTTCTGCATATAGGGTCTCAGCAAGGGTCCTAGCTTGAACAGGCTTCTCACTCTCTCTTAGCGGGCAGCTCTGATGTGCACTCCAATCCCAGATTTCTGAGAACATGGACTATCCTCGTGGTTCAATCACAATGACGGTGAGTGAAGCATCTATCCTGTTAGATACTCTCCATTTCCCATGGGACTCCTTTCTCCAAATGGGCATCAGGAGTATATCATGCCTGTCCCTTAATTTGAAAGCCAGAAGAGAGAAAGAAATTAATGCAAATTTTTCTCTGCCTCATACAGTTTGCTTTACTTTTGGTAACTTGAGTTTACCCTAAAATACATCTCTGTAGGAGCTAGAAAGATAGCTCAGTGGTTAAGAACAGTAGTTGCTTGCACTATATGGGTTATGGTCTCAGGTACACACCTGTGTGCTGAAAATATATGGAATTAAAACCACATTTTAAAATATTTTTAAAATATGTTCCTTTACTGCCATGTCATGAAGGTTTCATGTGTGTTTGTGTGTGTGTATATGTGTTCATGTGTATATTTATATGTATGAATGTCTGTGGGTCTCTGTGTGAGTACATCTATTTGTTTGTGTGATTGTGTTCTGGTGTATGTGAATGTATGTCTGTGGATCTGTGTGTGTGTGTGTGTGTGTGTGTGTGTGTGTGTGTTTGTGTGCATGTATATCTGTGGATCTGTGTGTGTGCATTCATGTGTATATGTTTGTGTGCATGACTGTGGATCTGTATGTGTGTCTGTGTGTGTGTCTGTGTCTTTAACCTTCCATGTACATAGATTGTTAGAGAAGTCCATACTAATGTTCAGAATAATGGTGTTTCAAAAAGTACAATCCCCCAAGCATGTCAACCTTCTGAATTAATTTTTCACACACACACACACACACACACACACACACACACACACACACACTTATATCTGGTGTCAGCCCAGAGATGAATAGAAACAACATCGTCTGTTTTGTTTTATCTGTCACAACGTTCTTGATATAAGATGAAATGCTGGTCACCAGATGGATTCTATTACTGACTACATTCTAGGTATTCTTGAGCCATAATCAAATCTCCCAGGGTTTCATTTCATTCAACATTAAATGGAGGAATTAACATGAAACTCATATTGATAAGGGAAATGGACTCCCTGGGTAGCCCTGTCAATAGCTAAGCAAAGAGAAAAATAAAACACCAAAGGGCACTTCACTTTTGCCTGTTCACTGAAGTCAAACCAGGTCCATGAAGGCATGAAATTATGGCAGTCCAGACAGATAAAAATGGACCCATGAGACAGACATATCAAAACCCAGAGCTCTGGAGCCATCCAGAGGGCTAAGAAGGGAAGGATGTAAGATCTAGGAAATCTACCCAGGCTAAATGGAGAGACAGGACAGGCTCTGTCTAAGGAAAAAAAAGCAAAAAAAAAAAAAAAAAAAAAAATTTAAATGGATTAGTGCTTGCAGGGGGTTGATGATACATTTATAGCTTGAGTCTCACTAGCAAACACCCCTGATATCATTGAATGACCCCAAATTACAAGAAAATAGTTAAGCAATAGCACCAAGCCATGTCTTCTACTGCCTACTGAGGCATAAGATTGGGAAGAGACCCATGAGAAAGCTAAGTCTCTGGGCCTTTCAACTCCAGATAAACAGAATCCAAGTGTCCAGTAAAATGTTAATGAGTTCTAATCAGCATAGAGGCAATGGGACTAAATAAATTTGCAAGTTCTGGCTGAGCAATACAAAGGAACTCTTCAGCAAAGACTCTCACAGACTATTTAGTGGGCTGCTCATGATAACTCCCCAAAGTTTCCCAAACCCATTTAACTTGGGAATATTTTTTCTAATTCAGAGTCCCCATTAGCACGGACATTTGTGTATGGGCGCCTCTCAATTTGGAAAACAGTGGTGTAGGTCTATTTACATTTGAATAGGAGCCTGTAGACAGCTTCCATTCTGTCTGTTTGGCACTAAAACCCAAGGAAGCTGACTCCTGACAGGAAAGAGCATAGAAAGACCAGTGTGCAGGCTTGGGCAGAAAATCTCCACATTAGTGAGCATGTTCCCAGATCATTAGAACTGACAGTGTTCTGGTCATTTATGCTCAGTGTTCAGATCTGCAAAGAGCCAAGTAGTCCCATGGGAAGTCACTGCTCAGAGAGACAACTGAGAAGGGAACTGAGCATGGAGAAGGCAATAGGTGAGGGACACTGCAGGTGTCCATGTAGGTGGGGAACCACAAAAATAAATAAATAAATAAATAAATAAATAAATAAATAAATAAATAATACGAATGAAAACCAGGTTCAGATTGACCTCATCAACCTGGATTAGTCTTCAGGGAGTCTAATGCCAAGTAGTTCATTGCTGGCATAGTTAAAACACAGTATCATTTGGGAAAAGCAACAATCAGTCCAGTTCTAGGTGTACAATAAAAACTTAAGGTGTGACTACATAGCAACTCCTTTACAAAGTACATACAACATGAAGGTGAGTTCTATAGCTTAAAGAGCTAGTATCTACTGAGGTCTATACTAAGACAGCACAGAGGTCACCAGACAATAAAGTACATGAGATATCTCCCTGAAGGGATAGGTAATGGTCTGGAGATGAAAGAGCCTATGACAATCATTTTGGGAAATTTGGGTGAGGTCTGCCTCTACAGGTAACAAACAGGTCACTGGGTCATTAATAAAATCACTCCTAGTTGTCTGGGCAGGAATAGGTATTTTATCTTCTCCACTGTGAAAAGGTCCTAAGGTCCTGTGTGTTTAAAATTCCTAGATTCCCAAGTAATCTGTAGGCACAAAGACTTTTGTTCCCCTTACAAGTAGAGACAAGGGCCTTGGGCACAAATGACAGAGAGAGGTGGGCACACTCTACAGCCTCATTGGTGATCTGTGGCTCCTGGCTATCAATCTACTTAGCCTGCATTAATCCCTGGCCACTTGGCTGTGGAACAGAGGAGGAGTGAGGGAAACAGAAGTAAGAAGAGGACAGAAGGAAGGAGGGAGGGAGGAAGGAAGGAGAAGAGAGAGGGGGATAGAGGGACAGAATTAAATTTGTGCACCAGGAAACACTAAGAGCTTGGTGTTGTAATCTTTTGCTGAGAGATGAAACAGTGCACAGAGGACAAAGACAATCAGGACAAGGACAAGAACCTGATAGCAGAGCGACTTCAGGAAACTGGAGAGGTCAGGTGTCTACTGAAGAGAAGGATGTGGAAGGTTGTTCACAAAGCAGGCATCATTATGGCCAGTGGTCCCTAAAGAACACATGGAAATGGCTAGGGTTGAGGGGAAGACAGGAGGAATAAAAATGAAATCTCTCACAAAACCTCAAGTAAGCTCATCATTTGTAAGTGAACTGAGTACTATTGCTATGTGAAAGTTGCACACACACACACACACATACCCAGCCTTCATAAAAAGAATAAATAGAAAGACCTGATGACTAGAAAAAAATGCAGCAGCTATAAAATTTTCAGTATCCTGATAACTTTGTTAAATGCAAGGGTTCCTTAAAAGAAAATTATCATACTTCATCACAGCTCATATTAACATAGCTGATTAATAGATGTGCTGTATTACCCAGGATTCTATCATAAGCATGTTTGCTCAACCCGATCACCCACTACTCCAACAACAATTTCTGCAATTTAGCAAGCTGAACAAATGGCTACCATTAGCTAGTTTTTCCCAGAGAAGAGAGATAAGAAAGCATCATGGTGGATATGACCAAGGAATATGTTTCCTTCCTGTGGTTTCAATGTCTCTCTCTCTCTCTCTCTCTCTCTCTCTCTCTCTCTCTCTCTCTCTCTCTCTCTCTCTCTCTCTCTCTCTCTCTCTCTGAACTCCTAATATGATTGATGTTCCTTAATTTTTTAGCCTGTTTTTGTTTGTTTTTCTCAACAGGATGACTGAGCTTTGGGGGAACCCATAGACTCACTTTCAATACTTCAGATTTTCAATTACTGTCATATTTTTTACTACTTAGTGCTCTACCTACTAATTCTACTCACTGTATTTTGGGGGTGAGGCAGGGACCAAGGTGTGCTGAAATAGGGACTCATGTAGCCCAGGCTGGCCCCAAACTCTTTATGTAGCTTTAGATGACCTTGAATTCCTGATACTTTTATCTAAAACCTGAGTGCTAGACTTACACTTGTGCAGCACACACCTGGCTTAACCCTTGTATCTTTTATGAGCAAGTGGCTGTCACTATAGTCACATTTGTTTTCTATCGTATGATCCTGAAGATACTACTATTTAGTATGTTTCTAGCTGAGCCTTCATACGGAGAGGGCTGGAATCTCCTTTGGAATTTCATGACAAGGCAGTCACATTTCTACACACACAGCTTTGGATCCTGTCACCCTGGGGAACAAAGGTCTATATAAAATATGACAGGGACGGCGATGTTCAAGTTGCACCCCTTATCTTTTTCCACGTTGAAAGGTGTGTCTTCTTGTGTTGCTATTGACATGCATGAAAGTGTACAGTGAATAATGTAGGTTTGTTTTTGTCATAACAACAACTTTTCAGCATCGTTTATACCCTTGCTTTGTCTGTGCTGAGAACAGCAGAGCTACACCAGGTCAAGCAGCTTAGCACTTGTAGAGAACTTTCCAAATCATTTCCAATCTGTCTCTGATTTACACCCAGATCTTGCATAAGAATATGATGCATTATTTTGTAGATTTTTTTCTAGAAATTGTTTTAATCACATATAAGGCTCACACTGTATTTCTACTTTATGAGATGATATAGCTCTTTATAGAAACCACATCTTCCTTTCAAAGTTTATTGAGTCATTTCTTTTCTTTTGTTCCATTATGTTGACCGGATGCTCAAAATTCATGTTAGAAAGATGTAATAATAAAGGAAAATCAGTGATATCCCTGGCTGTTAGAGGCTGGATAGCATCTCACCATCAGAAAAGATATTTATGTAGAACCTTTATGTGATTGCCATCACTACCTGGAAGTTTCCCTCCATTCTTAAGTTACAAGGAGCTTTTTGCTTTGTTTTAAATTACATTTGGGTACTGTAATATATTTGTATGAACTGGCTATACTTTGTGTGATAGTTTGCACATGCTCAGCCCAGGGAGTAGCACTATTAGAGGATGTGGCCTTGTTGGAGTAGGTGTGCCACTGTAGGTCTGGGCTATAAAACCCTCATCCTAGCTGCCTGGAAGTCAGTATTCTATTGGCAGCCTTCAGATGAAGATGTAGAACTCTCAGCTCCTTCTGCACCATGCCTACATGGATGCTGCCATGATCCTGCCTTTTAATAATGGACTGAATCTCTGAACCTGTAAGCCAACTCCAATTAACTGTTATAGTTTATAAGACTTACCCTGGTCATGGTATCTGTTCACAGCAGTAAAACCCTAAGACACTTTGTTAGTCTGTTTTCTAAAATTGAGCCAACCTGTTATTTTTGTAATATTCCAAATTTGGTATGTGTGTTTAATACATGTGGATTTTATTTACTTAGTTATCTGTTCCCATACCGAATAACCCCAGCACTCATACATGCACACATATATGTGAATGTGCCTATAATCATACATGTATAGATGTGTTCACACACATTCATACATGTATATCTATTCATACACACATGCTCATAAGCACATGAACAAATCCACACATTGATATTCATGCATATACATATATACACCTGCATACATATGCACATACATACACACATTATGTGTATGCACTTGTACAATCATGCATGAGCATACACATGAATGTATATGAATATGCTTGAACACAGGTATACAATTATGCTCATGTGCATGTACATACAAATACACATATATAGGTACATGTATATGTGCATATCCTCATGCTTGTACCCCATCTAAATATATTCATATGTACAAACATTTTCTCATATATGGCCCTATATACACACTCAAACTTGTATGTGTATATACATGTAGATATGTATATATGTATATATATATACATATACATATATATATATAACTTATCTTCAAATGTGTGCATGTACACTTGCACATACATGCCATTCCTACATATTATAAATTCCTCATTTGTGCTTATTTCAAAATTTCCCTTTCGACTTATTTATTATTTATCTCTACTATGACTCTTCTGGGGCAATTTTTCTTATGTCAAAGCATATCCTTTCAAAGCATAGCATATTATCAATGAAGGACAAGTTTAATTTTCCATTAGGTTTGTGGTGATTTGATTATGGATGAACCCATAGGATCCTATATTTGCATTTGTAATCCCCAGCTGGTGAACTGATGGAAGAATTAGGAGAATTGCCATATTGGAGTGGGTGTGTCTTTATTAGAGTAGGTGTGTCATTGTTGGGGGAAGTGGATGTATCCTTGCTGTAGTAAGTAGGTATGTCTTTGTTGGAAAAGGTAGGTATGTCCTTGTTGAAGTAGGTTAGGTGTGTGTGTCCTCATTGAAATAGTTGTGTCCTTAATGAAGTAGGTAGGAGTGTCCTTATTGGAGTAGGTATGTTCTTGGAGTGAGTGAGTCCTTATTACAGTAGATATGTCCTTGTTGGAGTGAGTGCCCCATTGAAGTAGGTGTGTCCTTGTTGAAGTAGGTAGGTGTGTCCTTATTGGAGTAGGTGTGTCCTTGTAGGAGTGTGTCCTTGTTGGAGTAGGTGTCCTTACTAGGGATGGCCTATAACATTTCAAGTACCCATGCCAGGCCCAATGTCTCACTCACTCTCTCTCTCTCCTGCCTGTGGATCGGAATACAAGGTTCTCAGCTACTCCTCCAGCGCCATGTCTGTCTGCCTCCCCCCAGACCCCACCATTGTGACAATGGACTAAGCCTCTGAGACTGTAAGCAAGCCCCTAATTAAATGCTGTCTTTGAAAGAATTGCTTGGTCATGATATCTCTATACAACAGAACACTAACACAATGTTTTTGTTGGAAAGTGGCTTTGTTTTCACGGCCAAGAAGTGGATTTACTTAGCTTATGCTGCTCAATTATAACGTGTTCTTCTGGCAGGCCCCCTCTCTCCTGCTGCCATTGCTTCGATTTGCTATGGCTGTCAGTGGCTGTTAGGCAAGCAGTCTTCAAAGGGTCTTACCATCACTCACTTCCCTTTGTTTGCTACTTGACGATTGAATCTTCAAAAGCTGCATATTGCAAATATGTGCTTCGATTTCATAGAAATGATATTTTTGGCTTTTCTTCTCCCATCCTCCTTATGTCTCCTGTTTCTGGTTGGCTACAAGTCATAGTTATTCTAGCAACCATGTCACACATATGGTCCCTCTATCTTTTCTGCCTCAGGTTTGTTCCAAGAGGTTCCACCTAATTGTTTATTAACTACAGCTGGTCACTAATGGCATAATCTATTGCTTATTTTCTTCAATTTTCACCTTTTTCTTTCTGAATATTTAGCTCTATTCTCTGTTGAATAATCCCAGTGTCTGCAATGTATTCCCTTCAATGGCTGTCAGTCCTACATATGGTAATGTGGTGCAGAGGGTTCTGTACCCCAACACCACTAGCTGCAAAGGGCATTTGTAAATGTCAGAGAGCGAAGAGAAACAATCCTGTTTTTTTTTTTAATCTGGTAAGTTTAGATGCTACAAACTTTATTTTCTCTGCCACAGTTAAAAAGACCCTATCAATTAATTTAAGAACATTATTTATGAAGTGCTGACTTCCTACTAAGTTAGTTAATATAAATTATTTGACTATAATATCCATAGCAGGTATGTTTTATATATTTTCGTACATGATTTTTTTTCGAAGACAAGAAGATTCTAGAGATATGGTTTTCATATTTAACTTTTTCATTCTTCATCAATCTTAACACACGTTTGTTATGCTACCACAGAGAGTGTTCTGGAAGAAATGGTAGTTTGAGTCTAATCACAAAAGGGCTCCAATGAAGTGTCAGGCCTCCATCTGATCACAGATAGATCTTTATCTCTCAGTACCATTGGGGATAAAACAACCATTTTGTTGCAGATAATAATTAAACCAACATCCTTTAGGAATGTATTTCATAAAACGATGCAGACCATAGAGATATATGGTATCCATCTTCAGAAGGAAAGCTGGTTTTCCTCTCTACACAGATCCCAGGGGAAGATGGAAGACCCATCCATGCAGGGATCAGGGCAGAGGCTTGTGGGCAAGGGCAGCTGAATTTTTTCCACTTTGAACCCCTCTTTCAATTGGATTACTAAGTAGGAAGTCCTTTGATGTGAGATGGCCTTTATCAAAGGGATAGAACTTCGCTCAGTTGATTCTTTCTTATACTTTATATTCAGAGTCTCCTTCACATTCTGCTTACTTGGTGCCTGGTTGCCATCTGGGCCACCACTGACAAAGGAATGTGGACAAACCTTTCCTCCTTTTAATCTATCCTCAAGTAGATAGATATCCATAGGAGTGAGATATAAACCTCCACTATCATGTTCTGGTACCATGTTGTCCCTTGCCACCAGTGACACAAAGGAACAGAAGAGATCAACTGTGGACTGAAACCTCTGAACCATGAGCCAAAATAGCCTTCTTTCCATTTTATCTTATTGTCTGCCTTTTATTACATAATGGAAAGACTAACTTTTTTTTTTTTTTGTGAGAGCCACACAAAATAATGCATCTATCTGTGAATACCAGTGAACTTGGGAGTAGTGACGTAACTCCAAGTAGAGAATTGGTTTCCTGAACTCTCCATAAAATGGAAAGTCCCTTGGGTTTCCTAACATTGCTGTTCTGAGAAGTTCTGTCTAAGATCTCAAGCAAATGAGAAGAGTGGTCTCCTAGGTAAAAGAAAAGTTGGAAAATCACATATAGACCTTGTTCAGATTATCGGTGCAGAGGATTCTACACCCCCACACTGCCAGCTACCAAGGGCACTTGTAGATGTCTGATCGCAGAGACAGCCAACTCTGACAGCGTCCCCAGAATGTAGTCATGTTAGAGATCTGGGCTTCTCAGAGATTGTATACGACTGTACCCTGTGGTGAGCAGTATTGGGCTGAAGGTTGAATTATGTGATTTCATGACTTTTACTTTAAGTAGCTTCTGCTATTTGGAAAAGAAACTAGAATATCCAGATGAGGGCGATATTGAGGAAAAAGAACACTTACTATCCTGTGCCCTAGATACAATAAATGTTGGTCATCTGATGTGTTACCTTCACTGTTATATTCATTTGTCAATAAATTCAAATATCCTGACATAACTCTCATCTATGTATCTACCTATCATCTCTATTAAAAAGATAAGATCAAACATGGCTTACACACCCTGTTGTCTGACAGATTCGTTTTGGGTTGGTTTTGAGACCGGCTCTTGTTACATAGAAGAACCTGATTGGAAGACTATGATATGGCTCAAGCTACCCTGAATAGCGAAATCCCCCTGCCTCAACCTCCTAGGTGATAAGATTATAGAAAGTGCCACACGCTGGCAGGTAGTCTTAGGTTCTGTTGTTGCTGCTGATGCTGTTTAATCTAAAATGCATGACACATAGGTACTGCATTTATGGAAATGTATCCACACATTTCTTCTCATTGTGGATAATGCATGGCATTATTTAAGACACACCCCAATATTTGGAAACTATCCACCTCTCTGTAGTGCTGAGTTTCCTCATGGAGTTCTCTGCTTCCCTGAAGCGTGGCTTCCAGACTCCCAGAAGAAGTATCTGAGAGGGATGGTGACCCCAGTTGATAACCTCAGCTCAAAAGCAGCCTCTTGTTTGTCCTGCTGTTCCCTACAACTTAAAGCTGTCACATAGCTCAACTTGGTTTCAAGACATGAGAATATTTCAGAGGCCTGAGGGGCATGATCTTGCAATGATCTTTGGGGAGCAGAATCTACCGTGTGGGTCTCATTGGGCAGAAATCTAATGAGAAGTGTCTCTTCAGTACCGGAAGATGGAGGACACCATCAGCCTCCAGTTTCTGAACTGCATGAATGAGGCTAGAAACCAGGCCTTCATTATTTTCTAAATGGGTTTTTTAATTTCTTCTTTTGGTTTAGAAGATTGTTTTCATTAGAGAATAATGAAATCATTACTCGAACTTAAAAAGCACAAGTGTATATACACACACATATACACACTCACACACATACACACACACTCACACACTCACACACACATACACACATACTCACACACACACATTCTCACACATGCATAACTCACACACACACACACACACACACACACACACACACACACACACTCACACTTTTGAAGATCGAAAAGAATGAGTCATTATTTTAACTCTCTTCAGTGTTAGGCTTGGTGACAAACAGCAGGTGACACTTAATAGTCTCTCTAGAGATAACTCTCCTGGATCTGCTACTGTTGGGATGTTTTGTTATATGCCTCTGATGTTATGAACCATGTGTAACTTGTAACAGACGACACTGAAGGTTTGCTCAATGGGAGTTTGGCAAATGAAAAACCTGATTCAAGGAACACAGGCATGTGCTTTAGGATCAGGCACTCCTGCCTGACAACTGTTCAGATTTTTTATACTGTGGAAGAGCAGTAAGTTGGGCTCTGACCCAATGTCAGTGAGCACCTAACCTCCTGAATGACTTTCCACTTCTCAGCTTTAAAACAAGCCTCCTGAAGAGAAACCCCCACTCTCTTTGAATGGCATCTGCATTCCAGGGCGTTTTGGAAAGCTCCTACAGAGATTTGGAGGCCATAGCTTATAGTTTCTAAACAGCCTGTCTTCAAATAAAGACATGTCATTCTTTGGTAGCTCTTGTCTCACACCCCTTCTGACTAAGTTGCTGGAGAACTGGCACTTGTTGGCAGTGGGTGTGTGTCCTTACAGTGAAGTGCCCTGCATTCACTCTTCTGAGATATTTAACAGCCTGACCCTGTCTCATCACTCCAAATCTTTGTCAAGAGAGAAAAACGAGTCATTTTCCTTAAACTGCTCCTGATGCTGACCATGGGTGACCTCGCCATTCATTTAAGTGAGGAAGCAGGGCATGATTCTGAAATTGCTGCTTTGTTCTCGTAGGCCCTGCGCCCTGGGTTAAGTTTGATGATTCCAGTGAAAACATAATGAAAACATTGTTTATTGTCATCTGCCAATTACTTTTACCCCTTGCATTCCCCCCCCCCTCTAGTCATTGTACTCATAGTGCAAGATGACAAGCTGAGTGGATGGAGCTGATCCTTCATTTGATGAAGCATCCTACAGTCAACATAGCTCTCTTGACATCCAATTGGTTCATGTGTTTCTGTCTTTGTTCTTTACCATTAAGACCTGTTTTCTTTAGGCTGATGACCACAAAATATCAAAACAATGGATCAGGGCATCTGCTGTTGGACCTACAAGGATCTGGTCAATTGCCCTGTGATTCTGAAAATAAAAATATATCTGGTAATGTTGGAACCACCATTCCTATACTCACAGCAATGAAAACAGCACAAGTGAGACACCAGGAAGCCTTGTAAACAGGTGAAACTCAGGATCACAGGGAGGATGCAGAAAAAGAGGATAAAAGTTGGCTCTGTTGCCAACTTACACTTACAGAACTTAAGTTCAACCAGCTTGCATGGTGATGACAAGAACTAGTAGTTGAAGTTGCTCATTGTTTATGGGTAGATACATTTGCCATGGGAGAAGCAAACATCTTGGATCTTGGCATAAAGATCTTGAGGCATTGTGCCTATAAATCTCAGGACACTAAGGCAAGGAGATCTCTGAGTTCAAGGTCATCTGAAACAAAGCAATTCCTTTAATCTGGGACACAACTTCCATTGGAGACCTGCATAAGGACATTGGAAGAAGAAAGACTCTCTTTTCTTTGTTTGCCTCGTGGGACTGAGAGACTGTTAGATCCTTGAACTTCCATTCATAGCTGCTGCTGACCATTTTGGGGGAGTTTGTAAGTCATTAACAAATTCTCTTACTATATAGAGACTACACATAAGTTCTGTGACTCTAGAGAACCCTGACTAATACAGTAGATCTGTCACTAGCATTGCCTCAATACATCTGTCTTTTTCAGGACACAGCACAACCTGTGTCACCTCAGGACTTTTTGGGATTCCCCACAAACAAGGAGGCTTTTAACAAATATAGGCCACTGACCTTGGCTTCAGAATCATGAAAAGAATAAACTGTGTTCTTTAATAAATTTCTGTTTGTGGCATTTAGTTATACCCATAGAAAATATAATAGGGGATGATGAGCGAAAATAAATGCATGCATGCTTATAATATATATAATGCATTAACACTGGTAATTTCTATGTGGCAGAAATATGACATTTATTTAGCCATCTTTCCTGTCTTTATTTTCTAATTCTCAATAGTATATTTGAATAGCTTTTATAACAGTAAAAATTTATTAAAGAAGGAAACAGGTAATAAATTTTGCCCAAGGAAAGTCTTTCTTGGCTTTTCCATTATTACAAATAACGACTCATGGCAAGTTAGAGCCAGGGGCCTTTAAAAAGAGCAGCTATTTAAAATCCAGTGCTTCCACAAGTCACCCAGCATCTCACACTGGAATGGGATTGTGTGTCATACCAGTCCTATGATGCCAATGTTTGTGAAGCAGACAGAATACTTCCATTTGCCCATCTCATAATGCTCACAAATTCACAGGTTAGCAACGCTAACCAGAACTTAAGATGTGTATCACACAATGCCCAAAAGGGAAATCCACAGAGGCATGGTCTCTGACTGCCTATAGCCAATGCAGTAAATCTTAGTCATAGTAGACACAGCAACCTACTGTCCTCCAGTGGGCAGGGCAGCAGTGTCTATGCAGACTATCCAATATGCAAGTGCTCAAACTGTAACATACAAAAGCATAGAGTGCCTTCTCATCTCAGTAAGATATGATCTGATTTCTCACTGTGTGGACAGGACTCTGTCTTCCCTATGCTTGTCAACATATCCCTGACATAGTCCCACGGAGGCAGCCCCATGACCCACACTTGAGAAAGGGCTATACCCATGCCTGCTTGCCCTGTTTTCTCCCTACTGTCCCTGTCCTCTTCCTAGCTTTCATCCTACAACCCCAGAACCTCAGATTTCATCCCTGGAAATTTGCTTATTAGTTATGTCTTCTTGTACTATTTTTGTTTGCTTGATTTTTTTCTTCCCTTTCATGCTCCTTGAGAACAAGGCATAGATCTGCCCTGCTTTATGATTTCATGATTCATCTTACAATGGCTGATATATTGGACAATAGTCGCAGGCATGCTATAGGAGTAACCAACAACTTAAAAATGTATTTAAGGCCCACTCCATGAGATGGAAACTGTACCTAGCACTGTTAATGAGGCCAAGAACCTGCAGTTAGATGGATTATGTGCCCTGAAGGAAAACTTACTACTAATATTCTGTTAAATATAAATAGCAATAAAATGACTGCTAACAAATTATTGCTATGCTCATAGATTAGCACATTTCTTAACCCTCATCAGAGAAACAACTTCTTGTAGTAGATGTCACTTAACACAGAGACCCACACTGGACAGCATATACTAAGTCAGAGACTTGGCAATGTTTGGCCCTGAATGGGATATTTACTATCACACTCCTCTCCTCCAGGCTCAGGAAGGATCCTAAGGCAGAAGAGGAAGTTGGAATAACATAAGAGGTTATGACTTCAAGAAAATACTGTTTTCCTGACACATCAGATGCACAATTGAGCTCACAGAGATGGTGAAAACATGCACAAGACCTGAGCAAGCTTAAGCTGCATAAAATGTTGCCATGTAAAAGGGGATGGAACACAAAGTCCCACTCCTAGCTCAGAAGCTATTTGCATTTGAGCGTTGCGGGGAAAGAACATGAATTTTCTTCAATGGAGTGACACTTGGAGTCTTGACCAGACTCTAGAGCAGGCCCCATGCTCAGGAGTTGTCAGTCAATGTCAACTGGACTCCATGGCTTTGAACAAACAAACAAACAGAGACACTGTAAAAAGGAGTATATGAGATTAGATGTATAGGAATCTTGGGATGGGAGGATCTTAGAAGAGTCAGGAGCTAGAAATCAAAATTATCATTACATTAAATTCTCAAAAAATAATGATGTCCAATAGATATAGACAGTGGCAGAAGTTCTTGGGTTGGGAACAGAGAAAATGAAGATACAAAGATGTAAGTTTGCAAATGAGCAATTATGTATCAGGAACAATTCTAGAAAGTAAACATATATATATGTATATATGTATATATATGTATATACATATATATATGTATATATGTATATATGTGTATATGTGTATATGTGTATATATGTGTATATATGTGTGTATATATGTATATCTATATATATGTATATATATATATATGTATATCTATATATATATATATATATATATATATATATATATAGAGAGAGAGAGAGAGAGAGAGAGAGAGAGAGAGAGAGAGAGAGAGAGAGAGAGAGACTGTAGCTGGTGGTACTTTCCTCTGACTCAAGACTGCTAAGAGCATGGGTTGCCATTGTTCTTATCACAACAGGTAACAACATGTAACAACATGTTATATGCTTTACTGCATCCAACACTCACCCATGATATCTTCCACCTTAAGTGATCACAGCAGGACTAAGGCTCAGGTGGTAGATGCCTACCTAGTATGTATGACACCCTGAGTTTGACTGGTAGCAATATACAAACTGAATCAGGGACACACTTACAATCTCAGAACTTAGGTCACGAGAAAAGATGACCTAGAGTCAAGGTGTTCTCTATTGCATAATGAGTTCCAGGCCAGACTGAGATATATTACAGTAGAACCTTTATCAATAAGTAATATTAGATAGATAGATAGATAGATAGATAGATAGATAGATAGATAGATAGGTAGGTAGGTAGGTAGGTAGGTAGGTAGATAGATAGATAGATGGTTGGATGGATGGATGGATAGATGAATGGATGGATGAGTGGGTGGGTGGGTAAGTGGGTGAGTGTGTGGGTGGGTAAGTGAGTGGGTGAGTATGTGGGTGTGTGTGTGTGTGGGTGGGTGGGTAGATGGATGGATGGGTGGGTGGGTGGATGGGTGGATGGGTGGATGGATGGGTGGGTGGGAGGATGGGTGGATAGATGGGTGGGTGGGTGGGTAGATGGGTGGATGGATGGGTGGGTGGGTGGATGGGTGGGTGGATGGGTGGGTGGATGGGTGGGTGGGTGGATAGATGGGTGGGTGGGTGGGTGGATGGGTGGGTGGATGGATGGGTGGGTGGGTGGATTGATGGGTGGGTGGGTGGATGGGTGGGTGGGTGGGTGGTTGGGTGGGTGGATGGGTGGGTGGATGGGTGGGTGGGTGGATAGATGGGTGGGTGGGTGGATGGGTGGGTGGGTGGATAGATGGGTGGGTGGGTGGGTGGATGGGTGGGTGGATGGGTGGGTGGGTGGATGGATGGGTGGGTGGGTGGATGGATGGGTGGGTGGGTGGATGGGTGGG
This sequence comes from Micromys minutus, assembly GCF_963924665.1. Classification (NCBI taxonomy): domain Eukaryota; kingdom Metazoa; phylum Chordata; class Mammalia; order Rodentia; family Muridae; genus Micromys; species Micromys minutus. Next base: position 22,776,084 of record NC_137965.1, on the reverse strand, counting down.
TGGGTGGGTGGTTGGGTGGGTGGGTGGATGGGTGGGTGGGTGGGTGGGTGGGTGGATGAGTGGGTGGGTGGGTGGATGAGTGGGTGGGTGGGTGGATGGGTGGATGGGTGGGTGGATGGATTGGTGGGTGGGTGGGTGGGTGGGTGGATGGGTGGGTGGGTGGGTGGATGGATTGGTGGGTGGGTGGGTGGGTGGGTGGGTGGGTGGGTGGATGGATGGATGAAAGGATGGATGGTGGGTGGGTAAGTGGACAGACAAGCAGATGCTACATAGATGGATGAGAGATAGATGATAGACAGACAAGACAGAAAAAGAAGATATATGCAATAAAAATGAAAATGTGTGATGATTCCTGAAAATACTTTTAAAAACAAAACTCTTAAAAGGTCTTTTGATAATATGACTAAATTGTAAATGAAAATAAGAAATAAATTCTCTCTCCTCCTCCTCGATCTCCCTCCTTGCCTCCCTCTCTTTTTCTGTCTCAAAGTAAAAACTCATAGCATGTTATTTTCCCACGCACTGGTATCACACGAGAATGCAGCTGTTACGTTCGACTGCACAGCACCCAATAGCAGCTACTGCCCGAGACAGAATTTGAAGTGATTTCTTATTTTCCTCTTTGAGCATTCCACCATGATTTAATATTTTACCTTTAATAGTTCTATTGTTAAATGTGATACAAGCTTTGACAAAAACACTACACTCTCCTGCCCTCTCAAAGGTTTTTCTCACATGGTACTTAGTATAGCACTTAATAGTTCAATGTATTGCTCAGTGAAGTACAGAAATAATGAAAACCCTCACACTGCTATTTCCTCAAACGGGGATGTGGCTTTAACCTTGAATTAATTGAATTTTAGAATTGAGCCTGTGTATATTCCATAAGGCTAATAGGGATTTTATGCCTGCTCTTTGGGGCTATGGCTTCTATTGTGCTGTTAGCAGCCTAAGCAATAATTATAGATATCTCTTCTAAAAACCTCTGAACTCCTGCCTGGGTTTATAATGCTATTCATGTTGAGCCGGAATTCTTTTGACTTGCTTTGTACCATGATTAGCTGGAATAAAAGATGAGTCACTAGAAACTGCAGAAAAAAGGCGGCACTGCCTTTTCGCGAACAGGCAGTCAGTCTTTTGCATTATGATTCAGAGATGGTTATTTAGCCTCTAGACTTCTATTCTGTTTCAAAGGGAGACTATTTAACTTGTGTGTCCGGAAGTCGGGAAGTCAGGGGTTCTTCACTTCCCGCTTTGTTCCTTTGGGAGAACTGGGTACTGGCAAAGCTGAATGAACACCCATGTAGTCAATGTTGATAATGAAATACCAAAGGAATCCACAATGGATAGTCGATGCATACCCAGTGCTACTTAGAACCCAAAAGCACATGGACAAAGAGTATTCTGCATGAACCTACTGGCAAAAGTCTTAAGTATCCTCATCTGGAGGAAACGTGTTCGTTTCTACACAAATTCCAACGGCATTTGTTTTATTCCCACCTCCCTCCCCGCCATTGCTCTGACAAAAATGTGTGGTGGTATGGGGAAGAATTGGTCCCATAGGCTCATGTCTTTGAACACTCGAACCCCAGTTGGTGGCACTGTATGAAGCTCCAGGAAGTGCAATCTTGATGAGGAAGTACATCACCGGAAGCAAACATGAGAGTTTATTGCTTTGCCCCACTTCCTGTCTTTTCTGTCTCCTGTGTGGATAAAAATGTGATCAACCAGCTTATTCCTGTTGCCATGCCTACCTGTAATCATCCTTCCCTGTCATTATGGACTATTATGGAACCATACGGCCAAATAAACTCTTCCTTACACTGCTTTTGGTCATGATATTGTATCTCAGCAACTGAAAAAAAAAAACTAATACAACACTGTTAAAGCAATTTCTTTTGGCTTTTAGCTCAAGGCTTTTGTGCAGCAGACTAGGAGGACACAGTGGGAGGCAAGAGGGTAAGGCAGCTGGTCATACTGTATCTTCAGTCAGAGAGATGAATGCAGATGCCCACCCACTTCCTCCTTTCTATTCAGTCTAGGCTCTAGAATTGTAACACCCATTTAGAGTGTGTCTTCCAAACTTAATAAACCTCGTCTAGAAATCCCTCACAGTCATGTCTGGAGTTCATCACACCTCCATTATTCTAGATTCTCTCAAGCTGAGAATCAATGTTCGCCATCATAGCGGTAAGCAGATGTGCTATCCTATTGTGAGATGTCATGACTGCTCTTGCATTTGAAGTTTGTACTTTAGTGTTCCCTTACTAGCAGTAACTAGAATCTCATTTCTTCCTTCCGCAGACTGTGTCACATCTGTGTGTGTCTCGGTGAGTGTCTTTAGAAGATTTGATGTAACTGAGACTCGCCCCTTCACTGCCTTATCCTACATGTTGGGCAGAAGGAAAACCAAAGACGACCTAAGACCTGCCAGAGCTGGATACTGGCTATTGTCTATATTGACTTAGTGGCCAAACATATTATCCTAAGATACCTTCATACTCAAGATGATTTCTGGGGACTTTTTCCTTTTTCCTTTCATTTACAAGGGACTCTCAGTTTCTTTCCAGAATTTCCTACCTCAAATAAGAGTTTGGGAACTATTCTTCCTTGAACTTAATATTTCTTTTATGTCATTGTGTACTGTTATTCATGGGAGTGTGCCAAAGAGAAACAAAGTGTGCCCTGCCAGTACTCTTCCCTATTAGATATGTCACAGACTTTAAAAAATTAAGTATACAGGCCTGGAGAAATGGCTCAGCAGTTAAAGAGCACTGACTATTCTTCCAGAGGTCCTGAGTTCAATTCCCAGCAACCACATGGTGGCTCACAACCATCTGTAATGGGATCTGCTGCCCTCTTCTGGTGTGTCTGAAGACAGCGACACTTTATTCATATATAACAAATAAATCTTTTTTTAAAAAATTAAGTATACTGGTTTATTCAGAACATTTTGTGTTGTATCACTCTCCAAAATGGCTATCAATTCCCAAGAAGTTTCTTGTGTCTTGAACAAAGCTCCGTCTTACAAACGCTCACATGCACAGAATGCTGACACTCCTTCTGCTTAGGTACCTTTTGCATCCCTCTATTTCTTCAACACCAACCAAAGATCTCTCTCTCCCAGCCTAAATCTCAGAAACCAGCTCTCTTGCCCTGTTCAAATCACCATTTTTCGGCCCATGATTTCAAATATCATCTATTTTTCTGTTACATATTCCATTTGTTTATCATGGACTGTGTTCTCAGCTGTGTCTCCATTGTATCCTTAGTCTATTTTATTCTGTTCTGTGTCTACTAAAAACATCCATTCATTTCTATTCCTGTGTTGGCTCTATTTATAGAAAGCTGAATATGACAGAGTACATTTCACGAGTCTCAATGCTGCTATCAGCGCCTTTTTCAAGATCCCTGATAGATATCTTCTAACAGATTTAGTACTACAGATATAAACCACAAATGGTAATTTAAGGTTTACTCCAAAATACAATTGAGGGTCAAGTTTTGATGGTGCATGCCTTTAATACCAGCTCTCGGGAGGCTGGGGCAGTAGCTATCTATGAATTTGAGGCCAGCAAGTCCCAGGCCAGCCAGGGTTGCATAGTGAATTCCTATCTCAAAAGAATTAAGCATTTTAGTCTACTTCAGCTTTTCATTGATAGCCTACTCCACCTTTTAGTAACTTGTAACAAGAGACTCTATCTCATCACATATATTCTGCAAACTGTATCAAAGTGCTGCACACATGTCCCCTCTATGGGTACAATCTTCTCACTTTCAAACTGCTCGTGTGTGAAAGAGTCTAGACTATTCTCTGTCATCTAATATCTTTAACTTCTGCTGATAACAAATTCAAGGCTTGTTTTGTTTATATGTAGAACTCATCCATTAAAATAACATTGATAACTTTTTATGTAATGCATACTACTTTGTTAAAAGAATGTTCTCATATATATATATATATATATATATGCTAAACTATTATTATATCTAATATAGGATAGCAAATCCACCTGAGAGGAAATACTCTGCACAGTTATTAGTAAGTTTTTGCTCTTAATATGTATTGAGAAATTAAGGAAAGTTGTCCTGTAATCTTCACCCATCAAAGGCAATCAAACATAAAGGGAATCATGATGTGAACAGGAGAGTCTGCACATAACTTGCTATCTCAGGAGTTCTAGCAAGTCGCTGTGAGTCTGGTGACCTGTGCCTTGAAGCAGATGAATATGTTTATCACAGGGGAAGTTCTCAGGATTGAGTTTTAAACCAACCAGCTTCAAGTCGACAGAGCCGGTGCAGAAGAAGTTAGGACCAGGTGTCCACTAGATAACATTATAGTATGTTCTTATTCACATTCAGTGTGCTTATATTTTTATTTACTAACTTAAACTTAGTTTAGATGGCATATAAGACCATAGAAATTATGCAAGTGTCCACAGTGCGCTGTGAAGTTTTGAGAAAATTATACGAGACTACACATATGTGTGGGATACTCTCGCCCACATTCTCTTTGGCCACTCTTTTCAATAACCATCAGACAAGCTTCACGTTCCACTTGTAAGTGAGATCATGTGGCTTGTCTTTCTGGGTTTGGCTTATTTCTTCTAACATAACCATCTCCATCCAGTTCTATCTGCACCAGTACAAAGGACAAGGTGATATTCTTTCTTTATGACTGAGTAGTATTTAATTAGATATGTGTGTATCATATTTTCTTTATTAATTGCTAGATGGACACACGATCTGTCTATTTCTTCACTGTTTACAACACAAAAGAATACTATAGACTATAGATGCATTTGGAATACTGATATGAACTGCACAGGTATGTATTAAACTGGGAGACCATATAAGGGCTCAATTTTTAGTTTTGTGAGGAATGGTGTTCTAATTTAGAATCCTTAAGGAAGCTCTAATTTAGACTCCTTAAGGAAGCTCTAATTTACATTCCCACCATTACTGTACCTGAGGCACCTCACATCCTCACCAGCACCTTTTTTCTTCTTCATCTCCTCCTTCTCCTCCTCCTCCTTCTCCTCCTCCTCCTTTTTCTCTACCTCCTCCCCTTCTCTTTCTTCTCCCCTTCCTCTTCTTTCTCTTCTTTCTCCTTGCCCCCCTCTTCTTCCTTCCCTGTCTCCTATTCTTCCTCCTCTTCTCCTCCTCCCCTATCTTCTCCTCCTCTTTCTCTTTGTCCTTCTCCTGCTTCCTCCCTTCTTCTTTTGGTTAGTAGCCATTCTCACTGGGGTAATGCAATACTGCTTTGTGGTCTGGAATTGCAATTCCTTACATAATTTTCAGGAAGACAAGCAAATTATTTTAAGAGATCTAGTGCAGAACTGGCAGGCAGTTATACATGTTTCCTGCTCTTCCAGAATTGACTCCTCAAACCCAAGTTGAACAGCCCAGAACTGCTTGTAATTCAAGTTCCAGGGGATCCAACAGCCTCTTCTGAATCTGTGTGCACGCACACACACACACACACACACACACACATGCAAATAAATATGAAAAAATTTTAAATAATAAAATAAATAAAAATAATATTTTAAAATGAGAAATCTATTGTCCTTTGTGGTAGCAATATCTAATAAAATAAAGTGTTGCTGGAATATGCTGAGAAGGTTACAGAATGGGTATTCCAAATAGTTGAATTGACCATTGTAAAGTACATTCATATTTTATGATGCATACCAGCACACATTATAAATAATTTTCCCTGTTAACCAAAGTATACATTTATAGAGTTAGTATCCCCCACCTCTCATTACGATTGGTGTGGTTTCCCCAAACTCAGGGCCCTCCACTTATGCTGGTTAATAGGCCTTAGATAACCTAAAAGCAGTCACTGGCCTCTCCCTTTGTGAACCTTCTTAGAATTAGAGCTTGAAAAACTGGCAAAAATAATGTCCAATATTCAGGTTGACATGAATGATAAGAGAAATTAGCACAGTCTTTGAGATAGAAGCATACAGCCTTCTGACATCATTAATGAACTTGGCAGAATAACGTGTTAGCATACGTGAGCCTGGGGCCCAGTTTTCTTGTCTGTTAAATAGACATTGTATTTCTTCCATGACATACATTTAATTGTAATGACATACAATTAAAAATTATACATACCCCCACACAAACAAGCACACAACTTTTCAGAAAACATACTAAGCCTGTGGCCTAGGTTTAAGTTCTGAGTCTTCCCTCAGTCATGTGTAAGTTAAGTATGGACTGGTAATGATCCAATTAACCTCACAGTTCTCTGAGCAAGAAGACCTCCTGGCTCTTTCTTGGTGTGCTCTGAGCCAGTGCTGGTTGCAGAGAATGCAATAGAGAAGTTTGTCTCTGTGCATTTGCAATCAACAGTAAATGAGGGAGTCAGTCAGTGGTTAGTGGGCTAGAAAGAACTAAAGAAGATGTCAGTTCAGGAAGGCTACCTGAGGACATAGATGCTTGTAGGACACATTTTGTGGTGGAGTTCAGCGGATGATGGAGAAAATCCACACAATTGTCAAACAACGGGAGCTATGGATGTGTGATGAATCCCACTTCGACACAGACACAGGAAGGTTTGCAATCAAGCTCTGGCAGCTCAAGGAAGCAACTGTATACACTTACTTGGCTTGCCCTTTCTATTAAGTTCTATGTGATGCACATAGTGGATACTCACAGATGTGGTGACTGACCACAGAACAAAGGTTTGCAGACACTTGGGCCTTTTGACTAAGTTAGAAGTTAACACAGTGGCATGGACAAGCACAGGCTTTTCTACGATCGACCAGCATATGCTGGAAGACACTAGGTTTCAGTCAAGGCCAGAAAGAAGAGAATCAGTGGCCCATCCTCAATGTGAGGTGTAATTGCCTTCTCCTCAGGCTCCACCCTGCCTTGATTTGTCACTGATGGGATGCTTCCATGCAACAGCTGGACGGTGCTACTGTTCTCCAAGAGAACACAGTGTCAACCTTGGTTTCCCTGCAAACTGCTCCCTGTGTTTCCCTACTTTCCGTCCCAGTTTTATGTGATGAACATCAGGTGGTAGCCACAATGGAGAAATACATTTTCTGGCAGCTGTGAATGTAAGCTTGAACACATACACTTCTTCAAAGAAATTAAACCATCTGGGTACTTTTCCAAGTGCATTGAGTTTATTGGGAGAAAAAAAATGTATTTCATTGGAGAGAGCATGCAAGAAAGATGTTTCTAGAATAAATTATGTATTCATGACAAGTTTAATAACCTAGAATAATTCCCTACATTGAAGGAAGAAGAGCTTTTCATTTCAGACACAGTTCCCTTTTTCTCACCTGTTCAAAGATTGAAACAATATCCATAACTCTAGAGGAAATGTTTACAAGTAGAAGATGTCATAATTATAGGGGCCCATGACACTTAGCACCAGCTCCTTCTGCAAGGCCTGCTGCCTTAACAGGCTATTCCCAGCTTTATAGATAATAGTGTGAAGGCACCCCTGCTTTGTCAATTGAGCGGAAATCGCAGAATAATAAACAACTTTCCTCATCACCATCCGTGATGCATCAGACAGTAGAGCCAGTTAAAAGGCCGGGCAATGCTGACATCTGTGGCCATATATCTGGAGGTCATAGGTTAATGGAAGATATTTCTGTGCTCTGTAAACACAATAAATTACGATGGAATAGCATTAAAATGTTCCAGTCAGAGCTTCATCTTGCACAAGCTTCCGAATGGTGACGACCTTGTAGGATAGGAGTAAAAAGTCATTCTCTTGATCTTTGCTTCCAAACCATAACCATTGGTATTCCTTCCATGGCCAAGTCTGCATTGGGGGTCTTGCTGGACCTGCCCACTAGGTAGAACCGCCAAGGGCTAGAGAGGGCTGAAGCAGGGTCAGGACAGGACGTTTTCAGAGTGTCCTTGGATAGACTGGGATTTCCCCTTGGTCCCCAAAAGCACAGAAGACTGTGAAGAGAAGAAAGGAGCCCCAGATGGGGACAAATAGTCAGGATAGCTGTGGCATTCTGTCCCGGTCCATTGCAGGACAGGATCCTGTAGGACCACACTACTCTTGGATTATGAAACTCAGAGTGACTGCTTTCTGGACTTCCTGTGACAGGTGGGTAACATGAGTGAGATTTGTCCTACACAAAGCCAGCTCTTCTGGGCCTTCCTAGAATAGTTACCAATGGGTGGGTGGCAGGCTTTTTCTGTCCCTTGCTGACTGTCTGTAAGTGATCAACAAGAGAGGGTTCTCCCTTGAGGACGTGAAGAAGCTACTGACAAATGCACAGGGAAGCTGCTGGATGGTGAGTAGGAAACAGCGGGCTCCCCTTCAGGATCACTGCCTGACTGTGGGCATGATGGAGAAAGGACTGCCTGGACCCCTGAGTACCAGCCATGCTCCTGCACTTTATATCAACTGGACATGCCACATGTTCCTAACCTAACCAATGGCAGAGTAGTGACATCAAATAAGGTTGATTCTGCTGTTTGCTTCCCACTATCTACTTCATAGCACCCATGGGGTACTAAAGTACAGTACCCACAAGGTACTAAAGCACAGTACCCACTGGATACTGAAGCACAGGCTGGTGTGCTTTAAGCCAGATCAAATCCCAACTACAAAGATCAAGTCTGACTCCATGTTGAGAGTGGATTTATAGCTTTGAAAATTATCTCTCTTTTTTTTTAAAGTTTAAAAGAAATGTGAAACTAGAGGAGGCCGCACTCTATCTAGGTGATGAAACTTTATACCATGGCAGGCATTCATAGGCACCCTTTAAAATGCAGGAAGTGGGGGTGGGGTGACGAGAACCTGCATTTAAGTGTGCTATAAAGATCTTTCTTTTAGAATATTCTATTACTTATGGTACATTACTAGAGGTGCATGAATAAAGGTTATGAGAAATGATATTTTGCTGTCCTCTACGTAATGAAGGAGCCTGTTAGTACCCCATCTAACTTGTCCCAATGCTTCCTTGGGTCGTTTTCCTACAAATCCGTTTATTAGGTCATCAAGATTTATGCTTACGGGAACTTCATGGAAATCGGCCAGGTGCTCTTTTGATTGCTACCATTTCACAAGCCACTTAAGAAAATTAGCTACCCGACAGGTAAGTGGTCCTAGTGAAATATGATGTATCTAGATAAAACCAGTTCACTTCGAGGTCTCAGACCTACGGCTGAGCATGCTTTCTTCTTTATGAATTAATTTTTGACTTTAGGCAGTTTCACACAGGTATATGATGTGTGTGTCATTCCATCATCCTCTCCTATCCCCCTGCCATCCTCTGCATCCCATCTCCTCCCTACACCCCCACCTCATGTTCATGTCTACTCATCTCACTTTTGACCTACTGAGTTTAACCAGTGCTAGCTGCGTGACCATGGAGTTTGCGCTCTTGGCTGAAGCCTGTTGGGCTCAGCAGTGGATAGTCAAAAAAGAACCAAGATTTTCATTTTTCCTGAATTTCTCAGTAGTGCATAGCCCAGAGATGAAAGGTTAGAACCTGTGAGACCCTCCCCTTTCCATAAATAATTCTTGATAAGGCCAGGCTTGTTTGGGTTCAGTGCAGAAAATTACAGTTGTGGATAACTAACGTAGTAGTCCTGGGGACTCTAGACTGGCTCTGTACAGCACTGCATTCTGTTTCCTGTTCTGATGTTCTTCCTTTCCCCGCTCTTTTTGGAACATTTGCTGAATCTTGGAAGGACTGGTGTAAAAGTCTTCTTTAGGGCTGAGTCCTTAACTACAATTATTTTTTCTCTTTTGACTCAGTCCCTTAGCTAGAGAAATATGGCCTCCTGTTCTAAATTCTACATAAGCAGGAGGGTCTGCTGCAAACATGGGATCCCACCTGCTGGGTACACCTGTGCTGGAGCTCACACTGAGAAACCACAGCAAGGGAGCTTGTGGTAAACAACCAGCTACAAACACCCATTGAAGTCCTTTAACACCCAGCATCGTCTTTCTGCTGATGCACCTGTTACCAGAGCCCTTAAGGGTAGTATTTTGTGGTATTTCACAAAAGCTTTGACAAAGCATTTCAAATGTAAGTTTGGTATAAATAGAGCTAAAAACCCTTAAAAGACAATTCTTCTAAAATTGTATGTCTTCATGGAAAAGCCTTCATTCTGTCATGTTGTAGACGTGTCTATCTGACATCTCCCTGAGACCACAACCACCCCCCTTACTAACCCCGTTTATCACCACAAGGAATATTTGGTGTGGGTAGGGGGCAACAGTGTGCCTATTCTTCTTTCCTGACATGGCCTTGATTTTTCATATGTAACATTCCATACAAGACCACTTTGAACTTTTATTAGACTTGATAAAAGTATCATAGATACCTGAAGCAAACTGTAAGAGAAGGGGGGAATTAAAAACTTATATATAACTGCTCAATGACAGGGCCTCTTTTCAAGTGACAGGCTCAGAACATTACTCTGGCTTTCTTTTGAAGGTTCTCTCTCTGTTCACATGGTTCTTTTGTTGTCAATCATTAGAAGCACATGTCTTATCAACACATTAGACCTCTGGATGTGTGCAGTAAATGCATTTGTTAGGCTTCATGAATTCGCTGATAATAATTTTCTGAGCATCCATTATCTTCCAGATGGTCATGGAGATACTCAAAGTGCATCACCCCAAAGCTTGGCCTTTGTGGTACAAACATTCTATCTGAGGAATGCATGTGACAAACACCAGATGTAACAGACTTAAAAACAAGCATGCTACAAGAAGATGATGATAATGATAGAATATGACACATGCTAGGAGGGAACAGTGGGCCTAAGATTAGAGCAAGGAGGAATAGCGTTTAAAGAAGTGTGTGGTAGAGATACTTTGTCAAGGAAAGAGCTTTAGAAAATGCCGGTTCTATCACTTTTCTGTTGTGATAAGGACTATAGCAGCCTACATTACATACTGAGAATAGCAATTTATTCAGCACATGCATCCAAGAAGTCTTAGAGCCCCAAATAGACACCAGATAAGGACCTTCACGCTGTGAAAATTCATAAAAAAGAGAAAGCGCAAGGAAGGGCTGAGTGTGCACACCTTTGGTATGGTGCCACCCTTGAAGTCACCAACCCTCTGGATAAAACTATACTAATATGTTCTTCTCAGAACTCATCTTCAAAATTGATTTACTTCACCATGATGCTGCTTTTCTGGGGGATCCAGTTACCAACTGATGAATTGAGGGAGGTGCATGCCATGTTAGGTATCTACAAAGACGTGAGCTATGAGGCTACATAGGAGTAGCACTGAAATGAAGTAAGCAGTGTAAGTTATAAGAAAATGAGGGAAAGGAAAGAGTGAGCAAATGTGGCAGACACTCAGTTATAGTACACAGACATAGGTCTTGGCCATTTCCAACAACTCTTTGTTTGAGACTCTGGTCAACGTTCAGAAATAACTTCAAATAACTCATGATATAAGAAATTACTGTCACAGCAGGTCAAATGTCACAGAGCAGGGAAAGATGGGTAAAAGGTATTCATTCTAGATGTGAAGGAGAAGGTGAGAAGTAGTTCCCTTCTCCTTTTTATCTCATTTCCCTGTGTATGTTAAGGGGAGAAGCTAGATCAAAACACAAGATGAACACATAGCAGATTGTTCTGTTTCCCTCTTTGCTATTAAATCACCTTGTCCCCTCAGCTGAGGAGCCTTGGCTTCTACTGATGCCCATGGCATTGACCCACACTCCAGGCAACCATCATTTGCTTCAGATTCATCAAGTAGAATGTCTACAAGTCAATCCATAACACGGCATGTTCCCCTGTTTCCATGGTCTTTGCTGAGGATCAGAATTGCCTCCAGGGCTACACACCAGGCAGCCTTCACCTCAAATCCATTCAAGTTCTCCTAGTCTTGCCTTCATGGGAGATCCACATGAACCTGTTTTTCATCAGGAGTTGCCAGATTGAGGGATGGCAGTGATTGGAATGGAAAATCTCCAAAAAGTAATCTTAGGAGGCGCATGGTGAATAATAACCTTTGATTAAATTTCTGTTACATTAAGACCAAGATGGTCAGTATATATAAGTGGAAACTATCTCACAGGTCTAGTTCCAGAGACATGAGTGGGGTTCAAACCCCAGAGATCCTCTCCCAAATATCCCCTGTAGTACTGGGTGGGGTTCCAGGTGCATATGGAGTCATGACCAAAATTTTTACATGTATGCTGAGATCTGAACTCAGCTCCTCATGCTTGGACAATGGTGCAATCTTATCCTCTGAGTGATCTGTCAATTCTCAGCATATTTCCTGAGGTAAGGCAGAATATAAGCAAGAATAGGTCAAGCGGGTAATGGGAATCCAACTCCAAGCTTCAGTTGGATTAGAGATAGTAAATGGAGGAATTAAGCTGGTGTTGTGGAAAGATCCGGCAAAGTCAGAAAATAAATGTGGAGGTAGCAGAAATAATAGCCAAGCCCTGGGGGCCATGGTTGTGCCAGCAATTTTGTTGTGCAGTATACATGCCCTAAGTGTGGCCCTCAGTCACATGCTATGGTCTGTGGAATTGAGTTTTCTATACCTGCCTTGCTGACATAGTAAATGCTATTATCTCATTGTCTCTGACATCCTTTCAACAAATGTTGACTATAAAAAGCAAAATGTTAAAACTCTGTGAGAACATAATAAGGCCCCTGTTATTTACTTTGCTTGTGTGCACATGTGTACATGTGTGTGTGTCCAATCACATATATGCAAACTTTACACACACACTGGTAAGAAGACAACTTGTAGAAGTCAGTCCTCTCCTACCATATAAGTCCTGGGTATTGAACTCAGGTCAGCAGGCTTGGTGACTGGTACCTTTACAAAAGAAGCTACCTCATTGGTCCACAAGAAGACGCTTAAAGTTGGAAGGTTTAGTTGGTGTCATGGTATAAATGTACAATTATCGTGGAAGGCAAGGGGACAGTAGGGGCAATGTTAATGGGAGGTTGCTCACAGCTAGTACAGGAAGGAAAGTGATGCATGATGGTTCTTGAGTGACCCTTTCCTTTTCCCTTCCCAGGCTCCCAGCCTGTGGGTTAATGTGTCCCGCATTTAAAGTGGGATCCCCTTTAGTTAAACCTGTTTGGACACACTTACACATATATCCATTGGTGTGTCTCTTAGGTAATTTTAAATCCAATCAATTGGTAATCAATCAAAGTTGGCCATCACAGAATCTCTTATGTTGATATGATGTCTGTAGATAAAAGGTGCCTAACTTTAAAAAAGATATTTTATAGTTACAGAAGGTACTGTCTGCTGCCTGTGGGAGTTTGCCATGTCAGACTACTCCCCTTGTAGAAAAAAAAATGCTTAGAAACTGTACCAACCATAGCATGTCTTTTCTCAATTATGTGGATTGCTTGGTTTATTTCTGTGGGAAGCTGTGCCGGTCTATATCCTGAGTTCTCAGATGGTGGCTCTTGGATTGCTTGTTGCAGCTGCTTTAAGAGGCAATTTGGATCTCCGTAGAGTTGGCATAATTACTTGTAAGACACGTTCGAGCATCTGAGAACATACAGAAAAGCACTGCTGCATGTTTTCTGATGGTGGCCAAGGACCACTGCCTCTGTGGGGACCCTGTGCTGCCAGCTGCTGCCAGGCATGTGTCTGCATAGTGTTAAGAAACTGTAAGTGGCCGTGGCTGGCTATGGCAGGGTAGACTGCTGAGAAGGAACAAAGCCTCCACAATTTGTGGTGGCTCCAAGGCATGCGTGCATCAAATATGATTTGGAGCCCATTTGTAAAGCCCAGTTAACTGCTCCCTAATTGCCTTTATTTTTCTAGGAAAGGAAAAATAAGAAGAGAGTTTCACGTTGCCTTCCATGACTACCCTAGGCCTGTCTTCTGGGAACTTTTCTGTCTGACTTTCTAGACTCATCAAAACAAGTTTGGGCTTACTTTTAGGAAAATAACAACCAACGCCTTAAAGCTGAAGATGGGCCCTGGCAGAGAAGACACCTGCTGCACCAAGTTGACTTGTTTGAGCTTCAGGAGTTCAGTGTTTAGTGTTGATTGTACTAGACAGTCACAGAGCAGATGGGGAAAGAATGCTGGCTCACAGCTGGGCAAACTGGGACAAATAAGACCGATTACTACAGAATAGTCCACGATGGTGAAAGTGGGTTTCTATGGGCCAAGAGAAGCCAGAATTGCTGGATCCCTGAGGGATGACAGACAAGCTTGTCCTGATGAAGGACCACAATTCATCATGTAAAAGGACAGTATTCAGTTCATGTAAGCAGTAAGAAGTCATAATGTTAATATCAGAATATTTTCCAGATGTTGACATTTAAAACATCATTGTTTTTCCCTGGGAGATATTTGTGCTTTATATATTTTAAAAAGTGTACTATACTTACTTTCAGCTTACATATAGATATTGATTCCAGAACTTTGTATCGAAGAGGGATCTGGATGTATAAATGATCTCTCTTATACTTTCAAGGGGGAAAAATATGGTCAGAAAACAAAAGGGCAAGGAGAAATTATAAAAAGAAAAGAAAATTTTAAATCATCCTTGAAGAGAAGCAATGTTTTATGTGCATGTAGAAACTAAAAGGCAACCTGAGATGTCTTTTACTATTTGCCATTTACCTATTGTTGGACAGACTCTTTTTATTTACATGGGTCTTCTGATTGGTCTAGGCTAGCTGCCTAGCAAGTCCCAGAGATCAATGACCTGCCTCTGCCACTCTAGGACTAGAGTTACAAATGTTCCACCATGATCAGCTTTTAAACATGGATTCTGAGGGTCAGTTACCTCAGGTGACGAGGCTCGGATGGCAAGCAATTCACTAACTAAGTGCAGAAGGTAGGATAGCAAACCTTTTATAAACAGTCACTTTCAGCTCTGCAGGTGACAAGTCACATGGTTCTCAAGGCAACTGCTTACCTGTACGTTTATAGGGCAGCTTCCCAGAGACAACCTGATTGACAGGTACGATTGGGGTCCAGCAAGAGTTTATTTGCAAATATCTGGCACAGGGTCATGATTTGGTTGCTACAAATTCCATAAGTTCAGGCACTTCTGTCTGTTTTGTTCATGAATTTCCTCCAAACACCAGCCTGCTATCAGACATACGCTGACCAGTGCAAGAGCAACTGCCACATGATGAAAAGTTAAAGAAATGGAACATGAATCTGGAGCAGTGAATTCAAACTAGACCAAGGAAACCAAGTTGACTATCAGCGCATGCGCGTGCGCGTAGGCGCGCGCGCGCGCGCGCGCACACACACACACACACACACACACACACACACACACACACACACACATATATATGTAGTCAATAAAACCAAATCAATGATGAGTCTAGATGGTAAGCAGGCTATCACACTCATGTGAGGATTAGACACTGCACACCGGTCTGCTATATTACAGAAGGAAGAGGGTCTCCCTAAGCATGGTGAGTGGTCTCACAGAGAAAGCTAAATCCCTAATCTGTGTAGAATACTATTGTGTAGATTTATTATTGCTAACTGCTATCTCAGTGTGATGTTCTGTTCTAGACAAAAGAAGAAGAAAGTTGAAATATCAAAGAAATATAAATTTAAGTCTACCTAAAGGGACAGAGGTCATGACAGATGACACATAACAGGGAAGAAGAGGCACTCTTTTAAATGAGCTTCAAATAAACCATCAAGAGGAAGCTGATGACTCAAACAGGTCCAGCCTATAGAGAAGAACAGTGTCTAGACAGGTGGTCAGGGTGCTGTCACCTGGGACGGACCCCCTAGGTGAGGAAACTGTTAGAGAGTCAGCCACCCAGGTCATTCCCAGTAGCACTTACCGACGGACTGTGTGCACAGAGCTAATGTTGAAAACAACCTAGTTCAGCACTTGGGACAATCCCTGTCACCAGGATTTTTATCTGGTATGAATTCAAGAAGCCAGTGCCTTAGATTAAGCTCTCCAAGGGAAGATCAACTACCTTTCATCTTCAATCTATATCCCAAGAATTATCACAGGAGTTCTATCATTATAGAAATACATTTGTTCTGTGTTTAAAGGAGTCTTACTATTTTAGAAGTTGAACATATTGTTGTAGACGACTATTAAGAAATGCCAAAGAGAAAGCCTCTTAAGCTCCTCCCCTTGGGGATGGTAGTCCTTAGCATTCCCTCACCTCTGCCACTGCAAGTACTTCTCTCTTTGTATCCCTTATATGGGACCTCATGTCACACCACACTTGCGTCAATACAATGAACTAAAGGGGTCTAACGTGGGTTTCAATAGGCTTTTCTAGTTGCTCTTCCTGTGGAAACCCACCTCAACCCCTAGAATCCTACCTTAACTCCTGGAAGTCCATATCAACTTGATCTGGCCTTTGAAGCTTTCTCATCAGTAGTCTCAGCTCAAAGTGACCTTCCATAGCCACTCCATAACCATCTTAGAAAATGACCTTAAAGACACAGAGAATTTCAACAGGAACACTAAGTGTCTTTTTGGTTTTTTGTTTGAGATATATCTCCTGCTAGACTAAAGACAGAAGTTCTGTGAATTTTGAATGGAGAGGTCACAAATTTCCTTATTCAAAAGTCTTGGATATTCATAGACTCACACTTCAAAATAGTCTCATAATTTGACATGAACAGTGACTCTGTAAACATTAATTAAAGATAAATCTTGGCTCATTGATTTGAAAAATTGAGAATATATATATTTATATACAATTCTTGTTATTCATTGCTTCTTCAGAGTCATTTGAAGAATAAGCAGAAGAATCAAGTTATTGGGAAGCATATTCAACTTTTTCTCTCTTTAATGAAGTGTGCTTCTATTTTTATCAAAGTCAATTTTGAACATAGAGCATTGGCATGCAAAAGCTGCTATTTGGAGCACAAAGGATGATGGGGTCTTAACAACAGCAACAACGACAACAATAAAATATCATGTCTGAGGATTCAAAGTCCCCAAGTCAAGATTCTGGCTAAAGCAGTTTCTTCTAAGGACCAAGAGAGAAGTTTCTTTCTGGGTCCTTTGCTGGCTTCACACAGATGTCTTGTTTCTTCTCTTTTCTCCCATCTTCATATCTGTGCCCCAGTATCCCTTCTTACACAGTCAGACTGGACTAGAGCCTACCCAGATGACATCATTTTTCTTTACCTCTTCTATAAACATTTTTTCTCAGTGTGTATTACTTCTGCACAAGGGTAGGTTCAATGATAACACCTTGTATGTGAATACAATCACTTCCATACTAATGACTCTCAACACATTCTCCTAGTCTCCTTTACTAATAGTCTCCCTTCTACTTCCATGCCTTTAATTTCTTATATATTTCTTAAAAATCCTCTTTCTTAGACAGTCCCTTTCTAGCTTAGGTTAGGGTGCCACAACAATTCCTGCCATACCTAAGTTCTGCAGACATAAAATCCAAGATCAAGCCACTGGCAAGAGTGGTATCAAGTGATTATCTGGTTGTTGGATAATAAACAAATTATGGTTATAATTTTCATAGCCAGGAAAAAAACTCATCTCCCCCAAGTATTTCCTTATAAGGCACTATCTTAGACTCTTGTTGCTGTGGGGAAAAAAAGTATCAACTTAAAAGAAGGAAGACTTATCTTGTTTCATAACTTTAGACCATGCCTTTAGGCTCTGTGTTCCTGGGCTTATGTATGCTCCATTCATGGTTTCCAGCATGCCTCAACAATGCCATCAAATTCAGTCTATCATGGATTGATCCAAAGAGGAAGCAATGGCTCTGCGGACCCAGCCATTTCTAGATAATTGACCCCACTGACTTTTTAATACATGAGCCTTTAAGGGAGTCTTCACCCCCACCAATGGAAGTATTTAGCCTCTTTTATGAACAGTAACCTAGTCACCTCCCAAAAGCCCTATCTCCAGTACCAGAAATTAGGGAGTAAGAATTTTAAATGTGGATTTTGGATCACATACATATGTATCCGCTACCACATATTCCAGATTTCTAGGCATTAGGTCTTTAACTTGACATCTAGTTGGGTCACAATTCAGCTAGCAATGAGATAAAGACAGAAGTCAGGAAAGTAAGCACTAAATACAGAGGAAACAAAGGAAAAGGAGATGCTCTAAGCAATATAGTAAAGTAAGATAGTCCTGTGGGTTTAAACTAAATCTCTAAGACAGTTACAACATGTATCACATTAACAATGCAGGAGACATTAATTTTCTCATCTACACTAGATATAATGAGATAAATAGCCCCACAATAAACACCCAGTTTTAAAAAAGAACATGCCGTCATTTCTTCGGTTTTTAAAATGTACACTTAACAAGAGGACTGTGTTCTTTAAAAAAAAATTATTGTTTTGTTTATTTACATTCAAAATGCTGCCTCCCTGCATGGCCCCCTCTATTCTTCACCTTATCTCCCCTTTGTCTCTGAGAAGGTTCTCTACCCCCAACCTACCCCCTTCTTACTTTCCTATATCCCCCTTCCCTGAGACATCAAGTACTTATAGGATTATGTGCATCCTTTCCAACTGAGGTCAGACAAGGTAGCCCACTGCTACATATGTGCTGCGGGCCATGGACCAGCCTATATATTCACTTAGATTGGTAGCTTCGTCTCTGGGAACTCTCAGAGGTCCAGGTTAGTTGATACTGTTGGTATTTCTTTGTGGTTGCCAAAATGGAGCAGAGATTGAATTAAAGGCCATCCAGTGACCAGCCCAACTTGGGATGTATCCCATGGGAGGGCAACAAACTCCGACACTATTACTGATGCTGTGTTGTGCTTACAGACAGTAGCCTAGTATGGCTGTCCTCTCTGAGAGGCTCAACAAGCATCTGACTGAGACAGATGCAGATACTTACCATTGGATTGAGGTTGGGAAACCCTATAGAAAAGTTAGGGGGAGGGCTGAGGGAGCTGAACTAGATGGCAATCCCATAGGAAACCCAACAGTATCAACCCTTTATAATCCGTAGTTTCATATAATTTTTGGTTTTACTATTATTTAGCAATTTAAACCCAAACATATCCTTTTTGAAATGTTTATTGGAAAAGTCTGGCTTACATGTCTTTAGCTGAAGGAGACTTCTAAAAATAATGCAAAGTTATATGGTCTCTGGCTTTCTTTAGTTTTGCTTTACCCGTTCACTCAGCCAGCTCTATCTATATACTTACACATAACCTGTTAGGCTATGCTGTGCTGTGACATAACTGGTCTACTTCCAGCACTACCAAAAAAAACAGGCTGATTTCAGTGGGGATTGCCATTTAGTGGTGTGTGGTTTGAATAATAATGTCCGCCATTGACTCATATATTTGAATACTTGGTCTCCAGTTGCTGGAACTGCTTGGGAAGGATTAAAAAAGATGTAGCCTTTTAAGAAGAAGTGTGCCATTAGCAGCAGGGAACATATTGAGATTTCAAAAGTCCACCTTCTACTAGTTAGTTCTCTATCTCTGCCCCCTACCCGTTAATAAAGATAGATGTTCTCAGCCACTACTCTTCTAGCAACATGCCTGCTTATCTGTTGCCATGTTCACTTCCATGATGTTCATGGACTCAGCCTCTGAAACTGTTAGACCCAAATAAATGTTATGTTGGTCATTGTGTTTATCACACCCGTGGAAAAGTAACTAAGGCAACTGGACTTGTATTTATGACATCTTATTATGTTATACATAATTATAATAAGGCACAGTTCTGTGCTCTCTAGGAGTTTCTGAACTACTGAAGAAAACTAAGATATTAAAGGCAACAGAGAAATAAGGAAAGACCTACTATGGCAGGTTAAAGCGATCAGCAAACTCTTTATCTCTCTTAAACATGTTCATTTAATTTGGATGCTCTGAGATTTAAGTAGGTTTAGTTTTTATGAGCAAGACTTCCTTCCAGAGAACAGCAGAAGGTCTGATGTGCTATTTTGTAAACATATAAACGAATAAAAAGAAAACCTTCTCTCTGGGACTTCCTGGTGGAACCTCTGTAGCATTGAAAGCACAAGTCATAAAGGAAAGTAATTTAAAAACAAAAAGTTAAGACCCTGACTAGTATTCCTCTCAGAGACCAAAATCAAAATGCAACATAGGTTTGTTAGTCAAGAGAAAAGGTCACCTTGGAAATTTCTAGAACAGGTAACAAAGATGAACCCACCCTTCAGATCTTATTGATACTGCAAATAATGGCAAGATAAATGATTACTGTTTTCCCAAACCACAAAGTCTTGGCAAAGTGATCTGGAAACCTGGAACACAAACAGGAAAAGCCATCCCCATGGCTGAACACTTAACCATACCTGTGCTTATAAGCCAATAGGTGAAATATGATAGATGGATGGATGGATGGATGGATGGATGGATGGATGGATGGATGGATAGATGGATGGATGAAAAACAGATGAGTAGTTGACAATAATAGATAAATGATAGGAAATTGATGATAATAAGTAGATAAGTTGACAGATGACAGTGGTAGATGGATAAATGAGAAATAGAAATGTAGTTGATACACAGATGATAGGTAATTGACAATGATGAGTGGATGAAAGATAAGTAGTATGTCATGAATGAATAGATAGGTGAGATATAAGTGGATGATAGTAGATATATATTTATAAATATGTACATATAGATGATAGATATAAGTATGTAGATAGATAGATAGATAGATAGATAGATAGATAGATAGATAAATTATAGCTAATAATAAATGACTTATGGATGTTATCAGATAGATGGCAGAGACAACCTAACAATAGGCATATAAATGAATATAGATACATATTGATTACTATATATTTATGTACATAGAATAAAATGTATAAGTAAATGTATAAACAAGTAAAAGATATTAGTAGATGATGATACATTGACAGATATACAAAGATGACAGACTGAAAAATCAGACTATAAATATGCCATCAAATAGAGATTTGAAAAGAATATAGAGTCTGCATTTGATCCTGGCTTGGGGTAAACCATAATTGTTTGGTGCATATGAAAATACTTAGTATACAGACATAAGTAAGAGAGAGATTATACTTATTCCTAAATGCATGCTGTTCAGTAAAGTGCTAAGGATGTTGTGACGTTACATGCATAAACTTTAGCTATTGTTACCTTGTGTAAAATGTTGTTCTTTATTTCTGTAACCATGCTTTTCCTTCACTTAAGCTGGTGCCTGTCTATATTTTGCTAATCCTTTAACTTTCTCTTTAAAGTGAAGAATTGCTGAGCTTTGTTCCCTTGTACCTGCATTTATATTTTAATACAGCAATTCATTTATTTGCATTTCATACTCAGATTAATATAGCTTATTTCATTTTCCCTCTGTCCTGATAAATTAAGTAAGAACTTCCTATCTCCCAGTTCAAAGTTCTCAAATATATTAAAAAAGAACATGCCAACTTTTTAATATTTTATAATATAAGTTATAACAGGAAATTGACATAAGATCTGATATGAATTTTATATTAGTTTAAACTGTCAGAAGAGATTTTATAGTTTAGAAAGAGGGTTGTATATGCTATCTCCTCTCATCCTTAGTATTGTTCTTTTAATTTCGTTTATACTTTGTACTTGACACCATTGAGATATAAATGCTTAGTGACTAGCTAAATCACAGTGCCAGTAATTGTGGAAATTTAAGCAATAACTTGTTTTAAGAGAAATACTCAGAGTCATTTTCTTCTTTCCATTCTACCATGCATGTCAGGGGCAATACAAAAATATAACTCCAGTACCATGTATTAGAGATGGTGGTCCCTATTCCTACCATTCCAGCCTATGTTAATAACTTTGAACAATGTGGTAACCATGACCATCAGCCATTCTCTAAATTGTCCCACCAACCTGGACTATTCCAGGGGGCATAGCTTCATCTGGCAGCCCAGCTTGAGAAAAGTAATGTGGCTCAGGTCCCAATACTACCCCAACTCCATCTGTTATAAGCCACCTTGGAGAGGCTAGAGGCCAGCAGGTGATTTTTCTGGATGGTTCACTGTGAACTGTGATGAATGAGCTCTTGGACTCAAAGCCCAAGGGATGATGTCTCAGGATTTATTCTTGCTATTGATATGCTTTTCCTGTCATTATTAAATTAATATAAGCATCCCTGGGCATTAGCCCACCCTATTTGGCAGATTTTCTACATATCAACGAAGATGCACAGTCTTGTAGTGATGCTATATAGACAAATAGATACTTTCGTAATTCCTAATGATGATTCTATAAGAATTCCTAAATTTATACTAGTAATTGAGCCCTTATAATAAGGGCTGCAATTAGAGCCTTCTGTAATATGAAAACTGCAATTATAACTTTGTCAGTTTTCATGTGTCACAAGTTAATTGCACTAAGACAGAAAGCAGGCATTGATACAGATTTACAACTTAGGAATGCATTCCTTCATACAATAAAACCAGTAACTAAAGGCCATGAATTGAGAACAAACAGTATATTGTAGGTACAAAAACAGAAGGTAATATATTGACTAGATTTATCTATAAAATCTTCAAAGCTAACTTAGACATAAGAATTATAGTTTTACATTCTCAATGAACTTGTAGAGTTAACGGCAAATAATGAATGTTTAGTTGGATAACTAGTCTTAATGAAAACATATAAATATCTTTATTCTAGCTCCTTATTTATGTTTGAACATGAACTTTTGAAGAAGGATGTTTGGAATGTCATGTGATCATGTGTCCTGAAAAAAAAAAAAGAAAGAAAAAAAAGAACAAACTAAGAATGATGCCATTGAATCGGCAGGAGGAAAGAACAGAATTAAGGATACAGAAGGAGAAAAGAAGAAGCATAATAGAAGCAGAAGAGACAGCCAAGCACAACAGAGAGATGAGGAGAGGTAATGGCTGCAGAGAGAGCAGAAAGCAGCAGACTTTTCTTTTCTTACCATGAGATGTGTCTTTTTACTCACTTAGCAATGAAAGGCTAGAAGCTTGTTTTCCCTCTAAGCAAGAGAGAATGAAGCTCATTTTTTCATTCAGAATGAGTGAGCTCTTTCTGTCCTGATGCTTGCCCTATGGAGCTTGCTCATGAGGGCATGTGCTTTTTCCACCAAAAATATATGCATATGTAAGTACAGGTGTTTGTGTGCAGGTATGTACCTTTTAAAGATAAGTGGCTGGGCCAGGTAAGACTGTGCAAATAAGTCATATGACTGTCTGTATGGATGTATGTGTTGTCTAAGCCTATTGTCTGTGTAAAAGTGCTGCATTCTATGGATGACTTTCTCTAGCTGACAAAGAGTTAAATAAGTCCCCAGCCTAGGAGGACCTGGGGGAAAATGTCAGAGAACCACTTTACCCACCCTGTCCCCTGTTTAACAGTAGGGTGTTAATTAGCCTGAAGTCATCAGCTTCTGATCACAGAATATCTTAGAGTCAACACAAGTAAATATTATATTAAGCAACTTTTACTCTCAAAAGACCAAGTCTTGCCTCCCCCAAGACTCCCCACATCAGCTGACTTCCAGGAAGGACCCTGAGCACAGAGCTAAACTCTAGGCACCCATCTTCAAAAATGTGGTTGTTAGGAACCAGGGGAAGAATTGCTTCACAACTGTCTTACTAAGTGCTTGGAGGTCCATTTCTTACCCTATGGGTAGATGCTCGAGTAGTGACCCACATAAACCACTCCAACCTGGGAAGGTTGAGATTAAAACACCATCTTGGGCATGATCACATCCTCAACATGAGATTGGTTGGTTATAATAGTCAAATGCTATTCTCCCAATGCCTCAACCCTTGGTTTACTTTCTTAGTCAATTCAGAATGTGGATAGAAGAGAAATATGTTTTACTAGGTGGTGGGAGGGGGCAGGAACCAGAACTGGAAGAGGAACTATGTGAAGCATTCTTAAAGTCCTCTTACTTGGTTAATGTTTCATAAGGAGATGGACTTGGTAGCCTTTGGCTGTGACAAGTGTAGGATGGTCTGTGATCACACTCACACGTGTTGGCTCCCTAAAGGTTTCCTCCACTGATTCAGAAATAGCTCAGCAAAATCTCAGAGTTAAGGAAAGAGCAGAATAGACAATAGCCAATGCTGGGAAGAAGAAAAATAGGCAGGAGTTCTACACAAAGAGAGAAAGGGAGGAGAGATGGAGGGAGTGAAGGAGGGAGGGAAAGAGAGACACTCAGGTAGGAACCAGGGGAGTTGCTATGGGGACACAGGTGATGAAGGAGGTTCCAGGGGAAACTAAGATGACAGGTAATTAGCCACATGGCTGGGAAGTAGGCCAGGCCAGCACTGTTGTATAAGAATGACTGAATATCTGCCCAGACATCGTGTTCAAAGATTTTAGTTAATATGAAGGTCTCTGAGTCATTATTCAGAGCAAGGGCAGCCATAGAAAAGTTCCTACTTCTACATGTGGCTACAGAATTCCAATGAGCCCAGCTAAATGATGGGAGTAGATACTGCTGCCCAGGACTAGACATAAAGACAAGAGTAACTAGGACTTAGTCACTGAGACAAAAATAAATAAATCAAGAGTTTGGCCAGATGGCCTTTGCCTGGAGGAAGAACTATTAGGACAATGATTTTCAACTTGTGGGTTGTGACCCCTTTTAGTGTCAAACCAGCCTTTCAAAGGGATCAGATGCCAGATATCCTGAATATCAGATATGTATAGTACAATTTTTAAAAGTAGCAAAATTAAAGTTATTAAGTAGCAAAAAGTAATTTTATGTTTGAGGAGGTCATCAAACCATGATAAACTGTCCTAAAGTGTTGCAGAGTTAGGAAGACTGAGAACCACTGTATTGGGAGGTTTTGTGTGAGGGTTATAATTCAGGGTAAAAGAGAAGCCAGTACTTTCTACATACATCCTCAGTGACTGGCATACCCTAATGTAGACCCACTAAGAGCTCAGAAAGAAGTTCTGAAGGTCTTCCTGCACTAATTAAATGCCACTTTGGGGATCCTAATTTTAATCAACCAAGGGTAACAACATCTTAAGGTTCTTCTTCAATGTGGGCTGGAGAGAGAGTTCAGTGGTTGGGAGTACTGGCTGCTCTTGCCTAATACCTGAGTTTGGTTCACAGCACTAACATTGTTGCTTACAAATGCCTATAGTTCCAGTTCCAGGGGATCAAATACCCTCTTCTGGCCATCACAGGCATTGCACACACACACACACACACACACACACACACACACACACACACACACACACACACACTATACATACAGGCACACATTCACACATGCAGTACACATATAGGTAGACAAAACATTCCGACTTACAGAAGAAATAAAACTTTTTACAGATTTTCTTTTTATAGAAATGGGGGAAATCATACATTTTGTGGATATCAGGACCACCACCCACATAACTACCCACCCAGAATCCAGAGTCTTTGCTAGCAGTTAGTGTAGTGGGTTGGTCTGATGCTGCATGCATTCTCATGCTAATTTGGGACCCAAAGCTGGTTGTCCAGAAATTAGAGAGTCAGCACATAGACCCTAGCTAAGTGACCCTGTCCCCAGTTAATTGTGCTTGGTAAATAAAGATGCTAGTAGCTAATAGTTGGGCAGAAGAGACATAGGTGTGGTTTAGGTCTTGTGGGCTTGGAGAGGAGAACTAGGAAGAAAAGCCTGCAGTAGAAAGAAGAAGAAAAACTTGCAGGAGGAGCAAGGAGAAGTTGCCAATTGAAGTTAAAAGCAGCCCAGATGAAACATAACAAGCAGTAAGTAACAATTCAGGGTTACCTGTAAGAGATTAGATTCTAACAGTATGGAGGGTAGGCAGCTACCCAGCTATTATGGTGCTTAAGTCTTATGTAAATATGAACGCTGTGGGTGCGTTTTTAATCCTGAAACTCAATAACCAAGGTGGGGTAGAGGCCAGGATTTAAATAATTAATATTATAATTCATCCCCCATACATTCTGTTTCACTTCCTAGTGCTGTCTACAGAGTCAGCAATATTCAGGATGACTGTTCCTCTCTTGTGTTCCCCCTGGAGCAGCTCTATCTCCCATACATTTTAATAGATGTCATATAATGTCAGTTAGAGTCCAGGAGGACCTACATTTGAGGCTCGGGTCTCTGTGGATCTTGCTGCTGTGTTTCTATATGGAGATCTGCAGGGCACAGCAGTTTGCCACTTCAAACACTTGCCAGTTCATTCGTTACTTCCAAGTAACAAATCAGTCCATCATTTGTTTTCCAAGGAAAGCAAAACAAACAGGGATGGTCATCATTAGTACACAGACAGAATGCTAACCTGCTCTGTCCTGAACTTAGGAAGGTGAGGTGGGAGCTGGAGTAATTATTTACTCAGTAGTTCTTGCCACATTAGCATGACTACCCAGATGAGAAGGTTCAAAGCACCTACATAAAAGCTAATCATGGTGGTGACATCTGTAGCCCCAGCCCTGGGAGACAGCAAGAACAAGTGAGTCCTCATAGCTCCCTGGCTAGCAGATCAGTGAGTTCCAGGTTCAAAAGAGACCATGTCTTAGAGAATAAGGTGGAGAGAAATTGAAGAAAATAATGGATGCCTTCCTCTGACATCAACATTCTCTCTCTCTCTCTCTCTCTCTCTCTCTCTCTCTCTCTCTCTCCCTCTACCCCCTCTCTCTCTCACACACACACTAGTATATACATGCATATATACATACATATACTCATACATATACTCATAAGCATATACATGAATAATATATACATGCATACATACACACTAGTATATACATGCATATATATACATACATACACATACACACATAAGCATATACATGCCTAAAGACACACATACACAGACAGACACACACACACATACCCCACATATACAAATGGCATAGAAAATAATTCATATCCAATAGCATGCAAATGTTACATGAAAGCAGAGTCGAAAAATTGATTCCCCAACTGATCATTTCTGTCACTGAACTCTCACCCTTCTTTGGTAGAGCAAAATGGAAGAGCAAACTTTATAGCTGGCAGCTTCGGGGCAGACAGTGTGTATATTCTGAATCTGTGTACAGAGAGCATAGACCCAAAGGAGTTAAATGGCACACTGTGTTGTCTTCTTTCTCTATTGGCTGTGGCAAACCACCTGACAAAGTCAACTTACAGAAAGGAAAGGGTTGTTGGGCTTGTAGCTCAGAGTTTGGGGGAATCCAATCCATCATGGCAAAGAAAGAATGACAAAGGACTCAGGAACTCCTCCCATTGTATCTGCAATCAGCAAGCAAAGAGTAGACAGGAAGGAAGACTGGCCTGTGACTCCTCAAGGTGACCTCCCATTGGCTCACTTCTTCCTCCTGAAGACTCCATTTCCTACAACAGAACCACTAATCAGGGAGCCAACTGCTTAAACTCAAAAGGAGTCCAAATGTCCCTGGGAAAAAATCTTTTCATTGTGCTATTTTGTCAACTTGGGCCACTTTTGATTTCCTAGTGCATCACTAAAGATCTATTGCCAAAGAAAGCAAACTGCAGCAGCAGCATTCTGAAGAATGCACTGGGAATGTCAGTTTAAACTCTCCTATTAGTTTATAATGTCAGTGCTGGCATTTCAAAGCAGAGTGTGGCTGTTTGGAGAAGATAGAGGGACTTGATGCCAATAATGGTCCCACCCCAGAGTGGGAACATGTCACTGACACCTCAGATGCCCTTCCTGGTTTTTCTAAAGTCACAGTCATTGGGATGATGTGAGGAATGGCCTCATTGTCTGCAAAGGGTCTGAAATAAAAGCTGCAATGTAAATAATAGTAATAATAATAATAATAATAATAACAATAATAATTAATAATAATGAGACAAAATACCGACAATTAACTGGGCATGATACCCTGGGGAAAGTACACTTGGTTCTATCAAAAAAGACATTTTGCTTGTATAGACCTTTCTCTTTTTTTTTTCCCCAAGCATTAAAGAGAATAATTCGTGCTTTTAAGGAACTTCATGGTGCCTGGGTACAAAACATGTTTTTAGAAGAGGCTTTGCTTTATAAAGGAAAGTACAATTCACCATCAATTGATATGCTGGGTAGTTTTTTTTTTTTTTTTTTTTTTTTTTGTCAACTTGACACAGCCAGGAAGGATCACTTGGAAAGAGGAAATCCTAGTTGAGAAAATGAGTTCTTCAGGTTTCCCTACAGACAAGTCTGTAGGGCTTCTGCTTCTTCTCCTTCTCCTTCTCCTTCTCCTTCTTTTTCTTTTAAATTAATGATTGACATGAAAGGCCCATCCCACTAGGGACAGTACCACACTTTGGTAAGTGGTCCTGGGTTGTCTGAGAAATCAGACTGAACAAGCCATAGGGAATAAGCCAGTAAGCAGCACTCTTCCATGGCCTCAGATCTGCTTCTGTAAATACCAGGGCTACCCTCAGTGATGGAATATGCCAAATAAATTATTTCTTCCCAAGTTACTTTTGATTATGGCGTTTATCATAGCAAGAGAAAGAAAGAAAAGAAAACAGCCAACTTCTATGGTAGAAGAAAGAGAGTAGCTGATACATGACAGAAAACAGGGACATTTCCCTGATCCAAGCCAGGTAAGATTGATGTTATAATTGGCTATGGAAATGATTTTTTTAAATCCTTTGTTCTCTGTGATTTGTGTGTGTGTGTGTGTGTGTGTGTTCTATGGACATTTGAATTCAGACATGCTCACCTACATATGCACATATAGAAGGTGGACATGTGCATATGGAAAAGAAAAAGGAGAGTCTTCCCTTTACTCTCTACCTTAGTTAAGACAGACTCTGAGTTATCTTTCAGGCCTTCCCTTTGGTTTGTAACACTGACCAGAAATCCATCATAAGGATCTTACTGTTGAGATTCCATCTCCATGTTGAGGTCTTCGTATTGCCCATCTAATAAGTCTCAGATATCCTTGCAAGAGTGACAGGACTAGCATGAGCCTGGACATCTGCAGCTTTGTTTTATCACAAAGATCACAAACCAAGCAGCAGGATGCCAACCACATAACTTACCATTGTCTATGTGCCGTGTCTTAACCTAGAAACTTAAATAAAACAAGTACTTGAAGAGGCAAAACTACCCTCCACCCAAAAGGTTATATTCTTGTGCTAAAGGTAGGCAACAAAACACCAGATCATATACCACACAGTCACTGCACAGTGCTAAGCAGGCAAAAGAAGAAAGAAAATGTGGGCTGGAAGGAAGGGGAAGTGGACAGCAGCCTTACCAAGGAAACTGGAAAGCAAGATAGGCCAAGATTTCAGAAGAGCAAGGGCAAGGTACCAGGAGGTCTGACACCCAAAATGCAAATGCTCTAATGAGTACAAGAAAATGCAAGGAAGCTACAAGAACAAGATGCAGAAGAGGTCCATTTAAACCTGTCCCATCACAAAGCAGCAATAGATCTTTAGGGATGCCAGTAAACCTTTCGGAGCAGAATAAAGATCCCCTTGCCTACCATGTACTTCAGATTCCAAAGGCAAGAGTAGGCAAAAACAGACCACTGTAATAATCCAGGAACAGACTGAGTGGTGGCTAGGAAGAAGAGGCATGGTCAGAATTTTTTTATCTCTTAGAGTAGAGCAAAT
The DNA here is from genome assembly GCF_963924665.1 of Micromys minutus. NCBI lineage: Eukaryota > Metazoa > Chordata > Mammalia > Rodentia > Muridae > Micromys > Micromys minutus. Next base: position 22,746,616 of record NC_137965.1, on the reverse strand, counting down.
GGGACTTGACAGATGGGCATGAAACATCCAGAGCAAGGGATAAACAGTGACATGTGGCTGTTTGAGCTACCAACTGGCAATAGTTGTTTTACCAATTGGAATGAGGAAGGCTGTGGGAAATGTGTGTTTGGAGTAGAGTGCAGATAAAATCGGTATTAGACATAAAGTCTTCAGTTGATGCAGTATTCAGATGAGCTGTGGAGGGGACAGCGTGTTGTGCAAATATGTGAAAGCATTGTGAACCAGAGATGACAAGATGAGAGGCATCGAATGTGAATGTAGCTTCCGGCTCTGAACTGGAGAAGATCTTCACAGGGACCATTATAAATGGATTGCCAAGAGCATCATCAAAGGGATCATTATGGACAGATAACCAATAGTATCAAAGCATTGGACCTATGAGTATCTCAACTTCCACAGATTAGAAATAACATTTTTTTGTTATAGATGAAGAAGGAACAATTAATAGCATTACTTGAAAATAGTGGTTCTTTGTATCCTGGATGCCAAAACAAATACAAACAAAACAAAATTTAAAAAAAAAAAAAATAAGTTTCAGCATAAGAGTCAGTAAACAATCAGACAAACATGACAAAGGCTGAAAAGTGACCATTTTTTGGTTTGGGAAATTGAGAAAAACCATTGAACTTTTTTTATAGTACAGCAGTCAAATATCTTTGTTTATTTAATCTGCTGCCTTCCACAAGCATGTGTTTGCTTCTGGAGACTTGCTGAGGTATGTATGGTTCTGGTTTGCCCCAAAGGCCAGCTAAGGGTCAATCAACTATCACTTCTAAAGCTCACAAATCTGAAAATGTAGTGGACTCGAAATAAACGTGGCCTGATAAGAACTTGCAGAAGGGAGGGAAAAGGCCATGGCACAGCTGCAAGGGGGAAATTGTTTCAATAAAAAAAAAAAAAATCTTTTAGCAATGAGCAATCTCTACAATACTCCAGAGGAGGTGGTAATTGTGAGACTTGGTAAGCATTTTTAGTACAGAATTTAAAAGAAAAGAAAAAGAGAAACAAAGTCTCAATATATAAGACAGTAAAAAGCTAAACATTGAAGTTGACATTTAAAAAATTTTTTACATAGTTGTGTTTAGAAACTGTCATGGTTACCTTTTTAAAATTTTCTCTCCCCCCCCCCTTTTTTTTTGCTATGATAAAATGCCTCACCAACAATTAAAACTAAAAGGTCTATTTCTTTTGGCTCACAGTTTGAGGACACAGTCCATCATGCTCGGGAAGGTTAAGAAGCAGGACAACAAGGCATCTAGTTTAGATGCGCATTTGGGGAGCAGAAAGTAATCAATGTGTGTGTTCAGCTTACTTTCTTCTCTTTAATCTAACCCGGGACCACACCTCTGAGAAAGATGCCACCTATAGTAGACAATGATTCTCACCTCAATTAGCTCCATCAAGACAATCCCATGGAGTCATAGCTATGGACCCAATTGATTCTAAATCTCAACAAGATGACAATGAAACCAACCACCACAGTTGCCCACAGGCAAAAGGGAGAACTTTTGCCATGTATACTTGATCTGAAGCAAGTTACCTTGGACCATGCTATAAATTCTACCAGATAACGTTTTAAGAATTATACACTTGTTCAAAAACCATAAAATATAGAGAATTTGGTAGTCATTAGAAATGTATTGGTATTATCAAAACAAAAATAGTGTTCTAATATTTTATTAGCTATCGGATGAAAGAGAAACTCAAACAACTGAAAGGGAAGCTGAAAATACAGTAAGAAATGAAAACACTAAAAACATTGAGTACTCAAAACAGCTGGCCATGCAGGGATCTGGAAAAAAAATATAATAAAATATTTGAAAATCCAATGAGAGATAAACAGCCATGTATGCTGATGAAGTAGTTGAAAAACTACTAGTCAGAATACTCAGGTAATGAAAATTAGAACACATCAAGAAAAGAACGAGCTTTATTGACTCAGAATATCATCGAAAAATCACAGACTGGGTGGGACCTTAGAGATGACTGAGGTCTAAGCCTTTTAGACTGTTTGCAAAGCCTGACAATCTGAGTTTAATTTCTGAGATTCACATGGTATAGGAGAGACTTGAATCCTCTAAGTTGTCTTCTGACATCGGCTAACACACCATTGAACACGTGTACATGTGTACATACACACACACTAAATTTAATAAAATCTTTTAATTGATAGATTAAAAGACAGTTATGGCACACATAGAAAATACGTCATGCAATTAAATCATCTCCTGGCTAAATCTCTACAGCTGCATTCAACAACTAGTGTGTACATTTAACACCCAAAGTTTACCAATGTCACTCTAAAGAAACATATCTTTAGTAGACAAAGATCAGCTTAGCAAAAGATTAAGTCTTAATGCAGAAGAACTTAGAACTTTACCAAGAGTTAAAAGCCCCAAATAAAAGGGATGCTACACTGTATTATTCAAAGATAGGGTCTGTGGCTATAATGCCCAGTCCAGTCTTCTCTGATTTTGAAAGTAGGAATTGTATCCATCCTCCTCACAAAGTAAGTAAATCCCTGGGGATCTCAGCAGGAATGTGCAGGGACTTGATGTTTGCTGCTAAAGCTTTTAGGAAAGGGTGAAAGGTCACTAGAACCAAGAGAATTGAAGAAAAATGGTGATTGTTAATGTTCACAACTCATAATAATATTAGGCTACTTATGAATCGAACTGAAATAAAGATAAAACCCTCAAAAGAGACAAACACATAGACACTAACCTATGAGACAAGTTCACTTTAGATGGTTAAGGCACACAAAGATGTCCAAAATCAGAAAGGCAACAATTGGTATTGTAATGGAGAGAAAAGAAAATCACCTTCTCATTTTATGTATGTATGTATTTATTTATTTATATATTTATATATAAATATATAAATAATTATATATTTAATTTTATTGGATAGTTTATGTATTTACATTTTAATGTTGTCCTGTTTCCTGGTTTACAGTCTCCTTTTCCCCCTCCCCCTGCTTCTATGAAAATGCTCCCCCTCCCACTAACTCCTTCTTCAACACCCTGGCATTTCTCTAACTGGAGAAAAAAGCCTTCGAAAGACCAAGGGCTTCTCCTATTGATGCCAGACAATGCCATCCTCTGCTACATATGTGGCTGGATCCATGGGTCCCCCCATGTGTCCTCTGAAGGAAAGGTCATCCAGAGACTACCCCACCTAGGGATCCACCCCATATGCAGCCACCAAACCCAGTCACTATTGTTGATGCCAAGAAGTGTTTGCTGACAGGAGCCTAATATGGATGTCTCCTGTGAGGCTCTGCCAGGGCCTTACTGATACAGATTAAGATGCTTGCAGCTAACCATCAGACTGAGCACAGGGACCCCAATGGAGGAGTTAGAGAAAGAACTGAAGGAACTGAAGGGGTTTGCAATCTCATAGGATGAACAACAGTATCAACCAACCAGACCCCTTAGAACTCCCAGGAACTAAACCACCTTCTCATTTTTAATACTGAATAGGAGAAACAATTACAAAGTAAATTAAATACAAGGTGAAAGGGAAAACTTGGAACTAGAAAAAGATTAAAAGGTAATTTTTTAAAACAAATTAATAATAAATTAAGTCTCATAAAGCACAGAACATAAAGAAAAGAGATTAATGAATTTGATACCAGTAAATTAAATTTTTCAGTTAATTAAAAGGTACTTTAAAACCAAAAAAATATAATCAAGGGAGGATTCAAATCTAGGTTATAAACACATGTATCTGTGTGTATACATACATACATACATATATATATATATATATATATATATATATATATATATATATCCATACAGAAATAAATGTGTGTGTATAACTTATGAATCAGCTAGAGTCTATTTATCTTATAGTTTACAATCTATCACTCAGAGAAGAAAAAGCAGGAACTCAAGCCAGAACCCTAGAGGCAGGAGCTGAAACATTGGCCATAGAATGTTTACTGGAGTGCTGTTGCCCATGGCTCATTCAGTTTGCTTCCTTATACAATGGAGGACCACTTGTTCCAAGGTGGCACCACTCACATATGTCATTCATCAAGAAAATGCCCTGCAGACATGGCCACAGGCTAGTCTAATGTGGAGGCAATTGTTCCGGTGAGGGTCTTTCTTACTTGTGTCAAGTAGACAATCAAGATTAGTCATAGTACACTTCCTGCCTATACGTGTACTATGGGGAGACTGAGGCCAGAAGACTGTTATGAATTCAGGGCCCCCCTCAACTATACAGAGAATTATAGTTATAGAATTCAGCGGAGTTACAGTGTAAGACTGTCTCAATGAAAGAGGTGAGGGAGGGGGAAGGAGCACACATGATACAGCATTTATACAACAGAAGCAGTAATGAAATACCACCACACTGGGAAATATGATCAGTTGATGGAAATTATCAGCACTGTCTAGTGAAGCTTAATACACATGTTTCTCATATTCACTCAATTTCCCAAATAGTTACACATGATCTGTAGACAATGTATCAGCTTAGCACACAATGTAAGACCTGCTGACGGAAGTGTGATATATCTATACAGTTTAATACTGTATAGCAGTTATAGCGAACACAGTTGAAACAGTAGAGAGGAGACATGCTAAGAGGTCGTGTAGCAGCAGCTGAATGCCACTATCAGTGTTAGTCAACTCCAGAATGTAGGATATACCTGATACAAAAAAGCATCACTCCCACCCTGAAAATGACAAAAATAAAATATCCCATGAGTGAACTCAGGTCCCCAAAGGGTTGAGTTACTATCTTCTTTACTTTTCTGTTGTTGTTGTAAAACACCATGACCAAAAGCAAGTTGTAAAAGGAAGAGTTTCCTTTGGCTTTGGGGTTGATCGTGGAAGGAAGCATGGCAGCAAGGAGTGGGCATGGTAGGAAAAGAAGGAAGCTGTGAGCTCACATTTCTATAGGCCAATTTGAAGCTGCGAGTGAGCTGAGAATGGAGAGAGACTTTAAACTTCAAATCCTCCCCTCCAGTGACACACTTCCTGCAGCAAATCCAAGCCTCCTAAACTACCCCAAACAGTACCAACAACTAGGGACCAAGTGTTTAAATACCTGAGTCTGCAGAAGGCATTTTTCACTCCAACCACCAGACCCCAGAGTAACTATCTCTTTCAAAGACAGAAGGAAGCTCTGGGAATCATCTGATAGAGCACAGCCTAAATCTGTTTTTACCATATTGTTCTGCCTCAAGCAAATAGAAAAAAAATAGTCAAAATAGTTTTGAAAAAGATTGTGGATGATCAGAGCTTACCATGACTACCCTCATCCTCTATTCTGGCAAAATAGTTTAATGGAGTTTTATCTACTTAGTGTCATTAGATGTGCTGGATAGTTTCTTTTTCAAAAAAAAATCAATAACCATTTAAATTATAGTAAAACAATCTGCAGATTGCCACTTTCATAGTTAGCATGAAAGAATTAAATTCTTGAGCAACAGAAAACATTTAATATTCATAGACACAGTAAAATGGTCTACAGAACAATAATTAATAGTATCATGACAATCTGTCATGTTTTATTAGGTAAAAATTATTTGACTTTGCTTTTAATACCCAGATTTATATACACTGATGGATGGAATATTCATAATGCCATTTTCCTGCTAAACTTCCCAAGTTTCACTTCATATTTTGAACTAAACAATTAATTTTGCCCGTGTGCACCCTAACTGAATAGACTGACATGAATTTGTCACTTTTTCTAATTATGCATGCAAAATAAGTTACAGACAGCAACACAGTCAAGCTGTGTGTGAGGTGTTTAATATTCATGGGTTCCAGTCATGATTAGACTGTGCTTGCTACAAGATTTCTGCTCCTTGAGGCACATCAGTTCTGGTAAACTTTGTAGTCAGGGTACAGGCTCTGTCCTCTCCTGTTGCTTAGCTCTCTGAATCTGGTACTCACGTGGCTCCAGGTAGTGACATAGTTCTTTTTGTTAGAAACCTAACTTCACTTTGTACTAAAGCTTCAGTCTGCACTGATACCTGTAGCCAACATCTGAGAGGTTCTGGGGCAGATGGGAAGGGGAGTGAGATGGATGACTGAGTGCCAGGGAACCAGGACAAACCCAACTTCCTCCTGAAGAAAGAATGCACAAGCAGCATGTGTCACACAGATAAACCTTTAACTTGTGATGACGGTCTATCTATATTCAATTTCCCAGGAATGTATTCACGTGGACTGAAAGCCAACTGTCCCAGAGTCTCTTCAGATACCCATGACCAATGCAACCAGAGGACCAGAAAGATAGTGAAAGATTCATTGAAACATTTAGCATAAAATGGTTACATATAGAATAGAAAATAATGAACTTTAGACGTGGAAGATAACAAAATATTGAGATTATAAAGTCACATGGAATGAGTGAAGAAATCCAGGAGAAAAGGGAGGAGGATTGTCAGATGACTCTGATCTGGAAACCAGATTTTAATAATTGAAAGTCCCAAGAGCGACCGGAGAGACTCCAGCCAGAGTAGAGATGAGGGGACTAGAATGAAGAGAGTGAGGACAAATATGTAATTCTGGTTTCTTTCATCACTGAGGACCATCAAATGGGGTACATGTGTAACGGGGCATTATGAAAATAAGAGATGGAGAGAAAGGCAATCCAGAAGCTAACCATGTTTTGTCACGCCTAAATGTATCGATCAAAAGTCAAGTCATCTTTGTATGTCAGAGTGGATGGAGCAATGAGAAAACAATGGGGAAGGGAGGGGAGGAATATATTGGCACAGGGGGGGTTACAGGGTCATGGAGACCCTTTCTTTTCTCCACTACAAAGAAGACAGGGTCCTCCTATGATCAGGTGGGATCTCAGGATATAAACATGCCTGTTTCAATGATCAGGGGTATTCTGTCCAGTAGAAAACCTTTCTTCCATTTCATAGGCAAGGTAACTGGGGGTCCCCTGGTATTTTCTCCACCACGTTTCTTCCATGTAGAAGGGAGTTTTCCATCAGGCTTGAGAAACACACTTTTGTTTACAGTGTGCAGGTCTCACACTAAATCATCAGTGAGACACCCAGCAGCCAAGGCAGACATATATCTCTTCCTTTTGCAAGCACTCCCTGAGGAAAATAAAGGGTTGGCTGGACAAGGGAGGGTCACATGTAACAGTGTCTTGAATCTCAATGATAAATAAGGGAATTCTCTCCAGATACTTCCCTGAGAGAATCATCTCCCTAGTACCCCTGAAGATGATAATGAAATAGCTGGAACACTAAAATTAAACATCCCACATTGAAGTAATGGAGCCTTGATGGTTAGGAAGATACAGACACATGGGTCTGCAGCTCACTTGGTACTTAACATATCTTCGAAACTTAATGACGAAGCAGAGGGGGGAGTATGCTAAGTTGAGAACAGCCCAAGTCCCCAAGTATTTCTCATTTCCAAGGATGATTGTACAGATTATAAATAGATAATTGAAAATGGCAATTAAGGCAATTGTGGGTGGAGAGCCAAACCCCATAGAAACCAGGGGAGCAGGGCAAGAACAGGGAGGGACAAAAAAAGAGCAAATTCCCAAAACAGCAACAAGAAACCATTTATGTTCAGAGAACAGGCAGCTAAAGCTCTATTTGTGCTTTATCCACATTGGGGTTCCTTACCTCCAGATCCCAATAGGGACATCAGATTAGAAGGATGTGTTTCCTTAATGGGAAATATTTGGAAAGGCAAAGGCAACAAAGACTGCCTGGGACCATCCCTAAAAACAGTCACCGTATTTCCTAAGCTGGGCTAAGTCTTATGTTGCCTAATTCCAACAAGGATGCAGGAAAGCTGCATTTGACCTATCTCGCTCCCTTCCCCAGTGCAGTATCTAAGCAGTGTTTCCCACAGGCCCCCACCTCCAGTTGCAACCTCCATGGCTTGTCCAGCAAGTCTCTCCTCCCAGGACTTTGGGACCAAATTGATTGTGGCCACATTCTGGTTCTGGATAGCTGACCACCGCAAGATAAACATTAGGACTACATGTAGCCATTTTTGACACATTTTAATGTAGATCAAATATCCCTAAACATAAAGGGGAAGCCCCTACACGTCCCCTCCATAGGAAGATTTTCCTGTGTCAATGGATGCAGGAGAAAATTGTCCATGTTGTTTGACTGACAAGACTTTTCTCTGGTCTATTTTAAAAAAAAGGGGGGGGGGAATCCAAGGGACCTACCCCAGCATGTCTTCTGGTTTACAGCTATAAGAGTACATGTATGCTCCTCTCCTTTCATAAAGAATATTAGCTCTTTTGGCTTATAGAATTAGCCTCTGCTGCGCATACATATCCTGTCTGCTCACTGTTGCTATTTTAAACATGGAATCTGTTTGACATGTTCACCATAAGGCTCTCCAAGTGTTATATAAACTGCCACTCTGTGAATTCTTTTATCTCACACAGCGTCAACGTTAGAGTCTCAGCCTCATTCATGGATGGGCAAAGCTTTAGACATTTAAGAGAGTCCAGTATTGTACTGGAAACATTTTGAACTACTGGTATCTTCTAGCTCTTACGAATAAATTGCTTTAGTGTTCTCCCATATGCATGGGTGGCCTGCGTCTTATCCTGGAAATCTGAATAACGTACTTTGATGCCATGCCTTCCTTAGCTTTTTGTCACCATCATCATGACTCTTCCTAGGAAAATGTTTTTCAATTACAAGCCAATCAAATCAGCCTTAGCCCTCTTGCTCCAGGCTCTTACATGCAGCTGTATCTATAACTAAGCCCAGAGCCAGTAAACTAAGATAACCATGTGAGCCAAAACCCACCCTAAACACTCAGGCTAGTCAAGCCTTCCTGATACTTCTCCTCCATCCTCCTCCTCACAAAAAGGCACAGAAGAGTCTTTGTCCTCTATTTGATCATTGTGTCCCTCTATAATGAGGGTTTTGCTTAAATGACACTGTGTGATTTGGCCATCAACCTAAGCACATCTACACAGAACTTCCTCCTCTCGCTATGGCGATCAGAGACACAAGGGTATCAAAAGTCTCCAAATGGAGCTCACTGACCCTCCCGAGCCATTTTAGTTCTTAGATGCCTACACTTGTAAAAATCTGCTGACATCCTTATTCATGGGGATGAAATCATTCTGTTTACTTTGCAATTTCTTCTCTTCCTTCTCCATTTGTTTGATTTTTATGTAAATTCTGCTAAGAGAAATAAGATGTAATTGCTGTGTCTCATCAAAGAAAGAACTGCATGCATCATGGGGAAAATGAAATTGGTTTATAATCGTATTTATTATAACATATCTGTGGGTTTTGGTGTCTTCTACTGAGGTAGATTTGAAGACCTTCTGTGATGTAGATGAGAATTTAACTCTTCAAGTCCAGGTACCATGGGAAATGAAACAAGCTATCTTCCCAGCTCTGATCCCTCATGGTGTCACCGTGATTTCAGATGCTCTCAGATGTGTGGCTCAAACCGAGCCATTCGTGCATTTAGTCTGAAAAGGAAGCTTTAGAGCATGCTCTCCAGTACACTTTCCTGGAGCTTGCTATCTGCATCATTTGCTCTGCTTTCTAGGATATTTGGCCCTTCTTTATTTCACCCTCATGTTTATTTATGAGAACAGGCATATATGCATGCATAATAACCCCCTAGGTAGGGAGGCCAAGCTCACAAAAATGTAAATGTTGACAATTACAAATGACTATTGCAGAGATTATTTTAAACCTCATGTTTTTACAAGAGTCTCTCCTTATCCTTGCTTTGTTTTAACTGATACACAAAACCACCATTCTACATACTAATGGGAAGCATGCTGCTCTTCAGTATGAGTGTGTGTGTGTGTGTGTGTGTGTGTGTGTGTGTGTGTGTGTGTACTGAGTTCAGAGCAGGTAAAACATACCCCTCAAGCTTCAGCCATGCTTCACAGAAGGAACCTCCAAAGTCTTTTCTGCCAGTATATTTTAGTTTGTAGGATATGACTGTTCTATGAAACCTATAGTTGTGACAGCACACCAGACCCACTAAGCTCTACCTAGCCATAACTGTAAGCTACTGATCAATCTCTCACTATATATATCCTCTCTCACACCAGGGGACACACAAATGCCTGTAACTCCAGGATCCACTAATCCCTCCCCAAACCCCACTTTCACACACAAACAAATATAAAACAAATTATTTTAAAAAAGAAAAAAAAATGAAAGGATCAGGAGAGGGAATTCACAAAAAGCTTAAACATTTTTTTGTTAAGTTTCAGAAAATTTTCAGGCTCATTTTTCATCTTTTGAACAGAGGCTTGCTCATGATTAAACTCTACAAACTTTTAGTTAGCTATATTTAATGCAAAGACAGCAAATGCACGTATAAAATTCATCTCCCACTTGCTCTACTCCACTGAACTATTTTATCTAAGCTGAGGTTCTTAGGGGGACATGATGCAGAGTCCTGTGTGACCTGTGAACATTGTAGCAGGAAAGCAGTGATGGAAGCATCCACACCGTGTAAACAGGCAAACTGGAACACTATTCTTAATTTTTAAAATATTTACATATATTATGGGTATGAATATTTTCCTTGCATGACTGTGTATCACTTGCATTCTGTCAGAAGAGGGTCTAAAACTCATAAGACTGGAGATACAGATATCTGTGAACAAGAATGTGGGTGCTGGCAAACAAGACCAGGTCATTGCAAGAACAAGTTCTCTTAACTACTGCAACATCCCTCTAGCCCCAAAAGCTAGTCTTACTCGTTGACTTCTTTTCCTAATGTCTATACATGAGTTTTAAAATAAATTCATTAGCACATTGTCACTCTACTGTGGACCACAGGTGAACTCTAGTAATATGGCTGCCCACAGTTGGGGATGCTGGGAAAGGAGTTGCCACGGCAACCTGAAGAACAAAGGACAGCTTCGACTTTAGATGGACTTTAGAAGGGAGAGATCTCTGAGGTCTCTGGTGTAGAGAAGTTAGGAGGTGGGCTATAAGACCCTAACTCAAGTTGCCTTGTGTCTATGTGACAGGATGCAAACTCTGTTGCCCGCCTTAGGCAGTTATGTGTTGAGAGTATGTCAAAACTAGTTTGCTCTGGGCCTGGGATGGGAGAGAAGCTGCAGATTGTCATGATTAATCCTGCCCAAGTGGTCTGCACCTATGATCTGACCTTAAGGAGAGTATTCCCGCTACATTAGAAAGATTATGTGAGTTTCAGTTCAGTATATGACAATAACAAAGTACATTTCATATTTTACTAATAAGTGTTTGCACATTTTAACAATAAAATGTATAAAATTGTATAAATGTCTATCACCTGCATTCTTTGTATGTACTGATGGATCAGGCTAGCCTGGCAGTAGTGACCTTTGCCCCTGACCTTGAAGCGTGTAACGTCTCTAGATGTCACATTGTGCTGTCTGCCCTGTAGTCAAAAGTTACTTTCATTGCCATTCTGTAAGGGATCCTTGGACCAATTCTGGAGACTCTCTAGACCAGAAGTCCCAGGAAGGAGAGTGACACCAACGCTGGGGATTCACTGACAGCATTTCCACCCACCTGCCTAGGGCCTGGGAACATCTGATCTCCAGGGCGGGCTTTCCAGGGTACCATCTGTGAAGTCATAGTCTACAGAGGGCACTACTAAACTGATGGGCTCATTGTGTTTGCTTTTCACTCCTGAACTCCCGTTTCCTCAGCATTGTGCCTCCCTCAATGATTACAATCCCTGACTGTGTGCTATGACACTTTGTGTGCGCCACAGTCAGTCCAATCCCTTGCTTTCTTATGTAGACAAATCAGTGAGTCAGAAGGAGGCTTGCTTCCATTCTGCTGCACTGACTATGTTAACACCCCATATTAAAACAGCACAAAGATGTCCAGAGAAGCTGGAAGACAAGGGAGGCGAGGGGTGGAGATAAAGCAAGGGTCTCAGAGTAGCACTGCTGCTCAGACAGCCCTGCTCTCTGCAAAGATACCTTAGAATGAGACAAGAGTATCAGTGTGTTCTAAATGCTTCTGAGCATCCACCCAGAACACATGTGAGACACACAACAAACACACACATACGCATACAGATATACATATTCACATATACACTTATACATATATTCACTCCCACTCACATGCCTGTCAACTGATACTTTCCCAGTGTTGGATAGTGTTCTTGGTACCAGAAGGTCCTCTGCATACCGCCAAACATCACCTCAGCTACAAATCCTTTGATCTGCAATAGTGTCCTACCTGCAAGATGCACTGGTGCAACAGTGGCACAAAGCTTATGGGAGTAACCAACCAATAAGTGATTTGACTTAGGCTCACTCCATGAGATGGAATCCATAGCCAATTCTGATTGGATGACTAAGAACCTGAGACTAGATAGCCCAGTGACTTAGAGGAAAACCAAATATGTTCTAGCAAAGGAGTCTAGCAAGAAAATGACTCCTAATGACAAGTTGCTAAACTCATAGATAAGTACCTTGTTTGGTCATCATACAAGGAGCTTCATCCTGTGGCAGATGAGAATAGATGCAGAGACCCACAACTATTACTATGTGGACAGTGAAAGACTTTAAAATACTCAGCCAGAAATAAGATGTCACCATCAAATCTCTACCTTCTGGGCTCAGAGAAGTCATGTTAGAGGATACAAAAAGGGTACCAGTGCAACAGCGTCTGGAGAACACCGAGGATCTCCAAGTTACCTTCCTATTTGGACCAGAGTACACTAAAGTTTTTAGAAGACAATAGTTGGATGCTGTTAGTCCTAAATAACAGGATTTGAAGGAGGTTCAAGCTCTTTGGATATGAGTAGTCACCAAGAGTCCATCATGAAAAGCCCAGCATTCATGATGCAGAACAAGGTGCATCTGCAGGCAGGTCTGAGCATGGGCAGCTCTCAGAAGGGACCTAGCATTAGTCTCCAGGTCCAGAGGCTGCTCACAGTGTGACACATGTCTCATACCAGGAATGGAATTTGTTCCTTTCCTAGTCAAGCAGATTACCTGTTAAACATGGCAGAAAAGCCTCTCTGGCCTCTGTGCCTAGAATCAAGATGATTACATGCTCTGTCTGGGAAGTGTAATGAAGCTGAGAGTTTCATTTCTGAGTCACATGTAGATGTCCCTGATGGAAGTAGATTGGACCAGACTCCTGGGCTCTAGAGATTGTTAGTTTCTCCCATATCAGAGAGAAACAAGAGCCTTGCTTGATCACCACTCACTGTCCAGATGTTTGCCTATCCTAAAATGTGTAAACCCCACAAGGAAAGACTGTCCATCTGGTCTACCAGCTGCTTTGTGCCTTTTCCAATACACAGCTGGACCACATCTTTGATAATGATACCAGAATGTTCTGGACAGGCAGGAGACCATCACAGGATGTGGAGCATGCTCCAATGAGGATGGCAGCACATATCAGACAACCAAAGCTTCTCTGAGGGCCAAACTCTAAGAGGAATGGCCAGTTGAGACAATGCTTCCAAGAGGCAGAAATGTGTGTGTGTGTGTGTGTGTGTGTGTGTGTGTGTGTGTGTCCAAGAGAGAAAGAGAAAGTGTGAGAGATACAAGGTGTATGCACATATATTTATGTAGATATGAGTAAGTGTGTGCATATTTCAGTCTGTATCTTTGAATGTATGAGTGTGTATGTATAGATACAATTAGTTGAGAAAGTAAGTGTGTATGCATATGTATGAGTGTATTCATATGTGCATCTGTGTGTGTGTGTATGTGTGTGTTACTATTACTAGAAATTACTCTCTGATTTAGACACTCACAACCAGAATCAAGCTTTACCTTCAGTAACACAAGTTGAGAGTAAATTAGAGGAAATGATGCCAAGGTGAGAAATTAACTCAGCCCCCGCTCTTGGGTCCTGCTGTTGGGAATAGGTCCACGTTGACATGAATTCTCAAAGAATATATTTTAAAATGTGTTATTAAAAGGAGAACAATTGAACTATTCAAGGCTAAGAGATGTGATCAACATAGAACTCTGGATATATACATGTACCCAATACTTTTTGTCCTCAAGAAGCTCCTGTGTTTTCTTCTCATGGATCCTTCACTGAATGGACCCCATGTACTCATGGTTACCAGGGTGACCCTCCTTTGTAAATTAAAATCTCACTATCCTCCTACCACTGTTGTTAACATGGTGAAGAAGAGGCATCTCACTCTCTAGCTCCCTTCCTGTATGACCATTAAATCATGACCTTCAACCAATCCTGACTCTGAGCAATTCTTTCTCCACCCTTGCTGGTGGCTACTGATGGGAGATCACCTCCCTAACTACCCACAGGTATCAGCCAATGTCTATGACTCAGTTTCACAGCCTCTCCTGACCAGGATGAGTTCTGCTACTTTGGAGGAGGGATGTTAGTAGTAGAGAAGTGGGTTTGGAATCCATGACCACTTGAAAACTTGCCACCCAATCCACCCCTGTGCCCTCCCCATTTTCAAAGACCATACTTAAGTCAGCTTGCTGTTATGCAAAACTCCTCTGATTGTTGTGCAAAGTTAAAGGTATAGAATTTGGGTAATTTCTCTCTATAAAATGAACAGCAAGCTACCATCTTCTTTTATTATAAAATGTTCACCATCTCAGTAGCCTCTCTGGTTATCCCAGGGTCTGCAGTACAGAGCTAGCATGCTGACAAATTATTTGTCTTGATTCTCATCATGCTTTCTTATTAGTCCCCAGGACGAGTTTTTACAGGCAAAGCATTTAGTTTTGCTCTTTGAGGACATGCCTGCTAGAGCTATTCTTAGGCACCTTGGTAGGAGGCAGAGATCCACCTCTGTGGAGAGTGATTCACCACCTCTCTGCTAATTATGTGTCATTCCTACTGTAGATTGCAGGGCTAAATATCTACAAAACCAAATCTGAGGAACCTGCAGGCTAATTGGGCTGCAAACAGCCCTTTGCTAAAGCCCAGAGGCAGAAGATACACAGGCAATTAAGTTCTAATGGGCCAACACAGGCAACTGCTGTTCTTCTCACTGTCCACAATGGCCAGGCTCAACATGCCAGCTGTAGCGCACAGCAGACCCAGAGCATGCCCACTTAATTCCCATAAGCAATTCTCTGGTAAGTTCTGATCCCATTTGTTGGGCTTTCTTCTTACAAAAATGTGATTGGCATTTCTTTCAAAAACTACTGTTAGGGGGTACCACAGACTTTATGCATTTGTGTCACAGAAATTTATCTTGTAACAGGGAGAAACAGGTCCAGGTACAACACAATTCAAAAGGGAGTTTCCAGTGGATGGGAAACTCCAGCTCTAATGAGACTCTTGCTATGCCTTGAGCCCAGATTGGAATTTGGGGGGGGGGGGCAGGAGGAAGGGGGAACTGCCAGTGATCTTTCAGGACCCTTGGGAGGGGAAAAAACAATAGGAAACCTCGGTGGAACATTATTTCTTGTCATCTTAGTCTTAAGACTCTTAGAAAACATACCTGGGAGGATTGTCTTTGAACTAGAGTATGCACATACCTCGGGAGCACAGCCTTGTACCACACCAGCAGGTCACAGGATGAAGGACTTGCACAAAAAATGAATATCTGATGGAAATTTAAGCCAGCATCACACAGAGACCAACAGAGATATATTCACCAAGTAACTGCCACGTCCTGAGTCTCTGCTCAGAACCAGGAATACTGATGTTAGCTAATCATACACATTCATTTTTCCATAAACTTTTCTTGGTACCAGTGGGGTTTAGAGGTGGAGGATAGACATACACATCAATTATATACTACTTAAAAAACCATTAGGTAGGTAGGTAGGTAGACAGAAAGACAGATAGATATATGGTAATTTGATAAAAAATAATCACTTATGAGGATGCCCCTTTGGGGATGTGCACTCAATATCCACCTATTCTCCACATTTAGACCAGGTTGGAGTGTCTGCAGTAGACACTGTCCACTGTTAAAAGAAGCTTCCTAAGCAAGACTGACCATAATATTCATATACTGGGATAAGCTTAAATATTCAGTAGTTAATAGCCAGTGAGTAGGCTGCTCATGCAACTGTCAACTACCACTCACTCATCCTCCTGGAAGCAACTCTAATTAAATGTATGGGTCACACACAAAAAGTATAGAAAGGTAGTGGTGAGGTTAATCAATAAGAGAAGTGGGCCAGCAGGAGTGGGATAAGGGGTGAGAGAGGGTAATGGAGGTGAATAGATGAAAATGTCACGATACATCCCATTATTGTATTAAATTAATATGACCAATAACAATGTAAAGGGTAGAGTATGTGGCTCGGCAGGTCCAGCACTCAGCTCCTGAGCATCCTATAAGCTGGATGTGGTGGCACGTGCCTGTCATCCCAGCACTGGGAGGTAGAGAAAGGGGCAGAAGGATCAGAGGTTCAAAGTCATCCTGGGTTATATCAAGTTCGAGGCCAGCCCTGGATACACACTACTATGCCCATCTCCACACCCCAACACACACACAGACACACACACACACACACACACACACACACACACACACACACACACAAACAAACAACTTAGTTGAGACTGTTAAGAAAGGACTGCACATAAAGGGAGAAGAAGAAAACTTTGGGACATTGGAGACATTGCCAAGACGATAAGAGCTGCTCAGATAAGCAGGGGTCAGAAATAAGAAGTATTTGGATCCTGGGTATTTTTTGAAAGTCAAACTGAAGGTTTTTGTGCTAGTTTGTTTCTGTTGCTTTGACAAAATCCTTGAGAAAAATAACCCTGAAGGATTTATTTAGTTCAGAGTTATAAGAGCTAGCCCATGGCTGCCTGTTCCTAGTGGGTTTCATTCATGTGTGAGAAAGAAAAAAACAGCACGGAGGAAGAGCATCTACAACATAGATTAATGGTGATCAGAGAGGCCTGTGGGAAGGGGTCAGATGCAAGACACATCCCAAGTTATCCACTTACCCCCACTTCCTAATAATCCATTCGGCTGGGGATTTGTATATTTATCAGCAGGTTCACTCATTAATTAGAGCAAACCTTCAACATACGAGCTCTTAGGAGATGTTAGTAGAGTCAAACCATAATAGGGTGGTTTTCAGGAATCAGGTAGGATGACCCATGATTCATTTGGTTCGCCAGGAACTGAAGAGCTTACCAAGACATTGAACTTTCAATGCTAAACCTGGCTTTCCTGGACAAGGTAGAACAGCACAGCTGAATTCTCCCAGCAGTGGGAGGCGTGGGGCTGTCCAAGGCGTGGTTCAGATTTGGCCTAGAACAAAGTGAGGCTGGACTTAGAAATTAGCAAAATGAAAGTGAGTAGAAGGTCAGAGAAGGGGGAAAAGATCAAACAAACACACAATCTTTTGACAACAAATTCAAGACGCTTACCGAAGACACATGCGCGTGTTCTGGGTAATGCTGAGAAAGTAGGAGAGGATCCAATGTGTCTGAGAAAGCCAGAGAAGGGCGCAGTAGAAGGCTGCTGGGTGAATTGGCAAGGGACCCAATAGGATGTCTTCCTCTGCACCAGGCACAGGGATGTCAAGTGTGAAGTAACTCGTGCCTCAGGACAGAGCCACTGTTACCCAGCAATTGCAAAATGCATATGCAGCTTGGTTCCCATCATGTACTTCTGATGATTCCCAAGTGTCTGTAGCTCCAGCTCCAGCTTACAGCCCCTTATCATCGCCAAGGGCTTGCAAACAGCTGTGTCTGCCATTCATGCAAATGTGCATTCATGGGTAACAAAATTTAAAATAATAAATAACTTTTAAAGAACACATCACTGCCCAATATGTCTCAGTTCAGAGATAATGTGCTAGTAACTGAATAATAGTCTAAGCTGGTCCCCACCCAAACCCATGACTCTAATTTTCTGTTTGACTTTCCAGAACTGGGATAATTTTAAGTACATAAGGCATGTCAATGGATTTACTAGGTGTGGCTCCCCCTACACTCACATGACTCCTAGTTTTTGTATTCACCTCTTGATACAAATCACTACAAGTTGAAATGTATAACAGTGGTTTATATCCTAACACTCTTGCGACACTGAAAGTCAAAAGTCAGAAGCACAGTCATCCGAAGTCTATGTGGAGTTCTGCCTTTGTCTCTTCTGGGTTCTGCTGGATGCAGATAGTCCTCTGCTTACAATGCTCTCCCTCCCATCTCTGCCTGCATCTTTTTCAGGTCTTCTTTACTGTTGTCTCAGCATGGTCCTTTGTTACCTGCTACTGGGCCTACCTAATCCAAGATGCCCCACTGTAAGCAGAAGGGATGGTGTGAAGTGCCTACTGCTGCCAAGAAATGGTCAACAGAAACTGAACCCTGTTCTGTGTGGGGATTGGAAAAGAGCACCCCAAGAGAAGAAGAGCTCCCAACATCAGGACATGAAGTAGTTATTAGCAAATAAGGAGATGGTGTTGAGGAACACAGGCTAATTATTCAGAGAACTATCCAGGATGGGTGTGTGTGTATGTGTGTGTGTGTGTGTGTGAGAGAGAGAGAGAGAGAGAGAGAGAGAGAGAGAGAGAGAGAGAGAGAGAGAGAGAGACTTTTATTTAATATTTAGAGACCTAAGCACTGGGCATTTATTGACTGAAAAGAAACAGAAAACCCACAGAGCACAGATATTTCAGAAGTCTGGAGAGAATTTTGAGAGTCATATTCTTGAATGTGCTGAGTAAGGGCTTCTCTTCTCCACCTGGACATATTTTATACTAAATATATCCAGGGTGGAACAGCTTTTTCTCTTTTCCCTTCAGATATCTTTATTAATCAGCACAGGTCCAGCACTACCATCCGTCTAGAAGTGTGAATGAGGGAAACTAGAGCTCTTAGTTCCGTTGCTGTCCTATCTGGCTCTGGCTTTCCACCTATCATGTGCATTCCATCTGTTATTGATGGTGAAGAAATCTGAGCTTTAGATGTTGGAAATATATCTATATTCAGCACCAACAATGTCCTTTCAAACAATCTACTGTGCAATGGTATGACCTTGACTAAGCCATCCATCCACTTGTTTAAATTTGGCTGCAAAGCGCTCTTAGCTCTTTTCTGGTGTTATCTAGGATTATGGTGTGACAGTTTGTCATGGACTGAGAGTGCTTCTGTTATCTGAATTTTGCTGTATATTGGGTTTTGCCATTTTAAGTTCATTGTGATTACTCAGTATTCTGTTTCTCTATCAGGAGGGGCCAGAGCCAGAATAAGGAGAAGAAATAAAGAAGAAATGGAAGGAGAGAGACAGAGACAGAGAGGCAGAGGAGACAGGGGAGACAGAGACAGATGAGAGACAGACATTCACTGTAGCATGACCCCCAAAGTCTCCAGACACGGCTAAAACCATCCTAGCTCTCTGCATTAACTCCATTCTTCTTCCCTTGAGATGGAGATCAGCATGTTCAGCATCAACATGTGCCTTTCTATCAACTCCTCTAGAAGATCCAGGACAGCCTTGATGAGGTGACACACACCTTGGGGCAGATGCTGTCATGAATATCACTCACTGACTGATCCAGATGGAATATGGATTCAGGAGCATCAGCTGGGACTGTGGGCCCAGCACTGTCCTGAGGGCATCTAAGAGACACAGCTGTCAGGAGATATGTCTCACCTCACTGATCACAAGCTTGTTTCTCTCTTTCTGGTAAACCTTGTCGCTTACAGTCTGTGCCTCATCCAGAGCATCCTTAAATGAAAGAATAAATGAACTCGTGGATGGATGTGATAATGATGGGAAGATATGAGGTGATGTAGAAGCCCAATAAGAATCCTGGAGTTGTTTACAAATGGGATTTCCTGCCTCCCTTCTAATTGTACAAAAGAGAAAGAGCCAATGGTTGCAGGTGGCAAGAGCGTTGGTAGAATACTGTTAAGGGTGCAAGACCTCAGTATCTGAATTTGCAGAGGATACTTGGCCACTTTCAACAGCTTCATTATCAGTGGGATGTAGATTTTAAAAAGGGTTCTATATCTAACTGTCTAAAGTCATGTTTCATCACAACTGTGAATAAGTGGGAAAAATGGTTTTGATTTTGTTTTTGTTTTTTAGAGACTATAAGTTAAAAGAGAAGGATCAAATATATCTAATTAGAGTTTCAAGAAACTCAAATCTAATAAATAAGTAGCTACCTCCTGAAAAAAACAGATGCAATGATTGATATTTATGCAAAGTCACAATTTACTAAATTATTCTGAACACATATTTGAAATTTTTTAACATATATAAAATATATCTAATCCATTTAACAAATATAAATAAAAATTAAAACCCAGGGTGATGGAAAAGGAAATTATCTAAATTTAGAAAGAAACTGGGAAGATAAATCGAATTCTAGAAGTTCAAAGACATAATAACTGAGCAAAATACTTAAAGTTGGGGAGATGGCCAGTAAGTCACTATAGTGGCAAAATAACTCACCATGTCATGACTAGCCTTGTTTTACACAGACTCTGAGTTTCACACTTGACATGCTTTTGTTGTTAACACAATAGTGACCAGTATTTTAGCAGAGATGCTCCTAGGTATACCATACTGGCTTTATATGAAACCCCAGGCTAACCTTTCTGAGAATGAGAGCGACATGATTAAATGGTCCCAAATAGTCCAGCTTACCAAGGGCATGTGAGGAGACAATCCCAGGTATGAGACACAACTAACTACAAGGAGACTGTAGAGATCAGATGAAATATTCCAAAACAGGAGAGTGATTCACTTCATCTAGAAAGTTCTGAGAGATGGGAGACATTTGCTCTTATATTGCTAAACTACTCACCAAACTCCAACTGATATAACCATAATTCTCAACAAAAGAAGAAACACAGTTAAAGGAAGGGTCATGATGTAGAGGATTCACAGAAATATTTCCAAAACATATCATATATGATGAGAAAAAACAGCACTGAGACTGGTGTGGGGGGGCAGAAAGAGCCCACTTTCTTTCTAATCTAAAGATGGTAGAGGAGAAAACACATGCAGAGACGGTGTCTGATTGCTTCCCAGAAACCTGGAAGGACACTGGTCCTCAGAAAAACTTTGGCTTAAGAAGTCATTTGAACTCATGAAGAAGAAGAACAGCATTGACACCTACACACATAATGGCTAAAATGAAGAACACCAAAGAGAAGAGATCCCACCAAACTGCACATGAAAATAATTGGGTTTGCTTTTAAATACTATGAAGGTCAAAAGAGACAATGAGAGAAGACCAGGAGTTCCTTCTAACTAAAGGAGACTAAGGGGCATAATTAAATATTAAAAGTCATTAGAACTGAATGTTTCAAACAACACTAATTAAGAGCTATGGGACTTAGTAAGGAGATAGTCAGAGCTTTGAAGTGTCTTAAGTTTATTAAGGAAGAAGGTAGACTGAAAGAATTGACTAATATTCAATGGAATACACTGTTTAAAGTAACTCACAGAAAATAGAAAAGGGCCATTGTAAAAGCAGAAGTTAACACAATGGAAAACAAATATGTACAGATAAAATCAACAGAAGTCAAAAGTTGATTTCCAAAAACAAATACAGGTGTGGTAGGCAACAGCACATCCACAAACAGGAAGTGGGGGGGCAATGTGTTGATGGAGTGTCCTTCCAGAGGCAGCTAAGGCTACACCAGGACAAGGAAATCCAAGGACAATTCCACCTTTGAGTAGTACTGATTCATTTTTCAATACTGTAACAAAATATCTGAAGAAGATTAATAGTATAAAAATGTGAAAAAGACGTTCATGTTGGCTCATCATTGCAGAGATACCATGTCCAAGAGATCTGGTGATGCCTAATTAGAAACAGAATTAGAAGACAGAAAAAAAGAAAGAAAAAAAGAACAAAAGAAAAAGAAAACGTGGTGTGTGTGTGTCTGTCTGTCTGTCTCTTTGTGTATCTGCATATGTCTGTGTGTCTCTGTGTACCTGTGTATATCTGTGTGTCTGCATTTGTATGTGTGCTTATTTGAGTCTGTATGTGTCTGTGTATCTGTATTTTTACTTGTGTGTTTATGTCCCTATGTGCCTTACATGTCTGTATTTTTGTGTGTGTGCCTATGTGCCTATTTGTCTATGTGTCTAGATTTGTGTGTGTGTGTGTGTGTGTGTGTACCATAAGGAATTAATCAATGGATCTTCATCACACAGACAAAAAAACCCATATCTAATCCTAATCACTTTCAGAGGAACTTTGTCTGTATGCCACATTCCCACATTCCAGTCAAATTTCTTCCCTTTTAATTACCAAGTAGGATTACATTTTAGCACATGGAGTTCTCAGGGACACCCTCGAACTATGTCCAGACCAGAGCATTAGAAAAAATGAAGTGCGTAGAGAGAGAGAGAGATTAGAGTAAATAAAATGTCTATACCGTACTCCTACTCCTCATGGCTCAGGCTGTGCTGGAAAGGACACAGAAAGATTGTGATAGCCATGGGCTATGTGACTACAATAAACTTATCTTTCAGACATAAAAGTACTGGGCTACATATAAACTCAGAGAGATTGTGGCAGGACACTCAAGACCTACATAAATTCATACCAGACAATCACAACACTGAGAAGGGGAAGGAGGTCCCACTTCTAACCAAGAAGCTATTGGCAACTGATTCCTGCTGGGAGAGGGAAAATCAGTTTCCTCTAATGGATGCCACTGGGCATGTCAACAACACTCCAGGGTAGGCTGCCCAGGGATAGTTGGCCAACACAAAATAGACCTCGTGGATTTTTATGCATTTGTGTGTTCATTTCTTGATTGTCAGTCTTACTGGGTTTTGTTATGTTTTGATTCTTGTTTGATGTTACTTTTGTTTCTTTGCTTTTATAAAAAACAGGGAAGGTGGCATTCATTAAGTAGAAAGGTAGAAAGGATGTGGGAGAAGTATGTGGATGGGATGTAATATGATCAAAATACTGTATGAAAATAATAATTAAAATTATTTTGGAACATAATTTACTTACGTATTCACTTTATATGTCAACTGTAGCTCCCTCCCTCCTCTACTCCCTCCGTGACCCTCACCCTCCCTGCCTCTTCTCCTCTGAAAAGGGAAGGCCTCCCAAGGGCACCAACCCACCCTGGCACATTAAGTCTCAGCAGGACCAGGTGAATCCTTTCCCACTTAGTCCAGACAAGGCAGCCCAGCTAGGGAAAAGCATCCAAAGGGAGGCAACTGAGTCAGAGTCAGCCCCTGCTCTAACTGTTAGAGGACTCATGTACTGACTTGTAGAGGAGCAACTCCCTAAAATTTTCAGTATCATTCTCAACTTCTGTCTCTTGAATTGTTTTACATCTTGGACTATTTGTTTCTGTATTAATTGTGGCCTACTGTAAGTGGAGGCTTCTCTGGCAAAGGCTGAAAGCTATAATGTAGATTTGAGTTTTTTTTTTTTTTATTTATAAGCAGAAGTAAGTTTAATTTGTCCTTCTCATTTCCTGGATCTGTTTTTTGCAGTTTTTAAAGACTCTGGGGCCTTTGAGAAGGCATCCACCTGTCTCTAAGAAGGGTCAAGCCCACACTGGTTTCTCACTATTATCATCTTGTTATAATAAACACTTTAGAATCATTTATTTAAAAATCAACCTACACAATCTACTCTTTTGAGCACAAAGAGGGCAGACATCACTAAGCCCCATGTGGGATCTCATACAGAGGTCCTGTGCACTTAGTGGCTAACTAAAGTCACTTTTCATTTTTAATATATGTTCCAGCAAAGGAAAGAGAGACAGGAACCATCAGAATTCATTCACAGGACCCTTGGGGATCTCATTGACTGGTTAAATGGCAGGAGTGAAGGAATATAAACAGGCATTGTATTTGGAAAAATTACTAAGCTCATTTTAGTGAGCCAGAAATCACTGAGGAAAGGGCTCAATTCAAAGTGTTAAGTGTTTGGCAGGCCTGAAGAAACAAGTGTATCCCTGATATTCAGCTACGTTAGAATTCAAATATCTAAGCCAGTGATGGTTTAATACTAAAATCACCACCTTATATCCATGCATGCAGTCTTTGAAACCCAATGGGACACCTCTACACAAATACCAACACACACAGAGCAGTTTGTATCTTTCAAGGAATGCAAAAGCCCAAGAACCGTGGGGCATTTGTATCTTGGCCTCCTCCTCTTCCTTATCCTTGATAAAACTGGCCTCAGAATAGAATAAGTCCTCGTCCTAACCAATGTATGCTACAGAAAGAAATGTTTCAGACAACATGGGGTGCCATACAAACACACTACCACAATTTCTACAGCAGTAGAGGTGATTGGCAATATGTCATCTTGAATTGAACACCAGTCTTACCTGGTCTGAAACAAATTGCTCATTCTCAAGAACTTCATTCTTTATAAGAATTAGACTTTCCTTAATAAGCAGTAAATTAACAGCTTTGGTTTCTTTCTAATTGGGTAGGGGATGAAAGTTTCTGCTTTTAAGAAAAGAAGTAGATAGATACAGAAGTATATATACTTGGTGAAATAACTTCCTTCATGTGGCCATTCAATGCCTACTAGAATTAGATCTGGTGAAAACACATGAAGACATGGGCAGTACTTCAGTTTCTGAAACTTGCTGTGTAATAGAGATCATCAGGCAATCTCTGCCAAATTTACCATTATCTTGAAATGGATAATTTACCATTATCTCTCACTGTGAAACTTCCAAAATGAAAATGAGTGGAACTCCTTTGTTTGACTGGCTATCAGTGAAGATGAGCAGGCAGAGCCCCTGCTTACGTGGACAAAGATGAAGTGGACAGAATCTCAGGTGGGCAGAGGGTGATCCTGTCTTTTCTGGGACAAAATGTCAGGGTTCTTGCTGCCCCACAGTTTACCACATGTGCATCTTTGCGCCTCACACATTTCTATTTGCAGATCATAAAGTTTCCCGAGTTCGCAGCATCCCATGAGTATTTTTCTAAATCTGTGGTTAACGTGATCTCTGGGATTAAGCTAATCATGTGAATGTTGGGGTGACACACAGAGCTGCTGTTAGTTTGAATACACTACCACGCTCCATAGCATGGACACAGCCTTAATTTTCATAATGTGCCTTTCTGTGAATCAATATTTCTTTGTAAACTTCTGTGTCAGCTAGAAGCACCCAGGCTTCTGGCTCGTTCCCAAATTCCCACCAAGGGGTTGACTTGAAAGTGCAGGAAACTTCTTATACAATACTGAGTGACATTTGCTACCACTGAAAACTTAAGTTCCTACAAACATGAGGTCTAATGTCATTTCCGAGTCCTAATGAGGTCGAACATCTTTGCAATCTCTGTGTAAACTAAATGTTTGATCCCTGCATATTTTTTACTGCTCCTGTGTCCTCTAACAGCCCTGATATTCTCAATACTGTAGAAGTTAGTAGGTTTAAGTTCCATAAAGTCTGTTACCAATGACTATTAATATTCCCAAATGAGAACAACGTATATTAATTGCCTTTTGCCAAAAATCTGACAATTTAGAAATCGTTTGCATAGATGTTTGCTATTAGGTTTTACTCAAATCTTTGTATTTGTGCTGTGATCTACTGTTAAGGAAAAAATACTCTGAGACGATACTACATCTTTCAGTGAAAGAGAACTACTGTCTGTGACACAAAATAATTGAACCACAAAAATATAAATAATTTAAACTTATAAAGTACATTTATATTTGTGAAAAACAGCTTTATTATATAGATCAATATTCGTGAAAACCAACCCCTTTGTTCTGTTGCTTTTCTACTCAAATCCTCCCTCTTTGTATAGAGAAAGCCACTCACCCCAGCTCTGCCCAATCCAGAACCCACTTAGCTTACATCTGCTCCAGAAGGCATGCCTGTCTTCCTGATATGTTTGGGTTTTCTCAAGGTCTGAAAAAAATCAGATTAACACTGTCCCCTCCAAAGTGCCCCTCTATCTCCAAGTCTCCTATCTCCCTCTTTCCTCTGTTTTAGTATAGTATGTTTCTAGTGATCTAATACTTCAGTTTCAGCTTCTCATCTATTCCACCAAAACACAGCTCAAAAAAAAAAAAAAAGAAAAAAAAAATCCACAACTCTTGTATCTTCCAAAACATAGCAAGATGCCAGTGCATAAATGTAATCTGAATGTTAGATTGAGTTTGAAGAAAGCACATATTCACATAAATTAGTTCATTCGATGCTACAAAAGTGGATCGGTTAAGTCCAGAGACTATGAAGGTAACTTTTATGGCTGTTAAATTCACTTTCTGTAGTTTGAGTCACAGACACAAGCTTCTAAGTTGAAGGCAGTTCTTTGGTATATCAATTGATAGGGTCAAGAATTACAGATAGCCAGATAGCTTGTGTTTTGTATCCTGCAACAACTGAATGGAAATACAGCTGGCCATATGACAGGAGTAGCCTTCCAGAAGTCTCAGAGGTATTATTAGCCAACAGTGATGCCTTTATTTTTCTCTTTTACTCTAAGGAAGATTTAGTAAAACAAGGATGTTATGATCCAAATCATGGTCCTTGTTCAAGTATCAATTCTGCTACCTAATTGACATCTTGATCTATCTGAATTGAAATTGAAGTAAGAGATGCTTTAAATTTTTGCACTTTACTAAAAAATAATCCCTTCCCCAAAGTCAATAAATTAATTGTCAAATGTCACTATTTCTGCTATCTGTTGTTTTAAACCAAGTGACCTGGGGTTTGTATACTCACTAGACCTGACACTGACAGCACAGATTTTAAGTTTCCTTTTCATTTAGTTTCTAGTTTGCTTTTTCTTGTCATAGTTTTTTTGATGTCTAGATTATTTTTTTTTTAGTGAAGCAGGAGATTTTATGCTTTCTTCTGTTCAACTTTAAGCAGTTGGGACACCAGCAACACTGCTGACTGCTTTCTGGGGAGTCTCTTTAGCTTGGTGGGCTTGCAATACAGCTATAGCTTCATCAACTTTGCTGTGGAGACATTCTGGGGACTCAAGCATGTGGCGTAGTTCTAAATTATCAATTTCCAACAGCATACCAGTGATTTTACCAGCGAGTGCAGGGTGCATGGCCTGAATAAGAGAAAACAGCCATTCTCCTAACATTTGCTTTTGAGCTTGAGGAGGAGCAGATGCCAACATTGAGACCGTCAAAGATTCTTTCCCTTGGACAGGAACAGCAGACCGCTGTGTGGTGACTTGTGGCGGTGTATTAAGATGCTGAGGGGGATTTCGGACCCCAGCAGTATATTTATACTGGGTAACTGTGCGGGCAGCAGGAGCAGCTACAGGATGTGGGCCCATCATCTGTGTGGATGTGTTGGCAGTGCGATGTCTTACAGCCTGTGAGGAAGCGGGTCCTGAAGTGCTAAATGATGACATAGTATTAGATGGGTGGATGGTACTAGACGTGTTTTGGAATGGATGGGCTCTGGTACTCTGAGGGTTCCCATGGGCACTTGGTCCTTGCTGAGCAGTTTGGCTAGGGGCATAGTATGTACCACGGTTCTGAGGCGGTTGTGTAGCTGTCATGAAGAAACCTGAGGGACCCTGTGCTGACTGGAAAGGGCTGATGACTGGGTTGGGCACGGCACTGGTGCCTGCCATTCTGTGCATGTATTGGTTACTAAGATGAGCCTGACGCTCCTCTTTGCGTTGAGCTAAAGCTACGTAGAGTGGCTTGGTGGCCACTATTCTACCATTCATTTCTGTAACGGCTTTGGTGGCTTCTTCTGGGGAGGAGAAACATACAAAACCAAATCCTTTGCTGCGCCCACCCTCCATCGTTACCTTTGCACTAGTGATAGTACCAAATGGAGAAAACTCTTTCCGGAGACGCTCATCATCAATGCCATCATCAAGGTTCTTCACATAAAGGTTAACACCTTGGCATCTGATGCTTCTATCTTGTGGTACCTGTTCCATTTTGGGTTTGTCTTGCTTCATCTGCCCGAACTTGTGCTTCAGTTCATTTTGCCTTTCCACCTTTTTCTGAGCTCGACCTACATAAATTTGTTTCCCATTGAGGTCTTTTCCGTTCATCTCATCCACTGCCTTGCGCGCATCCTCATGCCTTTCAAAGCTTACAAATCCGAATCCTTTCGACTTTCCACTTTCATCAGTCATGACTTTAACACTTAAGGCAGGCCCAAATCTGCTGAAGAGATCCTGGAGTCTTTCGTCATTAATGTCTTCTCCCAAATTCTTGATGTAAACATTGGTGAACTCCTTGGCTCTGGCTCCAAGTTCTGCCTGCCTGTCTCTACGAGACTTAAAGCGCCCTACGAACACTTTGCGGTCATTCAGGAACATCCCGTTCATTTTCTCAATTGCTCGTTCGGCTTCTTCCTGTGTCTCAAAGTGTACAAAGCCGTAACCCTTGGAGCCATTCTCATCACACACCACCTTACACGAAAGGATGTTGCCGAAGGCAGAAAACGTATCATATAGCGTTTTGCTGTCAATGGATCGGTCCAGATTTTTGACAAATATGTTGCCTACTCCACTCTTGCGCAGCGATGGGTCCCGCTGAGACCACATGATGCGAACCGGCTTGCCCTTTATCACATCGAAATTCATGGTGTCCAAGGCCCGCTCGGCGTCCTCCAGCTGTTGGAAGTTTACAGACGCATAGCCCAGCGAGCGGCGGGTGGTCCTGTCCCTGTACACCCGGATGGAGAGGATGGGCCCTGCCGGGCTGAACTTCTCATAGAGCATCGCCTCGGTCACGTCGGGGTGCAGGTCCCCCACATAGAGTGAAGCCAAGGAGTAGCTGGGGTCGCTGGGGTTCATGTCTGCATAAAGCTGAGCAGGGAGAGGGACAGGCACAGGAACAGAAGTCAACCAGAATGGAAAGACCCTCAACTGCCAAGAACACAGAGGTCGGCAGCACGGGCAGGCTGCTTCCGGTTGGGAGGGAGGGGCTGTGGTGCCATAAGCTGGTTGTCCGGGCAGAAACCAGCCTCCCTACCTGGGTTCCAGACACCGGTGTCCATTGCTCCTGTCTGCTTGGTTGTGGCTGGTCTCCAGTTATTTAATCGAAGTATCTGGTAGAGAAAGCGAATGTTCTGATTTGAAGATTTCCTTTTCCCTCTTTTTTATTTTTTTAAATGGTAGGAGTGGGTGATACATGTTTGTTCTGAGCTTGAAGCATATACTTTGTATGATTTGCACTGACCTCAGGGAAAGATAAAGATGCTTTTAAGTGAGTTACTCATTTCCTTCAAGAAAAACAAAGAAAAGTTCAGTGTCCCAATGAATAATCCTGTTTGGTATATTCGAGATCAACTAGAATGTTGATTACACATGAATATGAACACGCATACAAACAAACAAACATGAGGCTGAGGGAGGAAATGAAGGAGGAAATGAAGGAGGAAAAGATCCCTTTGGAAGTAACTGTCTATTCATATTGTGAAAGAAAACTTTTAACACAGACCAAGAAGATGATGGGAGATTGAGTCTTTGCAAATGATTTTGAGAACTTGGAAATTAATTAAACTGGAAAATTCCCATCCTGGTTAATACAGTAGCAATATCATTCAGTTTGGCTGCTTTACTTACATGCTTTGGGTTTGTCATTTGCTGTTTGGTTTTTGTTTGGTTGATTTTTAGAATACAAAAAGAAGAGATTTCCTGTTTAAGTGTGTCACATTAGTGCATCGAAAGTATGAATGACATACCATGGCCTCAACTTTCATACTTAAGTCTAATTAAAAAAAAAAAAACTCATAATTTAGGGAGCTATGAATTGGCTCTCCGTTGGCATATACTTTATTCCAGATGCAACTAATTAGTAACCGGAAGATATTTTTGTTAGATTGGGGTGTATAGCTAATAAGCTACCAAAAGCATAGCTCTGGAGGAAGGGATGATGTGTGAAGAGCATCTCTCCTTCATCCTAAGCATTCTTCAGTATCACTCCTGCAGTGGGATCATTTATTATTATCACCAGTGCACCTGTATGTTAATAGATGTTTATGCTTTCCAAAATATCTTATATGTACAGCAGTATACTATGTCTTCAATGACACCAGTAACACCACAGATTTCTTAACAAGACACTGAATACTTCTGAGAAGCCAAGCAACTGAAAGAAGGTCACTTTTGTTTGCCAATTATAAATTATAACTTACTGCTTCATAACCTCTGAAGATTTTGGCCTGAATGTACATTTTGCTGCCCATTCATTAGAAATTAGAATCTCTCAATAGTTCTAAACCATTATAAAAGCATAAAATTAATATGTTAAATGATATTCCCTATTTCACTAATATCAGCTGTGTACAGGAATATTCCCTTCCCCTCCCCCATTTTCTGTGGTGCTGAAGAAAGTACATGCTGGGCAAGTGTTCCTCATCTATCACTGAGCTACAAGCATAGCCCTCAATTATGGAGAATCAGTCAGGCGTTTTCAGAGATGGTATCTCACAAATGCCTCCCTATGCTTCAGAAGCTCTGGTTCCATGCAACCAAATTTTCAATTGTGAAACTCTTGTTGGTAACAATCTATCAGAAGTCAGTGGATCTACAGGTGCTCTCCATGTAGATACATTATCTTCTAAAATGTGTTCTTCCAGGGCTTTTCTTCTATCCTGTGGAGCTAACTCAGCCCGTAAATCACAGCCTGGGAAATTCCTAAGAGAATAAATAGACAAAGTAATCTACACACAACCTGCTAACACTGATGGTCACCAAAGGAAGGATCATTGACGAACCTAGGCTAAGAACAAGCTGTAGTGTCAAATTCAGTAAGTTAATTTTTTTCTTCCAATATCTACCACCAACAACAAAAAAAGTATTTTGGTTCATATGAAGAAAGAACTAAAAACAAAGGCAACAACCCCTTCCCCTTTCCCCCTTCCCCCTTGCTGCTTGCCCCTCCCCCACCACTATGACCAAGGCTAAGCAGGTATTCCACATGCTCCTTATACTTCCGTCCTGCATGGACTCTCCAAGCTCTGCAAACTTGATGTAACCCTCTCCTCTCTAACTGGAGCTGTGGCTGTGTTATTTTCATTTTAAATCACTTTCATCTTACAGCTGGAGAATCTGAAAACTCCCAAACAAGCTGGCAACAACATCGCCTCCTCTAAAATTTCCAAGCGATAAGCTGAGGACATTTAGTATGTTGTTTTTAGCCAGTTGTGTGTGTGTATGTGTGTGTGTGTGTGTGTGTGTGTGTTTTAAAAAAAAGAAGAGAAAATGACTGCAAGGAGTCAAATTAAGGGAGACAGGTATTATATTATTTAAATGTGCAATTTAAAACCACATATTGAGAGTTATGGCCCATTAATGTAAATTATTTCACAGTGAAAAATATCTAATTATCTCTCCCAGATAAGAAATATAAATGTAAATGCTTCAACCTAATCATAATAACCCGCAGGATGAAGAGCGGCACAATTAGAAGCTCAGAATGTACCCCAAAGTTGAATTGGCTGTGAAATCTGCCTGCATGTCTCTGGGGTGCTATTTCTCATAGCTTTTTTTCTTTTTCTTTCTCAGAAAAGGGGAGAAAATATGTGTTTGCTTTTACTGTGTTGGAATTGCATCTTTTTATACAGCAATTATTTAGTATGTTAAATGTTGGCAGTAACTTTAAAAACTACTCAGCTATCAAGGTTCTTAATAACTCTGTAAAAGTTAGTGTACATAAATTAATGTCAGGCATGTTTCACCTACTAATTTGGGTCAGAACTACAAGCCTCCTAACAGTTAAATGCAGGTAGAATATTGTAAGCTTTAAAATATTACAGATTTTAAATATAAGCTGCAATGGGTCCATGATACAGGAGATGTTCCTAAGACTTTGACAAGTATACCTTGCCATAATGGTTTAGTTTGGGACATTTTTAGACTGGGGAAATCGGCTTTGTTTTTCTACTTAGACAAAACTGAGCCCTGTTGTTAGAGTAACACAATGCCAGAATTTTGTTGAAACTTGGGTATGACGTCATCAATTCAAATATGCCATTTGGTTATAAAAAAATCATTGATTACTAAAAGAAGAAGTTAAAACAACATGTTCTGATTTGCTTTATTTGTCAAGTTGACATAATCTAGAATCATCTGGGAAGAGAGTCTCAAGAAGAGACTGTCTACATTGGGTTCGTCTGTGGCCTTGCCTGTGGGGAATTGTCTTAACTAAGATAAGTATGTGGGACAATATAGTCCACAGTTGGTAGCCTTACTCCAGAGTTATGACCTTTTCAATAGTGGAGAACATGAGTTGAGCAGAAGAGAGTGAGCACATACGCACCCATTTCTCTGTGCTCATGACTACGGCTGTGATGTGAAGCTCTTTGAAGCGCCCATTACTGATTCCACCATAATAACAAACTGGAATCAGGAACTGTGAGCCGAAATTAATCATTTCTCCCCTAGGTTTCTCGTTGGCAGGGCGTTAGTTATAGTAACAGAAATGAAGCTACAGCACAAAAACTTTTTTGTTCAGAGCTGAGGACCAAACCCAGGGCCTCATGCTTGCTAGGCAAGCGCTCTACCACTGAGCTAAATCCCCAACCTCATAAAAAAGACCTTTAAGAAGTTAAGTATCATTTCCTTCATCCTTCCCTTCAGTTTAGGATGAATTATCCCACAATAATCAACTGAAGAACACAAAATCAACCTTGATGTGTTCCCAATACAAAAGCTATGGATTCATTTCAGCAGGATCATGATGCTTCATGTATATTTAAAATTATGAGAGATCCTTTTAGTAGCAAGAAGACTGATGCCTTAGGCTAATTAAGTTTTAGAGACGGGTGAGAGAAAACACCGCCACATACTTTATCTATAAAGCTACACCCACATGACCATAACAGTGACTGTGGCGAATGAGACTGCAGCTCAAGACATCCATAGCTTTGGTAATGACATCACTGGCACTCCTACTTCTGGCTAGAGATCACAGTGATACAAGTGCCATACATACTACTGAAGGAGAAAATTATTGCTCTTACCCAGCTACAGGTCTTGAGAGTCACAACAATACCTTCCCTTCATTCAAGCTATGCAAACTGGAACAGTAGGCCAGGAATGTTATAACAGTGACCATGCTTTTTCAAAAAAAATTAAAATAAAGGACAGCTCCATTAACTGGGGCTCATACCTTACACAGTGAATGAGGCCGAGAACCTGAGGCTTGACAGCTCATGGGTTCTAGTGGAAAAGCTACCTCCTATCATTCTTCTAAATGGAGAAATCAATAAAAAACAAAACCCTGATGACATATTTTTATACCCATTGAGCAAAGCATCACCCGGTGCTCATCAGAGATGCTGCTTCTTGCAGTAGATGGATATTAAAACAGAGACCTAAGGCTGGTCACCATATAGAAACAATAAAAGATCTTAGAATGATCGGCCCAAAGTGGGATGGCTTCATTCCTGCCCCCAAAGCTCCACAGTGTGTTGAGAAGTACTAGAAAAGTGATAAGACTTGGAAGTAGTAGATTATACCAAGGAAATAGCATTTTCCTGACACAACATGGAAGATGTACACATATAAACTCACAGAGACAGTGACAGTATGGACAAGACCTACACAATCTTAAGGTGGACAAAGTCTGAGTGTGGTAGATACAAGGTTAGGCATGAAGCTCTACCCAGAGGTAAGGAGACCCTGGCCTTTGCTGGATGCTGGTATGGGAGAATAACTTGTTTCCACTGAAGTGATATTTAGTGTATCAAAGCACACTCCACAGCATGGCATGCTCAGGAATAGCTGGCCAACACAAACTGCCCTCCATGTCTGCTTGTTTTAAAAGAATGATAGTGAGAACATGATGCTACAAGGGGAGGTCTGTGAAGAAGATGGGAGAAGTCAGGGGCGGGAGATGAAGATGAACAAAACATATGGACTTCTCAAAGAATAAACAAAAACGTCATTCTGTAAAGGAACTACAAAAATAAATATTGAGGGCAGTCTTTGTTTTACATCCTTATGTGCTCACATTGGGAAACTGGCTGTGTGCCTATTGAATAAACTGTCTACTAACCCGGACCTGAGTTGTACCAGCTCAGGGAAGGCAGGGTTGGCCTCTCAGATCATGGGTCTAAGCCCCCACTTTGGAGGCACAAGTATCCACACTAAGGATGCTGCCCACTGGTGTCAAAGACAGAAATGCAATTGATACATTGTATTCTTGTATGGGTTTGAAAGAAGTTGTTAGAATAGGAAGATATATATTTCATTTTTGAGGCCCAATACTAAAAACATCCTAACTCAAAATAAATCCCTACCAGTATTGTCTGTTCAGCTGAAGCCCCTCAGAACTGGACAGACGTGGTCTGGGACAGAGGACCCACAGCTGGGGTGGGAGAGTCACAAATGGATTGTTTGATCCCTAAAATCTGATCCTCCTCACTCACCGATAGATGTCCCTGTTGTAAATGAAAGCATTTTGAAAAGAGTCCAGGGGTATAATTAAGGGAGACAATACAGACGCCAGAATTTAAACACTGCCAGTTTTATGTAATTTAATTAATACTGTAGAGAGGGTGGAAAATGCTAGCCTGCGCAGTATTTTATGAAGGAAGGAGCTGCTGACTAAAGGCCATTCCCCTGACAGAAGCTGAAAGGCAAAGAGTACTCTGTAGATGGCTCTACTGGATCAGAAAGAACAGCCAAGTCCAGAGCCCTGTTTATGATTTCATGCCTGACATTTTACAAGTCCATGTAATGTAAATTATCTACAGAAATCCCAGCGGTATGCCCATTGTCTCTTCCTTGTGCACCTGCCTGAGCAGAAAACCTCCCAAGCATCTAGTACTCAAGAGGCTGCTCTCCTTGGCTGGTGTGTGGCACTTAGACCCAAGAAGGAGGAAGAGAGGAAAACCAGAAACCAGAAAGGGAATCTTTTCCTTAAAATGCAAATAGGCAAGTGTGGTCGTTACTGCTTTTTTTTTTGGCCCTTTATTCAGTTCAGACATCTTGATAAGTAGATGTTTTATCTGGCTCAGAGCTATAGGTGGACTCAAAATCAATTTTAGTAATAACTTGGGTGTAGCTTTTGGCTTCCTGGATGAAAAGCAGAGGACAGGAAAACAGAGAGAGGAAAAGTTAAGAGCCCCGAAAACATCCACATAAGCACCTTATGTCTTGGATGGGTCCTCGGTGGAGGCTTATGGATTCAGAAGGAGGGAAAACTGTGTGCAATTTCAAAACGTTTGGAGATGTGCATATTGTCTTTACTGAAATTGTCCCCCTCTCTCCACTCTTTGCACATCAGAGTTCTTTGGAAACTTTCATCCACAGCCCAGCACACAATAAACAGTCCTCTGTGTTCCCTGGATGAAAGCACACACTGGGAACCAGGCATGGGAGAAAGCTGTGGCCTAGCATCAAAAGGCCCCTTGGCTCCTTCCTCCCACCTTAACCCCTGCATCTTCTCTCTCCACACACGGTTCTAGGAGTGGTGTTTGTTGACCATCCGTTCTTGCACTCTCAAGTCTGATCAGAACTGATGAGCAGTTTCAGTTAGAATACATGTGCAAAGTAAGAAGAAATTCATAATAATTTAATTATTGGTGCATCAATGTATATGTCACACAATTCACACTAGGTTGCATGCTTTCTTTATTCTTTTTGTTCTTTTTCCCTTTGTCTTAATTTCTGTCTCTGTCTAGATCTCTCTGTCCCTGTCTCTGCCTCCCTCTGTGTTTCTCTGTCTCTGTGTCTCTGTCCCTGTCTCTGCCTCTCTCTGTCTCTGTCTGCGTCTCCCTGGGTCTCTGTCTCTGTGTCTCTGTGTCTCTGTCCCTGTCTGCCTGTCTCTCTGTCTCTCTCTTTTTCTCTCTCTGTCACTGTCTCTGTCTCTCCCTCCCTCTCTCATTTTTAGGTATTGAACCTAACACTTGCTAATACTAGGCAAGCCCTGAACCAGCAATGTTCTAGCTCCGGCTCCAACCACAACCCATTTTTTTTTCAATTATGTACATAAAACAGATCCATTTTGATCATGACCCAAAGATGGGGTTTCCATCTAAAGGGGTGTGCCTGAGGCAGGGAAAATTCTCCTGCCTAAGGCCACCTCTAGGTGGTGGATTTGTCTGCCTCTTGATATGTGAGGAGCTATGCTCATCTTGGTTGTTCCAACAACAAGCTTCATTACAGTACGGTGCATCAGAAAGCCAGAGAAAGCTGAAAAAGACATTCATTTTGATCTGCAAGATGTCATCCAGTATACACAGCTGGGTGTCTTCACTCATGCATCTATCATGTTAGTGGAGAAGCAGCAAGGATGCGCCTTCACTCAGCCAAGCTAGTGTTCCTGATGTGGGGAAAGGTCCAGGAAGGCTGCGTAGGAAACCTAGCTGCAAAGCTTCCACGGTGTATGCTTGGCCAAGTTCAGGCAATGGGCCAGGTCACATCCAAAGGGTGATTCTTAAATAGCAACCACAATATGAGCCCACATACTCTTTGAAACTAACCTCCCTGCACTTTGGCTGAGAGAGAACATTAGGAGAAATGCCAATAAGAATCTTTGGATGCTGAAGAGGTGGCTTACTGATCTAGCTTGAGCTTTTCCTCTAGAGAATCAGAGTTTAATGCCCAGCACTAAACGATGGCTCACAACCATCTGTAACTCCAGTTCCAGGGGATCTGATGTCTTCTTCTAGTCTCTGCGGGTACTGTGCACATGTGCACGTAGACATTCTTTCAGACAAACACATCCAACATAGAGAAATCAATAAAATAACCATCTTAGAAATATTGTGCATTCTATGACCTCTTCAGTCTTCCTGGGTTCTTCATGGAGGCATTTTGCATGCACCGCCTTGATTAGAACCTTCCCTCCTAGACTGTGCATTCATGGTTCCCCCTGGTGCTCATCTTCACCTAAGTGACCTCATCTATAAGAACCTTTATCAGTGAGTTAGAGGAGAGATGAGAAAGAAAAGGATTTTTTGTGCCTCCAAGGCCCTAATTGGGATGTCATCTTTACATTATCCTCTGAAATCAAAGTTCTTTTAAGATCTAGCTTATCTTTCTCTTTATATTTATCATTCAAAACCAAAAGGCTTACAGTATATCAATGTTTCCTAGGAATTTACTAAGCCATGGGTGCATTCGACTGTGTGCCATATTCTGTATTCCTGCAGATAGCAGAATTTTATCAAAATCTCTTTAGCTGCAGAGCACGTCTCCATTTTCCAGGTGTCAATCACAGGATCTTAATTGTCACTGATTTCCAGGTCCCTATTCTTCCAGACCAACACTATCTGCTAAGGATTTTGTTAGGAATTATCCCACTTCTGATACCAATTCCTGCTTCAATATTTCAATCACTGTCTAACAATCTACTCCAGGACACTGTAGCTTTAATAGCAATCCATTATTGACTATAAATGTTTGTGCACCCAAGATGCTCTCTGACTCACATGGGATTATAGGAAACCTGACTAAGAAGTCAGAATGCCCTGATCATAAACTGCCAATTTGTATTGGTCTCCAGCTTTGCTTGTGCAGGGATGTAGTCTAACTTTAGGACTCTCCCATGAGGCTTTTTCAGTGGAGAAGCTTCAACTTGACACAAGGTGGGAGCTAGATTCCTGTGGAGGACATTCTCAGATATGAAGGCAGATGTACAGTTCAGCCCCAAGATGAGACTAATCAAAAGAAGATGAAATACAATCGGCCAATTACTGCAGAATATACTGTGCTGCACAGCCAGCTCTCAGGACACGTGGGTGCTGTGATAAGCTAAATGCACATTCCGGTTAAGACGAGTGCATTGAAAGAATGTCAGGAGAGTGATGGGAAAACTGCATTTATCCTAGTTCCATACAGGGAAGCCTAAAACACCACTTCTTCAGGATGTGATTTTTACTTAGACATTTAGTTAAATGTGGTTACATTGGAAAAATCTGGGTCCCCGACCCAGAGCTCTCCTCCTACATAAACGGACAAAACTCAGGCACAAATATGTGCTCAAGGCGGATGTCAGGTGGGGATGGAGGCTGAGATGTCTGTGAAACGGGGAATGTCAACAAGTTCAGTGTGCCACCAACCCCCAATCTCAGTGTGTGGCTGTGACCCATGGAGTGTGTGTGTGTGTGTGTGTGTGTGTGTGTGTGTGTGTGTGTGTGTGTGCATATGTGAGTTCATGCAGACACTGTGGTTTCCTCCAAGGCTAAAAGCATAGCCACCCTCAACAAGCTTTTCTCACAATGGGGAAGCTTCTTATGTCAGCACTGCGATCAGTCCTGTTTCACACTGCTTATCGTCAGACCAACACTAAAATCTCTACTTTCATAGGTACAGTCCTGCACAAAGCCAGGATCATCCAAGTGTGTGGCATTTGGGGTAACAGTCATGGGTAGCCAGTGGCCACTGCCATTTTTGCAAACCAGTCTTTAGGTTCCACTTTCTTTTGGCAGCCAAGTGTACTGCTTCGCTGGTTTACCCCAGAGGGGTTATGCTCCCTCAAGCCAGTGAGGCACGCTGCATCTCCCATCTAGACGCTAGAATATGTATGAGGGTGTGACAAAGATTGATCTGTCCATGGAGGATTGAAATGTGAGCGTCTGCTGCAATGCTCCTAAAAGGAATTAGACTCATCAGCTGGAGTGATTCATAATGATGCCTGTGTTTGCTCTCGGAATGTTAAGGGAATCGACCACCCACTTAATCGTCAAATGAACTTTTTTTTTTTTTTATTTTACCCTACAAACCCCCATTCTCTCAATATATAGATTTTTTTATATAGCTATCTCTCCAAGTGGTACCACCAGCTCAAGCAAAGACAAATTATAATGAGCTAATATTTTTTGATTAATGCTAGGTTGTATGCCTGAACTCAGGAGCATAAATATCATCTTTAAAGTGGTACTGCCTGCAAATAAGATCAAATCAAATTCCAAAGCACTTCGTTAATGAAAAGTATCGATTTTTATACCATTTGGTCCAAACCACTGGCAATTTCCATACATTTGCCATCCTTTTGAACAATGAGCTTATGCCATTAGACCTGAGCTTATGCCATTAGACCTGAGCTTATGCCATTAGACCTGCAGATGGCCTTCCATTCCTCTTTCTCAGTGATTCACTCTACTCTCCTCACGAGATCCGGGTCTCAGCTCTAAGTCCCTTTGTGCCCGTTCTCTGTGGATCTTTGTCATTCCCTTCAGTGTGGAAAGTCACTCCAAGGCTTTCCAACTGTCATCTCTGCAAAGCACTCAAGTGGGTGACTTACTGTTTTTATCCCTTTCTCTCCTCGTTTCCCCCTCTCTCCTTCTGCAGTCTGAGGTCTGAGAGCCTACTGTCAAAGTCTGATTGCCTCTGGAAACTAAGATAAACATCCAAGTCAAACTTTCTAACTCCCCCTGGCCTCCTCAGGTAACCTCTGTACCATCTTGCAATCCAGACAAACTGGCTGCCATACTTCCATTTCAGGAATAGAGGTTGGTGTTACCACAGGGAGTTTCAAAGGACACCTGGGGTAGACAAACCTGAGGAGGTGCTGGAGCAGAAGTTGACTTGGACAAGTAAGTATAACTCATCAAAGCTAGGCCAGTGACTATGGGGGAAAAAAATCACAAAGAAATCACTGAATTGATTCAGTGTGTGTGTGTGTGTGTGTGTGTGTGTGTGTGTGTGTGTGTGTGTGTGTATGCACGCACATGCACATGTGTGTAGCTTGTGGAG
Source organism: Micromys minutus (assembly GCF_963924665.1). NCBI lineage: Eukaryota > Metazoa > Chordata > Mammalia > Rodentia > Muridae > Micromys > Micromys minutus. The sequence continues at coordinate 22,707,095 of NC_137965.1, read as the reverse complement.
TAGGCTAGGCTGCTGATCAGGGAGCTTCAGGGTTTGACATTTCTCTGCCTCTACAATGCTGAGATTGCAAGCATGCACCAGCACTCCTGGACTTTTTGCAAATGTAGACATCAAATTGAAGTTCTCAAGCTTTTGAGGAGGATACTGAGCCATCTCCCCAGCCTAACACCATGATTCTCTTCAGTAGTAACTATATATCATGTGTGACATCTCATGGGACCCTAACATTTATTTGGATTCAGTGTACTTATACTTTCACCAGCTAGGTTATAAATGTCCAAAGAAAAGATGAAACAGTGGTTTGTTTAGATATCTAGGGGGTGCACTGGTTAGGTTTTGACAACCTGACATGAGTCTAGATATATCTGCGAAGAGAGAAACTCAGTTCAGAAATTGTTCCCATCAGATTGGCTTGTGGGGCATTTCCTTAATTGCTAATTGTTGTAGAAGGGCCTAGCCCATTTTGTGCAAGACCAGCCTGGGTTGTAGAAGAACAGTAGATGAACAAGGCAGAGGAAACAGACTAATGGGCAGTATTATTCTTGCATGGTTTCTGCTTCAAGCTCATGCCCTCAGTTCCTTCAGTGTTGAACTATAACATGCATGATGAAATATCTCCTGTCATGCCCAAGTTGTTTTTTGACCAGCATTTTATCACAGCATCACAGAAAGGGCAATAAAATTACATTTTCCCAAAAGACACTGAGTTGATTTCATCCACACTCAGGACTTTACCAAACCTACGTAGTCTTACTAGGATGCAGAGGTGGCATTAAACAGAGTAACCAAGGCGAATACAGGACCAGTAGATAAGGGACCATGTGGAGCATATGGGTTTCCTTGACAATAGGAGGAGAAGTAAGAGAAGGAGGAAGGGTACAGGGAAGGAAGAGGAAGAGAGCAGTGTGAGGACACGCATGAGGAGAAGCAGTAGCATTTATCCATAACCCATATTTAAAGAGCCACCTTTAACAAGAACAGGTTTGCATTTCTTTGTGGTGTAGACTATGACCCCATAGGCAACACTATTCAAAAATGGTCCATTGTGTTGGAAAATAGAGGAATTTGGCTTGGCAAACAGCATCGCTGTGTGTTTGGGAGGCTGGTGTCTGAAAACAAACAAACATGGTATGGATGAACTCAGAGCAAAGGTGTGCTGCTCTGCAGAAGCCCTTAAAGTAGAGATGGCGGTGTGGGTGGCAGGTACTCTGCAAGCTATACGGAGGCCTTTGAAAACCAGATGTCAACGTGAAGGATCCCTTCCCTACCTGATTGCTTTCTCCATTACACAGATGTGTGTGGTTTGGCCAATTTAGCAAAATGAGTTATATTTCACAGTCCATGCAATGGAAGCCTAGCATAAATCAATCCTTGTTGGGGCAAAGCAACTAAATAATAAGAAACGAGAAACAGAACATCAAAGAGGCTAATGCAACATGTTTTTAGGAGAGCAGTGAAGGGCAGAATGTATCAGCATATGAGAGGCCAAACCTGAAAGCCAGCTCTTCTCTCACCAGTGGGCGCTAGGATTAGCCAATAGCAGATGCTCTCAAGAGGCACTTTCCTTCACATGACACCCCACAGCTGTATGTGATGACTGAGCTGTAAGATGTAGGGTTGTTGGAGTTGAACTTCCTACGTGCATAGACTTTTTTTCCCCTGCATTTTTTTTTTTTTTTTTGCTTTCACGTGTCTTCATCATTTCTTAGGCTGGGATTTCTGCAGTAATTATGAAGACAGTAGTCCCTGTGTCTGGGCTGTGGCCATACTTAATTGCTAGAGTGATCCCTCATGACAGCTGAGGTTGGATGACTATCAGAGATGGACAAGAGGAGGTAAATCTCACAGACAGATGGCCCCCTTGCCACCTGAGGCAGAGGGATGCTGTCTTCCATTTTAGCTCATAAAATATGTTTTGGGATGTAGACATTTTTCATGCATAAATCTTCAGCACTGAAAGTTCAATCTTGTTCTGTCGACTCTGAAGTTATTTCAGGCCATCTGCCACCACCAGAGCATCCAGCACAGCCCAGGACATGTGGGATTCCAGAAGGGGTGAGCAGGAGAGCCAGGAAGTCACCAGCAAAGAAAAAAACTAGTAAATTCACATCAGGTTTCTGCAATACTTCTGTAGCCTGGGTTAATTACCTCAACAACTAAGGAGCAGAAACCACCAACCAAAGATAGAAACCACAAGATCAATCATACCAAGTTCTCACTGGAAAGAACCCGTGAGGGTTCCTCTCCACAGACTCCCACAATGGAATCTAAGCCACAACTGTTGTTCCACTTGTTGTTTTAAAACTCCAGGAATAAGGAACCTACTCAGACCAGAAAGGCGCACCCTGCCTTCCTAAATAGTAGGAGATGAGTCAAAACTGGCCCCTCTCCACTGTTTATTCTCCCAAAGAGAAGCATTCTTAGTGAGAATCTGAAACACTGGGGCTAAGAAATAGATGAGGTTTGGCAAGAGCAGAGTTGGAAGCATGGAGCTGAAATGCACAGAATGGAAATAAACTTTCATTGAGAACATGTATGCTGAGCAGTAACATCACCCGAAGAAGTTTTTCGGATTCCTGTGGTTCAAAGTACAGGTTTTAAAAGGAGACCATCAGATGAAATGGGTTATCTAGGACGCCTCACTACCACATTCAGCTACTTAGTGTGCTCAAACATTCTGGAGGTGGGCAGGGAAGAGATGGAGGCAGCCCAACACAGGACTTGGTAGCAAGCCCCAGGTAGGTTGATAATTGATGTATTAAACACTCCCAAATCTTGACCTTCCAGCCATCTACCCAAAACTTCACTGTCACCTCTCCAGTGGAAGAAATAATGTCTGAAGATACACTCAAGGGGTCTCTTCGCAGCAAGAAGGAGCTTGGGTCTAATTTCCATTCACCCATCCACACAGATCACATTAACTCAATCTGATGAGAATTAAGAACCACCCAAGAGGATGTCACCTACTGACAGAATTTGTGGGTCATTCGGTCCTTCATTGACTCACCCTACCATCATGATGCTCAGAAGTGGGGTAGAGCAGAAGGTCACGGTATTGGAAGAACATCCTTGGGGATCAGAAACTTATGTTGCTCTGGCCCCTTTCCTTGTTCCTTGTTCCTTCTTTCTTTCTTTTCTTTCTTTCTTTCTTTCTTTCTTTCTTTCTTTCTTTCTTTCTTTCTTTCTTTCTTTCTCTCTCTTTCTTTCTTTCCTTTCTTTCTCTCTCTTTCTTTCTTTCTTTCTTTCTTTTCATTTTCCTGCTTCCGGCTGCAGGGGTGTGAGCAGTACTGATCCCCCGTGCCCTTGCCGAAATCTGGATGGGCATCACTTGGACCATGAGCTAAAATGAATCTTCTCTCTTTTATTGTGTCAGTCACAAACCAGGAAACATAATAGAGACAAGAAAGAGGCATCATACCTTCTACTCATCGTCAGAGCAAAAAAACAAGGGAGCTTGTCTTGACTTTCCCACCACCCACAGGGCCCCTAACTGTATCCTGTGCATTCACCTAGGTCTGCAGTTGGCAGGTGAGGAACACAGCCGTGTGATCAGGCTGGGTTATTGTGAGCACAGCAGATTCTCAGAAGGAGGCTCTGCCTGTAAGTAGGGTCTGGCTCACAGCTCTGTAGCCCTCAGAATGCTGGCTGCCCCCTGCAGCACAAGAACCCCCATTTAGGAACATTGGACAAAGGACTAAGAAAGGGAGTATGGGCCACCTTTTTTCCAAACCGCAGAATTTACTTAAATCTGAATGGACAGGATTTGCTGGTGAGGGACTGGGACTTGAAGCTAGAAAACCTCAGAGTAAATTGCCAAACTTCATGCTTTCATTCTCGATCTTAATTGTATGATAACAAAGCTTCCCCTGGCTTGAAGTAATAGGGTGTAGTTAACAGCCCTCGGACGGTATTTTATCCAGGCTTGATGGGGCAATTTGAAAATGCCATTACGGAGACATGTTGTACAATTGAGCACGGCAAAAGCGTGATTATCTTAGGAGATTAAACCCTCAACTATCATGTGGACCCCCTCGGTGTACATCTCCTGTCCATTTAACTCTGGGCTGAAAGCTGGCTTCCAGCTCACTGTTTTATACACAGACGCCTGGGGGTCTTCTGTTAGGGTTTATAAATATTTTGCATATTCTCAAAAGGCATTGTCGGATGCTGTGACCTCCACAATAAAGATTAATTTTTTTTTTCAACTTCGCATATGAAGAAGAGATGAAGAGGTAAAAGAGAAGACAGAGAAGGTGGGGAAGGTAGTAAAGAAGGAAGTTGATAATTAAACACACACACACACACACACACACACACACACACACACACACACAAGGAAAGGAAAATTCACAAAAGCTCTTGTGATTTTGCCCAAAGCACTATTGTAAATCATCCTCATCCTCCAGAACAGAAGAGGGCTCACCAACACTATGGTAGGGTACCAATCTGGAGTCTGTCTCACATGTTTCTCTCCCTTCAGGACATCTTTTCAGGTTAATAGCTGTATCTACTGCATCAGCGTTCTTCTTACACAGTGTTCATATGCATCACATATGAACCTTATTCACAGATGAATCCTTACGGTTCATTTGCTGATGGACATCTAGACTGTTGCCGCTTCCATGGTATCGTGAACAGAGCGGTGAGATTTTTAATCCTTTGCTTTCGTTTCTGAGGACATCGCTTCTGCGAGCTGAAGAGGACGGTGCCTGCAGAGTTTGTAAACATGTAATTTAGCTGACATTGCTCCCAGAAGTTCATGTCATACTCATTGAAATTAACTCAGCATGATGGGATTCAAGTTCACAATATGTAATTTGAATGCACACATGACCGTACTAAGTATTTATTGGCATCTCCAGGGGTCCTTTAATACACAGAGATGTCACCGTCTCTCCTGTCAGTTCGTAGAGAACCTTGAGAAAGAACTCATTTAGCTGAAAGTGTGAAAATTTAAACATCTCCCAACAAAGGTTTCCTTTACTTTTTTCAATCGTCACAATCTGGGGCTCTGTTCTTGTGTCTACCAAACAAAGTATAATATCAATATTCAAAATATTCAGTCTGCTTTTAGCTTTCATAGAAGAATTGAAACAGGTGCTTGTGGAAATAATTGGATCTTTCTATATACAGGATTTAGCCTTAATTATGTACATATTTTTACATCCTCTTCATGGTTGCTAATGACTCTGGAGCCTGTTGCTTTATACCAGTGTCCCAATAAACAGAACAAGGCTGGAAGGTCACCCAGAGGATCGCTGTATTTATGGCAGAATTACCCTCCCTACAATCTACAGGGCAGAATGGCTTCTACAGGGTCTTTTCTAAGCAATTTTTTTTTTCATTTGCAGCCATGCTCCCATTAGTAAAGTAAGGGATCAACTTTACAGGGGAATCAAAGAGACGCTCGAAGAGTCTGTCACAAATTCATCAACCTTCCAAGCCATTCCTCTCAAAGTCCTGTCTACTTCATCCCACCATGTCCGGAAAATTCAATAAAATGAGCAAATTACTGTGTGGCATTATTCTGTTATACTCTGGGAGATCAACCTATGTGAGTCCCGCTGCTGATGAACTCAAGGAACTGAGCAAACGGGTATCATCTATAGTGGAATCTCATAGAAAAAAAAAAATGCCTCAAAATGTTTCTGCTGGGTTAGGGTTAGTGGTTAGAGGTTACAAGTTAGGGTTAGATTTCCATAGGGCATGCCTAGGAGACTCTGTAACCATTACTGCTGTGGTGATAAAACACCACAACCAAGGCAACTTATAGGGGGGAAAGTATTTATCTAGATTAGCACTCCAGAGGTTTAGAAGCCATAAGGGAAGGTATGACAGCAAATAGCAGGGGTAGTAGCTGGACCAGGAAGCTGAAAGCTTATGTCCTCAGCCCCACAAAAGAGGGAGCTCAGAATGGTACATGGCTTGGAAAACTCTAATCCTGCCCCTGATGCTGTACTACTTCCTCCAACAAGGCCATACCTGCTAGGTCTCCCACAAACAATGCCGTCAGCTGAGGATCAAGTGTTCAAATAGCTGAGCCTATGGGAGACTTTGTCATCCGGATCACCACATGCTGCCATGGGCTGCTGTGCACTTCAGCCAGGACACAAAGGCATCTAGTGCTCAAATCACAGTCACTCAACTATGAAAGACAGGGACTGAGACTGTGGCCATGAGGGAACACTTACCTAACATGTACCTGGGTTCCATCCTTAACAAGGGGTAAAATTCAAATACATATTAGGCAGCGCTCATAGAGACAGTTTGATTATAGACCAAACGGAAAAGTTCCATTAGTCTTAGACTGAATGGAACCTGAACTTCAACAGCGTTTCCACGCATACAGAGCTCAGACCATGCTAAAGACGCCTTCATTTCTATGTGTTTCACGTAAATGTCTATAAGCTAACGTGTATGTGGACTGAGCCCATGAAACCACATGGAAGCAAACCCCTTCTTTCTATATTCTCCTTTGCTTCTGAAGTTGTGGGTCTGTCTTTGCCAAGAACAACAGAAATGGAAGCCAGACTCCTTTATACTGTGTCAGGGTGCCACAGCATCATTCCTTCTGGCCAAATCTCCCAACTGTGTGAAACAAAATGAAAACTGAGATTCCAACACACATACACACACACACACACACACACACACAGAGAGAGAGAGAGAGAGAGAGAGAGAGAGAGAGAGAGAGACAGACAGACAGACAGACAGACAGAGAGCAAATGCCATCTCTTCTTCAAAGCCCTCCCACTAGGGCCTGGGTTTCCTTCACTTCTCTGGGATTACCTTAGAGTCAGCCATACCTTTCTATATATATATGTTCTGTCCCACCTCTTTGTAAAACATCACCATCCCAAGACTGAGGATGTACAGGGATGCCTTTATTACACACAGAACTGAACAGAGGCCAGACATGAGAGCTGAGAAAACCTTTGCTTGAAAGAGTCAAAAGGACTCTGAACTACCAGTTCCTGCACCATCCCATCAAACCTACAGTCTTCCTTGCTTTCAATATACACCAGAGATAGACTCTGGCAGCCTCTTGGCGCTAAGGGTCCTAAGAGGAGAAACGTAATGTACACCCTCTCTCTTTTGATCTCCTCTAATGCTCTCCTTTAAATACCAAGGTATTAACAGATAAACCATGTGGAGATGGGTGAATAGATGAATCGTCCCGTCTATGGCATTACATGAGGGATTGGACTGGATTAAAATTTCATCATTTATCTCCCACGGTCCCCAAAATCCCGTGTTATTTTTACCATTCTACATAAGCCAGGCGGATCTGCTTATATGACTTATACTTTTAGGCTGTGAAATCCATTTGCTTTATCCATTATCCTAGAGAGATAACTGATACAGAGCAAATACACAGCTAAATATAGTAATTATTTAGGGGAAAATGTCCCTTTCTTAGGTAAGACTAGACTTGAAGAGAGGTACACTGTACATAGTTTAACAGATGTGTGTGTGTGTGTGTGTGTGTGTGTGTGTGTGTGAATTATATAATAGGCGAGTTTCCCCAGGACTTTACCAAGACAGAGGTGTGATCTGATTGGTTGATTGAGTTATGTGATGTGCTCAACCTTGAGCAAGGCCACCTGCGCTCTGGTTGGACTCTATCATTTTCTCTCCCCTAGCATTTGATCCAATTAGAAGTGTGTTGGGGAGAGCACACTTAGTGAAGTCCTTCAGCCAGAATGAATTCCTCATTACACCCAAGCACATGGACAGCATCTCCTCTCAATGAACACGGTGGAAATGAAGCCATAGGCACTGGGCTGCAGGGTCTGTGCAGATGTCCCAGGTTTGTTCAAGGCACTCTCTGAATTGAGGACAGAGATAACAGATGTTTCCGGATCTTACAGATCTTGCCTCTCAAATCTCCTCACAGACCAAAAGAAGCATGTAAACATTTTTTATTCCTTAGGATGAAGCACAGAATGGCATCTTGGTACTCTGGTGAGAAAACATCTTTTAGGAAAAAAAATAATTTATCATGGATAAAAAAAATAATTGGGGGAGATGGTTAAACCTACCATTTCAAGCATATTTCCTAATAGAAAATCCACCCACCAAATAATAGATTTAAGAGGCCTTAGGATGGAGTAAAAACCTGGATATGCAGACAGAAGGCTCATGGATATGATCAGCTTCTTGCAAATATATAGCAAGAAACCCTCAGAAATCTACAGGCACTGCCGGCCTCCATGCCTTTCTACCGGGGCTCTTCATTTGAAGGTCATTTCTTGCCTTCTGAAGCTCACTAATAAGCTGTTTCTCTGTGGAAAGGGGACCCAGTGACTTCTGTTTCCTGTGGGATTCTATATTTTTCCTCAGCACACGGACGGTTGCGGTCAAATTCCCACTGGCTTTTCTTTTCAAAGTCATTCTTAAATTCCTGGGGAGAATTGAACACTGATCCACAGACATATGTCAGAGCCCCTGCCTTCCACTGAGTGGACTAATAACTCCTCCTCCACAAAAAGGACATGGAGAAAATGGTGTGTGTTGGTTTTCTATGGGAACACCTCTTCTTGTCAGGAACTGAGCTGTGGGGGAGGTGAGGCTGAGGTTAAAAAGTCTCCTTTATATGTATATGTGCTTTCACTCCCCCATTCATTCTGACTTAAGCCATCCTTTTCCTAAGAAAATGATTTCCCAACTTCCAAAATTCTTGAGAAATCCTCCCAAGGAAAAGGAAGAGCCTTCCCTTCCTTACTGTGATTAGCTCTCAAGTTCTTTGTGGTTTCATAGCCCAAATGTTCAAGCCTGCAATTTGCCTTTTTGTCCACGTTAACTTCTAGTATTTTCAGAAATTGCATGTTTGAGAAAAGACTCATGAATTTCTCAAAGGTGCTGACTAGGAGAAGAAGAGCTATTCTGCCTGAAAATACTGCTTCTGGTGCTGTCAGAGATATGGTGACAAAGGAAGGGAGGAGTCTTTTTTCCTTTTTGTCCTGCCAGAAGACTGACCCTAACAAGCAACCTTTATGAGTGTTTTAGTGAGTGACGTGGGTGTTCATGTCCCTAGCCACTGAGTCTCCATCACCACTGGCTGGAAGGTCCTGAAGAAACAATCCTGTAAAACTGGGGGCTCTGCTGTGAATGGCATGTGTAGGTTCTTTCTCAGCCTCTACTCTTGCCCCTTCCCTGAGGGCTGGCAGATGGGATTAAAGAGAACCTGCTCACTGGCAGAAACCATCATCCCTGCCCTGTGTTTTCTGCTACAGTTTAGATAAAAAGGGAGCTGGGGAGCTTACTCAATGCCTACAGGCATGTGGGCCTGGGTTCCAGTCTACAGAACTCATGGGGAAATGGGTATGGCTGTGTGTATCTGTGTTCACAGCACACCCTCTGAGAGATGGGAGGTGGAGACAACTCCCTGGAAATCTACAAGTTAGTCTAGTCTTGGTGTACATGATGATGAGCAATGAAAAAGAGACCCTGTCTCAAAGTACAAGAGGAGAACCAACACCCAGGGCTGACCATTGACCTCCACGTATGATATAGCATACATCAACATACACACATACATGAACATGCCCTCTCTCAGACACATGAATATGCATACACACATAGACACATATACACAACACGTGCATACTTCAAGAATAAAGAAAAATGAAAACTGCTTGCTCAAAAATGCCTCAGTGGCAGGCCTACTTCCAAAAGGCCCCACAAGTCACTATTTGCCACACTGATTCAGAGGCCTGGTTGAAATCCAGGTTTTTGCCGGATTTCTTACAAGGAGGTTAACTCAACTGGGAAATAAATTTGGAGAGCTCTCTTATACTAGTTCAGCATGGGCGGCTGTCACAAAGGCTCTTCGTTCATCTTTTAATACATGACCTAGAAATAAAACTCCTCATTAAGATATTTATCAATCTCACAGCACTGTAATGCAGCTCAGCAGTAAAAATAAATATAAAATGTGTCTAAACTACTCATGAGTCATCTCCAATAAAATAGCCCAGATGGCATTATCTTCCAAGTCAGCCACATCTGCAGTTGGGACAGATGCACGGGAGAGGAAGGTGTGGGCAATGGGGCAAGGAGGAAAATGAAGGGATGTCAGGGTGCACACAATGCAGTGATACCTGCCTAAAGCTGTGCCTTCCGCCCAGATCAATGAGAAGAACTGTGCAAGCATTTGTCTCAATAGTAAAGACAAGAAGCTTTGAGAGGGAAATAGTACACTTCTTCTGTCTTGGTGTGGTTGTTTATATTTTGGATGCACATGCATGACATGTTTTAAAAATTAAGGTTGTTTCATAAGGTAAAGCAATCAGTATGGAAAATATTCTGTTCCAGCAGGCCCCTGTTGAGTGAGCATCTATTTAGATTATGTGACAAGTTATGTGAAAAGTGAAAAACACTCACAAAGCTATGAAAGTTGAAGGTTCTGGTTCATGGTCACAAGGCAACAGGGGTGGGTATCCTACCTCACACTCAAAGCCACAGAGATGGTGGCTCTGAACCATACTCACAGTGCTTCATCATTATTAATAACAGCAAATAAAAGACACTGGTCATATCCAGAAAGTTTAGACTTCTAGTCAGTGTGGGTACTTAGATTATGAGTTTTGATAAACAAAGTAGTGTCTATTCAATGTACCAGATCGTTAGTACTCTTGGAAATTCAGCTCAAATGTAAGTGAACTTACATGACACTCACAAATCTAATAGCCAGGACTGACTTAACTCTGGACACATACTGACTGGTAGACAAAAATGTTATTCGTGAGGGTAAAAATAAATTGTAAAACTGAGTAAATCTTTTTAACTTGTTAGAAAATACTTTGTAGGCTATTTTACACCAAGAAATACCCTAATTTTTAAAGGCTAAAAGAAAGTCACTTCTCACTGACATTTTTATTCAGTTTGGACAGTTTCCTTATCTAAATTTAATAGTGTGTGTTCACTGTATGTGATGGTGGTGGAATCCATGGAGACAGGCTAGTCTGTCAAGGACTCTGAGCATGCTCATCTTTCCTATCCTTTACTTTCCCCTCCTCCTTCCTCCTGATAGCCACCTCCTCCTCATTCCAATAGATGACTTCACTTCTATTTTCACAACAAATATAAATGACTTCATGCATCTCCATAAAACCTAAGACCCATGAAAGAGAACATGCTACATTTGTTTCCCTGACTCTAGCTTATTCTACTTAATATGAGGATCTTGCGTCTGTTTTCCTGGTATTTCGATGGCTTTGTTGGACATAGTGGGAAAAAACTACACTATATATATATATATATATATATATATATATATATATATATATATATATATATATATATATAGTACACAATCTTATCTGTACATGTGCTGATGGGCACCCGGGTTGATCCTGGAACCTGGCTATTATTAACAAGTCTGCAATAAACAGAAATGTGTAAAGCTCTGTGGTGGGATGCCTTTGATTTTAACAATTCCCAGGTAAGGGATACAAGCAAGCTTTGGCTCTACATCTTATTCTTAGGTGTATCTTCCAATTTGGAGATTTTAGCCATTAGAGCAGTTAATGACAGTGTTCTCCATCTGTCTATCGGCAAAGGCTGTGTACCTCTGTCATTACATGTGTCTCAGGTATGCATAGGCCCCTGACCTTATCTCTAGTATGCTTTGTTTGGGTGTCAAGAACAACTTCACACAACCTCTCTGTTGACATGAGTGCTGGCTGAAAGAATTACCCTAACAACGGATTGAGAAAGGTGGCAGTTACTATGTCATGGGACAGTCTGCCTCCCCTTAGTGTCAGCTTTAAACATCCACAGGACAGCCATGGCCAGAGTAAGGGATGTACAGGAAGAAGAACATGGCTTCTTATGATGACCAAATCCTAGCATTCACTCTTCATTTAGCATCAGGCTACAGCGCACTCCACTGTCTATTTTATAATTCATTTGCATGGCTTTGCTAAAGCTGGTGATGAGATGAACAGTTGTGTTGTGAGGATGAAGAGGTTCAAGAAAGAGAGGATTGGCATAGCTTCTGCTTCTCTGAGTCAGCCTCAGTGTTGAAGGCAGCTCATACTATTCCCTTGAAGAAACGAGAAGCTTTAGACTCAATACAGTAAGGTAGTTCCAACTATGTGTCAGGCAAGACTCTGGGAATACACTCCTAAGAAAACAGACCACGTAAGTTTCTTGAGAGAGAAGTCAGTTCAAAAGATGGATATTTAGATAAGGACTCACGTGGGTTGTCTGTTAGTATGGTGTAGGGTCTAGGAGGAGACAGGCAGCTCAGGGAGCTGGGACAAAAGGGGGCTATGATGGAGGTACCTCAGGATATGTGACAAGCAGAGACCTGTGGAAAGAGTGTTCTGCCATGAAATAGGGAGAGGAATATTATTTCCATCAGAAGAGATTGGGCATAGGCATGCCCACAGAAGGAAAGGAAAGAAGTCTCCTGGAGCCGGGAGGACAGGGACAACACAGGGTAGGTGTTAAATAGTTCAGCTACCATGACCCTGGTTTAGATGCATATGTCTCTGTGCATAAATACTGCAAGTCTTATGATTATGCGTGAGTTTCCGATTTCAAAGGAAAGAGAAGAATGTTTGTGAACCAAACCTTAGAGGAAGAAAAGAGTATTTATCTCAGGAATCCCTCAAAGAGGAGTGACCAAAAAAAATAAAAATAAAAGAAAGAAAGAAAAATAAATGTGTCGTTCTATTGCTGCCATTGATAGTACAGGTTTAATAACTCTGAACTGAAAATGCCACACCAAAACAACATATTCAGTCGATGTTCCTGACTATCAAATATTTCTGAAGCAGCACTAAATAAATGTTCTAAGACATATTTTTACAACAAGATGTCGCAACCACAAAGTGGGCTGTATGTTGTAAAGCAGATTCAACAATCGGCAGATATTATCCACTTAAAATACTCTTTGGATCATTGTGAATGCATCTCAAGTGCATACATCTCTTACATATTAATGTGTGAAGACACCAGGCCCCAGATAAGCCCAATTAAAGAATAAAGAATATATTATCTTCTATTTAGATCATCATTAAAACCACTGTTCAGTCACAAGCTACTGGAAAGTATGCAGCAACTCGACATAATTTCTTTTGTGGATTCTGTCATGATAGCAAACACTTAGTGATGATTACTTTTCAAGGATGATGTTAAAATTAAGTGCTAAGATCACAACAAACCTGAGTCACAGTTCCTCAAAATGAGTTGCTTTGGGCAACTGTGAGGAGCTGGGTAATGATGTAATTTGCAGTTGATGGTGACAATTGTCAGTTTCAAGCTATTGCCAACAAAAGTAGATTTGAATATCTTCAACAAGGTAAGAATCAACTTAGTGGACCCTCAACAGGTCCACGAGCTGCTGTCTAGTTTTTCTACTGTATCTTAAAAGTGATTATATTTATATTTAATGGGTTTAGTTGGATCAGTGATTCCCAAATCCAGAAGGAAGCCCATGAGAATACTTGAAGAACTCATTTCAAATATGAATTCTATGATTTCAGTTCAATCTTGGTACCTGGTTATTTCCCAACATCCTCTGCTTTTCATATGGAATACATACAGATTAAACACAGAGACATATGAGCACACATATAGACACACACAGAGGGGGAAAAGGGGAGGGGAAGGGGAGAGGAGAGGGAAAGAGAGGAATGCATACACAGAGACACACGCTGATTAAATACCAGTACACACAAATATCAGTAAAACATTGCAGAAAGGCAAGCCTACCAACAATAGGCAATGTATCGTCTGGTGTTAGGAGTGTTTTTAAGTGAAAAGGTTTAAACTAAAACAGGAACACAAGGATGAAAGTCTCCCTAGAGATCTCAGAGAAACTCCACAGAAACTGCACAGCTGGGATCAACAAATGTTAAGGCATATATAGATGATTAATAGTCAGATGATAGATGTATACATAGATTATAGATAGATACATAGATACATAAATAGATATATAGATACATAGATAGAGATAGATGAGTGAGAGTTAGATATATGGATACATAGATATATAGATGGAAGATAGACAGACAGACAGATGATAGATACAGATTTACTCTATCAGTTCTGTCCCTACAGAGAACCCTGACTACAACACCCTTAAAGAAATTTGTATATGTCAAAGATCCCCTACCACTTGAGAGACATGAAGGACAGAGAGCTTTCCAAAGCCTTCTTAGCATTACAACAGTAGAATGGTGGACGAGGGACTCCACCAGGAGAGCAAAGCTGGCAGGCCAGTCAGTGGTTCCCATAACCACTGTAAAGAAAAGGTACAGAACCCAGGACCAAGTACAGCATCAAGTAGAAGTTGAACAACAGATTCATCACAATTTAGGATAACACCACACACTCAGAGTGAGATGGGAAGGCCATCTAGCAGTCACACTGACTCTGGCCTCTGACTCTCTCAGTGTTCTAATTCCAGCTTAACAACTAGCGTAATGAACCTTGTATCTAGTTATCTGTTTAAAGATTTGCTCGTGATTGTGAATGCCCAGCAAGCACTATTCAGTTTAGTTCATTCTTGAAGCTATTAAAGTCAATCCCATCCATACTTAGAAGATCTGGTACTCAGTGATGGCACAGATAGGCTTGACTGGTGACTTGCTGAAGAGAGACAACCACAATTTTTCCATTCAGTGTATTCATCTCTACTAAACCCTATGCAAAGATAAGTGCGGTTCTGTAACAAACAGGAAGTCTACTGGCGTGGTCACTCATTTGCATGCAGAGGACATGAGAACCTGGCAAAGGAGATGCTACCAATGCCCCCGAGAGCTAGATGACAAGGCCTCTCAGAATGCCAGGCTCAGAATTATTAATTAGCGTTCCTCAAGGATGGTTTGTTTGCGTATCAGCCACACTGGTGTCCCATACATAATAAGACAGCCTGATTAGGCCTACTCATTAATTAAGTGTCTTTGCTGTGAATAAGCAGTGAATCTCCCAGTCTGAGGGCGCCTCTGGCGCAGCAATGAATAAATATGCAGCTGTTGACACTCCCCTGACATGGTTTGACATCTTCATCAGTTAGCAGGAGCTCCCTCCCCAGGGACAGCAGAAGGAAGTCACAGGAACAAGACACTTTGCAGCACTCAGCCCTTCAAGTTATGTCACAAGCAAATTTACAAATAATTTTAACTGAGAGTAAACAAAGAGACACTTTGCTCCCACCCTTAACTTTGACCCTAATCTGTCACTTCTGAATGTCTGAGACACCAGCGTGTTTTGGGCATACACACTTGGACAAAAAAATTATAGCGTGCATTTACTTTAAGGAGAAGATATAGGTCTATTCTTTTAGAAAATTGATTTAGGGGCTGGGGAGGTGAATCGGTGGGTAAAAGTACTCTCTCCAGAAGCATGAAGACCCCAGTTCGAATCCTTGTAAAAAGAGTAGCCGTGGTGTGCATTTCTGTAACCCTAGCATCTGGGCGTGTATCAGGTAGACCCTGGTCAGCAAGCCTTCACAAGTTGGTAAGTTTGGTAAGAGACCTGACTCAAGGGACTAAAGCGGGGAATAGTAGAACAGGTCAGCCAACGTCCTCATGTGGCTGCTGACCACTTATACAGATACATGTGTCTACACACAAGCCCACATACACCGTGCACACAAGTAAAAGTATATTTCTAAAAAAAAATAATTTAAAGTTCAGTCATAAACTTTTCCAAATGCTCTTGCAACCGATGAAGAAACCTAATATATTTTGTGCCTGCACCCCTTGAGATATCCAGCACTCCCAAGTTCCTCTCTGTGCAGCTGCCTGAAGAGGGCTTTTTAGACTGCAAAATATGCTCAAAATTAAAAAAAAAAAGAATCATCTTTTTCTAGGAATCTTGGTTACTTATAGTTTGGTTAAAGTCTTGGCAAATCGGGGTAATTCCTCCGAATCGGAAAATTCTCAACATTTTCTTGGCAGTTGCTGTTGGACCTTCCCTTCCTGGTCGAATGGAACCTGGAATTAATTATAAGTCAAATAAAGCCTAACTCCCAGAGTGGCTCTGTATTGGGTGTTTTATCACACACCAGAATAAAATTGCAACAGTGGATGGACGTTTAGTACTTTTGGAACATTTATAAACTTTCTATATCCCTTGTAGCCCCCAAATAAAGAAAAAAAACTGAAAAGTTGCTCATGTCTCTTTGCTGTTCTGGATACTGTAACCCAAAACTGGCTGTGCTCTTCTGTAGACCGAAACCTCAGGATCATGGAGCATCAGGTGCAGTGTCTTGAGTGCTTTCACACCCACATTCTCTCTGTGCTTTACAGGGTGGGAAGGGCAAGGGGTTATCCCAGCCTCTTTTGTAAGAGTTCTAAGCCATCCCAAACCCCAATCATCCCTAACAGCCCCCTTGCCCTATTGTCACCCTGGGAGGTGGAAGCTTGACATACGAGTCTAGGCAGGGCACATGAAAACTTGGACTGTTACAGTAGCCTATGCTTCTCCCAAACCGAAGTAGGCGGAGTTTGGAGATGCTCTTTTGTCAAAGGCAGGACTTCCTCTTAGGACCTGCCCAAATCAGTACCATCTGCTGGCACACTGTGAGAGCAAGCAGGAAGCAAGCAAGCTGGATCAACAAATCCTTCTGGGCACTAATAGGATATATACGTTCTGTGAGCATAAAGAAACTCGGCTGCTTGTAGAAGCTGTGTGTGTGCTTTGTCTGTGCCGAGATTCTTCCTTAGGACCTAATAGCTTATGGTCCGGTCACCTTATGGAATTAAACTTGAAAAGTGTGAATTGATGTGATAGGCCACTGCATCTTTTCCCCTCACCCCAACAGGGTCCCAGGGGGACCGTCAGTCACAACAGGCTTATCAGACCAAGCCACCAACTGCCACATCTGTGAAGTGCTATTTTCTGTCACTCCCTTAACCCATTGGCAGATAAAAAGGGGAAGGGTGTGGCCAAAATTCCATGAGCATCGCTAGTCATTCTCTGGGCATCTAAAGTCTCTCATGCACACCCTGACTCAACTCTTCTCCATCTTCCCCTCCTCAGCTGTTCTGTACCCCCATGTCGTTTCCTCTTCCTGTGAAGCAACGGGAGTTGATCAGCCTTCTGCATGAGACACTACAAATTCATCTCTTCGCTTTGATGGACCAATCAAGAGACCAGAGCTTCAGAAAGGGAAGCTCCAATCTATAGATACCAAGTGTCTAAAGACCAAACCCTGAAAGGGGAATGATACGGCCTGTCTGAACTGAAGGACTCGCTGGTCCTTCCTTACCCCAGTGACCAATAACTTCAGACACTAAAGTTACCTGCTCTCCTAAACACAGCGAGCCTCTGGATTGGTTTCTTAAGTATTAGCCCAGTAATGTAGCCACTAGTTTTGTTCCACTCTACCATTTTTAACCTGCAGATTCTCCATCTCTCTCGGATGGATGGGAAGAACTTGAGAGCACGCCAGAGTCAGTTTGTGATCTCCCCTTTCAATGGATTCACACTTCACGTCCCAGAACAGAAGAAGAACGGAGAGGCCGGTGTCAGCTGCCCCAGTCCTTTCTTGGTTCTTCAGCCATTTATATCCCTGAGCATGAAAGCTTCTTTTGAAGTCAGAACTGCAGGCATCCAGCATGAAGAAATTTGTCAAGAGAATTGAATTCAGAGAGATTAAAATGTGGAGTTTTGATATAGCTGTTGCTGACACATGTCAAGAAGATAAAAGGAATATTCTGGATTCTAAGAACAGTGCCAAGACTATGAAGTATTACTTTAAGAAATATATATTATTTTGATTGAAATTTGTGGGGAAAAATCAATATAATCAAGCACTCTAGTAAATGGATATATCGAAAGGATGCTTTTGGCCCTACAGTGTTTTTTTTTTTTTTTAAAGGAAAAGAAATAAAAGCCTCTGCTAAAGCTATTCTTCTATTTTCCAACAGGCAACACTTCTAAGTGTACTTAACCTAGAGAATTTTCCTTTTCCTTTTTTTTTTTTTTTCTGGATCTTTTCTCACTCAAACAATGTTATTAACCCTAAATGAAGCTAGAAATTTAGTCCATTACTGGCTTTGCCACAATAGGATATCAAGGTCTAAAGGTTTCCATAAATAGAAATTTGGAAGTGATAGTTAATCTTTCTCCACAAAGGAGCAGTCATAATACTTCACCTCTCTAAGGAAAGAAAGAGTGAAATTTTCAGAGTTACATCAGCGTTTAACCTTTCTCTACAAAATTTCCCCACGCTCAACTCCCTCCACAGCACGTACAAATGTTTTTCTCATTGAGTAAAATGCCTTCAAAAATATTCTAGAAAATGGGGTTCAAATCTGAGGTAAGATTGAATATTCCAAGTTTAAAATAACTCTGAGGTATTTCCACGATGCTCTGTCTGAATTTTCAGAGTCCTCTAACTATAAGGAAAGTTTACTACTTGGAAAAGAGCTCAAAGTTGCAAAGAATGTATTATACACCATCATCATCATCATCATCATCACAGAAGCAACCTGACACATGACATTTGGGCTCATGTTTCTATTGCCTCCTCAATGCCTTGTCTCCTCAATTATGAATACCACATAGAACCCTGGGGTTGATGCACTATTTGAATTACTCTTTGGTTGAGGGTAGAGCTCTAAAGAAAAGCCAGGAAGTGGTTTCAGGGAACATGAATAGAGTGCAGATAGATACTAATGTGCTTATGAGGCAATTGGGATATCCAAGGCAATCCACTGGTGTTGTCTGAGAATCAGAGAGACAGTCTAGTTTCCACAAGAGCACTTGAGTGCTTGAAGAAAACTGAGACAACAGAAAGAGGCTGGGGGACATCTAATGACTGGGGGCATAGGAAGACATGTGTCCCTAAATACATGGTTCCAGCTGTCATTGGTAGAGAGAGAAAAGCAAGGGGATTCAGAATGGAACAGACAGGGAGTACAGATAAGATGGCAGAGGAAGAACAACCACAGAATTTGAGAGCATCATGTCAGCTGACTTGGTGAGCCACAAAAGTTAAGAACATCATGGAGACTTAGTGAAAGCTAAGAGAGATTCCCATAACAATATCAATCACTTTAATGGGCTTCTAACTAGGCTAACAAGGACAGCGGGAAAGAGTATAAAGAAACAATACCAAAAATGAAAAAGAGAGCCATCACTACAGGTCCACGGATGCTAATGGATAATAAAAATATAAAGAACAATAGCCTATAGCCACATTTCATAACTTTAATGAAATGGAAATTTGAAATATACCATACTTCAAAGCAGTGATCTGATCACCAAGTATTTTCCCACTGTTTTTTTCTTTAACTCTGTTCTAGATCCTCATCTCCACTCCGTGTATTAACAATCCTTTAACATTTAACTTCCTGTCTACTCCTCAGTGAAACGCATTTATAAGTTTCTCAAATAAACCAATTTCCCCTAATTTTCGCCCTTAGCATCCTCCTTTCTAAATTTTATATATCAAAAATGAAAATAAAAATCCATGGAGACAATTTATCATTATCCTGTTAATTCAAACTCCAGGCTCCTGTTTACAGTTCTAATCTTTTGAAGAATTTTTTTAACCAGCTCATCTACTGCTATCTCAACCAGGCTACAGAGTGAGTCCATTCTGTTCATCTGGTCCCACGGATGCCAAAGTTCACTTTAATACATCGCTGTGCTCTATCTGGAAAGTCTAAGTGTTGAGTGTTGTTGTACTTCTTTTTCTTATATTTTAATTCCAGGGCATTTCTAACAGTTGGACATCTTGCACCCATTTTTGGCTCTATTGCTTCTGATTTGGAATTTTCTTTGTGGATTTCCCTGCATGAATTTCACATGCACATGTCTCTGAACCTCAAGCAGTGTTTTTTAGAAGCTAACGTTGATTTAGCGTGGCTGGGGTTTCTCTGCCAGCTTTGCTTTATTCTAGATTGTATCCACACTTCTGATATGACTTCTTCTGTTTATTTCAATCTAAGGATTAGCCTCAAGATTTAACCTTGAGCCTCCATTTTCTATGCAACTCATAAGTAACAGAGTTTATTTTATGTACCATGCTTCCAAATGGAATTAATGGGATAAAGGAGGAATGTGTCAGAATTGTAGTCCAACGCCATTTTTAAAAATGGCACATCCTACTGACATAAATGCAACAGTGCCTTGATTCTAGTGACCAAGCAGTTGGTATGTTTTTCCTTCACATACATGATTATGTGAAAGTGAATACTAAACTAAACTAAGTTAGTGCTTATGCACAATAAACTGTTTCAATTGCTCTCTTCGTCAGAACCTGAGAGTTGGGTGATTTTTTTAAAAATTTCCTCAGAGGTAATCAGGGAAAGTTAAAAATAATGTACCTGCATCCCAAATAATGTTTAAACCCTATTTCAGCACAAAAATGTTGTTCTTGTCATAACTGACTGTCATTTCTTACTCAGTACCTGTCTCTCACGATGATGTGTTTATGGCTGAGGAGATTTTTAAAAAGAGAGTGAATCTCTTGGTTGGTTTGTCTCAATTTCCTGCAGCTCTGGAAGGCCAGTTAACACACTCCAGCCTCAGCAGAGTGCACGGACGCTGTGCTCTGATAATGTTCCTCCAGCAAAGACTACAGATGTCGTCTGGTGCCCCACTTGCCATCGATCATAGCCTCCCTTTGTGTCCAACAAAGTACACCTTCGTCTTTCTCTCTTTCTGTGTGGCATAGTGGGTTCTGCCACCACCACTACTCTGAAGAAAAAACTAATTCTTGTGCATTTCATGATATTGTCTCCACACAATTGAAAACTTTTCTCCCTATGAAATACCAAATCAAACAGTTCTATGTGCTTCCTGTAGGGATCAGGCGGGCATAACCATTCAGTAGTCCACAATCTATCATGTGTAATTTAGTTAATTTTTATCATCATGCATTACCCATTGTTGAGTAGAAGTCTACTTTGAGTCTCTATTTCTATCATAAACACCATGACCAAAAGCAACCTGGGAACAAAGGAGTTCATTTCGGCTCATAAGCTACATGTCATCTTTGAGGGAATCCAAGAAAGAAACAGAAGGCAGAAACTTAAAGAGAAACCAGCTTCTCAGTGGTTTGATTCCTGTGGTTCATACTCACTATTTTATATAACTTAAGACCACCTATTGGGGTGGCACCATACACAGTTGGTTGGGTCTACAGCACTCATTAACAATCAAGAATGCCCTACAGGCCTGCCTCAGGCCACTTGTACCATTTCCCCAGGAGACCATAGTTTGTGTCAAGTTAACAGTAACACTAACAATCTCTTCTCCATGAAAATAAGAGCAAACTCATGTACTCGGGATGTGATAGATACAATATCATAAAAATCAATGTCTACCTAGACAAAATAGAAAATGTAATAAATGAACTACAGAGTAACCTTTCCATATGTTAGAGAAAGTTATCAAACGTGTAACGAACTCACATTAAACATGTATGGACTGATAGATGCAAACGAGAGAAAACTGTGAATGCAGTGATTAAGACAAAAATACAAATGAATTTAACATTTACAAACATTAAACATGAATCTTATGAAAAGAAATACAGATTAAGACCTCAATTCTATATTATGTAGTTTTTACAAATTGAGTTTAAAAAAATTTTTTTTGTTTAAGCAAGATAATGTTCTGCCAATGCCTGTATCAGTTGCCCTGTGTCTTCATGTGTAATTGACAGGAATCTGAATTGACACAACCCCTTTGGAGCAAAATTGCATAATAACTAGCAAATAACAAAGGCATATGTTCCCCGACCCAATTCCACTTGTAGGAATTCTTTTTCCAGCTACATCTACAGACACAATGAGGATGCTGGCCACATGCTAACTTCATAGTCGAGCACATCAGCTTTGTAGCCCACAGACCATCTGACTGGACATCAGTAAAGATGGCCAGAAAATATTCTCTTCTAACCCTTAGTGGTTCCAGTGTATCTTCAGGATCACCCTACTATCTGTGGCTTATCTTAAACCTGCAGTCTTCAGACAGAGCCCCAGCCCCAATGACTCACATTAGCTCTGGTTCTTGTAAACCCTACTACTTCAGCTCTCAGCCCAAGATCGATCACTCAGAGCAGCCTTACCCCATAATCAACTCCTAACTGATACACTTGCATTCTCATGGTGCATTATGGGAATTACATGGCCACAAAATAATGAGGTGTTGATGGAGACATCGCTCAGTGGGCAAGCATTCTTTCAGCCAAACCTGATCATCTTAATTGAATCCCAGGATCCACACGGTGGGGTTAAAAAAAAAAAAAAAAAAAAAAACCCTGAATCCTGTTAGTTGTCCTCTGACCTCCATGTAACTTGCTACAGCATCCGTGTGCCTCCCCATTACACAAAATGTGTAAGTAAAATTACTAATAATAACAACTCCATTTTTCATATGATTATAAGGCAATGCCCAGGATTATCCTATGCAAAGAAGTGAGCTTCTGAAACTGCATATAACATGCTGCTGTTGGGGTAATAAAGGAAAACAGAGGAATGGAGTATAGTCACAGCCAAGCCTACTCCTTGTGCATGCCTCTCCTCCTATGGCCACAAGAAGATCACTGAGAAGTCCTGTTTGTGGAGAATGTCAGCAATGAACAGGCGGGGCGTATGCCATCTCGCAGTGTCCTGCTTTCCTTTCCCTGTGGTGAGAAATCACCCTGACAACAGGGAATTTAGTAGAGAGTTTATTGCGGCTCCCAGCTCCCAGTCCATCATGGCAGGGAAGTCAAGGCAGCCATGAGAACAGAAGAGTTAGTCACACCCACTGGGAAGAGCAGAGGGGAATGAGCATGTGTACTTAATCATGCTAAGCTAAACTTCTCCAGTTCACACAGTTCAGGACCCTGTGCTAAGGTGACATAGCCTCCAGTGAATGCGTCTTTCTGCATGGCTCAACAGCCACACTGACTCATCAGTCCAATGTAGATCATCCTCCACTGGTATCATTTCCCCAAGTTGTATAAATTGACAATTAACCCTAACTCACACACAGTCTTTATACTGTTTGTTTTTTTTATAATGTGTTTGCACTATTTTTTTGTTGTTGTTGTTTTGCTTTTGGTGTTTTGCCCATGTATGTATGTGTGGTGTCTGTGTATATGTATGTTTATATGCACATTTGCATATGGGTGGACACGTGTGTGTGTGTGTGTGTGTGTGTGTGTGTGTGTGTGTGTGTGTGTGTGAAAATACAGAGTTGTGGTAAGTGGCTTGTCCAACTACTCTACACTTTATTGAGGCAGGATCTTTCACTGAATCCCAGCATCTTCCAGTTTTGGATTCTCTACTTAGGCAACTTGCCTGCAGATCTGTCTTTGTTTCTCAAGTGCTGGGATTTCATGTGGTCACCATTCCTGCCTAGCTTTTATGTGAGTTCTAGACATCTGAAGTACAGTACTAATGTGTGTTTGGCCAGTACTTTCTCCACTTAGCATCTTTCAGCTTTGGAGTTTTTAAGTGATAGTAATAGCACATTCAGAGTAAAAGCCTTGTGAAACCCTCCTTCCTGTACATGTCTCCGCAGCATAAAGAGCTCTTAGAAGATATGAAGCTCCTCAACACTTGTCATACATGTTCCATGCAGAATGTCCATGATTCCCTTGTGCGTGAGAGAAGGTCATTCTGAGTGAGCAGTGCACACAGGAATAATGCAGGTGGAGTCATGTGGTGCTGTCATTCTGAGGTCAAAAGGCACAAAGTCAGAGGTCACTGCAGACATGGAACAGAAAGGAAGGAGATGCTCAAACGTTTGTTCTGAGATTTAAAAAAAAAATAACATTTCAAATTGCGACGAGAGTGCAGGTGAAGGGAAATGATTCTGAGCCAGTCAGCCTTGTGTGAGTGATTATGTCTCCATGGAAAAGGGCAAACATGAACTCATTACATCTCATGGCTGAAAATACCTGCCAGTGACAGAAATATTAGAAGCTAAGTTCTGATTTATTGATGGCTAAAGATGCTGGAGATGTGTCAGTGTTGATACGTGATATGAATATTTGGCATGTGCTGTGTTTCGGGTGTGTCTAGCAAGGTTCATGGACTGGGAATTTCCAGTGCAGATGTGTTGAGAAGAACATGTAAGAGGTGGGTCACTGGTGGAAAACCTTGAAGGTGACGTAAGCAAGTGATGGGTCATGGCCATGTGTTCCCACCACCATGGACTCCAGTCACACCTTCCCTGTTGTGATGGACACTAGCTTATAAAACTGTGATTACAGTTAAATATTTCTTCATCTATCAGACGAGTCTGTCAGCTGTTCTGTCATGGCCAGGAGGAGGGAACTGTGTGTTTCTTCTTATTGTTTGTACCAGTGACTTCCTTGCAACATGGTACCTCCCATGGGAAGGGCACACAGGGAAGACCATCAGCAGATGTGACCTGTATACTTGGACCTTCCAGCATCCAGAACTGTGAGTTCAATATACTTCTAATGTTCATAAATTATCCAGCCTGTGGTTTTCTATTGTAACAGCACAGAATAACCTAGAACACATGCTTTTGCCCTCACCCTTACCCCTCTCCCTCTTCTTTCTCTCATCCCCACCCCAGCCTGAGCCTGTGTGTGTGTGTATCAGAGAGAGACAAAGAGACAAAGATAGAGTGTGTCAGAGAGACAGACACACACACACATGCACACACACACACATACCGAGAGGGGGGAGGGAGAGGGAGAGGAGAGATAGAGAGACAGAGAGACAGACAGACAGACAGACAGAGAGAAATGGAGAGAGAGAGAGAGAGAGAGAGAGAGAGAGAGAGAGAGAGAGAGAGAGAGAGAGAGAATGTGTGTTAAGGGTTAAGGAATTAATTTTTATTAATTTTATTAATAAAATTAATAATAAAATTTAAATTAATTTTATTATTATTATGTGTGAGAATAGTCAGAATTTCCTCTAAAGTTATAGAAAAGATAGGTAATCTAGTTTAATATAAACTAGCAAATGTGTTTATGGCAGCTTATAAATTTGGGGAGATTTTCACACACAAATGTAAGATAATTTCAGTAAAAATGCAACTTGAAAAAAAAAGCAATGCCTGGAACAAGGCATATTTTTAGCTAACTGGTTGTAGGGACTAAAGTCATACATTATGTGTACACAGGTTAAGGAAGCCTCTGTCCACTTATACATTTGCTGCTCAGGAAACATCTCACTGTGTCTATAGGGCTTCCTTTGTTATTCTAGGGGAGTTGAAGCAACATTATACCTTACCGGAAAGTCCTTCCTTCCTTGGTTCTTTCACTGAGAGGATTGGGTGCTGTGCTTGAAGGGGAAAGGTAGAGGAGCTACATCTAAAACTCACCCTGGAAAGGGAAAGGTCAGGCAGGAAGAGCTATGCCAGGAATGTGAATTCACAGCACACAAGATAACTAGCCCAGTGGCCTCTGCCTCAAGGCTGCCTGTCACTCAGATCTGATCTGAACAGAAGCAGGGTGAGTCAGAGTGATATGCAATACCAGAGACACAGCTGATCATAAACATTCTCTGAAAAACAACCATATGCAGGGGCTCCACTTTCCTGGCCATAGGAACAGAATTATATCTCACGATGCAATCAGAAACCGGCAGACTCATGCCACAGACATAAAACCTCCTAATTTAAACAATAGTTGTGGCATCTGGATACCACCACCCTTTCAGAGCCAATGTGTTTCCCATGATCTCAAGGCCAGACTGTCAGCTCACTAGTAGAGTTGCTCTGCTACAAATCTTTGTTGTCATGTAGCACTTGGAAACAGGGAAGAGGCTCTGGTGGAGGCCACCCCTGGCCTGCTGTCACCTGCCCCGTGGCGAGTCCTCCTCATCTCCCATCAGTCATGAATGGCACAGTTAGGATTATCACCAGGCATTTACTGACGGACATCTTCCCTGTGGCTTATAAATATTTCTACAAATGGATTACACACGGCATGAGTTACGGATCAGTGCACGCAGCAGAGTATGTGCACTGACCTCCAGGGGATATGGAACCCTGTCTATAAATCAGGGCAGCAGAGAACTAAGGTGAAGAGCAGCTATGCATAAGCAATGACATTATTTGTTTGAAGCCGTGGAGTGTTAGGTGAGCAAAGAACAGTTGCCTACTGAGTCAGTGCTACTTCGGGCATTGAAGCCTAAGTAATAGGCAGCATCTACATAGAGCTTTGCAGAGACCCGTGAACACTTTATCCATCTCCCAAGGGAGAGAGACCCTACTGTAAATGGGGCACCCCCATCTCTGGGAGCTGCCAGTACTGTGACCCAGCCTCAGGTCACACAGCTAAATGACTTATGATGCTCAGGCGTCCATGAAAGCCAAGCAGGCTGCACCTTGGTGTCCTCCCTTGCAAAGCCACTAGTGACAATGTGTCTCTGTATGAGCACTGGATAATACAGGTCAGTATGTTTCTATATAGAGCCTTATCAAGCTCCTGGTCCCTGAGATGCTTCCCAGATGTGCTCAGCTTGGAGTAGATTTGCTGCAATGTTCAAATTAATCTACTCCAGCATCTGGAGATGCTCTGCAGAGCCTCCTATGTATCCCAGCCCCCCCCCCCCCACCCCCCTCCATATCCCTGAAGCAATGTTGAGGCGGAGCCAACCATCTCCCATCTGTCTAATTTGTTGAGGTTGTGGAGACAAAATCAGTCTCATTGGTATTATGCTTGGCTACCAGGAATAGAAGTCTTCTGGACAGTTTTGAGAGAAGCCAAATTTTAAATGAGAGCCATACTTGGAATTCAGTGTATTTACTCTGTCTGCAGAGAACATTCCCTCTATGGCATTTGGTGAGCTTTGTGGCAAAACTCCGAGTTTTCCAAACATGTCAACAATGCGAGCAGGAGTTAGTAAGTCACATACAGGAGGTGAATTTTCACAGCCCACTCTCCACATTAGTAGGTTCTACACAGGTGCAGCCCTACTGTAGGTCAGAAAGAGTTTTCAGCATTAGGTCCGTGTGGATAGGGTCCAGTTCATGCATGCCCTTCTCTCTAAGAGTGCTCCCTTCATAATATGAGGATTATACATCATTGTATATTGAATTTAATAGTTTAAATAAGACAGAAACAAGCCAAGAGTATATAAGAAGAGCTTGGCACCTTTATGTTTTGTGTCTTTGGGGTTCATAGAATGAGTCTTATGTGGGTGCTAGTCTATCATTACAAAGAATACTCAGAAAGTTCTAAAAGTATCTGGGCTCCCAGCTACTTACAAAAGATAACACGGTGCCTGTAAAGTCTTGGTGTCCTGCTTATGCTGAGTCCATTTGTCTAGGGTAAGGCCTGGGATTCCACTTTCAGGAAGTAATAAGGTTTTGCTGCCCTGCAGGTTGAAAGACCATGCCTACACTGCAAAATGCTAGAGTTACCTATACCTCTCCAGTCCCCAGCCTGAGAGCTCTCATCCAACGCATATGCGTGGACAGAATTCCTCTCAGTCCATAACCAGAGGCAACAAGAAAAGAATCATTCACAGGATGCCACTGCTGAAGCCACATTGGGATAAAATGCCTTGCCAGTAAATCCCCAGGGCATTGTGTGTCCAGGACAAGAGACCCACAGTGCATCTCCTTCATGCCTGTCTTCCGCTCCTTCACTCGTATATCTTCACCCCAGACAGAAAACAGAGTTAGACCTTCTACAGCTCAAAACCTACTTTTGATTTTTCACAGCAAGATTCAAAACGAAGCAGAGACCTTGAAGACCCAGGTTGGGCTTCCCAGGGTAAGACAGCCATTGTGAGGCAGCCTGCAGGTCTGGGCACACCGAGATGGTAAGTAGCAGGCAGGGAGACCCACAGGGCACGGATGAGGTATAAATGCACACAGACCAGTGTGCAGGAAGGGGGCGCCAGGAAAGTGGCAGCTGAGGGTTAACCAGAGGGCTAACACTGGCTTCCCCAGAAATGCATTCCGAAGTTACACTCGGATGTATTTGTAGGGAAGTGATGGAGAAAGGGAGTAAGGACAGCAGTGAAGAAAGGAGCTTCCGCATGAGAATACCGATGATCCACCCTAACAGCTTCTTCAGTCTTCCACTGAGGCTTGTACTAGCAGAAGATGCTACTGCATGTAAGTCAGGTAGTTAGTTATGACCAAACTGCTCAAATGGTGGGAAGTTAGGGGTTCTAAAAGATATACCAGCACCCTGCAGGCATGGCAGGGGTCTCAGCAAATCCAAGACAGGAATGAATTCACTTCTTTATTTTATGTCACACAGGGATCTTCCTGATAGGCGGCAGTGGGTTGAATACTGGGAAAGCAAGACCAAGACCTGTCAGGGATAGGGTAGGTATGAGATGTCTCTTTGTCCTCTAACTATGGAGCGGGTAGAATGCAGTGGGAGCTAGACATATTGCCTAGAAGAATAAAGAATAGTAGTCAGCATTGTTTGCCATATAGCGGGTGCTCTGCTGAACAGCTTTGTGAGCATTATCGGGAGGAAAAACATAGGCGAGTACAAAAGAAGCCATCATTCTTGCTGGGAATTCTTACCTGACTGCTCAGAGCACAGGAGGGCATTTCCTGCAAAGACGTTTGCATCATCGTAGACACAGCTTTGCAGAGAGGAATGTGGTGGACTGCCAAGGCGGTAGAGCATATTCTGAGCACCCTCTTGGGCTTTTTTGTTTCTCACCTCCACGTCCACGGCTGCTCCAGCGGTGGGAACAGGATGCTTGTTTCTGAGGATAAGCATCGCCAGAAGCTAAGCACAGAGAGAGCTACAAATGTGTGTGGTGTCTGAAGCCACCGTACTTCCTGGTTATGACTTGACTAAGAAACAGAAGCAAGACAAGTGTGGCTCAGTTGCACTGTGTTAAGATGGAGACTCAGAACATAGGACGCTACGTACGGAAGTTCCCGAAGAAAGATCTTCTTCCGTTGACCTGACCACAACGTTGGCTGACTGATTAGAACCTTACATTAGAACTTTGGGATTTTTAGATCCAGAACCAGATTATCTTGGTTCCTCTTTAACCATCTCATAGCCATTTATTATCCATCTCTGTACGGACCCTATGAGGTAAGTCCTGGGGAATGTAGAGTCTTACTTTCTACCAGTCCATAGTCTAGGAGTGCCATCAGAATATCTGCAATCTCTGGCAGAAATGCCCCTGCTTTGTCTTCATCTGCCTTCCTACTGTTCTCACCATTGTATTTCAAAAGTATCTTGCTTTATAATTTTCTCTGTTCTGTTACTATCAAACTAAATTAAACTGTTATGTTGGAACACAGTGTTTGGGGTAACCTGAATCTGTGTTTTGGGGTAACGGTCACTCAAACTTAGCACTAGAATAAATAATCTATCCTCTCCTTTGAGGTGAGAGCTGTGTTCATACATTGACAATGACCTTCCTCCCTAGAGGAATGCATGTATGTTCACATATGTACGTTCAAACAAGATGTCAATTCTTTTGTGTCTACATCAGCTTTCCCTACCTTACTGCAAGGCTATTTCAGTTTCTTCCTTGGCTCTGTTAAGTCTGCTGATTCATGCATTAGCAAGAAGAGGCTGAGAGGGCCAGCTAATCAGAGTGCAACCCTCAGTCAAGAACTCACTGAGATAACTAAACAGCCCTATAGCCTGTGTGGAAGAGAAAAAGAGTCCCAATTATTTTCTTAATGGGCTAGAGATAGAGTAGCCTGAGCTCTCCCCATCCATGATAGAGCTAACTATAGGGTGATAGCCAGTTCTTCTACCATAATTTGCTTTGCTTAGATTCAAAGTTGTTGGGTGAAGTCCCAAGATTCCCCTGGAGGGATTTTGCAGCAAAAATACCATTTGCTTTACTCTGTCTCATGCAGGCATCCTGTGGGATAGCTTCCAGAGAGCCTTGCTCAGGGCAGCAGCTAATGACTCCACTCCCCAGGTGTCTGCTCAGAAATGCTTTCCCCAGGATGTCTTACAAAAGCTCATAGCCCTGTTCTTGGAAAAGCCTCACATTTGTGATCATTAAAGCCACAAGCATTTTCCTATGAGGAGGTGTGTGTGATGTAGGGATGGGACTTCCAAGTTTAGTAAACAAAACATAATGTCCTTGTGTGACAAGAATTACCTTCGCTCACACACAGAAATTAGACTTTTAGGGGGAAATTACCTTGTGGTTCAGGGAAAGGGCCAGTTTAATGTTTCTTAAGAAAGTAGTTCTAGGGAAAATCTCTTTGCTTTTCTAAGAGAGAGTAGGAAGATTGTTTCTGGTTCTGAAAAACAGAAAGATGAAGAATAGTGTTGTCATCTATAGGTGATGAAAACCTGAGTGAGACAAGAACGATGAAGAACCAGGGGTAAATTCCAGAAAGGATGGTCTTGGAGAGCAAGAAGCTCACTTGGTTTTACCCTTGGCTCTTTATTGTTTTGGTTTGATTCTCCAGTTGGAACTCACAGCCCTTGCTTATTTGAAGACAAGCTCCCTGAAGTTAACCCTGAGGACTCATTCCAGAATATGCACTGAGTCTCATGCATGGTATTTCTAATATATGGCATCTACTAACTGATTTTTCCTTTGAGAACGTCTCATTCTGTGACCCCCAAGAAGTCTTAGACTTGAGTCCTTGTCTTTACTATAATGCAAAATAAAAAATTATGACTGGTAATTTTCTGAATGTCTCTGGATCAACTTTCTCATCAACTTAATCAACTTACTATAATAGGTGCCCTGCCCCTTCAATTGGCAATCAAGAAAAGTAGGAAAAGAGGGGGCAATGGAGAGAAAAGAGGAAGGGAGGAAGGGAAGAAAGGGAGGGATGAAACCATCCTTAAATTATGTAACTATGATAGTCCCTTGACAGACAAATCAATCTATCACAGTATTATTCTTTTGTTATCAGACTTGACCTGGAGTCTTCATCCTGGAGGTTGAATTCATGAGTTATTGAAATAAAACTTAATTATCTTATTTTCTAATGTATCCTCAAATTCTCAATAGACTTATCAAAGAATTAACTGCTGGTGTTTATTTTTGTGCTCTTATTAATAATCATGGCTTCTTTCAAGGGTTGCCTCTACCATGAGGGTTGGGGACCAGATGAACCATATCTGTGTTAAATTGTTTTCCAAACAAGACATTTTCTGAGTTGGTGTGATCCTATGACTTAAAATCAACTTCTCTTTTTGCTTATTCAAAACTTTTTTCGTTAAATATATTATTTCAATCAGAATGTTTTAATTATCAATAGTGGCTTAGAGTTTTTAACCTGTATTTGATTCATAATTTCTGAAGGATCTAGAAAACAAAGTTTGGAATCTGGATTAGTAGAAGAGATTCTAGAAGTGTAATAAAGAGTATAAGGCAGACAGGAAGCCACCCACAGCCACATAACAAATTGGGACATGAAGTCCCATCCTATGGCTGTACTCAGTGCCTACAAGAGGCCAGCAAACCAGGACTTTTCCTCTTGTGCCTGAGTTGAATTGAGCTTTATCAGTGGATACAGAAAAAAAAACACATGACCTCTAACCTCTGAGATCAACCTAACCAAGTCTGCTCCAAGATTCCTGCCATGAGATGATGTCATTTATCATCGCTTCTTCAGGTCACCTAGACTACCATACACTGGGGCACTCGGGTCTCCCTCACTGAACAAAACTCCTCTTGTTGTTTCATTCCTCCAGCACAATCTGCCAAAAGTCCGGAAACTCTGACATTGTCTTGATAATTCTTCCTGTAGCCTAGCCCCTTTGTGAGTTAGACTCTTCTCCAATTATCTTCTGACGTATTTTTTGACCATTTCCCTCCCGTATGCCAAGCTCCACCCATTTTATACAGTAACAACAACCACTTTCCCATCGAATTCTCAAGCAACCTGTTTACACACCCACCTCTCGGTTCTTCAGATCAACCTCAGTAGACAGGGTTATAGCTGTTGTGTTTCTTTTCACTGACCAAACTTACCAATGTGTCTTTTAACACGTTTTTCACTTTCCTGGCATCATTGATTTATTGCTTATACAGTTTTATGTCTATAGGTGACTATTAAAAATCACTCCATTGAATTCTTTTGTAATTTACTCTTTCTCTCTGGGTTGATATAAAACCTAACTGCTTGCCTCCACTGCATTTATCCTCTTCCAACTGGACATGATATCTCCTCAATGAATGATAGCTTAAAGACCAGCAATCTAAGGCATGATTGAAGTAACTGGTAGGCACATGTATTCTCTTATCCTCCCCTCTTTCCACTCTTCTACACTAATATTTCAAAACTTTTATCACACAGTTTTGTAACAACCCCCAGAGGCTCATGTGTTAGTCTTAATCCTCACCATTACATTATTGAGAGGAGGGGTGGGGTGTTTAAGGAGCAGTTCTTAATAGAGGATCTTCAAGTGATGGGAACATGACCTTAAATTTAATAGTAAAATTGATCCTCTTGCTTTCCATCTATAAAGTATATACATGTCCACAAAATACCTGTTTCCATATGATAGACTATCAGGAGCTATCTAAGATAAGCTAAAGGTATTTAAATAAGTTTTCTGGAGAAGACCCACTTCTTTGCATGGCTGTGATTGATAAACTCTGCAGAACTGAACTGCAGGGTCGTCAAAGATTTTTGTCCCAGGATTACTTCTTGCTTCTGATATGCCTTTCCTGTCAGTATTACATAGACTACATATTACATGAGTCATGGGCATTAGGCTACCCTATTGGGCAGATTTTCTGCAGATTAAGGAGGATGTGCTCTCACATAGCAATGCTCTGTAGATAAAACTAATAATTTCATAGTTCCTGATAATGATTTATTTAATAGAATTCCTAATTTTATACAAGTAATTGCCAGCCCTCTAAAAAGCTACAAATAGGTCTCTATCAACCTTCATGTGGCACAAGATAGTTGCACTAGGATAAGAAAGCAGGCTTGGAACAAATCTATCATCAGGAAATACATTCCTTCTGGGCTAGATGTGAGACTACTATCTAATAACTAAAGATCACACACTGGGCATGGAGATTGTATTGTAGGTACAAGAACATAAAATACAATATTAACTGGTTTATCTATACAAAACTTCAAAACTAATGAGACACAAGTCAGATTATTTACCTCTGGATAAAACTGTGCTAACTTATGACAGAATTATTGTTTTAAACTTTTAATGAACTTATGAAGCTAGTAACAGATAATGAATGTCAGGTACTACTCTAAATGGAAATGCATGTAAACATTTTTGCTATGACTCCTTATAAATTTATGACTTGGATTATTGTCCTAAACTTGCTATGAATCTATGGAATGTAAAGATGCTTAGAAGACCATGTGATCAATTCTCCTGAGAAAGTATAAGAACAAAAACAATAAATAGTAAGAAGCTTTTCTTACTTTCAGCTATATAAAAGTAGAAGGTTTTTCTTTCTCTGAGCAATAAAGGTTGGAACTTCTTTTTCATCCAGAGTGAGTGAGGTCTTGTTGTGATGGTGCTTGTGCTTTGGAACTTGCTCATAGAGGCTTTTGCTCCATCCATCAAATGTATATGTGCATATGTAAGTATAGGTGCATGTATATAAGTATGCACAAACACTTGTGAAGTTGATGAGACAGGTGGTTTGGCCTGACATCAGTGTGTGTGTGTGTGTGTGTGTGTGTGTGTGTGTGTGTGTGTGTGTGTCTGCATGTGTGTGTGTGCACATGCATTGCCTGTGTAAAATATTTTAATTCCTTTCTTTTCTCTCTGTTTCACTAAGCATTAATGAGTTCTAAACCTCTCACCTGGCCAATGAGAGGTCCATGAACAAGACAGAAAAGAAACCAGTGTTTATTAATACATGAAATAATGAGATTATAAGGCCAGGGATTAAACAGTCTTTAGCCTCCATCCTTTGCTGTGTTTCCTTTCAGCCTTTTCCCCAGCCAGAGCAGGACTCCAGCAATTTGACACTTTTCCATGGTCCAAAAATCAACACTAGACTAAACCCTCCAAAAGTTGGCTCCAAATGAAGCCTTTCTCTTTGCAAACTGACCACACTGTATATTTTCTTATAATAGTGGGATATATATATATATATATATATATATATATATATATATATATATAATTTTGTTTTTTCACAATATTCATTTACCTACTCATATGCAATAATTCTCCCTCATATGCAATAAACTTAATTACTAATTCACCAATGAAAAAAAAAGGTTATGATTGTGTATTTACTCTCTCCTGGAGAAAGAAGGAAGGCTAAGACATGGGAAGCTCACAAACCTTAAATTATTCAGGAAGTTCTCAAAGCTGTGAATCACAAGGCCCCTTCTACAATATGTCTTGGCACACAATACTTTGATAATCAGAAAATACTGTGCCTCTGAACTGCTTGGATGATGAAAGACTGTCAAATAAGAAATGAAGGTATCTCACTGCCTGATTTGTTAGGCATGAAGGCCAACAAGATCATTCTGCATATTACAGAGCAGAGAAACTGAGTGATATAACTACATATCCCTTCTTAAGATAAATTTGCTAAATCTGAGGCAATGTAAGGGAAATGAGGACCTGGTGGATGACTATGAGTCATTAGGACATTGGGTTGTTCCTGCTAAGGTTTCTGGGAGTATGAGGGACTGGAAGACAACAGAGAAAGGAGAGGGTACTCGCTAGTTTTGTGTCAACCTGACACATCTGGAGTTATCACAGAGAAAGGAGCCTCAGTTGAGGAAATGCCTCCATGAGATCCAGCTGTAAGGGATTTTTTCAACTAGTGATCAAGGGGGGAGGGCCCAGAACATTGTGGGTGGTGCCATCCCTGGGCTGGTAGACCTGGGTTCTATAAGAAAGCAAAGTGAGCAAGCCAGGGGAAGCAAGCCAGTAAGCACCATCCCTCCATGGCATCTGCATCAGCTCCTGCTTCCTGGCCTGTTTGAGTTCCAGTCCTGACTTCCTTTGGTGATGAACAGCAAAGTGGAGGTGTAAGCTGAATAAACTCTTTTCTCCCCAACTTGCTTCTTGGTCGTGATGTTTGTGCAAGAATAGAAACCCTGACTAAGACAGAGAGGCATTGCTGAGAGACTTGTTCAGATTCTGCTCATGTGAAAATTAAGAAATGAATTGATCCTGCATGGACTTCACAGGGGATATGGGAACTCTCTGACTTGGTTCAACCCTATAGGTGGATACTGCCTTACTCAGGAGAAGGCTCTCTGCTGTATCTGAGTGACCTGTGTTCAAACAAGTTCATAAAGTGCTAAAACATTCAGAAGGGGATGGAAACAGAAAAGTAGACAACGATGAGACCTGTCAAGATTTGTGTGCAGTATCTAGGGCAGTGTGGGACAATGACAGGAAGCCAAGTTTTGAGCCTCTGGAAAGATTTAAAGCCTGGCAATAGCAACAGTTCACCAGGGAGTCAATGAAAAGCAACACAAATTAAAACAAAATAGAGTGTCCTGGGGGGATGTTTATTCTCCCTGGGTATATTTTTCCCACTGGATAAACTACACAAAGGGTGGAGATTCTCTGTCCATCCCACAGTCCTTTCGGGAGCCAGATATTGATGATGACAATAAGAAATTCTCAAAGCCAACCAGACATACCTGCCAGAACCATAGCAGCTGGGGCAATAGGCAAGATCATGATCCTGTTTCTTCAGAACACTGAGCCACAGAGTAGCATAAGCTGTCTCTATTGACCCTAGAGGGTAGAAAGGTGTGTGTCAGCCACATGGTATTTCCCCAGGATGACAAAGCAACATGGCTTATAGAGATTAAAATATAGATTATCAAAGACAGCAGAAGGTAATGTCTCACTCTGCTATTTTCTGGAACAACTCATACAGTGATGATATATTTTTATGCTACATTGTACCTTGCTAGTATTTTTGTTAGGTGCTTAATCCCAAGACCAACTACAATGAGTTGGAATAGATCATTTTGGATTTTTAGATATATTGATCATACTCTGTAAAAGGCTTCATTGCACAATAAAATCCTTACGTGAGCTACAGATGTGGGAAATCAACTGACAAAGCATCAGTTTCAAAAGTTTAAACAAAGGCACCCAAAATAAATAGGAAAGGCCCATCTGAAAGCCATCAGATTATGGAATGAAAATTCCAGTGCCAAGAACAGACTGCTTGCATATGAATTATTCAACTAGGAGGCCTCTGAAGACCCACAAACCATAACAATACTGACACTGATGTTGAGTGCATTCTAGAACAAGTTGCTTAGTAAAACCTTAGTGTTAAAGTCACAGAATGCACTAGTGGCAATATATAGAGTGAGCTGTACAATAACTCCCTGAGTTTCCTGAGGCTGGAAGAGGATATGCAGGGTGATTGGGAAGAGTATCATAAGCATTCATGCTCAGATGTGAACCATACATTCTACCCTATTCTACTGGCTGCTTTGTGTGTCAACTTGACACAAGCTGGAGTTATCACAGAGAAAGGAGCCTCCTGTGAGAAAATGCCTCCATTAGATCCAGTTGTAAGGCATTTTCTCAATGAGTAATCAAGAAATGCTCAACATCCCTAGTCACCATGGAAATGCAAATCAAAACTACCCTGAGATTCCATCTCACACTAGTCAGAATAGCTAAGATCAAAAACTCAGGAGACAGCAGACGCTGGCAAAGATGTTGAGAAAGAGGAACACTTCTCCGCTGTTGGTGGGGTTGTAAAGTTGGTACAACCACTCTGGAAATCAGTCTGGTGGTTCCTCAGAAAACTGGACATAGTACTACCTGAGGAACCAGCTATACCACTCCTGGGCATATACCCAAAACAAGCTCCAACATCTACCATGGACACATATGCCACCATGTTCATAGCAGCCTTATTTATAATAATCAGAAGCTGGAAAGCACCCAGATGTCCTTCAACAGAGGGATGGAAACAGAAATTGTGGTACATTTACACAATGAAGTACTACTCAGCTATTAAAAACAATGACTTCATGAAATTCCTAGGTAAATGGATGGAACTGGAAGCTATCATCCTGAGTGAGATAACCCAGTCAGAAAAGAACACTCCTTGTATGTACTCACTCATAAGCAGATATTAGCCCCAAAAGCTTGGAATATCCAAGAAACAACTCAGAAATTATGAAGCTCAAAGATAAGGAAGGCCAGAAGGTGGATGCCCTAGTCCTTCTTAGAAGGGAGAACAAAACACTCATCGGAAGAAATAATGAGACAAATAGAGGAGCAGAGATTGGAGAAAAGATCATTCAAAGACCTGGGGATCCACCCCATACACAGCCACTAAAACCACTCACTATTGCTGATGACAAGTAGTGCTTACTGGCACAAATCTGATATGGATGCCTCCTCAGAGGCTCTGCCAGAGTCATACTGATACAGAGGAGGATACTTGCAGCTAACCATCAGACTGAACACAGGAACGCTAATGAAAGAGCTAGAGAAAGGACTGAAGGAGCTGAAAGGTTCTGCAAACCCATGGGAGAAACAAAATTATTAACTAACCAAACCCTCCCACAGCTCCCAGGGACTAAAACACAAACTAATGAGTTCACATGGAAGAATGCATGGCCCCAGGTGCGTATGCAGCAGGGGATAACATATTCTGGCATCAATGAGAGAAGAGGCCTTTGGTCCAGTGAAGGCTGGTTTTCCCAGTGTGGGGGGATGCCAATGTGCTGAGATGGGAGAAAATGGTTGGAAGAGGGAGCACCTTCCTGAAGGTAATGGTAGGGAGAGGGGGGATGGGATTGATGGAGAGGTGATAACATATAAAATGTAAATAAAGGGAATATCCAAGAAGAAGCAGGAGGAGAAGAAGAAAAGACGCTGAGCTTTCATTTGGTACTAGAAATGAGATGGGTCTCTTTGGACACTTCCCTCTAGCTCTATAGTTGGATCCTACGTTCTTGGACTAGGAATCAGAAGGTCTGAATAGATTTGGCTTTCTGGGCATTTAGGCTTGGCATTCTGGGCACTGTACTAATGCCTCACATTTCAGATAATTCTGGGCAATGTAGCCAAGGATTGAGCCTGGTATGTCATAAGGCATCTGCAAGTAGGTGCTGGGTTAAAAAAAAATCAATAGATGGATAGATTAACAGATGGATGGATTGATAGACAGACAGATAGACAAATGAAAAATATGCCTTATTTTTGTTTCTGAGAAACATTCAACATGATGTTACCTTCTTTCATGACTTCTGACCCCATGGACTCTAGACTTACCAGACAAAGAAATGGCATGTACCCTGATATTACCTATTTTCAAATTTATGCTAAACGTGTCAAATAAAGACAGAGGACACAATAAATTGTCATTGCTAAATGGCATGCAACAAATGTGTTTTGTGTGAAATGAGTTAACGGTGAAATTTACTTGAGTCTACTTGAGTTAAATTTCTGTTGCTGGGACAAAATGCCAGCAAAAGCAATTTGAAAGGAAAAAAGGTCTTTTTTATCTCATGGTCTCAGAGGCCTCAATCTATGGTCCATTGCAACAGACCTGTGAGGAATCAGATGCGCAGTGTGTGGAAGAGGAGGCTCATTTCATGGTGTCCAGGAAGAAAGAATGGAACTCAGAATACGAATTATCCATGTCTTTAGTGACATGAATACCCCAACAAGGCCTCACACCCTACTTTCTACTGCTGTTTAATAATGTTGTCATTTTATGAGCTCACTAGTGAATCATCCACAGGTGAAGTAAGAGTCTTAGGTTCCATTCATTCAAAAGTCCATCCCTTGAGAACCAAACCTATAACACAGGAGCCTTTGAGGGGCGTACTTCATATACAAGGCACAGGAGTACCTTATGCTGTAAGAACCACACACGTTAAGTGAACATGGAGTCACTTAACAATTCTAGTCTTAAAATATCAGCGTTGAGTTAGAAGTCTTTCCTTTGATGTGCACTGAGATAATTTTAAGCCACTCACATTACAAATTCAGTAAGCCATTTCTTTTTCAAATATCATCTTTCAGTTTTTAATCAGCAACTACAGGACATTCCAGGAAATCAACCAATCACAACCTCACATGAAGAGAAGTGCAGAAGACAGTGCCCCAGTATCATTGTGGAGAGCTTTGGAATGTGTGGTAGCCTTTCCCAGAGACTACAATGGGCTGGATAGATGGCTCAGTGGTGAAGAGCACTGACTACTCTTCCAGAAGTCCCGAGTTCAAATCCCAGCAACTACATGGTGGCTGACAGCCATCTGTAATGGGTTCTGGAGGTGAAAGGAAAAAATGGGAAACTCTCATTTGCATTTGAACTGGTGATAAATGAAGAGTTTTCTACCTCCATTTAGGTTCACTTTCTGCGTGAAAACCCACGGCTGAATAGCAAGGGGACAAGAGGGCAGCGCATCAGAAACAATGCAATTTGAGCTTCAAGGCAAGTGGAGTTCCCAAGAGAACCTGAACCCGATTTACACCCTGTGTAACACAAGAACTTATTTCCCTGCTGGAATGTCAAGCAATCAACAATGAAAGAAGAAATTACAGCTCAGGGCTGAACAGAGACACTTTATCAATTTTAGAAAGTGGAGAAATGAACACACACATTAATATTTTTGGGCCCCCTTCCAAAATTGTCCAGCCATGAGAAATAGTCAAGACTAGAAAAAAAACCAATTTTGACACAAAGAGATTTGGGGTAACAGAAATAACCTCATCTTTTCCAACCCACCATTAAGGTCTGGATCATCCATCTACATAAGAAATGGGAGCCTGGCTAATGAGAAATTCCCACACCAAAAGGGGGGACTGAGTAAATCTCATTCAAGTTGTAATTTGAATTTAATGCCTCGTCTATAAAACAAACAAAGCATCATAAAATGTTCAATGGTACACAGTGAATCAGGAAAATGCAAAAAAAAAAAAAAAAAGAAAGAAAAAAAAAAAAGAAAAAGGGGAAAAAAAGAAAAGAAAAACTGCCTAGCCTGCTTTATTTCAAGAAGAGTGTTCCCTGCTCAGAAGAGCTGGGCTCACCAGGGCAGAGGGCCTCTCACAGCCCAGGAATTCTCAGAACCTGCTGAGTCAGTTGGAAATATTTTTTTCTTTTCACGACTTAAATCATGTCACCAAGTACCCAGACTTGAAAGCTGACATTGCCATGTTTCAGAGAGCTCTACCCACTCTTGGCAGAAAGCCTGGGATTTCACAACAAGCAACTTTATTATCCAGTATGGACTCCTGAATTGATCCAGTGCCTCTGTTTGAACAGAAAAGTCCTTCCCTTTTTAGGAGTTGGACAATTCACACACCATTGTCTTATTTAGTCCCCGTGCAGAAACCTGTGCCTTGTGTTTAGTTGCCATGTTGTCTGGCTGGGGGTTAAAAAAAAGATAAAAGATGAAGTTTTTAAATTGTGTCTGTATGCTGGATCACCAGCTCTCTCTTCCGGAACTGTATGGGGCCCTGGGAAAATACAGAACATCCTCACCACACACACTGTGTATTATGTGCTGTCGCCCTGCGGGTGAGCTTTGGATCCTAGGATTTGACATTAAAGCTACCCCTTGGTATACAGGCTTGAGAAGAGAAGGATGCATTTCAATTTACTGTGTGTGAGTGTACTCATGTATGTATACATCTACATGTGTGTAAGCCCATGTGGATACCAGGGGTTGACATCAGGGTTCTTCCTCAATTGTTCCCCATCTTGAATTCTCTCTCTCCCTCTCTCTCTCTCTCTCTCTCTCTCTCTCTCTTTCTCTCTCTCTCTCTCTCTCTCTCTCTCTCTCTCTCTCTCTCTCTCTCTCTCTCTCTCGCTCTCTCTCAATGATTCAGTTAGACAAACTGGCCAGCAAGCCTCAGAAACCCTCCTGTCTGTTTGTTTCCTCAGTGCTGGGATCACAGGTGAGCTGCAGTTTCAATGTCCCAACCAATGCAATTAGGATTAGAATGGCTCCCTTGATGGGTCCTACATAGAAGAAAAGAAAGGGTACAATTAAACCAGTGAGTATCGTCCCTAGATGATAATCCCCCAATCAGTGGTCAGAAAGTATTAAACTTCTTTATTTTCAAATATGGCTTGTAAGCCAAGTTTGTGTGTGTGTGCATGTTCGTGTCTGTCTTTCTGTCTGTCTGTCTGTGCCTATATGTGTGCATGTCTGTGTTTATGTACGTTTGTGTGTGTATCTGTGCTTATACATGTGTATCAATCTACACCTACATGTGTGTATGTATCTGCATGTGTGTCTACCTGTCTATGCATATGTATGTGTATGTGTGTGTGCAGAGCTACACTTTAATAGTGCATCTTTGTATCTGAGAGATTATAATTATAATTATAATTATATTATATTATAATGAGGAGGTGCTGTGATTTGAAAAGCCAAAAGCACAAATAAAAGTGACTTTTCCAACATTATAAAAGAATTTTTTTTTAGGAATTTACAATAAGAATATGAGGACACCCTGTGAGTTCTATGAAAACCTGGGAAGGTCCTCTTGGACAGTCTGGCAGCTTGATCCTGCCTTTCTCTAGAGGTGCCTTCTCTTGGACTGTTCTTTTTCCTGACTTGCAAAGGTCTGGAGGTCATTGGAGAAGAGTGCCATCCTGAAAGAAAGCTGGGCATCTGGTGTCAGGTTATGTGCTTATGTGTACAGATGAGAAAATTACCTACAGGGTGTCACCTACACGGGTGACAAACAGGCAGCACACAGGAAATCTGAGTGAAGACACTTATGTCCCGCTTACAAATAGAGCCGTTCAATCACCATAACACAGTTACAAAGAACATCTTCAGCGTTTGCAGAAGCCACCCATGAGGCCTGCGTGCTCTTTCTCATGCTCTTGCTTGGTGACTCGGAGCCTTGGGACCTTTGGGGGCATCCTGAGAGGAACCCCTTCTCCTCCCCCTAACCCTTCAATGTTTCTGCTCAAAATCCCTCTATTTAAAGGTAAGATAATAAGCTTTTGTTCCCTTGGCTTGGATCAAAGACAATCTCTGCGCAGAAACAAAGGCAGCCTCAGGCTGGGAGCAGTCAGCTTCTTATTGCCTGTGAAGAAAGAGACTGTTTTGTGGCTTTCTTTTTTTCTTCTTTTCCCTTTTAATGCCTTTTCCAGCACTGGCAATTCTCATGCCCTGGAAACCCCATCCATGGAACTCAAAAGTGTTTCTAAAAGACAAACATCCCTATTATGAAGAGAACAGAAGTTGGCTGCCATCTACAAACTGGTGGGCAATTTGGCACCAGTGGCCATCCTGTCCTGTAAGGGGAAGGAGTACAGACCCTTTGTCATGGTTCCTGGCGCCAACTTGAGTCCCTGACCTCCATCATACCTTCCTTCTCTACTTGGCCTTCCCAACTATGCTGTCTGAGGGCTGGGTAAACAGCTTACCTTCCTGCTCTCTAGACGGAGGGATGTATGCATGACTGAGCTGCCTCTGGGTCTTCTAAAGTGCTGGTCAAACAGAAAGAGCAGATGCCTGCATGGGGTTGTTCATAAGTGATATGTGGTTGGGGGTGATGCCCTTGGAAAGATGAAGTTAAGGTTTGCTCTAGGGAGCCAACAGTGTGGAGACTGGGTATACCCAGATTAACCCCATGCAAAGTCACCAAATTGCAAGCTTGTAAATGTCTCAGAAGCTACCAGTTTCCTGAAAATACCCAAAGGGAAACTGGGGACCCAAACAAACTCCTACCACTGCTGAAGTCTTCTCTAGAAGCATGGGCATTTACAAACTTCCCTTCCTTGCCCACTAGAAGCCTGAACACCTGGAGCCCTGATGGTGACTTTTGAAAAATGCTCACAGACCAGGCTGGAACTCCGTAGGAGGAATGGTTTGAAATGTGCTCTGAGTGAATTTCCCTCTCCTGAGTCACAGAAATGGAGTTTAAGAGGTCCTCAGCACTCCTAGAAAAGGACAGGCACTATTCCATCCCAGACACTACACAGAGAAGCACTGGCCAACAATGGACATGAAGCCCTTTCAAAGCACCCTCGTCTTGCTCTTCCTTTATTGACCTGGGCTATAGCCATAGACCCACCATACCCTGCCTTGAGGCACGCATGACCATCCTAGAAAGACCAGCTTCCATCCTGTGCTCTGCCCAAGCCTTACAGGCTGCCCCTCTCCTAACCCTGGCTGCTCCTTCTTCCAGAAGCAAGGCTTCCTCCCAGCCTAGTTCTTACCCTGTTTGCCATGTACATGAAGAGGACAGCATAGCTCACATTGTTCCTATGTACGTATGTAAGGTAAACTCGGTAGGATGCTACGCATCCTCCTTAGTGTTTTAAACTTCATGGAGAGAAGTTCAACCCCTCCTTCCCTCCCTGATTCCCATTACATGAGTCAAACAAAGTCAGTGACAAGTAAGACTTCTGCCAGTGCATGACACGGAAATAAATCTTTAAAGGGAAGTTATAATTATAGATATTTTTTTTAAAGGTGTCAGGATCTCTGAGACTGAGATCTAGTGAGAGATCAGCCAGGTTTCTGGCTATTACTATACAAGCCCTGACTGCTCTAAGCTCCTGTCTTCTCTGTTAAGTAAACCAAAAGGTTATTGATACAGTTTAACCAAGAATGTATCCTTCTTCTCATCCCCCGCCCCCCAAGACATGCACAATCGATCTTCTGAACAGCAGCAGGAACCAACAGCCAGAGACCACAAGAGCAAGTTTGCCCAGGTGAGGGTCAGCCAGGAGCTCCCCCTATGCTGACACCTGTCATCTGCTCAGAGATGACATCAGCACTCCGGCATGATCCTCAGATGGGCAGATGCAGCTGTTCATGCCATTTTAGCTTTCTCACTTCTGACCTGATCGCTAGATTCACAGAGTTAAACTGAGCAATATCCCACAAGCCACAAGTATCTGGACTTTCTGAGACTCTACAAAGTGCTCACAAACTTCAGCTACGGTGCCATTCCTTCTCAGAGCCAAAAAAGTCTTTGCTCTCTACAACCTCATATTTGTGCAATGAACAGGGAAACTCGGGAGGAATCCAACTTAATAAAGACTCGGACACACAAAGTGATCCAAGTGATTGGGTGAAAGATTAGCCTAGAAACAGACCTCATACAGTTAGCTGGTTTAAAACAAGGCACTTAATGACACAGGATGCAAAATGCTTACCCCTTCAGTATGGTGGCGGTTTGAGAGGCTGCCCTCATGGAAAACAAATGTGTTTGAACCCTGTACAAGGAGATCAATCTATGTCATATCTCAGATCTAATTGGGCAAAGCAAACAACAAAACATACAGAGGAAAAGATAAGGAAAGTTCTCATATTCTTGAAGTAGGATAAAAGTGTAAAAGGTACATAAATATTTAATAAGGAGAAGAGAAAAATAAATGAATTGAGTCATAGTTCTATTTAAAATGAAGAAGGTTCTTCTGGTCAAAGGAGGCCAGTTAGATGGTAACAGGACAATTTGTGGCTTAGTGTTTGGAGCCCCCGACTAATAACACACATTTGAAATGAGGCATGTGTCCATAGTATGTAAATAACTCCTAGAAATCAATTTTTTTTAAAGCACACACAATCTTATTTTTTTTTAATGTACTCAAAAGACACTTCTCAAAAGAAAACATACAGCATACAAATCCTCAGTGAAAAAGTGGTCGTCAGCATTTAAGTGCTACTAAAAATTTATAACGTGGCAACACTGTATACCTATCAGGGTTGGTGAGGAGTAGAGGGACAGGAATTCTGCACCTAGCCAGTTAGACGGTCACTTGCATCATGTTCTCCCAGACAACCCTACACTTCTATCCCTTGAGTGCAGAGACAGCCACA
Source organism: Micromys minutus (assembly GCF_963924665.1). Classification (NCBI taxonomy): domain Eukaryota; kingdom Metazoa; phylum Chordata; class Mammalia; order Rodentia; family Muridae; genus Micromys; species Micromys minutus. The sequence goes on along the minus strand of NC_137965.1, from coordinate 22,662,485 downwards.
CCCACAAGATAAGCCAGCAGCCATAGAGTGGGCTGGCAGCTGTGGCGTGAACACCCACAGTAAGAAGCCCAGTATAGCGATGAAAACCAATGCTAAGCTGTAGAGGACAGCCGCACTAACGCTCACACAGAGTCGCACCAGAAAGCACTCAATCAAGGGAAGGCGGCGAGGGTCCCAGGACGGAGCAGAACCATTAGCAGTACTCCATGGGCAAATGGCAGGCCCTGTACGGTGGGCTGAGAAACCTCCACAGGTCAGTTTGCTAGCAGCTCTGTCATACAGACTAGTTAAGTCTTAGAATTTCCCCACCCTGCGCAATGTGTGCCCGCGTGTGCCTGTGGTTTGAATGAGAAATGTCCCCCATAGCTCAAGTATTTGAACATTAATCCCTAGTCCTGGAGCTCCACCTTTAAGGGGTAGAGCCCTGCTGGAGAAACAGCCTCACTAGGTGTGGGCTTTCAGAGGTTATAGCCCCGCCCTGTTTCCCTGCTGTCCCCGCACCCCCTTGTGCTCCCTGCTCCCCACTTTGCTTTATCCTTGCTGTTGATGGTATAATATATCAGCTTCCTCAGCTTCGCACAGCTGCTTTGCTGCCATGCGGCCCCCACCATGACAGAATCCTCACTCTACTTAACTATCCGCTAAAATAAACGTTTTCTTCCATAAGTCACACTGGTTGCATTTTTTATTACAGCAACGTAAAGTAACTATAAACAGATGTTTTTAGGAGTGAGATGAGCCCCTTAGGAAACACGGTAAAGTGAAAGAAAAATGTACTGACTGAGCTCATTGCTATATTTTTTTAGAATTAATATTTTTATTTCATATATTTTATTTACATTTCAAATGTTATCTGTTTCCCGGTTTCCCCTCCATAAACCCCCTATGATATCCCCCCCTCACCATGCTTCTATGAGGGTACCCCCACCCCCTCTTACCTCCCCATCCTGACATTCCTCTACACTGGGGCATCAAGCCTTGGCAGGACCAAGGGCTTCTATTACCATTGATACCCAACAAAGCCATCCTCTGCTACATGTGCAGCTAGAGCCATGGGTCTGTCCATTTCTTCTCTTTGGATAATGGTTTAGTCCCTGGGAGCTTTGTTGTTGGTATTGTTGTTCTTATGGAGTTGTAAACCCATTCAGCTCCTTCAATCCTTTCTCTAACTCCTCCATTAAGGACCCCATTCTCAGTTCAAGGGTTGGCTGTGAGAAGCCACCTCTGTATCTGTCATGCTCTGGAAGAACCTCTCAGGAGACAGATATATCAGGCTCCTGTCAGCATGCACTTCTTGGCATCTGCAATATTTTCTGGGTTTGGTGGCTGTATATGGGCTGGATCTCCAGGTGGAGTAGTCTCTGGATGATGGCCTTTGTGTCAGTCTCTGCTTCAAACTTTGTCTCCGTATTTTTTTCTGAGGATATTTTTGTTTCCCCATCTGAGAAGGACTAAAGCGTCTGCACTTAGGTCTTCCTTCTTGAGTTTCATGACGTTGAATAATCTGAGCTTTGGAGCTAATAACCACTTATCAGTGAGTGCATACTGTGTGTGTGTGTGTGTGTGTGTGTGTGTTGTGTGTTTTGTTCTGTTCTGTTTTTTGTGATTGGGTTACCTCACTCAGGATATTTTCTAGTGCCATCCATTTGCCTAAGAATTTCATAAAGTCATTGTTTTTAATAGCTGAGTAGTACTCCATTGTGTAAATGTACCACGCTTTCTGTATCCATTCCTCTGTTGAAAAACAACATCTAACAAGGACACATGCTCTGCTATTTTCATAGCTGCCTTATTTATAATGGCCAGGAGCTGGAAAGAACCCAGATGTCCTTCATTGATTTCTCCACTCTGGTGTTTTCTATTTTTATATTTTAAGTTGGTTACCTGGGGGTTTTCTTCTGAAATTTGTTGGGGAGTGAAATTTTTATGGAGTGTTTCAGGCACCGTGTGTATCTGAGGAGACATTTCCCATGGCTTTCCCTTGCCGTGAAAATACACCATTTCCTGATCTTTCATCCCCACTCTGTGGGGCACCCTTGAATTCTTCTAATCTCCCAGCACAGGAGTGTGGTCGACCTCTGTGTTCTCCCTGTGGCGAGCGCTGTCGTCTGTCTTCTTCCTGAATGGCTGTAACTACGTTTTCATCCTGTGAGCCCTAACAGGTTCTAAGCGGAGGAAACACGCCTCTCCACTGTTCTAGTGTGTCTAGTGTGCATGATGTGCTCTGCAATGCTTCCTCAGCCTTTCTCCTATGCTCCTGTTTGCTTAAGAATCCCCTTTCTGGTATGAGAACTTCACTCATCCTCCTTAGACACACATTGCTGTTCCCAAGTCAAGTTTGTTCCTACTGGCCTTTTATCTGGATCAAAATTCATACATACTCATCTCTCAGCTGCGCTATTTGTCACAGGTACCAGACTCAGCACCTGGGGCTGTGGGTCACCTGTACACTGCACACATGGGGTCTAACTCACAAAGAGCAGCTCTCTTTGTGCCTCCAACATGCTGCCATCCCAGAGTCTCCCTGAAGGTGAAATTTCTTAAGAGTAAGACCAACACCCTTAGTGGGGAATGGAAAGGGAACACTGCCCTCCTGGATGCTCTGAGCTTGGATAGTAGGGGCCAGGCAGGAGCAAGTAATCAATGCAAGTAATCAATTAGTTTGACATGCGTGGTTTGAAGTCTGGATTCTCACCACTGATTTCTAGGACCTTGGGGGGGGGGGATCAGTTTTATACACAAATGGAAGTATTCTATTGGCAATATTGTTGAGTATGTTTAATTAAGACACCTATTTAGGTATCGTCAGACATTTTTATAGGGATTGCAAAGCCTGAGAAAGTTGTCAGGCTCAGACACCATGGTAAATCACTAAAATTGGGTATTTTAGGCAGAAACTGGACCAATAAAATGGCAGCATCAGACATCAAGGCAATGTTTGAGACACAAACCACCACCTCAACGTCTTAACGCACAGAAAATCAAAAATTTTACTATGTAACGTGAAATTTCTGAGGATGTTATCTCTGTGACATTTTGTAAAACTTTAACAGAGCTGTGTGGAATCTTATGTTCGCATAAGTAAGAGCCAAACACGGTAGCATCTGAAATGAAAATGCTTTATCATGGAAAAGTCCAAAGAAAATAAAATAACCTAGATAACATAAAACGTTGAGCTGATTCGGGCAGAAGCAGATGAACTGATTTCAATCACGGAGCATTTGGAAAGCCTAAGACTTTTCATGAATCCCTTATGCTAGGATTCGGACCAATTAGGTATAATAGAAATATGGGCTAATTCTGCTTTGGAATGAAATCTTTGCTAAAGATACATGAAGAAGCACTGAACAATATTGTAACATTAATAGGTTTTATGAGAGCTTGTATTTTAACATGAAGTTTTATATGATGTAACTTAATTTTCCCTTAGTAGATGAATTCCATAATAATGTCACATGCCCTTGGAGCAAGCTATTTGGAAGTGTCCCTTATGGTGATTTGTGAGACCTTAGAATAGTATTATTCAACTTAGAATTGAATGTAATTATTCATTCATGGTTTAAGACCTGCTATGGTGAAAAATTGTAATTAACTTGGGTTGAAGTGTATATTGTTTTAAAGTTATTCTTGGGATGTGAATTCAGAATATCAATTTTTCAGTGTGGTTCTTCCTAAGTGCCCTTTAAAGGACGGAGCAATTAAGAATGGCCCAGGCAAGGCTGATGGCTTGAGGGAGGCAGGGATAATTCCACAGGATCCCAGGGCACAGAGTTAAGAGGTTTTCAAGTCAAAGTAAAACTCTCTGCAATTAAGGCTGTGGGAGACAGAGCTATGGCTTGTTCTTGTACCCATAGTGAGATTCTACATGCAAAAATGAAAAAATATTCATTTATCACCAATTTTTCTATCCAAGAAATCATTATTCTGTCATTTATTACTAATTCTATCTATATTCAGTACCGTTTATGGCAACAGAACATAAGCATGATATATATGTGATCATATATACATACATATGATTATATATGTGATTATGTATACACGTATATGATTACATATACCTCAAAATATTTTGCTTGAAAAGCTAAGATGTGAAGATAAATTTGAGGCAGATGAGAGAAATGATAGAAATATGCACACTATTGAAACTGAATCTAATATTATTGCCAAAGTGTCTCCAAATGAAAGCCATTCTAGACTTTACAGAAACAGTGCGCATCATTTCTAACCAGGAACTGGTACAGCACTCTTATAGCCTGTAGCCCCTAATCTCGAGATGTGCCTCCCCTGCCCTTCCCCCCTGCCCTCCTCCGAGGCTTCCAGGAGCTACAGAAACTCAGACTGTAGGTAGATGTAGACTGCTTTCCTTCCCCATGAATGTCTGGAATGATTTTTCAAGCCAGGCTGGAAGAGCCTTAGCATTCAGAGCTAGGCATTCCACAAAATTCTCCAGACATTATCTCATCTGGTCCTTCAGCTTCACGACGGCTGGGTATTATCTGTGTACATCCATGCGTGCGCACATTCATGTGGGGGGGCAGAGGACAATCCTAGCCATCATCCACGTTGTCTATTGCGATGGGGTCCTGTGTGGTGCCGAAGCGTTCTGATTAGGGTAGGCTGGATGGGCTGTCTCTGACACCCCAGCACCGGGATTTCAGTGTATACCCCCCATGGCCAGCTCTTTTACCAGGACGTGGGTATACAACTCAAGTCCTCACACATGCTGGGCTAAGCTAGCTCCCACACTAAGACAGGATCCTTGCTAATGGCAATAATTTCTCAGCTTCCAAGTGTTGCTCGCTCTCTCTGCAATTGAGCCCTGCTACTCTGAAAGGGCACAAAAGTGATTACTCTTTGTTAGATGCAGCCCATACCTACACTTCCTCTAAGTCATCAAGAGAGGACAAACACTTTTCCTTGATAGCCTAAGTCCAGTGAGAAAAATAGTTCTTTATCTCTAAAATTTGACTCCTGTGACTAATTTTCCATCGTTACCTATGACCTGAAATGTAATCCAGAAGTTCTCTTCCTATGGTCTCAAGTACCAACCTCCAACAGGAGCTGTTAGGTTTTTAATACCTCACTGTGTTGCCAGATCATCTGTCAGAAAATAGCTTTGACTTCAATAAAATTACTTTTCTTATCTGCAAGCTCCTAGGCAGCTTGAATAAAGTGGGGGCTGTGGCTGTTCTTGCCTATAATGGAGATGTTTGCAGTTTGTCTCCAATTCACCCACATGTCAAAATTCCTAGCCCATCTCTGAACTCTTTGCGTACATAAGGCGTAGAAGTTAAGCTGCACGTGAACCAGTTATTGATGAGAGGCTCCTGCCTCCTTATCTTTGACCAAACACTTCAACAGCCACGATCTTAGCATCTTGGTACTTCACAAGTCTCCTGTGTGAAGTGGACATAAAGCTGCTATTCACTTAGTCAAGGGTCTGGAAGGATCGTGTGGATAATGTGTCTATTGTAGAAAATCCTGAGAAACCTCCTGCCCTCGATATTGTTAAGGATACCATTTCAGCCACATAGTTAATCTCCATGCCAAGAGTAAACTTCTCTTGTCAATTAGAGTCAATTAGAATGTGGCAGACAATGTAAACAGGTTGATTCCAGCACTTAAGTGGTTAAGTAACAAATCTTACGTTGCTCTCAGGTTTCCACAACAGCTTTTCTTTTAATTTTCTTTGGGGACAAGGAAATGATGTCCAAGCTGAAATAAGCTAACGAACCCCTGATTTTTAACATTTCATAAAACCAATGACTAGGGAAATACTTGGTTTCTATTTTAGAAATCTGGGAACTGTTCCTTTGACCTGCCATGATTACCATGACGTCATCTTCCACTCTGTGTTCCTTCCTGGATCAGACCCAGAAATGTCTCAAAAAGAATCCATGATGACCTAAAGCAGCATGGAGATTTCAAATTCTGTGTAATCCCATTTGAGATCCCCCAAAGGTCATTTTCAATCACTTTACACAACAAGCCAGCGCATTGCTATGCCTTCCATAGCCTTCCATGACCTACAGAGAATGTCTCTGGGCTGAGCTTCAATGTGCAGCCATGGCTGACTGACGGGCTGCACTAAAGTCTAGAATTTGGCAGAGACAGGCAGAGAGCACAGTAGGCAGAACCAGTCCAGCCTCGGCTGTCCACATGAAAACACTACCTTTTGTTTGGCTTGATCTAATGTCCTGTCCTTAATCTTCATGAAAAAACGAACGGCTAAGAGTCTGTTCCTATGCAAAGGGAGATGGCAGAAGGGTGGAGGTTGTAAGATAAAGGGTATTGAAGAGTATAACGAGATCAGCAGTGTGAGGTGGTGAAGAAGTGGGAGTCCAGAGTGCAGTGGGCGGCTCTACAGCAGATACCCCCCAGTACCTCCATTTCCTCCCTGTGAAATGGCAAAGTGCTATCATCACACTCACGCTGATAGGGGAGATGTGACACAAAATATTGACTTGTTATTCCCTGAAAGATACTGAGGTGGCACAGAAAGTGCCTTGCCTTCACGGTGACTAAGATGGCAGACAGACGGAGAGCTGCCAGCCAGAGCGATGCCATTCAAATCCAGAAACCTTGTGCTCACTAACGGTGAGTTCCCTCTCTCTCACTCCATGACATGCCACTGAAACTCCTATACAGATATCTTATAAAAAGCCAGTTCACTCTGCAAAAGGGCATTGGCCATGTTCACAGAACATCATTGTAGCCTGGGACTGTGCACAGGTAATTGGTCACTGCCCTGGATACCAGATTTCTACCAAGCTGTGTACACTTACCAACCAACCCTAAATCAACCAATGCCTACAGACCTGATAACTGAGTCACGATGGAGCTTCAAATATATGGATGTTCCATGTTCCTGCAACTATTCAGGTTATTTTCATGTTTTTAAATGCAATCTTCATTGTTCTTCTTAAAAACCATGTCATGGAAATCTAGCCATTTAATTTTAGATATTTCCAAACATATCATTTCTTAAAATTGAAGTTTTGTAGGTATACACATAATATGTACTTTTATACACTGACATAGTACCCTGAAATATTAACTTTTTTACTAACTATAATAAGAGTTCTGCCCTTCATTTTGGGGGCTTTTATTGCCTAAGATCCATGGGACACTGTTGAGACTGGAGCATGCTCTGTGGAAGACTTTCATTTACACATTGAGCTTAATCTTTGCATTCAGAATCCTATTTTAAAATCATTTATCTCAGCCTTGCTCAATTATATTAGCCTAGGAATTAATTTCATGTAGACTTTCAAGTTTGTGGAGACTTAAAGCAGAATCATAGATGAATGCTTCTTGCTGGGTTGTCAAGGTTCCTGCTTAGCTACCTATAGCCCAGGACCTCCATACCTAGGGAATGTTGCCACTCACAGTGGCATTCCCTATAGGTACATCCACAGGTCAGGTCAATCTGCTCTAGGCACTCCCTTAACTGAGACCCTTCCCAAGTAACTCTAGACTATGTCAAGTTGATGGGCAAAAGTGATTAGCAGGGAGTCATAGCCATAAAATAAGCAATTAACAAAAATGTGTATTTTGCTTTGGAAAAATACTGTGACTTCTTTGTGAATTTACAGGGATTGTTTTGCTTGTTTGTTTTTTGTTTTTTTTTTTTTTTTGTTTTCTTTTTTGTTTTGTTTTTCAGACAGGCTTCTGGATGTGCTTTTGGAAAACTCTCTCAAATAAGCTAATTGAGAAGAGAGGAGCTGCCCTACCTACTGTGGGCGATACCATTCCCTAGATTGGAATCCTGAACTATATCAAAAAGAGAAAGTGAGAACATTTACTCTTCTGATCCCAGAACGGCAGATACAACAGTACCAGCTGTTCTAAGTTCCTACCATCTTCGTTCCCAACCATGGTTAACCACAACCTCGAATTTTGAATTCGATTGTGAGCCCACACAATGAAAACTTTAAGCAGCTATTATCATGACAGTTTCTCACAGCAGTGGAAAACAAACTAATACAGAGAAGGGCTCATCTATCACTATTTTACTTATATTTTTAAAAATGTAATTGTGCAATATACCTGGATCATAAGAAGAGAAAAATATCGGGTCTACATGAAAATATTGGCAAGTGTGTTTCTATTTTGGTAAAACATAATTGCATTTTAAGGTTTCAGCAAAGCTAAAATTTAACAGAGGCATGCCAAGTGTGTGTGTGTGTGTGTGAGTGTGTGTGTGTGTGTATGTATGTATGTGTGTATGTGTGTGTGTATGTATGTGTGTGTGTGTGTGTGTGTGTGTGTGTGTGTGTGTGTATGTGTGTGGTGCTCCAGGGCTTTGTTTCTAGTGCTTAATTTTTCTCCATATAAATAGTTTTTATAATTTTGCATTCATTAAACAAGCTATATTTCTTTAAGTCTGTAGTGCACGTCACAAAAGATATTGCTTTCAGGACATAAACATACATAATGCTGAGCAAAATTCCCAAGTGGTAGTTAAATGAGTAAAAAAACTTCTTAGGGAATATCCTAAGAATCTGTGAGTGTTAAATAAATTGAGAGATTGGGACTTAAGACATGCATTAACTACAAAGTAACTATTTTTTTATAAAAAAAAATGTGATTATTTTAAAGAGTGTAACATTTAGTTAAAAGTAAACACACTTAATAAAGACGGAGCAAATTCAATATTTAAGACTGGTGCTACAAATAACATTCTGTTGTTTTCTCCAAGACGTAACCCAGACGCTGAGAAAGTAAGTGGAAGGGACTGGCTCCTTGTATGAAAGCCCAGGAACGCTGTAATTATTGAGCACAGCATGCACACAATATGTGGCTAATTCCCAATTGCTGTGGTAGGTAGAGCAGCCGCCCCAGACACTTCCCACCAACAAGCAACAGCCATCTTTTCCCCATTCCTTCTCACACAGTCTCTCCTGGATGGGAGTCTGCACACAGGTGCAGGAGACTTGATTAAAACTACAGATAGTAATAACTGTTTGTCAAAATACCATTGGAATTAAACCCATGAATTCCCTGAGCATGCTCATTTTAGACATAAGCAATTACCAAGCACTGATACAGTCACCCAGCACCACTGTCGGTTGTGTCATGGCCACCCTGGCCAGCCTCAGATGGTCCATTTCCTGTGATGAGGGATGGGGGAGATGAGCTCAGCAGTGTTATGGAGTGTCCAAATGCACAACGCATGAGCAACCAGCCATACAGGTGACAGTGCTCAACTGGAAGGTAAGCCAGAGAGCGGTACCCAGAATGCAGAGAGAGAGAGAAGGGCTCAAGGGTTAACACCCTCAAGTGCCACTGCCCAGGATAAATACAATGTGAAGCACGGGTGTAATCTGAAGTTTTATGGACCACATTAAAATTTTAAAGTACTATTTATTAATTATAAAATATACACTTAGCCCAATATATAAAAATACTTCCCTACCTCTGTATAACCAGAATAAAACTAACAAAATGTTTTATATTATACAGTTTATAAAATTACCTCCCTTTCACTCATGTGGTGGTCACATGTCACCAAGGTTGACCAATTAGAGAACATGTATATAATTACACACTCAGCTTCACTCAAGCATTACAGATATCTATAGACCAAAGTCTTGGGGGAAAAATACTATGTTCAAGAACACAGCAGATTAATGATCCCAATTTTTATAATCAGAGCAAGCATCCTCCTTTTTCTGAATGCAAAAGTGAAATACATAAGGCTACAAAAATAGAATGGTATAGAAAACAGTTCTATACATTTGATAAATACAATCAATACATACATATATTTAAAATATGAATGAATATGAAGACTACACAGAAATTTTTAAGTAGCTGCTGGGGCAAGAAGCAAGAGAAACAGATATTATGCAGGGGTCATAAAATAGTATTTGCTATCGTTTTTGAAAGGAGTTCTTTCAAGGGAAACCATGTTGTATTTCGCAGTTTCACTGTTATGAGTATTTTATTCAACTCCAAGTAGCAAAGCTTAATACAGATGTTTTTCCCCTCTTGAAAAAAAAAATCTCAGAACATAAAATAAAATAAAATACCATAAATTTTACATTGGGTTTGGTGCTTTAAATATAAAAATGACAAAGAATTCTAAAGAAAGAATCTACACATCATATTCATTCTGTTAATTAAACTGAATTTTCCTCAGCAGGAAGTAAGGAGAAATCATGTCATACAATCATAATGGTAGCACACGGCACAGACCTGGGTCTCACCTCAGACACCATGACAAAGGCAACTCTTAAAAGGACAACATTTCACTGGGGCTGGCTTACAGGTTCAGAGGTTCAGTCCATAATCATCAAGGCAGAAGCATGGCAGCATCCAGGAAGGCATGCTGTTGGAGGAGCTGAGAGTTCTCCATCTTGTTCCAAAAACAAACAGGAGAAGACTGGCTTCCAGGGAGCTAGGATGAGGGTCTTAAAATCCATGCCCACAATGACACACTTCCTCCAACAAGCCACACCTACTCCAACAAGGCCACACCTACTCCAATGAGGCCACACCTACTCCAACAAGGCCACACCTCATAATAGTGCCATTTCCTGGGCCAAGCATATTCAAACCACCACATCCATCTTCAACCTTTCTTTACTGGGGTCCAAATACAAGTTGTAGTGACCCAAGGAGCTCATAGCAGTCTTAATTAATTTAATTAATCTTATTTTAATTGGTCAGTACATTCGCTTTGCTCATGTCTTAGTTACATTTCTTGTTACTATGACCAAGTACTTGACAAGAAGCAATTTAAGTAAAGAATGGCTCCTGTTGGCTGACAGTTCTAGGAAGGTAGAGAGCAACATGGCAGGGAAGCTCCCACACAGGAAGTGAGAGAAATGAACAGAAAGGAAAGCTATGGTATAAATCTCAGCTCATGCCCTCCATGATTCACTTCTTCTGGCAAGGCCATATACCATCGAAAATATTCCATAACCTTTCCAAACAGCATGATCAGCCAGGGACCAGGAGTTAAAACCTACGAACCTATGGACAAGATTTCAAATTCAACCATGACAATTCAATTTCTTCTCTGATCAAAACAAGCCCTAGCAAGGCAGAGACTATTCTCAATGGGAACAACTGCTGCTAATTTGTTGCATTTCAAAATTACCCAGAATGAAGGGTAAGACAGTGGGGGAGACCATAGGATCCCTCAATCTATGGAAAGAACTTCCGTATCCATGCTCACACCCACATTCCCAGGTGTATGCAAATTGCCCTTGCACATTGCTATGAAGGAAAGCATACTCCACTCTTCTTGGGGAGAGACCTGTATAGAAACTCATCAAAAGAGTAGATGCTGGGTGTTCAGACATTTCTCTCTCTCACTACCCCTAAATCACAGAGTATCTTCTGCATCTTCAATACTGAAAATCTCCCCAACCCTGTTGTAAAGTCAGTGAGGGGTTGAGCGGAGAAGCTTGGCATCTGCTTTCCTGTGTCTGAAGGTCTAAATAAACCCCTGTAATCCAAGCACTGATTGATTCACATTAAAATACAATGAATAGGTGTTCTGCCAGCGTGAGGAAACCCCAGTAATCACAGATTTCATAAATCAAGCAGATAATTTCCCTCATTTTAGGTCTCTCAGCATCATAGGAATCTTTGCCAGTAACAATTCATTAAATAAATTATCCCTGTGCTAACTTGCTCATTGTGATCATTCATTAGAAGAAGATGGGTTGAGCACTGGAGAGGTAGACAATGCAGAGAATCCAAGAAACACTTGTCCTGAGGTCAGAGGTCATGGACAGACAAGTGGGGGTGACTGTGGTGTGCCCACCTCCTCTGCCCTTCACCCTGGGAAGATTCAGATGAACTCTGGGATAGCAAGTCAGGTGATAAGCAACTTGAGGAAAATGAGAAGAAGCTCTCTGGGGTCTTGGCTAGAATGGTCTGAGCCACCCTTGGAGATTCACACTCAAGCCTGCAGGGGTCATACTTTCAAAGCCCTGAGCATTCAAAGATTCACTCCAAACACATTTCCAAGGAGACGGAAACAAGCCATCTAAACTGGTCATAGTCGATCAGCCTTTACCATTTGTCAAAGAAAGAAAGAAAAGACAGAGAAAAGGGTATAATGGAGACAACACAAGGCCAAACAGGAGTCATGTCCCCTATATGGGGTCACCAGTGACTCGAGAGAGGAAGTGGTCCACCAAAGCCCAAGGTGAATGGAAGAGCCTTCCAGAGAATGAAGGAAAGAATATTTAAAATTCTGATTACATGTTAATGACAAGGAGGTCGGGTTCACTGAGATGACGTCTTCCTTCTGTAGACCCAATGCTTCCAGGTTTCTATGGTACAAAGCCATGGGGAAGGACAAGGAATGCATCAGCTCCACTCTCTGCTTCCCTTAGTGAAGTTTAAAGATGGAGGTGGGGCACACCCAAGCACATCAGGTTTCCACACCTGCCTCTCTCACCTCCTCTCATTCATTTCCGCATGAAGTCTCCCCCTGCTTTCTCAGCACTTAGGGTAAGAGCAGCAGGCTTGACATTGACCTGACCATTGTGTTGTGTCCTTTTTATCCAATTTGCACAAACCTAATGAAATGCAATGGTTCTTTTATTGCATTAAGAAAGCACTTTTCAGTTAAGAAAATGGCACCATGGAGGAATAATCCTTTTCAATGGGAGGTCACTTAATGTGGCCGTCTCGCAATAGTGTATGGTATCTTAAAATAAAGCAAACCCGGAACCATCGGTACCAAGATACAAAACAATTAGCTGGAGCTTTACCAAGTGATACTCACAGCAAGCTACTAGTGCAGAAAACTCATGAGGATAATTGATTTAAGGAAATGTAACTGTCAACAAGTAGAACTGTGTGATTACTTTGCCTGGACTTCCAGCTGAGGACCAATTTACATCAACAAACTCATTATATCTTTTTTTTTTTTTTTTTTTTGTTCAGTCCTTAACAAGTTTATCTATTAATTCATGGGCATGCTCAAACCTGCTAAATGGAAATTCTGTAAAGCATAAATATTGATCTGTGTTTCAGAGGCAGCAAACACACCCTCGGGACTGGGGATGGGGGACCGTGTGAAAGTACAAGTGTGCAGATGTCCCCAGGGCCAGGGTTGCTATGCAGCACAAGGCCAGCCTGGCTGGGAGACGTCCTTCACCCAGGGGTCATAAGGGTGACATTGTGCCAGCATGGGGTTGAAAAAAAGCTTGCTACCTGCCCCCTTCCCTATCCTCATTACTTGTAGATCAGATGGTAAATTCAGAAGCAGACTGTGTGGCTGTGATTCCAGAAAGTTCGTATTTTTAGTCCCAGGTGCACAAAGGAATAAAGTTCCATCTAACAATGGGTCTGTGTGTTCTCAGGTATCCATTCCCTACCCCTGCGTGTGTTCTCAGACAAAAAGACCATAGTGTTGTCCTGAATATGCGTGTGCATGTATATGTGTGCACTTCTAAATAACTGTCAATGTAAAATACAACACATTTGCTACCACAGAGGGAATAACAGATAGCTTGCTCTGGAGCCAAATGTGAGTAGCCAAAACCTGGGGATTATAAATACTTGTTTCCACAAATGCCATTTCCATCGCAGAAGTGGTTACCTGAGGTTTTATTACTTTCAGAACAAAGAAAGTCAAAAAGCAAAGTATTTACCAAATGCATTGTTGAGACGGATAACAGAGGAAGACCTCTGTGTGGGTTCCAGAAAGTATTCCACACATACTTATGGCGGGTGGTGGAGCTACTACTGGTCTGCTGAGAACACACTATAAGGTTTGATAGTCACAAGGATATTGGGTTAGACACGGGAAGAGCAATGGGTTGATCTTGGATGGACAGAAAGTAGCTCAAAGTAACTTGCCCTTATTCTGCATTGCTTTAACTCTCCACAGTTCCAAAGTTCAGCCATTTGGCCTTATGAAATCTTTAACATGGGTGAGGTTTTTTTTTTTTTCTGTAAACTTTAGTTTACATAATCAGTGGTTAAAATTAATAATTGGGTATAATCTTGTGGTGGTTTGTATATGTTTGGCCCAGGAAGTGGTACTATTAGGAGGCATAGCCTTGTTGGAGTAGGTATGGCCTTGTTGGAAGAAGTATGTTACTGTGGGTGTGAGCTTTAAGACCCTCATCCTAGCTCCCTGAAGGCTAGTCTTCTCCTGTTTGCCTTTGGGACAAGATGTCAAACCCTCAACTTCTCCTGCACCATGCCTGCCTGGATGCTGCCATGCTCTCACCATGATGATAATGGACTGAACCTCTGAACCTGTAAGCCAGCCCCAATTAAATGTTGTCCTTATAAGAGCTGACTTGGTCATGGTGTCTGTTCACAGCAGTAAAACTCTAAGACAAAGATCTATGCATCTCTTTCTTTAAGACAACTAGGCAGTGGTGGGAAATGGAGACCTGAGAATATCTACACACACTCAGCTTGAGCATGCAAGTTCTACAATGGAACTTTCTGGAAACAATTTCTAGATTCCCCCTGCCCCCCCCCCCATGCTCTTCTGCTTGTTTAGGATGTTTCCTGGATAGTTTTACGTCAAGTTGACACAAGCTAGAGTTATCTAAAAGAGGCAAAATTCCATAGGGAATCTGCCCCCATAAGGAGGAGGGCCTAAGCCATTGTGGGTAAGGTTATCCTTGGCCTGGTGGTCCTGGGTTCTATAAGAAAGCAGGCTGGTCAAGCCATGGAGAACAAGTCAGTAAACAGCATCCCTCCATGGCCTCTACATGATCTCCTGCCTCCAGGTTCCGGCCCTGCCTGAGTTCCTACCCTGACTTTCTCAAATGATAAACAGTGATTTGGAAATGTAAGCCTAATAAACTCCTTCCTCCCTTAATCATGGTATTTTTTTTTATTACAGCTATAGCAACCTTAACTAAGACAGAATGGCTTGGGGATGGGGAGGAATTTCTACTGTTTCATATTTCAGCCTCCAACCGAAAGCTACTCTTAAGTGCCTTGAAATTGATATGAGCAACTTGATGGGGAAATTCCCCAAAGCTGAGGTCAAGGTGCTAAGAGCTGAACTGATGATATGATTACATCTGCACATTTACTGCAGTTAACAGGCACTGCTGGCTGGGAGGCAGCTGGACAGAAAAACATTTGCAGTTTCTTTTGGAACAGTAGGCACAAGTGGGAGATTTAAGTATTAGCCAAGGTTGGATGAATCATAACTCGGCTTTCCAGAGACAGCTAGTGTTACCTGAGACCTTGCAACAAAATCTCCAAGACCCATCAGGAAGCCAAGAATTGAAAACCTCTTTGCATAAAAACCAGCCAACAAAATTGTTATGAGAGCTAATCAAAAGAGAAGGTAACCTTCTAGCTAACCTTCTCTTTTATAGCCTGGTATAACCTGGACTAACCCATGTCCAGCTTCAGGTGTTCTCTCCTAGCCTCCAGTAGAGGCCTATGATGTTCCAAGAGCATAGAACCTTAGTAGCCCTCAATGGAAAGGGAGTCTATATATCATATCTCACCCTCACAACCTACTCTAGTGGCCTCGTTTTTCTTTCCAACCAGACTATGCTTCCAACACAGAAAGCAACAGAGCCCCCAAAGAGCATCACAGGTCTCCTCTTCCTCCCATTACTGCTGCCAGTGTCTTCTGCTGAAAATTAGGTCATGGGAGAGAAGGCAAGACAGGCACCCCATAGGTCCCTCTTTCCTCAGCTCTTCCATCCTTGTGAGTCAGCCAGTGGCCTGTGTTGGTAGGATGTACTCTCATCAGGAGATGGAATAAGGACCATTGACTTTATCTGCACTGTTTCTGTGTTGTATGAAGATTGATACACATGTGAACTTGAAAACTATGCCATGCCGGCATGGGGGTTAAATGTCTATAGCCCATCAAAGGCTCACAAGTTGAAGTCTGATCCCTGGGGCCTTGGAAAGTGATGATGTCATGGGTACAGAGCCTCTTGGTTGAAATTGGTACCTTCTAGTAGGAAGCCCAAGAGAGACTTCTCAACCCTAAGAGAAGTGCTTCTCAACTCTTTCACGCTGGGACCCTTTAATTCAGTTTGTGTTGTGTTGTTCCCCCCAACCATAAAATTATTTTTGTTGCTACTTCATAATTGTACCTTTGTACTATAATGACATTTAATGTAAATAGTTTTTGAAGATAGTGGTTTGCCTAAGGGGCCATGACCCACAGATTGAGAGCCACCTCATAGAGGGACAAGCTCACATCTATGCGCTAGAACTTGGGTCCTTACCAAATCCCAAGTCTTCTGGCTCCTTCATCTTTGAATTGCAGCAGCCAGAATTGAGAGTACATTTCCTAGATGATGCTGTTTTGTTACAGCAGCCTGCAGAGACTAAGTCATTCAGTTACATGTACAACTTAAATTCTCGGCATGTCCACACTTTGAGACAGGTCTCCCTTGAGAGCCTGTGCCACTGAGGCAGCCTCGCCCCTGTACAGTGTCGATTTGAGCTGGCCGGTGCTCCTTGTCCTTTCCACTGAGATCTCCTCTGCCACTCTCTGTGGTATGTGTGCATTTAGCTACCAGTCTGACTTTGCATAGCTTCTTCACACAGCTCTTTGGAATACTTTGGTTCCTTCACCCTTTACCAGTGCAACTCTGGGTGACATTCGCCGATGGCTGTAGAGGAGGCCTTGGCAGAGCAAGGCCTCAATACTGCTTCCAGTCTACCTGCCCTGGCTTCATGTCTTTTGTGTGACAAACACCCTGACCATAAGCAATTTGTGGGGGGAGGATCTAGTTCATGATTATTATTCATAGCCCATTCCTGAGAGAAAAATCAAGACAGGGTGTAAAAGCACCTCATCCAGTCAAGAGCAGAGAGAAAAGAAATGCCTAGTACCTGTTGGTACTCAGTTAGCTTTCCCCTCTCTTGCATTTTTGGGGACCTCTTGCTTTGAAAATGTCTGTCACACAATGGGCTGGATATGTGTGACATGGTCACAGGCTACCATGAAGGTTCTGAACTGAGACGATCTTCCCAGGTATTTCTAAATTGTGCACAGTTGACAGATAAAACTAACCAGCAGCACAGAACCCTTCAATTCTTTGCTTTGTCTCCTTGGACAAGAGGAGACAGCTTTCTGACACCTGCATCCTGTGAAACCACACATTTGGATGCTTGGAACGGCTATGGTGGGAAGGAGCCAGCAAGAGTGACTGGCTGGTGGCCTGGTGCTTACTGAGCAGTTCTGGATGAGAACAGCCAGCATCACATGCATGTCCTTGTTCTAAACACCTACTCCTGCACATCGCAATCTGACCTGCTTTCTCCATGCTGAGCTCTCACTGCACATAAATATCAATACTTCATGGAAGCGCTATCTTCTTATATAGCCCAGTCTAGCATCCCATTCATGATCCTCCAGCCTCAGCTACCCAAATGCTGGATTTACAGCCCTGTACCACCACACCACCATCAGTCATTTCTCACTCTTCAGAATGAGTACTGTGTTTTCTAGTACCCTTAAGAACATGACAGGGTCCAGGATCACAGCTTCCCAAGCTGAGGTGCTTCACTTGTCCCTCATCCCACCCATCCAGCAAGGCTGCTTTGCCCTCTCAATTCTTTAGGCCAACACCAATTCCACATCTGCATGGCCAAGGTCACAGCCTACACCTTTCCCAGCTATGAGAAACACCCTGCACTAAAAACTAAGCTATGTGCTAGGACACAGATCTATTACAACCTCAGGATACATCTACTTATTCCTTTACTATGTCCATTTACTTACATTCTGCTTAGACATATTTAACAAACATTTTTTATTCTATTATTTAAACAGTAATTTAATTGAATGGTGAGCGTGGTTCACTGTGCCACAGGAGATCAACAGAATTACCATCCTGAGGAAAATGACTATCTCAGGTAGAGACATGCAATCAGTCACAACAGTACAATGCGGGGGGCGGGGGGGATACATGAGAAGGTCAGATCATTTCTGTATTTCTGTTGCTTTGGTTTGATTTTGAAACAGACTCTCTGTAGCCCAGGCTCACCTTAATCTCACTATGTAGCTATTACTAGTGTTTGCCTTACACTCTTCTGCCTCAAGCTCCTACTGCTAGGTTTACAAATGTGTGCCACCATGCCTGGCCTTGATGTCAACTTTCCTCTAAAGACAGAAGCTTATATCAATGACCCCAAGTTTTTCTTAACAAATAAACATTGATATCTGTCCTCCAGACTGTCCCACCTAAGCCAACCAAAGAGCCCCTTTAAAGATTTCTTTAAATGTAACATCCAAACCAATCGCACGATCTAAGAAAGACACTGTAACAGGATCAAACATTGGTAAACACAGCTCAGCGTTACTTTGAACTTCTTAAGAAGGAAATGGAAATAAGCTGAGCTCTTGAGCATTCCCTAGTAATTAAATTTTCTCAAAGTAGGTCATGGTTCCCATTCCAACTGTCTGAGGCAGCCCATTCGGTCACTGGAAAGCTTTAATTGCTAAAACATTCTTCCCTGTAACCAAGTGAAAGCGCTTCTTCATTTCTCCCTGAGAAGCCAGTCCTGACCTCCAGAGTGCTGAGAGAGGCTGGAATCTCTTCTCCACAGTGGTGGCCTTTTAGCACCCTTTAGATCTCAAGCTCCTGGTTGCCTCTTTTTTTTTTTTTTTTTTTTTTAAATCCAGACTGGCTTCTAGTCACTGTCACTACCAGTCTCCTGATCAAGTCAAGTAGGAGCTGATTTCTGATTATATTTAACCTTGCAGAAAGTATCCTGGCCCATGATATTCAGCCCTTCCTATTTATATGGAAGCTTGCTAACAGCACATGACTGAGTGCCTGTGGCTATGAGTTAACACCGCATGACCTCTCTCCTCTGGCCATCCTCCACGTGAACACTGTCACCACCTTAAAGACTCTTTCACACATGTGACTATTTAAGCAGCCTTGCCATGTCTGTGTTTGTGCAGCTGGGTTTCACTGACAGAGCAACACATGGTCACAGCTACTCTACTACATTCATGGTCTCAGCTTCCACACAGTTCCCCACTGTTTACAGAGAACCTGGCTCTGGCATGCCTGGTGTTCAGGGAGGGAAAATTCATGATTACACCCATGCCTTTGATAGGCACCATCCTCCAAGTCCTCATGTTGGTAACTTAACATCTCAAATCACACAGGACCCCACACAGAGAACCCCCTCAGCAGCTATAAGTGGGGTTTTAGAAGGACAGTCTCTGAATAAGCCTCTTGGTCCCCTGTCCCTCCTGTCATTGGAGATCTGGTCTGCAAGCTCCTCCACCCCTCTACTTCCCCACTCACATTCACCTTTATCTCTCTAAATGTTCCCCACTAGAGCTTTGTTAGTGGAATGAAGAGAACCGCCACAGATAGAGGCATCTTGGTTTACCAGCTGTCCCATGTTAACCTCTAAGCTGATTTCCTCATATATAATGTGAGATGATGCCTACACCTCAGAGAATCACATTTGGGATTAAGAACAGCTTACACCAAGGTCCCAGACCACTGGGAGTGACTAAGTTTAAGTAGCTGTGTGATATTGAAGATACTTTAACACTAAAGAAACACCCTACTTTCAGTTCTTATTTCTATTTTGTGAAGGGCTGGGGATTCAACTCTTGGTCTTGCACATGTTAGGCAAGGGCTATGCCTCACACCTTTATTCAAGTTCTGAGTCCCCTACAGGATCTTCACACCCACGGTCTACACAGCTCCCCCTCCTGTCCACCACTAGTTCTCTATTGTAATATTGTCAACTGCTGCTGAACCTGCTGCAGGCGGTCTGCAAGGGTAGAACTTGATTAAAAGGAAATCAATTCTTCACTTAGTTCCAAGAAGCTGGTACCATGCCTGGAACATCTACAGTATCCAATACATGCTTTCTCAGGTAAAAATGAAAAATTCGAGATAAAGCAAAAGAATACTTTTAGAACCCTGAAGGTGCGTAAATTCCAAAGAGTATCACAAAGGCAAGATGCCACAATTAAGTAGCAGGGAGGTTCTATGTATGCCAGGTGGTACTAAAGCTTTGGAGTGGGTGCTTAGTCTTCACACACAGCTCTAATACTATCATGTGCTCTGTAGAAGCTATCTGCTTACACATATGTGTCTTGCCTTGGGTCATGACCTTCTCCCAGGCAAGCCAAATGACTTCTTAATTTCTAACTATTTTGTTCTTCAAGATGATTGACATGTAGTAGGTGTATACTTAAAATGCAACATAAAACCTTTTCAAAGATCTATTTTATTTCTATGTATGCACAAGTAATATAATGTATGCACATGTGTGTATGTGTGTACCGTATTTATGCCTGTATTTGTGTGTGATTACTATAGTATATATGTATGCCTATGTATGTATCATATGCATGTGTGTGGGCATGTGTATATGCACATGTGTGCATGAATGTGTGTATATATTGTGTGTGTATGTGCATGGCCAAGTAAGTATCAATGTGTGGATAAGTGTGTATGTATGTAGTCATGTAAGTGTGTATGTGTGCATAAGTGTGTATATTGTGTACATGTAAGTGTATATGTATCTATGTTCTGTATTTGTGTGCATATGTGTATTTTATATGTGTACAGTATATGTAATCTGTATTAAGCATACAGATATTACAAATACAGATTATACACATAATATGTGTATAAGTGTATATATGTGTTCTCTATGTATATAGTGTATGTGTGTGCTCTGTGTGTATGTGTGTGTTCTATGTGTTTACAGTGTGTGTGAATGTGTATAGTGTATATATGTGTTTAATGTGTATGTTTGTCTTCTGCATGTGTGGTGTGTGTTTGTGCACATGCACATATGGACAGGTGCACACCAAATCCAGAAAAGGATCTGGTCTTGCTGGAGTTACAGGTGTTTAAGTCTGCCTCATGATGGTGCTGGAAACTGAACTCAGGTCTTCTGTAAGAACAGCAACTGCTCTTAACCACTGGTCCATCTCTCCTAAAATATTGTTTTCCACCATGGAAATGGTACATTATGGGGTAATATCTGTCCCATGATATCGCACTCCCAACCTACAGAACATGAGAAGATGCTCTTCTTTCAAGTTACCCAACCCATGCCACTCAGAGCAACACAAAACAGACAGATACCCAAGCAAAATAGCGGAGACAAGGCTAACAGGTCTGGAGCTGGCAGTTGGGCTCTGTGGAGTGTTTAGTGTTAGCGCTTCAGCCTCTGTTATTAAGTTTGCCCTCTCCTCTCTGCCTACTGGACTCCTCGGTGCTCAATCAGCTCTATCAACTTGCCTGAATTCGGAATCTCCTGGGAGATGTACCCAGACCTGTCTGTGAGAGCTTCTACAAAATAGACTCTCCTTCAATGTGGGAAGTACGATTCTGTGGACCAGGATTCCAGACAACATAAGAAAGGAAGAAAAAGCCAGGCAAGCATCAGCATTCATTGCTCTCTGCTGACGGCGGCAGACATGTGAGACCCGCACTTGGAGTTCCATCTCTGTGCTTCCCCGCCATGGTGAACTCCGTGCCTCCATCCATGTAACCCTTGATCAGGATTGTTTGCCGGGTGATTAGTACAGTAACCTATAAAAAGATACCAAAGCAGCGACATTCTGAACCGAAGGGAGGACTGTGACCCCGACAAGAAGGATCCATGCTAGGGTGTGTGAGCTCAGGCTAGACCAGGTCTCAGCCTTATTGTTCTCTGTGCTCCACACGGCATCTGGGAAAGGCGCTAACTCACAATGGAGAGCATGCAGCTTTTCTCAGCTGGTCCACTGAGACACATGGGAGCCATGCTGGCTAGAGCACCAGGCAGCCTCCTAACATTTGAGATGTCCCTGTGGCAGGAAAACTACGAGAGTTGCCTGTGGTGAGATTGAATGAGAACAGAGAGCTAATTGTCAAATGGGAAAAGGCTGAAGCCAAGGGGAAGAGGAGGAAGGGAAAAGCAGCAGAGATAGAAGAGCGAGCTAAAGAAAAGGGCCTTGTGGGGCATCGTAGCCCTGAGCTACAAATGGAAGAACTGACAGAGGTGAACAGCTTCCTGGGGGGCCCTTGCCAAGCTTATCCATCTTTGGGGTGATAAGCTGTGGGCACAGAGACAAAGACAGACCAACTAAGATTATTATTACTTTCTTTTTGTACACAGAGAAACAAGAATAGTAGACCATTTGGCTTGTTTTCCAGCCTAGGGGGAAAACTAGCAGTCAAAGTTAAAATGTGAGCATAGTTCTCTCTCTCGACGCCAATACAGGCAATAAATAAATAAATAACAGGAAGGCTTCAAGGCTTAGAAACTTCACAGAGAGACTGAAGAATGTGTAAATCACATGTGATATTTTTTTTATCCACATCTCCTTAATTTTAGGAGACTCTGTAGCATAATATGTTCACTTTGCAAGAATCAAACACACTGAATAGGCTATTAATCGGTGCCTTGGGGACTCCATGTGGTTTTAAATTCTCCTTTCAACTTCTGAGCAAATACAAAATAGCTTTGCACTGGCTCTTCTTTTTCTAAATTGTATCCATCCTTACAAATTGATGGTAGGTTTTTTTTTCCTTCCACAAAGTCTGTTTGGCAATTCATCTTTCCCTGGCACACAGACCCTTGTAATTTTGGATTCATCAGTCAACTGGATGGGGCGAGGGGTTTATCAGTGCAGGAGCTGAGACTAGTCATCCCACTGACTGGACGGGCTCCTAAGTGACAACTGTAAAATGCCAAGTCCCTAGATGATCCCAAGATTGGAAAAGTAAGATGTGCAGGAAAATTAAACTCCGGAGCCCTTCAGCACTTCCGGGAGAGTTCATTTCAGATGCCTTCAGGCCTGTGGAGTGGAGACCTTGCTACGCTTTGAGGGGAATAAGACTAGGAGGAGTCTGACATCACCTGCTGTATACAAAGCTCAGTGGAAGGTGCACAGTCCATTGAGGTTCTGCCCTCATGGTGACTGGCTGCCCTTTTACAGCGTTTGAATTCAGAGGGACAGTTCAAACCCAATTCACAAGTATCAGTTGTGGCTTACTGAAAGCCAGGCATGAAGCAAGAACCCTTTATGATAAGACTTAAAAGGGAAGAAAAAGAGAGTGTGGGATGGTCCACATCCTAGGAGGACAGTTAGGTCTGCGCTAAGCGCTAAGACGGAAGCCTGAGACTAAAAGAACTGGCCAACGATGATGTCCAGTTGACGCGTTGCCCATGCACTGTGAGGTTTTTAGACAGACAAACTTTCAAGCAGACCACAAATCTCCAAGTTTACAGTCAGCAGCACAGCAGTGTGCGCGATCAGATGTGAGGATGACAGACTGCGCACGGAGCATCCACTCGTGATAAGAGCACGCAAGGATGTTCGAGGCTGTGGACGTGCTGGGTCTTTTGATTGGGGGGTAGGCATCCTCGGGGGGTCTATAGTTGAAAATCTGGAAGAGTATAAAGTAAATAACGCAGCACTCTGCAAAGCAAATGGATAAAGAAATCAACTGTGCGTCTGCGAGAGGTGTGAAGAAGCCCTTAACGTTAGGATCCTTCTCAGAAGAAAGGCTCACTTTCGGGCTGCTTATGAAAAACTTACATCCAAAAAGAAGAGTGTGTGAGATAGTTAAAGGTCACCCCCATACGTCAATGGGGAATGGTTGTTAGGGGGTGTTTCGTTGTTGGAGGAAGTGTGTTACTAGGGGGCGGGCTTTAAGGTCTAAAACACTCAAGCCAGGTCTGGTGTCACACTTCCTGATGCCTGCCAATCCCAGCGTAGATCTCTCTGCTCTCTCTCCAGCACCATGTCCCTACATGCTGCCATGTTTTCTGCCATGGGGTAGCAGACTAAATCCCTGAACTGCAAGCCAGACCCAGTTAAATGATGTCCTTTCTAAGAACTGCTGTGATCATGGTGTCTCTTCCCTGCAATGGAAACCCTAAAACAGGGAGGGATCAATAAATGGCTCAGTGGCTAAGATACCCACTGAGAAAGCACAATAACCTGAATTCAAGTCCCCCATGTCTATTTTAAAGATTCAACATGGCCACAGATATGCCTGCAACTCTAGAGGTGTAGGGACAGACACACTAGAGGACTGCTGGGGCCTGCAGGCTGTCACCCTAGCTCCAGGTTCAGTGAGGGAGGGTCTCTGTGTCAGGGGAATAAATTATTGAGTGATGGAACAGTACATCCAATATCCTCCTGTGGCCTCTGTACACATGTGACAATACATATACATGCCTATGCACCATGCACACACATGTGATACACACATACAAAAGAATAGTGTGGTAGTTTGAATATGTTTGGCCCAGGGAGTGGTACTATTAGGAGGTGTGGCCTCATTGGAGTACATGTAGCCTTGTTGGAGAAAGTGTGTCATTGTGCGTGTGGACAATGTCACCCACCCAAGCCAGTCTTCTCCTGGCTACCTTCTATTCAAGATGCCAGACTCTCAGCTCCTTCTCCAGCACCATCTCTGCCTGGATGCTTCCCTGTTCCTGTCACGATAATGAGCTGAACCTCTGAACCTGTAAAGCCAGCCCCAATTAAATGTTGTCCTTATTAGAATTGCCTTGGTCACGGTGCCTGTGCACAACAATGAAACCCTAAGGCAGGTAAGTACTGATGATATTGGTTAGAATAATAAATCCACCCGTCTCTCCAGCTCTTCTACTCTTCAAAACTATAAACTAATATTTTGTTCCAGAAATATAATGAGTAAACACTTAAATCAAAGTAAAAATAATAAAGAATGCCCTAGTTGGATGGTCCTATACCCATGCACATACAGAGAGCACTGGGTGGGCTCACTAAGTTTAAAGTCAAGAAGCATTAAGTAGGGAGAGAAAAGTGGGGGCAGAAGAAGAGATAAAGGGGAGTAACTGGGGGAAATGTTATCAAATAATATTATATGAATGTATTAATTTTTCAAAAAATTAAAAAACTGGAGAAAAAAAGACAAATAGAAATTTCAGGCCAAAGCGCTTTCTCCCACAAGAGGGCGCTCCTGGACCCAAGAGTTGAGGGATTGAGTCTGTTGTTCCAGGGATACTCTGAAACCTAGTAAGTCACAGACAGCAGACCCACCCTGTGGCTTCCCTGCACTCTGTAGTGACCATGGGACCCAAAGACCAAGGCTCTTATCAAACGAAAGCACTGAGGCTCCTTACTGTCAGCTTTTAAGTACAAAGGAAGCTAGGGTGGAGTACCCACGCTTCCACAGAGGATTTTCAGTTTTCCGGCAGCACGTTCTGTGGGGGAAGGACCGCTCTGTTACTCAAGCCAAGCTGAACTTCCACGTCTTGTTCCAGCCAATCAAAAGTACCAGTCGCCAGAAATTAAAAATAGCATGTTGCTGCAGGACAAGGTGGTAAGTGACACAGAACTTTGGGAAAGTCTGGCTGGGTCTAGCCAGCCTCGCCCTCTGCCACTCCAGGGCAGGGAGGAAGTGGGAGGTTCCTGGGCTTGTGGCCAGGAAAAGGTTGTGGCCAGGCAAGGGTGCGGAAAGGATTTTTCCTTTAAGTCAGGGATGACAGCTGTCCTCGTGAGGGGAGGAGTGGAAAACTGGATCTGCTGAGTAGTGTCTGCTAAGTCCAAAGAGGCCTTCAAGAAGCAGGAGAACCGCCAGCTACAGTAGTTCGTGGGACATCAAAGCCGCGATTAGCCCAGCTTCCTGGCTGTCGCACTCGCCTGCGTATTTATGGCACATTGCACATTTAAATGTTATTCTCAGGGGGCGTTTCAGCTGTCAAAGCTCCGTATTTGGGTGATGAAAGTGACTGAAAGCACCAGGGGTCCTGGGTGCCCAATCCCCGCAGTGCGCGAAAGCCAAAAACAACCAAAAACCACCAAATGCATTTCACCACCCTTCGAGAAACAAATGGCCCCCAGGGCCCCCAGGGCCCCCTGGGAGCAGCCTGGTGAGGGTCCAGTACACATGGGGTCCCTAGAGATGGGGCTACAGGAGGTAATCCTGACTGGTCTCTGCACATGTGAATTCATGCCAGCACCAAGGAAGGGCCTCTGAAGAAGAAAAAAGTATACTCCTCCACTATAGAAGAGTAATCCTGTTCTTGTGTGTGATCTGACGGCACATTGAGAGCCCTTGCTAACGCCCTCTCTTCGGACACCAAGACAGCATGGATACCTTCCAACCTGACTTCCGTCTTTGTTCCTTCTCCTTCAAAATGGCGCATCATGTATGTGTCCTGGGGAAAATATGGAAGGCTTGGCCAGGGAGAGCAATGGCCAGGACATACAAAGAGAAGGAACCTGTGACTTCAGTGTGGTCCCTGAACTGAAGGACCCTGAGAGACAGCATCTGGTCCCTGGGAGCACAGACTTCCCATAGCTCCTTTCAGGCGGGTGAATTAAATATAAAATGTTGTGTCATCACAGGCACGGAACTGGACAGAATAGATCTCTGGTTTCTATTTAAAGTGTATGTTTCCCACTGTCCCGCCATTGCTTTAATGCTTGTGCAATGTTAGACATGGTCAAACCATCAGTGTGTGCATGTGTGTGCCCATGCATGCATGTGTGTATTCCCTACTCAATAGTCCACAGCCGTTTCCTTACTTTTGGTTCCTACAGCCTCTTCCCTGGGTTCAGCTTCCCCACATCCATCCGAGGCCTGGTTTCCTTATAGAAGTCTCCAAGGGCAGTACCACCCTTCATCTTCCAGGAGCTGGGCTTGAGCCTGAAGCTCATCTCACATGGCCCCTTGCAGCTTCCCAGGATAGCTGGGGTCAAGATTTAGTCAGCCTTCTACAAATAAAGCACACCCTGGGCCAACCATGGAAGCACCCGTGAGCTAAGCCTCTGGTTTCCAACAGTTGCATCAGCCATCAACATACCGAGGGGGGAGGGGGCATGTATGAACGGACACACAGTGCGCAAGGAAGCCACGTGGCAGCAGCACTTGTTCTCAGTTTTCCAAACCCAAGTTAACTTATCTTTGCCAAAACTTTGAAGCATTGCTGCGCCCAAATAAAAGGTCAGGGGTATAGATTTGTGTCCTGCCTTCATCTGCAGTAAGAACCGTCTATGTGGAGTCAGGGAGTGTCTGAAAAGGCTCACAGCTTACCTAGACCAGTCCCTATGAAGAAGGCATAGATGGGTGGGTATTGGCTGTGGGCCATTTGATGGTCCAGTGAAAACAGTGGAACCAAGCTCTGAACCAAGAGGTCCCATGCTTACCCACTCCAAAGTGTCCCTTCCCATACCCTCACCCCATTCCCTAACAAGGTCCTTTAAGGTGTGTCTCACAGAAAACCCCTCCCTTTTTTTTAGTAAGAAAAAAGCAACTAAATAGGAAAAACAAATTAAAATTACTCCCAAGGCAACCAGTTTCTGACCCCTTTCTCCGGGGTACCCTCTGCTGCAGAGAGCTACAACCGTCTTTTGCAATAAGCTTAACTTGTATGCTTTTCTTAAAAATTATATACAAATTCTCAGCAGCATCAGCACTCTGGGGACCCAAGCCCTGTGCTCAACATGACAGCAGAGATGCTGGCTGCTTAGTTTGGTTCACCTACGGTGCTATGGTGTCTCTGAGAACTGTGTGGTTCAAACGCACAAGAGAACCATCCCAACACAGTTGTTGAGAATCAGCAACCTGGGGGGCTTAGGACTGACTAGCCCCCAGACCTACCATCAGAGATAGTTGTCCCATCGTCACCTGCTTTTAAATTTCTCATTAAAGCAGACTGCCACCACAGTTCACGCTGCTACTGAGCGCTCGGGGAAACCCAGGCAGGCAATCATTTGAAGCTGAACCCAACCCCTGTATTACCGGATGCGGACTGGCCTCATGTTGTCTTTAAAAACAAAACAAAGAGACAGAGGCAACCATCTCAGCCTCAAAGGCAAGTGGCCCCTAAGGTTACTGGCAGAAAATGTGATTAACATTTGGAGATGGGAGCAGAAAAACGCCAGTGTGGGGGGGGGGGGGCACATGCTGGGCTTTAGAATCAGGGTGAATCCAGTTGCCCTCACATGTGGTAGAGAAACAGGCTTGTCGGGCATCTCCTTAGGCAGATGATAAACTTATAAACCACGGAGGGGTATGTGGGAGGGTTTGGCAAGAAGAGCAAGAAGAGGGAAATGATGTAATTATATGACAACCTCAAAAAACTATAATAGAAACTTTCTGGTTAGGGTCCCCTGAGCCACTAGGGGGAGCCAGGAGAATGATATGGAAGGGTTCTGGGGTGGGGGGGGGGGTCATCAGATCTGAGGAAGAACTTGGGAACCACTACCACAGTGACTTTCTCACACTGAGAGGCTCACACCCCTCTCTGAGGCGCTCTGGAATCACGTGGATGTGTGCGGCGGTACAGAGGTGTTCACTGAGGACGCTGGCCCTTCCGGAGACCTGCAGCCTCAGTTCTGGGCAGCCAGAGTCACGCATGGCTGAGCATCGAGGGCACAGAAGCTGCCAGAGCAGGGCTATTCTCAGAGTGCTGGAATAGAGGTAACAGGTCACATCACGGCGGTGTTCAGAGCAGTGAGGAACTTGGGGGTTCTGAGAACTTGGCCATAACTAGGCTGTGTTTGAACTGGGGAGGGGGCGTTGGCTACAGTCATTCTGATATGACACGCCATGTCTCCAGGGCAGCAAGCAGCACAGCCTGGAGTTCCCACCAGCCACATTACCTAAGAGAGAGGTCACAGACGACGTTCATCTAGCGGCTGCCCTCACTCAGGTTTTCTTCTGGAAGGAAAAGTGCTGACACCATCTCCCAAGCCTTAATTATACTTACAAGCTCTCTCTTTAGTCAAAGAAAAGCTGAATGTAAACTCAAAACCAAATTGACAGTATTGACCCACCATGGCCCCACGCGGGCCTTACATCTGCCTGCCAATACAGAAACCGGTGGGTGAAGGACACAAATGTCCCATGTCCTTGACAGACAGACAGCCTTCATTTCCACATCAGGCAAATTCTGTCTTAGCAGAGCTGTGAGGAGGAAGGGGAACGGGCTCCTGATACGAGCTTGGCGTGCATCTTTCGAGTGACAAACAAGACCTTCCGGGGGCTCAGTGCTCTCTGCCTAGACAAATTCTAAATATGGGTCTGGACATATGTATAGATTAGGCTGAACACACAGGAGCAAAACAAGCTGGCCATCTGTCCCTCCTGTCCCCTCCCTCTGTAGGAATCTGGCTGGGGATGTAGGTCTGAGTTCACAGTACTGACATGACCAAGCCCAGCCGAGCAGGGCTCAGGAAATCAACATACCTGCATCTGAACTGTGTTCTGCCCTGCTTGCCAACAAAGGGTAATGTTCTTGTAGCTCCAGGTCCTGGGATTCAAAAGGGGGCCCATATATTCCACCATAGCATCTCCAGTGCATTAGTCCTTAATGTCCACGGACTGTGGAGCAACAATGTGTGTTTAAGCAAGGTTGCAGGGGTTTCTTGTTGTTGTTGTTTTGGTTTGGTTTGGTTTTTAACCACGGGGCTATTTTTGTCTTGAGAATGCTTCTGGACTTTGTGGCAAAGGCGAGGAAAGAGTGACGTGCACCCAGAAGAAATCTAGTTTCTTAGCTCGGGCTCTCGACTGCGTTTGGAGAAAATGGGAAGAAGCAGCTGTTTCTGGCTTCTGTATATCTACCTGTCCCTCAGTCTCTAGTGAAATTGCCATCTTAGTCCCATTTAGGGGGCTGCCGTTCTCTGTGGCTTCGATCTCAAAATATTCTGTCACCGAGTATCTCCAACATTGCCCAGGAAACCCAGCCAAAAACTCAAAATATATGTGAAGAAGAGGAAGGTTATTCACTTGCTCAGCTAGACCTTCCATTCACTGTTGAAGAGGGTTTAACTAAAATGCCCAGAGGTTCTTAATTAGAGTTGAAAATAATGGATAGGTAGGTAGGTAGGTAGGTAGGTAGGTAGGTAGGTAGGTAGGTAGGTAGATAGATAGGTAGACAGACAGACAGACAGACAGACAGATAGAGTCAAGATTCAGAAACATTTGTCGTGGGAACAATTAATCCTGGAAAACAAATTGTTCTGTAACATATAAATCCCAGAAATGAACCACATTGCTTGGAATCACCAGTCTCTTCCCATTTTGAAGGAATTTAAGCGGCTATGTCTGGAAGTGTAATGCTAGCTGCTGTGCAGAGTGAATGAAATCTGAACTGGAGGGTACGAAGATGGCCTCTTTATCAGTCCAGACTGGTTCTTGGACTGCGGGAAGCTTTCAGAGCCCAAACCTCATTTCTTACCATGACTGCAGCATTCATGGGGCTGCAGGGTACTCAGCCTCAGATCACAGATGGGGAAGAAGGATGAAGATGGAGAATAGTCTCCTAGCCACCTCAGCTTTCCTGTCCATGGTCAAGGCTGGTCACAAGCTCTCAAGAGTAAGCAAATGAGTCGCAGCCAGGCTAGAGAAGGCTGTGTTTCCAAGAACAGATCTGTCCCATGCAGCCATCTAGTGTTGCCGTTGATCCTCGGAACAATGTCCCTGACATCCGTAAGTCCATCCCGCACCTTTGGAGTACCCAGGAATCTACATTTCTCCAATATACCAGGAAACCCGCGTGTTCTCATCATTTGTGGACAGATATAATTCTAAAAACATTCTTATACTGAATTGGGAATTTCTGCTCATGAAACCTCATACAGCGCCCACCTGTTGCTGTTGCTTCCACCTTTCTAGAATCATCTGGATTTATCTGTATCCTTCACTTGACAGGGTTTTTAAGAGATCAAAGAGCCACGTGCCTCCTTTAGATGGTTAACTTTCTGGAAGAGTCTCAGCTTCACACCGGTTCCGTTATCCTTCACACTGGAAGATGCTCACACGGTGCTGGTTCAGCCTTTACAGGAAGTTTAGCTAATGGGGTCTGGGGAGATGACTCGGAAGTTAAAAGCATGTGCTGTTTGTTTGGTTTTGTTAGTTTGCAGAGGACCCAAGTTCAGTTCACAGCACCCTAGACAGACAGCTCACAACTGCCTCGAAATCCAGTTGCAGGAGAATCAGGTCTCTGTGGGTACCAGTATTCACATGTAGTACACACACACACTTAAAAGTAATAAATCTTTTAAAAAGGATTTTGCTAAGAATCAAGAACACAATGTCAAGTAAACAGAAGCCGAAGCAAGAATGGGGAGACGGGATGAAAAAGTATCATTGCACCCCCATTTCACAGAGAAGCAGGCTTTGAGCATCTTCCCCACCCCTCCTGCACCACCTCACTGGCTGTGACCAGGTTACCTGTGCCCTTCTGTTTGCCTACCAAACCTCCTGCAGCCTTTGAGCGCTGTGGGACATGGGTGCTTGTTTTTCGTAGATGCTTTCTGAAGCTTTAGAAAGAAAACCACAGCAGAATTAAAACAAAGGGGGCCTGCGACTAAAAGGCCCATATGTGGGCTTTACTCCCCCGAAGCTGAGCTCTACACAGAGAGGTGACCATGCATGAGATGCTCGGTGTCTTTGTGGCTCAAAGAATTAATAAAGTTCAGATTAAATATTAAAAAGAAGAGCTCTGGCTCACTGCTCCTGCAGGAAAGCTGAGAATTGGAGAGTTTGTTGCTCCTCTGCAGGACTGGCTCTGTAAAAATAGCTTAAGCTTTTCTTTTGTACAATTAAATTTTGCAATTAGAAATTGGACCATGTATACGAACATGTTACCTTGGCTGTGCAGTTCTGTTCATGTGACCCAGAAACATTGTTATATTTTATTTTATTTTATTTTGCTCTATTTTGATGGGAGAAGAGGGAGGCAGGGTTGTGAACAACCTCTTAATACGGCTTGGAAATCTGGTGTGCAAAGGGCACAGATCTAATAATTACCCGTTTTCTGTTATCTGTCCCCCTCCTTTGTCACCTCTGCTGTTTAAAGTTACTGCTCACACACTGTGGCTAATTCCTTTTGTTAAATTTCACATTGAATGCAGCTTCCTGAATGTGTGTTATTGCGGGCCTATGGATGTACGCTTCTCAGATAAAGGAAAAGCCCCGGTGCATCCGTCTGTAGGCAAATTGAAAATGAGTTTAACCCCCTGACATCCGCAACTCTGCATGCACCCTTAGGCAAAATGTGTTCTACCCTTCTGACTGACAGGGTTTAACATGGTAGCAATGTCTGAGTTCTAGTTTTAAGGGCATTTTTCTAGAACATCCAAAGCAACTGTGTAGATATGACCTATGTTAATGCAAAGAGGAGGAGGAGGCCCAGGGCCGTGGCTGGGAGAAAGGAGGAAAAAAAAAGCAACACTTTGGAAGTTGGAAAAGGCCAACCGGAGGAGTTTCCAAACCAAGAGAGGAAAGCAGAAAGAGGGCCAAGAGCAGACTTTTGCCGCTCTTTCCCCCTCCCTGACCAAGTATCGAGCTAAGGGAAGTTGCCTGTTTGATCTCTCACTTCTTTTTTCTATTGCAGTGTTCAGAGAGAAATGGAGGAAGGAGAAAGCATAGAAGACAATTGACCATGGCTTTCTCTCCCTCTAGGTCTAATTTTGAAACCAGAGAGGCGAAAGGTCAGCTACACAAGAATGGCTGTTGCATTGTTTCCATTTCCAGGAAGGGGGGGGGGGATTAACATTGGTTGATTTGTCTGTCAAACATTTGCAGAATGACCCCTACCCCACCCCCAGCCCCCACCCTCCGCTCTGACACACTCTGTGGTATTGCTAACCTTGTAAGGAGGAGTGAAAACTCAGAGTTCTAAAGGTCCATGTGTCACAGGAAGACTGACACACAGGAAAACACACAGGCAGTAGGTGGGGAGGAACTGGTGCAGGGGAATGACAGGAAAGGGCTGAGGAGTAACGGGACAGTCAGACTCTCCAAAGACTCCCAGATGACCACCTGCAGAATGCATTCTCCAGGAGGAGGACAGAACATGGTCCTAGGCCAGGAAACGACCAGGAGTACAGACAGCAAAGTGGCAGACTTGAGACCAGAGAGAGCATAGGGCTGGGGCTGTGAAAGGAATCTTCTGTTGGCATTGCCTACCTCCAAATAAGCACCTGTATTTTACCCAAACTCCGCCCACCTCCTAATCATTGCCTTCTCTATTTTATCAAGTCTTGTTTTTGACAGAGTCCAGTGTATCAAAGGCTGACATCAAACCTGTTATGTAACTGAGGATCACTTTGAACTGCTCTCTCCCTCCCTCTCCCTCCTTCCCTCTCCCTCCCTCCCTCCGGAGCCTCCACCCATTCCCCCCACCCCGTATACTGGGATTCAAGTCTGCACCACCAGACCAGATTTACCTAAAGCTTCATCCATGCCATGGGAGCTGCCTGCCTGCTTGCTAGGTACCCCTCCCCACAATTGTCCTGCAAACTCTTAATTCTGTCTCTTTCCCACATAAATAATTCAGCCTGTACCCCACCGGAACAGTGAATAGTTCCTTAAGCGCTGCACTCTGGTGATCAAACAAGGTGCCTGTGTGTAAAAAGGGAGACTGCGCATGGAATCTTCCTTTACTTCCCTTGGATCGGAATCCTGTCCTCCGTCTGGTTGATAGTCACTTTATTCTCTCTTAATCTGTAGGTTTCTTTTCATTGGAGGGTTTAAAGTAAGGAGATTTCATACGTCTTGTGTGTTAAAATCTCTGCTTAAGTCCTGTGTGGTGAGAAGCTGTCCCGGGAGCTCAGCAGAGGAAACAGCAGCTGCTGGGATCTGTGATGGGGACCCAGCAGCTTTTGGGAGCAGTCCACATTTAGGTGACCCCCAGGAGAAGGAGGAAAGAATTCGGAAGGGTGTAAGAATTGCATTCTGACAGTCTCGTTTTCTAGGTAGAACTTAGTGGGCTGATTTTTTTGTGATATGCTAACTAAATTTTCAGATTACAAATATATATATATATATATGTATATATATATATATATATACATATATATATATATATCTGCATAAATGAATCAAACTGCCAGTGGACCCACGAGTGGAAACATGCATATATTTGAGATAAAACTAGGTCTATAGTATGCTTGGATAAAAGTAGGATAATATAGCAAACGGGAGTCTCAAATTCATGCAATAACATCCTCTGTTCAGATTACCCCACACGCACACTAAAATAAGATTGTTTTCAGTTACCCCAAAGTGATTTCCTCTCAAAATTGATCTTTTCCCTTGAAATTCTCACTGATTATTTAAAGTGACAGCATGGCCTAGTAGAATTAACTTTTCTTCCCAGAGAGACAGTAAAATATTTGACTTTAAAATTAAATTCTATTAAGAAGATCCAGATACTGCCAGTTCCTTGAGCCAAGCCCTGTAGATTGTTTCTAGGCCCTGGACTCTCCAGGGCCAGCCGCTCCATAACCAAGCCCCACCCACCCCGCAGCCAAGCCCCACCCACCCTGTAGCCAAGCCCCGCCCTGCAGCCACCCCCTGACCCCTCCCCACCCCCCAGCCCCTGCAACCAAGCGGTCCCTTGTCTCTCCACTCTTGAAGGTTGATGGTTTTGGCCCCAATGCCCTCTCCTGCCCTTCCTTCATCTGCATGTTTTCCAGCATTCCTGTAGAGTTTGGAGTGAGATTCTGAGCACTCTCATAAACTTGGTTCTATGTTCCTTTACCCATGGGCGCTTACTGCCCATTTGAATTGAGCTTTCAGATCATCTGAAGTGTCACTTATGAAGGCAGCCAGTATGCTCAAAGGCCCCTTGGGTTATGACTCAGATCCTCTATGAGCCTCCAGTCAGTTTCTTACGTCTGACTGTCACTTAGTGCTTTAAAAATGGAGGAGCTGAAAACGGAGGGAAAGAAGGTGAGCAAAAGAAATCTATCACGAAGAACAGCAAGTTCCATTCATTAATATTATTACTTAGCATTAAATGTCAACCAGCTCTGCAGCACCACGGGTGCAAATGAACAAATTATTTCTACTCCTCGGCTCCACGCTGTCACTCTGCTCAACAGTGACATCAGGACTCTGGTTTCACACCAGTGGTTTTTGCCCCTTGTAATTTTGAGAGCATGCACACAGCTAAAAATGACAGTCAAACCTGCTGTCCCTGTCCTAAGCATGGTGCCCACTGACAGCAAGCTCCCTGACTGCAGCAATGCTGTCTCTCTCTCTCTCTCTCTCTCTCTCTCTCTCTCTCTCTCTCTCTCTCTCTCTCTCTCTCTCTCCTCCCCCCGCCCCCTGCCCCGTGATGTGATTCACATTTCCTTGGGTTTTGACACAGAACCAATACCATTACTACTGGTATTAAACGGGACACCAGATACCGCTCCCCGTTCTAACCTGTGAGCCTTCTGCATTTCTTGGGGAGATTTGAGGCTCCATCTCTCCAAGATAAGAGTTGTAACTGTAAATGGGGAAACTAACAAATATGATCTTTTTTTAAAAAAGCAAACAGACAAGAGCTCTGATATTTTTTGATGCTGAGCCAGCAAGATGGCTGTCTAGGTGAAGGTACTTGTCACTGAGCCTGAGAAGCCTTGAATTTAATCCAGGACCCACAAAGTGGAAGGAGAGCTCCAGCTCTTGCAAACTGTTCTCTGATCTCCTCCTAAGTACTGTAGTATGTTTGCATGCATGCACACATACAAACATGCACACGTGCAACAACTAACAATAAAAAAATGCAAAAGCAGTCCTTTGGTATTTTCTTTGGAAAAGAAATAAGCCTAAAGTTCCTTATACTTCTGCCGATAAGAGATAAAAGCAAAAAAACCTTTCTCCTGGTTCTATCAGAACAGAGCATTTGTTTCTCCATCAGAGGCTCTAGGGATCTGCAGAGCTCTACCACATGCTATTAATATGACCCATTTCCCTTCCCAGAAAACCTCACAGATCAATAGCTTGACAAGGATGCCATTCTCCGTGGTTCTCTCTACCACTGTGCCTCGGAGAGCATGTCCCTCATCCTCTCAAGATGACTCTTTCACATTCTTGAAGGCTCTTCATTTCCTATAGGCTAGGCAGGGTAATTAATAATTACTATTTTGATGGTGAGCTTTTTGCCTTGTGCCAGCCACAGAGCTAAGCATTTAATATAAGTTATCTCATTTAATCCCTTCAACAACTATTAAGATCTCTTCATTAAATATATGAGGCACCTGGGATTCAGGAAGTTTAAATAACTTGTCTGGAGTCGCTTAACTGAATAATAGAAACAACTCATGCACAGTCGATGTCCTTACTCCTCACTCCCTTCTGGAAACGTACTTTTATTATTTGGTCCCTAAAGTCACCCAACATCATACAGTGGTATGTGTGGGTAAGTACATGTATGTGTGTCTGAGTGTGTTGTAATAGTTTGTGTATGTATGAGAGTGTGTGTGTATGTTTGAGTGTGTGTCTATGTGAATGGTTTGTGTTGTGTGAGTATTGTGTGTTGTGTGTATGGTGTGTGTGTTGTGTGTGTTGTATTTGTGATTTCTGTTGTGTGTGTGATGTGTGTTGTGTGTGTGATGTGTGTGATGTGTATTGTGTGTATGTGATTTGTGTGTATTGTATCTATGTGATGTGGTATATATGTGGTATGTGTGAGTGTGTTTGTGTGTGTTTATTGTTAGTCAGACTCATTTCCTTTGTTAAATTTCCAGCTGAATGAGCTTCATAGCATTTCCTTATTCCTCAGGGAAGTGGATTCTTTGCAAGAACCCAAGGTCAGCTCCGTGCAGTGCTTCCTGTCGAGCAGGCAGGAAGTGTGCAGGAGTCTCCAGGAAGCCTGTCCAAAGGAGATTCGTGCAGTTGAAAGGGCAGAACCATCAAGGAGCCAGGCTGGCCTTAGGAGATGACAAGAAATAGATGTTATAATCTCAAAAATAAAAGGGGAGGATAGAAATTTTTATTGTTTAAAGATTAGCAAATATAGAGCTTTTATTGTTTAAAAATTAGCAAATATTTTCTACTCACATGCTATGAAATATGCTATTGGTTTGTAATTTCAATAGAAGTTCACTAAATCCTGGAAAGGTTGGGGGAAGGCTTCATTTTGGAAAAGCCTGTTGTAGATAGTGCAGAAGTATTCTTATCCCAGAGCAAAAGCCAGCTCGCAGCAGCCAGTGTGGCTGGGCAAAGCAAAGGCACTGTTCTAGGCTTCCAGAATGTCATCTGCTGGGACATTCCTCTTTCATGAACCACTGAGAACAAGAAATGCTATGCTAGTTTGGGGTTAGTAAAACTGAGTTCAATTAGGGAAAGAGATAAAGCAGAATTGTCTGGGTTCTTATGCAAGAGAAGTACAAAGTGTAAGCTTACAAAGGACAGGACACATTCCTAAGCGCCGTGTGAGAATGGTCTCATTGAACACCCCGTGCTCCAGATTTCCTCCTTGTTATCTAGCTTATGACTCCAGCTTCAACCACAGGATGCCCCTGGTGACCCCTTTATTATTTGCAGGAATAGAGTTCAAGGTTTCTTCCGAGCCACCTCCACCCCACATCTTTTGCAGACCTGTGCTCCTCTTGGTCATTTCCTCTGCAGAACCTCAGTGGCATGAATGCCTACTAGAATTCTCTGTCTAGAATGAGGCAGGCACTCCAGCATATCACTGCAGAGCCATGTGTCCCATTTATTGTCGACCTCAGAGTACAGTACCCCCAGTCAACTCTTTTCTCTAAGCAGGAAGTTGAGTCATCTTTGCCTTGACTTGCTTCCTCCACTTGTCATTCATCAAGGAACTCATCAGCCATGGCCTGTCACCTTGTCCCCAAGTACCTCTTAAATCCATTTCATTTCTGAACCATCATCAGGAAGTACCTCACATATTCCTGGTGTGTCTGTTGCACAATCTTCTGTGATAGATGGATGGATAGATGGACAGATGCACATGACTCAGGCCAGATCATATTTATCATGACTGAGTCTCCATGCACCATGACATCTCAATCTTGCTTTTCCAGTGTTGATGCCAAGTGACTCAGCTTTAGACCCCAAGAGTACTGACAGTACCTCTTTTTCAGAGCAGACAGGAATGTGTTTCCTGATGTGACAAAGCTCTCTGTAGGCCTTGAATTTATCCCATCACGTAATCATAGACTACCTTGAATCAGTCTCCTATTTGTTTTGGCCCACTTCCTAAAGCCTGTCTCTATGAACTCCCAAGAGCCTGTTTCAGTTTCTGACGTCTCAAGTCTTCCTTCTCTCCAAGTGTTGGATGGGCACTTCTTTAGAAAAGGCCAACTTTCTTTGAGACAGCAATAACACTGGGAGTTGCAAAAGCCTTCAAAGCAGACGATGGGGGCAATAATGTCCCACTGATAACAGGGGAGAGTCTCTGGGAACAGACAGGGAATGGATGGTCAAAGAGAAGATTTCACAAAATCACCTCTGCCACACTGGATTCCTTTGAAGGTGCTTTCCTTTCATGGGTGACACCCATAAGAAGTACACGGCAAGTGCATGTGCTTCTCAGTAAAAAAAAAAAAAAAAAAAAAAAAACATTTAAAATTTGCTCACGTCTCATTGTTCCGCAGTCCCTAAGAGCCTAGGCTGGGAAAGTGTGGTGGGAATAGTGCTGGGACTGTGAGGACCGCACTCAACAAAACGTCCTGTGTGCTCCGGGGTCGCCTGGCTAGGAGTTAAAAGTGATAATAATCACTCGAGTTGGTAGGCACCCCAGTTTAGAAAATTCTGCAGAAGAGGTGACTTCAGGCAGAGTCAGCATCTGACGTTAGGGTAATAAATAATGCTTTGGGAGAAACATTGGGCCACCTGCTCACATTCTGTGTCATTGACACATGCCACAGACACCTGGATAACACCTAAACCCATGAGGTGGAGCTGGAATTCCAAGGTCTCCCCCATGGGCCGAATGGAATGGAAAAGGCAGGTCCTCTATTTTGGTCCTTGCCTGGCAGCTAATACTTTTCACCCTGAAAAAATCGTCTCAAGTTCCCAACAGTGTCTTTACAATCCCGTACAAGGCTTAGAGAGCTGAGCACGTAGAGGTATGCTTGAAATCCCTGAATTCCCTGACATAAGACCATTTGGAATTGTCAGGCGTTACCAGTGAAGTGATGCCCCAAGCTTCCATGTTGTATCCAAATGGATGGGCAAGAAGAGGCTTTTTCCACCATTTAAATTTCTCTTGTGCGTGAAGTCAAGTCTCCAAACAGGATGTTTTTTGACATGTCTTTTGAGATTTTTCCACCATGACTGAGTGACTCACATGTAATTGTACAAATGTTTGATTCTTTTCTGCCGTTACATAGACGTTCTCTTTATACTGGGTGTTTATCTCTAATGTATATACTCTCTCAGGATGCTGTTTGCCATTTGACCTCATATAACATACATATGCTATACAGAGTCGGTTTTCAAAGCATCACTTTTTCAAAGATTAATCTGGACTTTGGATTATATTCAGAATGTTTTTTCAGGATATAACTATATCTGATTTTGTTTTTTTTTTGGGGGGGGGGTACCAAGAACGCTGACAAGTTATTTGAATATC
The DNA here is from genome assembly GCF_963924665.1 of Micromys minutus. Lineage (NCBI taxonomy): Eukaryota > Metazoa > Chordata > Mammalia > Rodentia > Muridae > Micromys > Micromys minutus. The sequence continues at coordinate 22,623,200 of NC_137965.1, read as the reverse complement.
ATTTATTGTAAAAGCTATGATCCAAAGAGGTGATATATGTCTCTCTGTGTGTATATATGTTTCTATCATGTTTTTATTTTCATTGTTAGATTTTATTTATTAGTACTGTGTATCTGCATATCTGTGAGTGAGCTCGTCATAGCACACGCATTGGTGTCAGAGACCAGCTTTGTGGAGTTGGAACTCTCCACTATGTAGGTTCTGGGGATCGGGCTCAGAACATGAGGCTCGCGCTGTTCGAAGCTGCGTGTGGGTTTTGGGTATAAGTACTAAAGGCATCCTGGGCTGACAGCATGTGGCAGACCCACAAGGCAGAAAGCACCTTTACCCTCTAAACATTTCACCAGTCCAGTCTAAATCTTCAATGTGTACTTGGAGTTCTTCCTAAACCTTTCATTTCTCTACTCACTCGGTCCTTAAATGCACTCAGGATTCTTACAGAAGATGTACATTTTATTGGATCTTATATCTTCCTTTCCCAGTAAACTTCAGCATCCAGCTACCTGGGTTTGTGAAAAAAAAAAACAAAAAACAAAAAACAAAACTGTGGTGTGTCTATGTGCATTAGTGTGTGTGTATGTCTCTGTGTATGTATGTCCTTGTATATTTGTGCGTGTGTGCGTGTGTGTGTGTGTGTGTGTGTGAGCGTGTGCATGCACATGTGCACTAAACTCAGAGACAAACCTGGAGGAAGCTGTCAGGAACATGACAATGAAACACTTGTATCTCCCTAAGTCTCTTTGGGTGTAGCAATGGGTTGTAATTGATTTTAAGCCATTAATTTTTAGTTTATTCTTATATATTTTACCTGTAATGACACAGCTATTGGGATTGTTCTCATTTGTTATTTGTGAATATAAAGGTTATTGATTTTTATATGCTAATTTTATATGCTAGCAATTGATTACTCTTTTTCAATTAGATGAGTTTTACCATTTATTCTTCGGGGGGAGTCTTTGGTATTTTATTATGTCAGCTGAGATAATTATATTGTTTTCTAACCCTGTTCTGTTAATTCTTTACTCTGTTCCAATAGCATTGGCCAATACCTCTAGAACAATGTTAAATGTAGTAAGTCAGTGGGGATCTTTAATTCTGACCTTCAAAGGAATGACTTCACTGCATCCCAATTAGGACAGATTCTGGAATTAAAATTAGGACATGTGTTAGCTAAACCCAAGAGGTTCCTCTTGCCTCTGTCTTCTTCCCCATTCCTCTTTGTTGGGATCATGTGATGGATCTAGCATGAAAATCTCTCCTCGACCTACTATGGTTTTGGACTGTCAGTGTTTACAACTGTGCTTCCCTTTATACAAAAATATGTAATATAATTATATAAATATTATATTCTAATAAATTAGAGATTTATATTTCCAGTCCAACTTTTAAGAGATTTTATAAAAAATGGAACAGATTTTGTTGATGACTTGTTTTCATATTTTAAAATTAGTTATTTTTCTCCTTAGATCTATGTGTACCTTACAGGATAGCAGTGAGCATTCCTGACCGGCCATGGTGGAATACATCTATAATCCCAGCACTCAAGAGGCAGAAGGTAGGGAGACTGTGGCAAGTCAGAGGCCAGACTGATATACACAGAGATAACATATCTCAAATAAATAAATAAATAAATTTCCAATACAAATCAAATTTTACAGTGACTTACTTTGGATTTTCCCATCAGTGTGTACAAATGGGTTTGATCCACCTCCCTTGATGGTCCTCCATTGTCTGTGGATGTGACCCAGGCCTCCTAAAACTGACTTGGACATGTCTTCCTCGAGTCTGTCTCCTGGAACAGCCCTTTAATGCACACAGCATCGCCCACAGACTCTGCATCCTATAAGAAGCGGCACCTAGCACACACATTTGTATTTCTCCTGTGCAAACTGTTTAAACATCTCCTACCCATTCAGGTTCATTCTAGTCAACTGCTCAGAACTGGGAAATGGTCACCAGGCTTTCCGAAGCTACCTGCATCAACGTGCTTGGATGCTCACCTAGGCTTTTCTTTGTTCTCTGTAACCTTGGCGCTCTTGATCCTTTTGTCTTGTGAAAACATACCTATGTTGTTTTCCGTGTTTAACTAATGTTTTTCCTATTCCAATTTTAAAAACACCATCTCCCTGCTAACGTAATCTAGCAACATCTCTACCATTGTTGTCCCCTTCTGCTCTCCCTGAGGACCACAGGCCACCCTTTGCTGTTCTGTTTGTTCCCTTCTATCATTTGAGGAAGATTGGGCTTCAGTCTCTGGCTGTGTAGCTCAGGCTAGCCTCAAACTCTCGCCTCTCTTGCCTCCCCTGACCCCACCATCTCTGACATCACAGTGCATACATAAATCACGGCTTTCTCGCTAAGCACTAGCTTTTTGTCCTAATCTCCTTCTTACCACATCTTTTCACATCTTTAGTCGCTTCCCTGAATCTTTTCAATTAAGTTCTAATTGTTAATCGCAGCTTATATACACAGGAGTTTTAGGTGCATACAGAAGGCAGAGATGTTTGATTCCCCTGAAGCTGCCTGATGTAGGGGGCTGGGAATTGAACTTGGGTCCTCTGAAGTATAGCATATATTCTTAACCTCTGACCTATCTCTCCAGCCCTCCTAGTTTCTTTTTGCTTTATCCATTTCTATGAACCAATTCCGGTATTCTGTTTTCTCCAAATGGACCCATAGGACATGATTTGTGTTTTTTATTCTCATTTCTCATACCGGGTGAGATTCCTGCTTAAAGTGTACTTTCTATCCACCTGTCGTCTTCTGGGTGGCTTTCTTAGTGGTTCTCAGGGTGGGAGAGACAGGTTGGTACGTACCCTACTCTCGTTTCCATTCTCCTGTTTCTCTCTCCTCCTTGGCATGATGCTGGTGGGTACCAGTTGACCTTATTCATATTATCCAGAACATGAGAAAGCAGCATCTCAGAGGCCACAGCCCCCAATGGTGTTTGAGTCTCAGTCCCTTCCCTGAGGCCAGTGTACCAAACAGCAAGAGAGAAGAACTTCTGGGAAGATGGTCTTATCTATTCCATCCTGTCTTCCTGAGCCTTCCCAGCAGACCATGACCCTGAACCTAGCAACTTCTAGGGTTGGCAAGAGTACAGGTGGAATCTGGATAGTTTTCTTCTTACATGTAGCTCTGTAGGTTGGGCGACCCTGTGTCTTCCAGGAAGTTGGATGTGGGATTTGTGGGTGAAGAATGTAAGAGAAAGAAACTGCATAGGGGTCACATGCTCGGCTCCCCCACACTCCCCAGAAGATTCCTGTCTCCTTGATGGGTCTGTCTTTCATTTTCTGAGAGCCAGGATCTAAGCTCCTGAAAGACCTGAGGTCAGACCTTAACAAAGGCAGAAGTGAAACAGAGGGAGAGGCAGTGTGTGAGCACCAGGGAACAGCCATATTCAAAGGGTTTGGGAATAGACATCCCTGGGGGTTCCATGAAAATTAACCGAAGCAGCGCTTGTGACAATAAACACCTGCCATGTTGTGCATTCTTTAAAATGTCACCACTTTATGCAGCTACTAGAAAACATCTTTCCGGACTTCCCTCGGGACATACTTGACCCAACTTGCTGGCTCTTTCAGGGGATGTTCTAAGAACTTACATGGCAGGGATTTAACACCTACTTAACCAAAAGTCAGCCGTCTTTTCAAAGCTGAATTGGCAAATCTGGGACAGGAAATCACTAAACAATAAACAGGCATTTTCCTACAGATGTGGAAACGGAAGCTAGTGGGCGCAGGCGCTCTAACACTGGGCATGCCTTCTTTTGCTGTTCTGTCACATTGAGACATATGAGCACTCTTCCAAATGTGGACAGTGTCCTAAAGTAAAAATTCCGGTTCAGGGGTTCACAGTCACTGTGAACTTTTTCTCTTCTCTCTGCCAGGGCAGAGACCCACGCTGCGGGCAAACAGACCCATCAAGCCAATAATAGGAAAAGGATTTTCTGACTTCCTTCCTCTGATTTGCTCCACCAACCATTCTTCCGCCTTGTACCCCACCTCAATCGCCAGGGCTTGCCTACAGCAGCAATGACTGTGTCTCAGTGAAGAGAGGAGCCGATAAAACACTACCCTCACCTCAGCGGCATGAGTAAAGCCCTTATTAGGATTCGGAGCCTACAGCTGGAACCTCCAGCATGGAACAGGAGATGAAGTTCCGTATTGTTAGCTCACTAGTGGCTCGGACTTCCTGGCAAGAGCAGGGAATTCCTCCGTCATTTATGCAAGCTTTCAGAAACGCTCCACTGTTCCCCAACAAAAAAGCATTCAGGGTGAGAGTGGGGGCTCCCCCTCCCCACCAGACCTGGAGAATGGCTTTGGGGCCTTGAATGGACGCTTCGTCCGGTGTCAATGGCCCCTGTGGGAAAGACAGTGATGTCACCTCAAATGCATTTAGGGTTTTGCTAGGCCATCCTTACTTGCTACCCACTTCCTCTGATGTTCCCGGGTTCGGGTTCGTGCTCTCCCTCTCTCTCTCTCCCTCCCTCACCCCCATCTTCTCTCTCCCTCCCTCCTCCCTCCCTCCCCCTTTCAGCTTCTTTGAGGCCAGTACTTCCCCACCAGTGAAGCTCAAATCCAAAGGCCCACATCACTGTTGTTGCCATGGCAATGCTTGGCTCCTACAATTTCTTTTTTTTTTTTTTCTTTTTTCTTTTTCTTTTTTGCATAAAAAGTAAAAGGGGCTTGGAAGAAAGGGCAAGAATGAGAGGAGCCAGAACCAGTTTGTCCCTGTTCAGTGTCTGTGCTGGATGAGAAAAGACTAAAACAAATGAAGGGTAAAAAACAAAGGGACCCTCAAGGGAGAAGGAACAGAAGCCTTTGAGGAGCAAAGTGTATTCCTTCACTTGCTTCAATATAGTCCAAACCTCTGCTTGTGGCAGTACAGGAGATGGGTGAGCCAATGGACAACAGAAGAGTAAAGAACTTTCCACAGGAACTAAGGTCCTACTTGCAAAACCGCACCCAGTCCCAACATTTAGAGGCAGCTTCGTCAGAACTCAGCCCTAGCCTCAGAACAGGAGAAAAGAGCTTCAAAGGGGTTTTAATCTCTGTGAAGAGAGAACAGACATCCACATGTCCTAGGATGTCCAGAACCCAAGTTCTGCCAGAACCTGGCTGCAGAAACAAGTTCCAATGGTGTCAGCTGTGTCCCATCATCCACTGCCACTAAAGCCACAAAAATGGTGTCATCAGACATCCCAGGATTCCCCCCCTCAGGGGCAGTCTTAGTCTAACCTTCTGGAAGAACAGAAACATGTCACTTCTGGTGTGTCTCCCCCGCATTCTTCAAAAGTTGGATAAAGCAGCTTGAATCACTGTCGACTCCATCTAAGCCAGAGCTGTTAGGTGAGAGGTCAGACTGTCCACTCTGCATGCCCTGACTCACACGTTCCAGTCTGCTTTGCAGGGCACCTCCTCAATGTCACCAGCCACCTGATCTTCCTCCTGAGTCTTTGGCCCTGGGCAGTGTTCCTTTCCTTCCTTCCTTCCCAAATAGCTAATCAGCTGTGGAAAAAACATCCTGTCTCCATAGGGTGGCCCAGACACATGACAGCCTGTGTCCTCGAAAGGATCAAATACTATGCAAAGAACAAAATGCTCCAGAAGGCAACAGTGTGTCTGGAGGTGCCACTGGAAATTATTGGAAGGAAGGAAGGAAGAAAGGAAGAAAGGAAGGTGGCGATGGAAAGGGACTTCTGAGGGAACACCAGCTTGGTTCACCAAGAACACCAGAAAGAGTTCATCTTAGAGGTGGGAAGTGTCCATCTTAGAGATGTATAATCTAATGCCTCTCCTATTTCACTTGTCCATCAGTTGCGATCTCCACACAGGGCTCTCTGATGGGTCTCTATCTTCTCACTTACTTCTAGATGTTGAAATAAGTTTACTTCCATCCTCCTCAGGCCTTGGCATGTGTGTATTCAACATGTGTTTTCATACATGTTCATGTGTGTTTCGGTGCATGTGTATGCATGTTCATGTGGAAACCAGAGGCTGACCTCAACTATTCTCAGGAGCTACCTACACTGTTCTTCAAGACAGGATATCTCAGTGGGACCAAAGGATGGCCAATAAGCCCCAGGGATCTACCAGTTTCTACCTCTCCACTGCTAAGATTAGAGTCATACTTTACTCAGCTAGTTTTCTATGTGGCTTCTGGGGTTGAATTAAGGGCCCCATGATGGTTTGTATTGCTATCTCACCAGTACCTGTGTGTTCAGTTGTATATCTTCCTCCTCTTCCCTGAATCCCCCATCCCTCTCTTTCTCTCTGTCCCTCTCTCTATCTGGTGTGTGTGTATGTACATACATGTATTCATGTTTATATGCACATGCTAGAAGAGCCCAGAGGACAGTCCCTCTCTCTCATTCCTCATGTGTTCAGTTGTTGTATAACTTTTTTTCTAGACAATGTCTCTCTCATTAGCCTAACTGCCATCAACTAGTCTAGGTTAGCTAGCCTGGCCTGTAAGCCCCCCAAAGATCTATCTATCTATCCTCTACAGCACTGGAATTATAGGCATGCCTGGATTTTTGCAAGGATCTTATGATTAAGCTACATCTTTATGTTTGCAAGGCATGCACTTCATGGATGAGCCTCTCCTCCTAAACCCCAGTAACTAAGTGTTCACCTGTTAAAACATGCACCCCAGGTTAGGATGCCATTCTTAGGACCAAGCAATTCACACATTATCAAGGTTTTATCAAAGCAATGAAACGAACACCAAGATTGACAGAGACCCAAATATGCCACGCTCTAGTTCCTTTAATGCATGCTACACAGACTTGTGCTTCCCCTGCCCAGTCTTACCATACTTCTGGCTGTCACTAAAGACCCTCCTGCTGGCAGGCAGTGTCCTAGGTATGTCTCTCCAGCGGTCTCCAAGTCAGCAGCCATTTTCTTCAATGGATACTAGGCCAGATGACATCCCCTCCCCCTCCACTCCTCCTGCAAAATCACCATAGGCAGTGACCTTGCTTTTCCTGAATTCTCTCCACAGAGTCTGGTCCAGCTGTGTCTTTACCAGGTTCCTTTCCTTCTGACACTGATGATTTCCTACTGAGCAATAGCATCCCCTTAATTTCAACCCATGAGCCTTGGACAGAGATTGTCCAACTTCTAAATACATCCACATGATCTGAATGTGGCCAATGAGAGCTAAAGCCCCCTGAGTTCATACTTGCCAAATGGCCTACACTGGTCTAGTCAGGGCAAGCTACAAGCTCGAGGCAGGATTCTTGGGTAAAGACCCTGTTTGCTGCTGCTGTTGCTGTTGGCACTCAGCACAGCGGATGCGTACATGGTGTTTGCTGAAAGCCATCTGTGTCTGTAACTGGGTAAGGAGTAGGAACCTAGAAGAGCTGAGCCCAGAGATCAGAAGGATGTAAAATGCAGAATGAGCCTGCCCTAGACCCACGCAAAATCTTTGTAAATACGAGCCAATAAACCGTAACCCTCCCCTCATTTCTCTTGCCATAAAACCAATTTCTGAGCTTTCTCCGTTGATGGAACCGATCATCACCATTCTCCCACATGCAAATTCCCTAAGTTATTTTTAACTCATCAATCACACCCTTACTTAGTACCTGGTTATTGGATTCTGTCCTATTTGCCATTGAAAGACCTTAGACAACCGATTTTTCTCTTGCTGCTATCTCAAGTACCACACTGATCCAATTTCTCCAGTCAACCCATCTGGATTATAATAATATCCAAGCCAACGGTCAGGTGGGAATCAGTCCTCAGTCCTCGGGCCCACTGGCTTTTCTAAAATTTCCAGAACTTTCCTTGATCTCTGACTTTGTTGTATCCTTCAGCATCTCTTCCCTTGACAACTGAGAGCACTGGAGTGCTAGCCCCATTCTCTCCACAGTCTGAATCTCATTAGTCAATTTGGTTAAACTAGTGTTTGCTCAGCAGAGGCTGCTCACACTTCCCTGGGATCCTCTCAACAAGAGGCCTGGTAGTCAGAACCACAGCCTGGGCCCTACACTTCCTGACAACTTACAGCACAATCTGAGAGTCGCCAAGTAATAATGAGTTTTGCTTCAAAACAGAATAGCACTGTAGCAGGAATGTGTGTGTGTGCAGTAGAAACAAACAAAAAAACAAACAACAACAAAAAACCTGAAGGCAAAGGGAAGGATGTAAAAGCAAAGATGAAGAAAGTTAGGTGGGATATCCTGGTCTCCTGGTGAGATATCCTGGTCTACTGGTGGTCTACCAGATTAACAGCAAGGAAGACAACTGTCCAAAACTGAACAGAGGTTTGCTGGGTAAGAGTATTTGCTGAAAAGGTGCAGTGGCCTTCATGTAAGCAGCTGTCCTTGGAGTCCTTTGTGATTTTGCTATTAAACGTGCATCAGTGTTCCTTTCTCCATCTTGTCCAGAGGGTTTTCATTCCTGGTATTGCTTTTAGGATTGACACAAGTGATTCCTTTGGATTCTGTTGCCTCTGCTCAGGGATCATACCTCACAGAGCTAAGACTTCCTCATGGCCGGGTAGCGATCTAAGTGTCCTTTTTTTTTGTCCTTGCTGATAAGTTCTTTCCAAGTGCTTCTAGATATTTTTCCCCTTCCTCATTTTATTCCACAGACTTTCCCCTAATACACCTCTTGTGTATTGTGTATTGTTAGATTCCCCAGAAATTTACCTACCGAAGGTCAATCCAAGATCTCTTAGTGGGGTGTGTGTCCCCAAGAGCAAGAATCCGTAGGTGGAGCCTGACACCTGCCCACTTTCTGCCCGGGGACCAGCAAAGAAAAGAGACATCACAACTGTGATTGAGAAGTCAATCTTGCTTTCCTACAACTGTTAGCATTCTGTCTAAACTCCACCCCACAGTTACCTGGCAACAGCCAGGTTTGCTCCACCCCACAGTTACCTGGCACTATAAAGGGGGCTGTTTGCCCCCTTCTCACTCTATTCTTTTGCCTCTCTTACCCTCTTGTTCCCTTATCCCTCTGTCCCTTCCCTCTCCATTCCCTTCCCCCCTCTCCCCATGTGCTCATGGCCAGCCTCTTCTCTACTCCTTTTCCTCGCCTCCTCTCTCTCTCCTCTCTCGCTGCCCCTACTATCCTCTAAACTCCCCTCCCCATGTCCTGAATAAACTCTATTCTATACTATATGATCATGTGGCTGGTCCCTGAGGGGGAAGGGATACCCAGAGGCATCCCTTCCCCCATACCTCACCACACCTCCATAGACCATAACCTGTACTCTTTTTATGTTTTTCATAACATTGGTGCCAAACCTGGGACATATCTTTTCTTTATCATTTTATAAACACACCAACTATTACATGAAGAACACACATGGGACCATGGTGTCCCCTTGGCTGTCTCTCCTTTCTCTTGTCCAGCTGAAACTGTGCCTAGTACCCAGCGTAAGATAAGCTGAGATAAGCGGCAGCTGGTTAAGGGGCAACAGCCAGAGGATAAAACAATGCAGAAAGAAGCTGCAACATGCCACCAAGTATGACCCATTTTAGCAAAATATGTCCCTTTAAAATATGTTGATGAGGCTGAAGAGATGGCCTGGTTGGTAAGAAAGTATGAAATCCTGAGTTCAAATCACCAGCAAACAGCTAAAATGCCAGAAGAGCTTCAGAGGTCTATCATCCCAGCGCTGGAGGATGGAGCCAGGCAGATTCCACGCACACTGACCAGCCAGCCTAGGTAAAAGTCTAGCTTCCAGTTCAGTGAGAAACTTTATCTCGGGGCAACAAGGGAAAAACACACACATGCACAAAAAAGAAATCTGACATCTTCTGCCTTTGTCATGTGTGTGAACATAGACACATGCATCTCCACTAGTCGGTGCACATAAACACACCCCCCCCCACACACACACGCTGATACCCGTGTACCTACATAGTTGGGATACAGTCTTTCTGGATGTCAACAAGTTAAGCTAAAGTCAATAGGATGAATCATAATTCAATTTAGCTGCTTTAAAAAAAAATTCAGTAGACCCATACATATATAAAGATAGAGACAAGGATCTAGAAAGACATTACGACCTGCTGAGGAACACGTGGGACACGGAAAGCTGAAGCTGCAAAGGCTTCCTCCACTAGAGGGGATAACATATGGCTCTGGCCACAGTGGTGCCACAGTTCTGACTATGTGGGAGAATTTCTGCACAAGCTTGCTAGATTTTTGCTATGGCCACCATAGGAAGTGACACCAAGACCTGTAAAAGCATAGCTCAGAGTAAGTGGACAGCAACACACACTGCTTAGACCCTCAAGAAAGTCTATGGGGGGGGGGGACAGACCTGCAAACACTATACTATTTCGTACATATACTACAATCATAACCTCCCTATGTCCCCTGAGCAGTGTCCAGCCATGGTCCTATGGACCATCGGAGGCCATAGGTGACCAAGCCCCTTCTGCCAAATACAGATACCTATCCTCAGGGACTTAGGAGATGCCAACCGAGATGCATCTGAAACCACGTTGCCACCACCTCAAACTATTCCAACACTGTCTTCACGTGTCTGCTCCTGCAGATATGAGCCCAGCCCGGCTCTGAACTGTCCTGGGTTCACCCTTCTCATCCCTTGTCCTTGGTGGAGGCTCCCCACGGTCTCATGAGTGTGAGGTCTCCTTAGCTTTTTCCTCTTGGAGAATCAAATCTAGTATGAAGAAGATCCAATCTTCAGACTTCCCAACAGTCTTCTGAGGGCCAATGATGTTTCCAGTCCCATGTGAACTCCATGGAAGAAGATGTCCTTGGCTTCTCTATATACGCTCTTAAGAATGCTCAAAAATAGCCAGTGCCCTGGGGCTCAACATTCAGAAATGAACACAACCAGCTAATGAGTTTCTCCCACCTTCTGAGTTCTCTTGATTAGCTCGGTCTATTAGCCAGAAGCCATGATACAATCGGGTACCTGCCCACCGGGGCTTAAATGAGAAAGCTCTCATTACTTGTGTTCAGACCCGTCTAAGACTCCTGTTATATAGGGAAGAGTGCAGATAGGGAAGTACAACCAAAAAAAAAAAAAAAAAAAATTAAAAAGTGAAAACAAGAAGAGGTGAGAAAAGCTAGCAGCTTACAGCACTTCCTCAATGACCGAGATCGTCACAGAGCAGCCAGCACACACTTCCTAATGAAGAAGGCCTTACAGCTTCTAAGATGTTATTCCAGTTGGTAGAGACTGAAGCAAAGCATCACCCCCTTCACCTTTTTTCTTCCCAGAGAAGGAAGCACCATGAGCTTAGTCTAGGCTATCTTTTGTTCCTGACTTAGAAACCCTAGTGGTAAAAACTCCATCCACATGACAGTGAGAAGTGACTCTTGGGCTTTGGGTGGCCCTGAGCAACAAATAAATGCTCATTTACAGAAGGCCGATTACTCTCCTGATTGCCTCACTAAGAAAGTCCATCGATGAAGCATTTGTGCAGGTGAACTCAGTCTAGTGGCCCTCAGAAGATACGTGAGCTGCAAGCCTGCCTCCCACCCCTGGGTCATTGCCTAGTGAGGGACATGAAAAGCAATCAGATTCAGATGTCAACAAAATGAAAGCCAAAATGATAAGATTGATTGGAGCTGTACTAAGGGATAAGATATGGCAAAAAAGAAAAAAAAAGGTTCTGAACTGGCCCTCGAAGATTAGGAATTTTACAGAAAGAATAGAACATACCTGAGTCCAGATGGGATATAGCCAAAGCCAGCTGGCAGAGGAAGTGTGCCTCGGGATGGGGAATCTGCCAGTTGCTAAGGAATCCAGGCCTTCTGGTGTAAGGACGCTGGAGTGTCAAGCAAGGAGAAGAGAACAATCTCCTCTTCTTGCTGTGTGACAGGGGCTGGGGCTTTACTGGATAGGCAGTCAGTCCCTCTTCCTAAGTTAACAGAATACAAGTAGAAGGTGATGAGGCCGGGGATGTGGCCAATGGTGTAGCACTCACAGGGCCCTTGGTGGACCACTCTCTCAGCATGCACAGATGTTGGGTTCCATCCCCAGCATAGAATAATTTAGATTGGTCATTTGGTGGGTCAACAGTCATTATGTGGGTGTTGGTTGATTTTTTTTTTTTTTTTACCATTATGGGTTTGAACTCAGAGACTGGGTAGACATGCTTGATTCAGAATCATAGAAGTTCCTGGTCAGCCCTTAAACTGGGACCTGCCTAGCAGCATACTAGCCTGTGTCATGTGGAGAACTTGTGAAGAAAAATCAAAGAAAGCAGATCATCTTTCTATGCACATAGAAAAGGTGTGCTAAACATATTTTTCACTTCACCAAAAACCATTATTTTCCAAGTCCTGTGTTCTTGGTTCCTTCTCAACACACAATTTTTCTCTATTTGTAATATTTTACTATATTTGGTTATTTATTGGGTGGCTGACACTTGCCACAACCTACATCTGGAGATTAAAGGAAAATTTTGGGGGATTAGCTCTCTTCTTCTACCATGTGGGTCCTGGGGACTGAACTCAGGTCTTTAGGCTTTCCAGGAAGGGCCTTTACTCACTAAGCCATCTCACTGGCCCTTCCTTATAATTTTAACCCACTTCACTCCATTCATTTAAATATTGTCATTATATGTATATGTATGTGCATGTGTCTACGTGCACACTGCGTGAGTGTTTTTCCGTATTTTCTTGATGGGGCGGATCACAGAATTGAACATTCAGAATCCAAAAGAATAACTTCTTCCATTAGAACCTGTTCTCCTTTGGGTCTTCTGAGTCTGATTATGCCTTCCCTCATCACTTACTTGTTCAAGAGCTAAACACTGGAACCAAAGATCCATTCTATCTTCTCCTTCACCTACTGCCTATACATCAATCACCATGAATCTTTACCCCCTCACACTTCTTTCTCTCCCCATCTCAAGTGGCACCGCCTCCTTCAGACTCTTATAGGTGTTATTGTTACCATCCTCATTGTGTCCCTGAGCCCACCACCAGTCAGCTTTCCTCATTGCTAAGCAATGGTCATCCCTACCCACATCTGCTCCAGGCCAGTCTCCTGCTTCTAAACAAAGGCTCACCAACCTTTGAACCTGAGGACTGTCTCTTCACCTGTCAGTTCCTTGATCCTACCCATGGCTTGCCAGCTTGTCCTAGTCAGTGTTCTATCAATGTGAAAAGACACCATGACCAAGGCAACTTATAGAACCCCTCTACCCCGCCACTTTGTTGCCCTCTGACTGATATATCTTCCTTCATTCCTCTCCTGGATAACATTCTCCTTTTCTAAGTGCCCTTTTCTTTAGGTGGTTATCTAAGAAAAACAACAACAACAACAACAACAAACTTCCCTTTGAAGCTCAACTCTAAACTAAAAGTGATTTTCTTCTACCAAACTCCAAAGTGGCTAATGTGCTTTACATTCTGACTTGTCCTAAGAAATATCACATGAATGCAATAAAATCCCACCACAGACCCACACCTGCAGGGACAGAATTCTGCAAAAGAAAGTTGTTGCAGAGCAAGCCTTGGCAACCATCATTACTTCTGAACCTCACCATCCATGGCAGTTCTTGGCTCTTTATGGGGGCTCAAAAAGGGTTTTGATTCTGTGATTATAAAGAATAGAGAAGGGTGGGTTTTGCAATTAGGACAGAACACAGGATGATGTTTTCTTTAATCTCTATCCAACAAATCATTAACTTTGAATCAGTAAATTACTTCATTGAAATATGCAGAATTAAAGCAAAGGTTTTAACTTGGAATTTCCTGATTCTTCATGTGACCTCAGACTTGTGTGTCTAGGCAGTCATGGTGATGTATCTGAGTAAGTCTGATGCCTGATGACCAGGAGAAATGTAACTACAAAAGGAAGCATGTGCGCACAAGCAAAACCTTCCCCTGGGAGCCTCTTCTTTCATGTGGCCAGCATGTTCAGATTAATGTGAGATAGATTTACACAATAAGCCATATGCTTTTTGCACTTATGTTTCACATCATAACCTGACCATAGCAATTACTCCAAAAGATTTGAAATATACAGATTCTAAAATCAAAATCAGCAATATCGAAGTATGATTAGCTGCTGTGACCAGGTGACATTTATTCCAGACACACAAGGTTGGTTCAATGTTCAAATACTATGAAGTGTATGTGGCTCACCATATAAGCAATACAAAAGCCATAAGATCCTATGGTCACAGAAACAACATCTGAAAATAATACCAATTCATTGAGTTATAAAACAGGAAGATGACAGGAATGCACAAAACACTAGGACCTGAAGGAAAGCCCTGTAACTGAATGAAGAACAGTTACAGAAACCTTAGATCTCACCATAACATGACCGAACACTGTCTCCCAATGTTGTGATGGAGTTACAGGTCTTTGCTTGCAGCCTTAGTTGATCAGGAGGAGGGGTGGTTCAAGCAATGTAAGAATGTAAAGCCGAAAGAAGGAAAGCAACAGACATAAGGGAATAAATTACCCTGTCCTGCAGCTGACAACTTCCATGCATGCACCTCAGAGAAATATATCCATGATTAGAAATTATAAATTACCATAATGAATTAATCAAGTCACAAGATACAAGCTCAGCCCTTGAAATCCAATCACACTTCTATATGCTAAAAACATATAAAAGAGTTGTCTAAAATTGTTATTTTTTTAGATTAGAATTTTTTTATCAGTAGCATGTTTTGTAATGTTCTTAATGATTTCACAGGGTTTGGACTTCATGTTCTATTTAGAAAAATCTACCCTGAAAACTTGGACATTTGGTGGCTTTGAGCCACAGAAGCAAAAAGTGGTAGAGATCAAAATTTAAATATAGTACCATTTTCTGCAGAGAAGAGTGGAATCCTTAGATATAAACTTTAAAATATAAAAACACAGGAGCTATATGTTAAAACTATAGCAATGGGAGAAGGCACAAATAAAAGAAGATACTATGTCTATAGTTTGGAAAGCACACCATAAAGAATTCAATTCTCTCTGAGGTGACTTAAATACTCAACGAAGATGTCATTAATACCCCCAAAGATTTCTATAGATATGCACGAGTCAATCATTTATTTTATTTTCCAAATAAAATGAAAGAGGGAGGACTCAGTCGAGTCAAGTTCAGGCCTTGAACAGCCTCTGTTAAGATAACCCACCAGGCAAGTTAGGCAACAGAAAAAAAACGGCCCAGAACGGGTTCTTTCATCTGGCTTCTGATAAGAGAATAAAGACTAAGCCAATGGAGGAAAGATATAACAGGTATGGAAACAATTAGACACTCTGAGAAAACCTGATTACTTAATTTAATTTACAACCTAAACTCTACACCTATACAAAATGCAACTAAAAGTGAATCACAAGATTTAAGTATAAAAATCAAATGCCTCCAAACTTTCAGCATAAAGTACAATAAACTTCCAGCACCCATGGCTAGCACACGTCCACATTCTCAGAGAAGATTTTCCTAAACTGAATGTTGATTGAAATCCAAACTCTGGTCTGTGAAGTCTGCAAGAACATTAAAAGGAAGGCTACAGACCAGTTCAAAAAAATAAAAATAAAAAAAAATAATAAAAACAACATCAAATTGTACTTCTAGAAATAATTACTCTCTTAAATATAAAGAACCTTCAAGACTCAACAAGCGATCAACAAACAAACAAAATAAACAACCCAATTAAGCCACAGGCAGAAGACATTTCACAGAAAAAGAAAGTACAGGAGGTAAATAGGAAATTGAAATGTGTTGCATACCATTAGCTGCTGGGGAATGAAAATTAACCAAAGTGAGGTGTTGCACACCTACCACATGGATTGGAACTAAAAAGCAGTAAAACCTCAAGCTCCCAGCAGGGAGGCTAAGAAACTCCCTCACTGCGGAAGGGAGTGTGAGATAACATTAAAAGAAACAGGCACTTACTGAAAAATATGAACGCAGGTGAGGTGGTGACTTGACCTCGGGGGGGGGGGCCATCTCAGGAACGTGGAGGCCTGTGGTCCTGCAGCAATCTCCACACCAATATTATTTATAATCACCCTTGACTACCAGGTCTCCAGCTACATCATCCAGACAGTGGATTGTTGACTGGATATAAAAGCCATTGACCTATTCACACGCACGGTGACCTGGCTGACCCTCCAGAGAACTAGCTTCAGTGAATAAGCCAATTTTCCAAGTTTGTATTATCTATTTTTCCACCCAAAGAATATTCTTGAATCGACAGCGGTACAAAGATAGAAGCAGTTTAGTGAGTGGCAGGGCGTAGAGAATGAAGAGCAAGTGGGGGGATGGGTAAGGAAGGGGGGCAGGAGAACCCCATGGGAATCCTCCTGTGTCTTCACTGGGAAAGGGACATACTGATCTCTGTATGTGGGAGAGGTACATGTCTCCATGCACATACACATGCACACATACATGCACACATACACACAAGCCCAGGCATGAAACTGGCCTAAGAGTTAATTTGAGATCTTACCTATATAAACATTAAAAAAAAATGTAACAGAGCCACAGGTATAAATCTGAGCTTATCTTGGCATCCTCACAATTTACGTAGGATATGAAAGTCCATTAGTATCTAAGAAGCTTCTAATCCTAGAATATTCTAATCCTAGACTCTTGGATCTCCCTCAGAAAAACATATTCCTTTAGTATTTTCTTCTACTACTTTCAAGCTGTGCTATAGTACTTCAAATTGATAAATTCTCTTCGTTCCATCAAAATTTATTTCTAAAAATTGAACTTTATTTAGCACGTGGATTCCTGGGATGTCTTTAAAAGTCAACAAAATTGAATTAAAAAAAAAAAAACTGGTCTTACAGAACACATATTTCCTCATTTTTTAAGTCCCCCAGTCTTGCTTTCTGGTTTTGTGTCTTCTGCAGGGGACCCGCCTACCAGAGAGGGAAGCATTCTCTAACTACTGCCTGCCCAACCACAGCTTTCCCTGCAACTGTCAGCTCACTGGTGAGTGCCCCATTATCATGATGCATCTTCCAAAAAATTAAGCTAATTCTTAAAAAACTAAAAAAAATAAAGGTATTGAGTGGCCCTTACTAGGATACAGTGATTGAAACAAGGCATTTGTTAGTGACGTAGTGACGTCTTCCTCCTTCCCCTGAATACTACAAAGGATGCAAGCTGACCCTTGGAAAAGCCCCTATAGCCAGGGATGGGTGGCTGACCCAGAACAAACAACGTAATCAGTCAGCTTCAGTAATTACATTTGGTTCATTTTATGTTAAACCATGAAATCAAAAACTCTGTTCACATTAGTGTCTGAACGCTGTGCTAGCCACTGGGACATCCTCGGCAGGCCCGCAATCTGTGGGAGTGCCCAGAATGTGTTCCCTCAGGGCACTGAAGTTTTATCTACTTCCATTTTTAACATCAGGTCCTCTCTTTGGAGCTGTCCAACAAATCCCCTAGCTCTTCAGATAAGTGGCAGGGATTGAGTCCCCTTTTGCAGGCCTCTCCAGTCCTTAAATTAAAGCCGTCAAGGTGGGGGGTAAGGGATCATGGAGAAAGAGCAGAGCTCTGTCTCATGCCCTGTGTGCTGAGTCAAGGCTGGGCACAGAGGGAAAGGTGAAACGGGGGCCCAAGATGACTTCACTCGTGGTGTTTACTGATGGTTGAGGTGCCTAAGCATGTATTGCGCATGCGCAATTCACCAGCCTGCCCCAGAGCAAAGGATGCCTTGGCAAGACAAAGAAAAAAAAGAGGGGATGATGGAAAGGGGGTGGGGGCTTTGCTTATCAGTCCTTCAGTTTGAGAGCAACAGTGCTTCACACACTGGGTTCTGTTCTTGGGACCTTCTGCTTCACACAGGGACGAAAGAAACCTGCGAGATAAGAACTGAAGCACAGCCGCCAGCTCTTCCGCCACAGACTGCTCCAGATTGGCATGTGAAATATATATATAAATAAATGGTGGGAGAGGGAAACAAAACAAGTATATACTGAAAAGCCCATTTTTGTTAAAGTAACTGTGTAGTTTTAGTACATTTTAAAAGGGATGTTTTATTTCTCTCAGAACTTTAGTCCTGAAAAGGATTTCCTGTATTTTCACAAAGCCAAATATTTAAATCTGTAGATGGTGGGGGGAGGGAGTGGCTAATGATAAATATTTACAGAAAAAAAAAACAATGATACAAATTCCCACAAAACAAGACAAAAGAGTGTTGATTAATTATAGGAAAACCAGGATCAGGGTCACCAAGATGGCTCGGTGGGTAAGGTGCTTGCCCACAAGCCTGACGACTTGAGTTTGATGACTTGGGACCTACGAAGGTAGAAAGAGCAAACCAACTCATGAAGGTTGTCCTCTGATCTCCACATGTGGGCTGTGATGTGCATATAGATAGACAGACAGACAGATAAAATCTTCCTTCAGGACCGCAGTGTAGTCACCTCACCTCAGAAAGACACTGGCATGCCTTCATTTAGCCTATACTCGGCAGTTTTGCCATAACCTGTCATGTCCTTCCTGATCCTCCCTCCAGGGCAGGATCCTTCTCTGGGGCCAGCATTGGTTTCCGTAGTAGAAGTTACCACGGTCCTCTCACCTGAACGCCCTCAGCCTTGCTTGACTGTGTTAGCATCTGTAGGACCTCTGCCCCTCATCCCATCAGCAGGAAGTCATGTGTGTGTTCTTTTTCATCTTGACTAGAGTCAGGACCTGTGTTGTCACCCAGATCACGGCAGGTAAAGCTCTGTCCACCTTAGGCAGTCACCTGGAGGCACTGGTGTCCTGCGTCCTCGGCACATACCAGAGAGGCTAACACTGGGCCCCGCAGGAGGCTCAGCTTCTACCGCTGTGGTGCGTGCCTAAATGAGCAGGCAGGTTGTGAGGAGACAAGCTATGGCTCCACACCAGCCTCTCCCCCTCGAGGGGCTGGGGAGAAATCTCAGGGAGTGCTTGTTCTATAAAGAGGAGGACCTGAGTTCTCATCTGAGCGTCTATGTAAAGCACCGGGTATGGCAGGCAGTGTGCTCTTGTGATTCCAATGTGGGGAAGTAGAGACCTCGGCATCCAGTATGTGGTGAGCCAGTGTAGCAAGTGGAGACATGACGCGTGCCCTACGTCTCGCCAGCAAGAACGACGCGTGGCAACAGGATTCTTCTGCAAACAACCTTTATTGTACAGTACTCTTGAGCAGGGGACCATGTGGAAGAAAAGTGCACTGCTTATATATGCCCAGGAGACTCGTGTCGCTACCTGATTGGTTCGCCCTCCAGTATCTCATTAGCATGCCCCTAGAGCGGGCAGTGATGTGCGTGGTACATGTGCACTACGTCCCTTGGGCTGGACAACAGCTCTGTCTGCTGAATCATCAGTGGGAAGCCGGTGCCATCTTTGGGTGCAGCACAAACAGCTTCCAACAGAAGCATTAATAGACTGTCTCAGAAGTTTAAGCAGAAAAATTAAGCAATGCAAGCAACAGGATCTCAACTCCCCCACCACACACACACACACACACACACACACACACACACACACACACAAACACACACACACACACCAGGCAAAACACATATAAAAGAAATGTAGACATTTTAAGATTTGTCTAACTAGCCTCCCAGGAGGAGGGATCAAAGGCTGAGAACTGAAATTCAGAAAAAGAAGGATGATAAACCCAAGTTTCTCAGAATTGTTCAAACATTGCCAGTTGTACAAATCAAATCATAGTTAGGGCTGGGGAGATGTTTGAATCAATCGCAGACTGTCATGCCAATGTAAGGATCTACCTATAAAGGTTACACGTGGTGACCCACACTTATAAGTTCGGCTCTGGAGAGGTGAAAACAGGCAGATCTCTGGAATCCACTGCCCAATCTTGTCTACTGGGAGAACATGCCTCCTGAGGAATGACAATAAGGTTGTCCTCTGACCGCCAAATATACAAGCGCACATCTGTAGTACGTGTAAAGCAACATATACAGGAACGCACAGAGAGACAGATAAAAAATGATATCGTGAACTGCTGAGCACCCAGGAGCCCAAGAGGAAAAACGAGTACCCACAAGTCAGTCACAGCCACTCTGTTTTCTCCTAAGTGAGCCAGGAGCCAGAAGAAAAGGACCTCTAATCTCCACTTAAGTATCTTTTCCAGAATGAGAGAGAGGGACTAAAGATGCATCTAAACAAGACTAAGTTCAGTTTTCAGTGCAGAATTTCTCTGGGACCTCCACAAGCAGATGAGGCTTCAGATCACATAACAGGAGAGAACATGAGGACCAGTCTAGGTCCCAGGTCAGGAGCGCTGACCAGCACAGCTGTTCTCAGTATTAAGCAGAAAAGGCTGAACAGTCCCGGGGCCCCTCAAGTCTGTGTGTTACTCTGCAGAGTATAGAGGAATTCTCATCCCTGTACTCATCAGAGCGACTGCACACCTCGACAGAGTGTGTCCTGAAACTCAACCCTTAGAGCTAGATTTTATCTGGGAAGCCCTCCTCCCTTCAAGATGGCTACTCCACCAGAAACTCCTTCTCTGAGCTGCTTCGTCCACTTCAGGTCCTTGTCTATCTAGCCATTGAGAAATCTCCAACTCCGACTTAGGGAAAAATATCAAGATACACATAGTTGTCACCCACCTGTTCAGAGACTTGGTTGTCACACTGGAATGAGGTAGACTCCCTGACTCTTTTTCTAACCTCATTATCCCACATGAATAGTCTGAAACGGCAAGACCTGACATACCTCCCTACAATGCCTACTTTCTGGAACAGTACATGACTTCATTATATGCTGAAAAGTTATAGCTTCCCTTCCACTTTTGCTCATGATGGAGAATTGATTGAATTGTTACAAGAATTTCCTTTTGGGTTAAGAATCAAAATAAGCAAATAAAGATACAAAATTAGAGATAATTTTGAAAGGAAATAAGCCAAATTGTCATTAGTTTTGCAAAATAGGATCATCTATTAGGAAATCAGAAATAATCTGCAGATACATTATTTTAACTAATAAGGTTTGGCAAATCTTTGGATATAAGCCCATATTCAAAATTATAATTAATTTCTAGTCTACCACAATAAAAAAAAATAACTTAGAGGACTGGCAGGCAAGATGGCTTATCAGATAGAATTACTTGCTATCAAACCTGATCTAATTCCCTAGCCTCATATTGTGGGAAAAGCACACACATCACACACACACACACACACACACACACACACACACACACACTAAATACATGTAATAAAATTAAGAAGTAAATTTAGATAATTGAACAAATGAATCTAAAATAGTTTTCTATAAAAAGGCCACCTCGCCAATGATAAATAAATATGCTTTTAGAAGTTATTAAAGATCTAAATATAAAAAGATATCTGTCAAGTTTTTAAAATACAATCCCAATATGGAACAAATGGTTACCTACATAAGTTGGTCTAGACTTGATGAAAGTTTTTGAAGACTTCAGGAACTGGAACTCTATTTGAATTATATATATATATATATATATATATATATATATATATATATATATATATATTTCACACACACACACACATATATATATTTCACACACACACACACACACACACACACACACACACATATATATATATATATATATATATATATATATATATATATATATATATTTCTTACACACACACACAGACACCCAAAGATTTTTAAAATCCTCATCAATAAGAGCAACATGGAAATGATTGCCCTACCAGAAGTTGAAGCTGTCTGTAGGGAAGTAACTTCTAAGTGATTAATCAAGTGCAGTGACCTAAGGTGATAATGGGAATTGTGCATTCACAAAGGCACTCTCAGAGCCCTTTTGAACTGAGCATGGAGGGGGCGGGCAGAGCTGTGGGAAATGTGACATATGCAAAAGGGTGACATGCACAAAAGCAGTTCAGTCCTACTGAAGACTACTGAATTGCCTACTAACTTTCCTAGAAAAATTAGCCTCACACGGTCTCTAGATAGTAACGAACTCCTCTCTTTTCCTCCTTAGGATGAAGTGGGATTTGAGTCTCACAGGAGAGTCTAAAGCCTACCAGGCTAGCCTTCACCTCGCAGGTATCTTTATCCTACTGCAACCTCCTGGGACTGCAGCGTATCCCCATGCCCCATCAGCAACAGGCTTCTTAAACAGGAACCAAAACAGTAGAAAAGATGGTAGACCTGGTGCCACCTAATTACATTTAGCCAATGTGTCTACATTTAAAACCGTGCTATCAGAATTCTTTTTTAATGTTATATTTTAAATTACATAAATAATTTTAACATGAAACAGCAATCTTTTAGAGGCTGGCACAGGAGGGTTCAGGCTAGCCCTATACAATGAGTTCTAGACCAGCTGGGACTATACATAAAGACTCGTTCTCAAAAGACCAGAATGCAACAAAATGTTTATAAAAAAAAGAATATTTCAAGATTTCAAGTCACCAAAAGGCACCAATGTTAATTCTACAAAATATTTTACTTGCAAATCAATTTGCCCGTGTTCCCTTCCAGAAAACAGCATAATGTGGCTGCATATTGTATTACAAACAGATTTTTTTTCCAAATAAACACTCAGTTCCACAGCTCCAAATAAACCATCCTGAGATGTTGGCACTTGATTACTTGAAGATAATAATAATTATTATAATATTTCCAGAGGGACCAATAATCTAGCAAATTAAATCCAGTGAAATGTAAACATGTCGCCACTGTCTTTCATTATTGCTGAACCAGACCAAGGAATGCACAAGTGTTTATGGGTAAAGTCAGGTGCATGTCAACAGTGACCACACAGAAGTGCCTCTGCCACTGAACTGCAGCACCTGGCTCAAACTTTATCAATCCAAAATAAAACTTAAGGGAAGGAGAAATTTGCATCTGGCTCTGACTCTGTAAAAGATCTTTTGATTTCCAGCTCTGATCCGACAACTTCCTATTGCCTAAACATGACTGAAGCTTACTAAACATTTTCACCTTGCACAGACTAAACTGCTATCAGTGGACCGTAGTGTAATCAGGTGTGCACATATATGGGAATGTGTGCCCATGTGTGAACACGCAGCCTCAGAGGAAAACGTTGGGTGTTTTCCTCTATGGCTTCTTCATATTATATTTTTGGGACAAGGTCTCTGGGTGAGGATGATAGGCTAGTAAGCACCCTAGGATCAGTCTGCCCCTGCTCTCTAAGACTGGGGTAATAGACATACAGTCAAGCCTGGCTTTTATGTGGGTGCTGGGGATGTGAACTCAGGTTTGCTTTCGTGAATAGCAAGTGCACTCTTACCGAGCCATCATCTCCACAGCTCCCAGGGGTGTGATTCATAAAACCTTGAAATCTAAGTGGAGCCTGACCTCTGAGGGAGAGGGTGCTTTCTGCATAGCCTTGCCAAGCCTGTGTCAAATAAAATCTGAATTAAGTGCTCTTTGAGATTCCACACTGAGCTCATCCAAACCTCTGGCGTGTTCCAAATCTCAATTCCATTGAGATCATCTCTTGAGATCACGAGTCAGCCTCATCTAAGGCTCTGGGCATCCCACGGTGCAGGGTGCTCAGAGGCAGAAACGTACAGGTACTTAGTGTCTTTTTGTCACTTTCTCAGGTCTGCTCAAGGTGGAAAAACTGTGCTGACATTCACAGAGACCAGATTTTGTTCCACGATTCTCT
The DNA here is from genome assembly GCF_963924665.1 of Micromys minutus. Taxonomy (NCBI): domain Eukaryota; kingdom Metazoa; phylum Chordata; class Mammalia; order Rodentia; family Muridae; genus Micromys; species Micromys minutus. The sequence continues at coordinate 22,599,637 of NC_137965.1, read as the reverse complement.
CTATTATATTTCTGTGTTTAACTGTAGTGCTTGATGCTCCTATCACTACCACATAGTTCCTTGTAATCGGGTTGTGATATTATTTTCAGTCCTTGAGGTAGGACATTAATGTATTGAGTAGACTCCTATTTTTCTGGCCCATGCATTAAGGGTGGGAACCTCCCCTTCAGTGCCTTTTTGACCATCTTCCACACAAGTCTGTCTCCTGCCTTCATTTACTTCAGTCCAATGTGTTCTTCAGCCCCTTGAGACTTCTCCTTTGATTGTCAAGGTGTTACTTAGTTGCCAAATATGCACTGAGCTTACTGTTATTTTACCTGATGTATTTTCTACGTCGATTACAAAGTCATGGGTTCACGAACTAGCATGTCAAGAGCTTAAGGGCCATCCTCTTCACCACCACCAAAGAAGCAGAGTTCATTGAAAACCAGTGTCTTGTCTTGCACAAAGAGACCTGAGGTGCAAGGCAAGCCACAGCACCACACCCAAAAACAAGATGAATGAAGAGAGGTGCAGCTAAGACCCACAGGCATCTGTAGAAGCCAGTAAAATAACAATCTGGGCAGGAATATATGATAGCGATTTGGATGAGATGCATGAGATGGATGTGAGAACTCTGAAGGGTACACACTCAGAGAGACTTCCTCCAGGAATCTGGCTAAGCCCTCATGGTAGAGAGCTAAGTTCATCTCCTTGTTCTGATAGGAGAAGAAAAGTAGGCATCATGAAATATGCTCAGCATTCTCCCCAATCAACAATCACTCTCCAAGATGAGAGTCTCCTGCAATGCTTTATCAGGGATCGGGGTTAGGAGTGGAGGCAGCGCCTTTGCTGGAGCTGAAATTAGTCCCCCTCAACTATCTGATGAAACTAAAGGTGTACTTATGAAGATCACACACCTCAGGACATGTGAGTCCACAAATCCTAAGGAAATCTGTAGAAAGCATCCGCTCCCTATTGTTCTACCAACATGTCAGCAGCCCACCAAATACAACAGCAGTAGACAAGCACAGACATTGGGGAAATCCAGTGACTGCAGAGGAGAGGGGTAAACAAGGACAAGGATGCCAAGAGCATCCTCTCTCAGCTGTCACCTATTTGCCCCAAGCACTCCGGGGACTTGTGTTACCTGCCTACTTCTCCTTTGTAATTCTACTGAGGCACACACATGGGTAAACAGATTCCCAAGACTCCAAGGCGAGGTGTGGCAAGTCCTGCTCCACCCAGCATTCTCTTAGCATCTCTTCTAGCCGCTCTCTTCACATCCTCTCAGGGCAATTACTCTGAACTCTTGATGTGCAGTCCTAAGTTCATTAAAACAAGGGTTTGTGGTTCAGAGGTGTTTCTGATCACGGCCATTGCCAATAGTTCCTGAGAAATAAAAATGCTCTGAATAAATACACATACTCCAAAATGTAACTCCTCATCTGTATCTCAGCTCAATGCTGTGTGTAATAAACTGTTTCCATTTTAAACTGATGTTGTGCTGTGACCTCAGAATGTGCCAGTTCTACTAGGAGTGATAGTCCAAGATCCCCCCTACCCTTACCTGATTTCTCTGAACATCTCTTTGGCAAGCCTCAATTACCTCAATAAATCTTGCCATTGTTCTGGTACCTCTAGTTCTTAATTTTTCCACAAGTTTTTTTTATTTTTCTTTATGTCTGTGTGAGTGTAGGTGCCCAAGCAGGCTTGTGGAGGCCTGAAGAGATATCAAGTCTCCTGAAACTGGGGCTACAGTCTGTTGTGAGTCTCCTGCTGCAGGTACTGGGAGCTGAATTCTGAAGAGTAGCAATCTTAGCATTGAGCAGTCTCTGCAGTCTCCCTTCAGGTTATTACCTCCACAAGCTCTCACTAAGCATGCCCTTTATCCCAGCATCTGACTCAAGTGCATCCCTGTGTTTCTGCAGAGGGGGCTTTATCACATTCCTTCATTCGGGACATCTCATCAGATCTCTCTAGTGAAAAAAACATAAATTCTCTAAGCATTCCTTATACACACATGTCCCAAGTACTTAGTATAATTAACTCACTTGGCCCTTAATTATTATTGATTAATTGCTATTACTTTTCTTCTCAGATTCATTTTTCATACTGCCAAGCAAGAAAAAAAAAAGTCTCTCCAAAATCTAACTGGGGCTAGCTCTGGGGATTAAATTGGAGTTGTTAATGGTTGAAAAGGGAAGAGCCCTCAGGCTAAGCCACAAGAACAGGACAGGTGAAGTGTGAGATCTTGGAAGCTCAGAAAGCATCTAAAGCATGTCCACACCCAAACACCTGCCTCTCTGGTTCCAAAGGCTGTCAGCTAGGGCAAGGAAGACAACCTTGGAGCTTGGAGCTGACCAGCCATAGCTTAGAAAGAACCGAACAAGGGGCACGTTCACGGTATGCTTCATTAAGAAAATCTTAGAGACTTTTAGGATTCAGCTTGCAACCCATATTCATTCTTGAACTAAGTATGGAGTTATGATGGAGCAGAAGACACGTGTTTCCATAGAAACCCATAGAGGTGGGGAAGAGGTATTCATGAAGGAAAGGATAGCAGCTTCCATCAGAAGAGAGACAAAGAGGCCGAGGCACCTCACACACATACCACCTTGCACATACTGGTTACAATTTCCTGAGTAGTCTTCCACACCACCCAAATTCCTTTTGTGTTCACGAAACAAAGAGATACATGGATAACCACGGCATTTGAAATGTCTTCTACAAACATCAGGCTCAGGATATAAAGCAGCACATTTCATTTTCCTCAAGAAAGGTACTATGACATACTTACAAAAATGTGCCATGGAAAAAATATATGGAAGCATCCACTCACTTAACAAACTTAATTCCCTGTCAAAATTAAAATCTTGTTTTAAACCCTGGCTGGACAGTACTGTGTTTCAGCCAAGACAAAGACTTCAGCCATGTCTAGCCCAGTGTGTTCTGCATAATGTAAGAACCATTTCTGTTTCTCCTTGACATTACACTGAGCTATTTAATGAAGAGTGGGGAGTTCATTGGTTTACAGCAAACCATTTGGGATAACTAATTATCGAAGACAACCTCCTTCTGTTGGATCTAAATGTGTTTTCTTGTTACCGCCATTTATTGTCCCTTAGTTTGTACAACGAACATGCTCCGTCCTCCTCATAATGACATGTTGAGTCTGAGAGCATTTACCCTGTGCCCTTGAAACTTCCAAGGAGTACTCTACATATAGCAAACTTGCCATGGTTAACTTCTGAATAAAAGTTTGGTCATGGCAAATTTTATCTCTGGTGCTGGTATTAGTTCACACATCACATCAGCCAGAAGAAAGCAATTACCTTTCTTTAGGCCAGTCAAACTGGATAAACTGGGAAAGCTTTCCAGGGTAGTATTGCCATCACCTAGCTGTGGTGACAAATCAAGTAGGTGATGTCACCCAAGTGACTTCATTACTGGGCACGCACATAGGGAATGACTTTCCACATTAGCATCCCTTACCTAGAAACTGAGTGGCTATTGTAATAACACAGCTGAGGTGACTTTAAAGTAATATTGCTTCCACTGATGTATAATTGGTGTTTAAAAAATAATTTGGAAAACATACTTGGATTTGTTTTACCTTCAACATATGCTCATTCTCTCTTCTCTGTGGTGAAGAAGTTGAGGTGGGGCCTATGCTTGCCCTATGGGATGTCTTCCCTAGAAATGGGGAAATCGTTCTGCCTGTAGTGCCTCACTTGGAGCCTGCCCACAGTCACTCAGACCACTCCCCTCCATGACCTTCCTTTGCTTCCTGTGTTCCTGCACACTCCCAGGAATCGATCTATAATGCCTGCTGAGCTTTGAACAAAGTTCAGAATCACAGTGTGTCTCATGGCTCATCTAGAAGCGAGATGCCCAACTTCTTATGTCATATCAGACTACATGGTATTAACACTGCTTGTCATGCCTTCCTCCCTTGGTAAAGCCAGTACCCAAGGGTTTTCTCCAGTGTCACAACTAGTTTTCCCTTTAATGGTCTACTCTTTGGAGGCTTGTCACTACTATGGGCCATTCACCCCAAGACAGAAGAGCCCCAGATCTCAGTGAGGGAAATATATAATATAGTTCATAGTTGTTCAATAAGGATTATCATTCCCTTTTCATCCATTTATTTTCTATTTGATATTTTCTTCATATTTGCATGAACTCATGGATACTTGTCCTTTGGGTAAGCTTTGTTCATTCAAAGATGTTCAAGTTCTTTTTGCTCATTTTAGTTGGGTTAACTGTTTTTCCTTATGAGTCTTTTATCAACGCATGTATTGCAACCACATGGTTTCTGCTCAAGTCTCTAGACTCTTTGTGGTAGATGTGATTAACAACAACACCCAATTATCATTATCACAATTTATCAAAACATTCCAGGAAAATCAACACCTCGAGAATTTTTTTTTCCCTTTGAAGCAGGAAAACTGTGACTAACGCAAAGCTTCCATCCCCACCCAGAGGATGCTGACAGGCAGCCTCAAGTTCTCAGACTAAACATCTAATAGCTTCCACAAGAGACACATCAGAAAAGTGTCCAATCCCTTCTGAAGAAGACACAATCAAAAACAGGCTTGCCTATCATCATCTCTTTCACCTTCAACATGGACAAGCTGCTCAGCAAAGAAAGCTACTGGAAAAAAAACCAAAACCAAAAACCAAAACAAACAAACAAAAAAACCCCAGGCATCTGCACCTGAGTCTCACATTAATGCTTATACATTCAGAAATAGAAAGGGGGCTGGGTGGTGCTGACACAGGCCTTTAATCCCAGCAACTGGGAAGCAGAGGCAGACAGTTCTCTGAGTTCAAGAGCAAGTTCCAGGATAGCCAAAGCTACACAAAGAAACCTGTCTTGGGAAAAAAAAAAAAAACAAACAGCAACAAAAACAAAACATGTGTTCAGTAAAATATAATCTTGCAGTACGTACCTATATCAAAACATGACTTTGTATACAACTCTGGTAGATTGATTTTCACAACATAGCCCAGCCTATGAACAGGTACAACATGTCCCACATCAAGTATGAAAAATACAAAGTACAAAGAACAAAAATGCCCATGGATCTCTGAATCCAAATATAATCCCAAATCAAAATCCCAGGAAAATATAGTTTAGTAAATATTGGTGAGCTTCTTTTACATTTTTATAGGAACTGGAATGATCTGGAATAGTCCAGTCTGTGCTAATAAAAATAAAATAACCTTCTATTGTGGTGTCGGTGTGGGTGATAGACAAAGAGAGATGCCTAAGGTAAAGGTGACAGTGATGTCATTTCCAGCCATTCTTGACTACTCATTGGAGGAGGGGGAGTTTTAATAATCAGATACCTGTTAATTACATATGGAAACTCTTGGTTCACCTGTATACCAAATGCAAACTTCACTTGTGAGAGCTCACAGATCTAAGTATAAAAGCTAAACAACAATATTCCCCTACAAAAGGGACACAGAATGCAGAATGCTATAACCTGTGGACAGGGAAAGGTGTCTTCCATAATACTCACATTGAACAATCACAAAGTCAGTTTTTCAAAAGGAGGAGGAGGAGAAATGCTTTCAGTAAACTCTTTAATGTCTGCATATCCCCTGAATACCCAATTTCAGGCTCTGCACTAGACTTAGTAATGTTGTCCTATCTATTTAGAGCTCAGCCTTTGACCCAAAATGTAAAATAAGAACACTTGGCTAAATATTAGTAAGCCTTATGTCTTGTCCACTAGCATCCTAAGTTATTAAAGATGATTTCTTTCACCTAGAGCTTGGTCTCTTTAACTTTAAATTTACATTTAAACAACACTTCCAAATATAAAATTCCACCCACTGTCCAATGACTGGAAACCCTCTTGCAACTTCCCTAGCTCCCAGATAGGGAGTGTTGCCTGTTGACTCCAATTAACAAGTTCCCAATAACAGTACCACTTTGAAAACTACCAATGGAGCCAAGCTGTAGATGACAACAGGCTAATCTAAGCTACACACAGCACATCAGACACAGTTTCAGCAGCTTATCCCAACTGCTGCGCCCTCATTTCCCAAGTGAAATCGATATCATTGATTAAAGTCGCTGGAAAAATACTTAAGACTTTTTAAAGTCACTATCTCAAATAGAACCCCAAATAATACATATCTGAACAAGATACACGTACTTTTGATTGCTTGTGCCTTTATAAATTATCTTAAAATAGAAATGTAAGTGGAAATGGAAAAGCTAACAACTTTATTCCTTGGTACTTGAGGTCCCAGGGTTTAAACCCAAGACCTCAGCTTTGTTAGGCAAGCATCGTTCACTCGAGCCAAACCCTCATCCTGGTACCTGGCATATGAATGCTTCCTATGAACTAAGTATTGCTCTGGGTCATGCTTTATCATTTCTCGGACATGGATGCTGTACCTAACACAGACAAGTTACAAAACAATAATTACAGGTTTCTTTAATTTTTTTAAAAATTGTGTACATCTGTGTGTGTGCCTGTGCATGTGTCTGTGGGGGCTGGGGTGTGCCTGTGCATGTGTCTCTGTGTGTGTATGTCTGTTCATATCTATGCATGCCCCTCTGTGTGTGTCTCTGCATGTATCTGTGTGCACCTGTGTGTATGTGCTCATCAGTACAGGTGTTTGTGAAAGCCAGAGTGTCAGATCCCATGAAGCCAGAGTTACAGGTATTTCTGAGCCAAAATTGGTGCTAAGAATTGAACCCAGCTCCTCTGCAGGAGCAGTACAAGCTCTTAACTTCTAAAGCATCTCTCTAGTACTTAAAGACTGAATTTTTCACAGTCTCTATCAAAGCAGGTGAGTGCATTGAAAGTAGCAGAAAGCCTAATGGTTTGGGAAGGGTGAAGGAGGAATGGCTGTTTGTTGACAAAATATCCCCATATATTAATTAGCTCTGATCTAGTATGTAATGTATCCAATGAAGACAATTCAAGACAGAAATGGAGCAGGGAGTGGCATGCTCTTCTGGAATATAACCAACAGCCTCTCAGTATACCGCATTTCCTTCAACTGATGTTATTAGACATGACCTTAAAAATATCACAATGTGAAATTGAGATGGTTAAAGAAAAAAAAAAAACCAGCTGTTAAGTCTCTGAGGAAATTAAAAATGGGAGAGGGTTAGTAGGACTATGTTCAGATATAAACCCAACAATATTGCAAGCTAGTTTTGTTTTCCACAAAAGAAAACACCTCAGCCGGGCATGGTGATACCTGCCTGTACTCTTGATGTGTGGCAGTCTGAGGCACGGGGATTGAGAGTTTGAATGTAGTCAAGGCTATTCAGTAGAAAACAAAGTGGTGGTGCTTCCCAAGACACAAACAGCTTAAGCCATTTGCATCTTCCTGCAGTAGATGGTGATTAAGACAGAAACTCTCATCTGGTCAGCATGCAAAGAAGACGGCAGAATGCTGACCCCTAAATGAAGTGTGTGTATCATACCCCTTCCATCAAGGTTCATGTGACTTCACAAAAGACTGGGAAGAAAGGTAGTAAGAGGCAGAGGTAATAATACATCACTTCAAGGACACTGGTGCCTTTTGACACAACAGAGAAGTTGCACATAGAAACTCACGGGCACTGTGACAGCCCGCATAGAATCTGCACATGCTCAGTCCAGACCACACCCCAGTAGGGAGGTTGAGAAGTAGGCATCAAGTCCCACCCCTACCTAAAGACCTACTGACAATGGATATGGAGAGACAGAGAGAGAGACGGGTGTGGGGGGGGTATTATTTAATGATGTGATTCCAGGTAGGTTGACCATGTCCCAGTGGAAGGCACCACAGATGACTAACAGATTACAAAAATTGGACTAACTGGTTAAAGAAAACAAACTCAGATGCCTGATGGGTAGGGAGACAGGGTGGGTAGAGGATGTAGGAGGAGTTAGGAGTGTGTGAATATCATCAAAGATGAAATTCTCAAAGAATTAAAACTATTATTGTAAAGGTAAATACAGTCATAGTAAAACCCCTCCCCCAATCACAAAATGAAAATTAATTGTGTGGCTTTATGTGTCAAAGGAAAGATGATGTCTAGTACTGGTGATGTCGCTCATACAGCTATACAAAAAGTCTGCCCTGCGACCCTGTCACCCTCCTCTACTCCACAGAGGTCTTGCCTCCTGCTGTAGTCTCTAGGCACCTAAATCCCTGAGTGACCTGCCTGGAGGTTTCCCGATCTCGCTGACATGATCCCACTTTGCTCTCCAACCTTTGGCAGTTGATGGCGGCCTCATTCCGTGGACTTCATAGCCATTTGTACACACGAGAAGGTCAGGCTCAACTTCCATTAGGCTCCTGGCCCCACTTCAACAGAAGAGAAGTCCTAATTGACATCTTGTATTCCAGGACACACCCTCACATATGCACTCACCAACAGTCTCCATGGTAACCACGACACTACCATGTCAAGGTTCCTAGTAGCCAGAATCCCAGGTGCCAGAGGCATCAGTGCACTTGGCATTGCTGAATGCTCGAGGGTTAAGTGGGGCTTTCCCTGCTTTCATAACCATCTAGACAATGCCTGGAAGCAACCACCTGCCCACTGATACAGACCAGTGGCCCCTGCCAAGAGTGATGGCGTCTAAGGTCCTCTTGTGCACTCACAGCTTATGTTCTTATGCTTGTCTTTATAAAGGAACCCACACTGCAGGCCCAGCATCACACCATTTCCAGGGAAGCAGTCCACAGAGGGACCCCCAGCAGGTCCTCTGTTAGCAGGGCCCATTGCTTGTAGGGCTTTGGTCCTATGCTGCCTGTATTCTGATGCTAAATACTGGCTCTCAAGATCTGGTTGCACCCCCAGCAGGTTACAGTCATCCCAAAGCAAAACCAGTATCAAACAATGTCAAAAAGCTCAAGGTCTGATGTCAAAAACTAAAAGTATTCTGGGCTACAAAGTGTAGTGATCGCCTATCTCGCCGGCAAGGAAGACGCGCCACAACAGGATCCTTCTACAGGCGTTTATTGCAGGCTTGATTGAAGTAGCGAAAGACCCCGAGCCCAGAAACCAGCCCTCCTTATATATGCTTAGGAGGACTGTGCCGCCACCTGATTGGTGCATTCTGTGCGCCCTAATTAGCATACTCAGAGTCACCATGATTCAGCAAAAACAGGCAGGCGTGCATGTGCACTTAGGTTGTTTATCTCAAAACTGGCCACTCTCCCTTCGGGCTCGGCGCCATCTTGTAATGGCGAATACAGTGGCTTCCCACAACAAAGGACTTGGGGAGTTCCCCACCTCCTTTAAACTCCTGTCCAGCTCGGCCACTCAGAACACAGGCGGTGTTTCTGGTTAATTCAGATTGGCTCCACTTCACACCAAGGATGGATGATGTCCCGCAATCCTAGCAGCTTGAATATTCTGAAGTCTCACCATAGCTACAATTATCCCTCCACCACTGGCCTCTCCAGTCTCTCACAGCATCAAGCAACAGCTTCTCTCTATGAACCATTCAACTCTGTGGTCTTTACTGCAACCCAGGCTGCACTTTAACCAGTGGGCCTCTCACAGTGTCAAACCTCAGCAGCTCTCCAGGACCCAATCAATCCTGCAGCTTAATACCATAACAGAAAAGTACCACGTGAGAGGCCGTTACACATTACCAAGTTCAGCTGCTGTCATCAGAAGCAGCATTTGCCCCTCTGGATCACAGATTTGTTTTTGGTGTGCTAATCATGGAGAAATATTCTCAGATTTCACCTCCAGTTCTGATTGCCTATTAACCACAGCCGGTGTGTTTAGTCCCAGATGACCAGCATCCGTTGTTACAGTAAAGCAAAGGTTTGACTTCCACAATTCTGAATCAAACCTATACCACACAAAGAATGTGAAAAGACTCTCTGGGGGGACTTTTGAGTGCCCCCTGAGAATTGACAAGCCAGGCCTCCATCATTTCTTTTAGCAGTTTTAGTTTCCAAGCTCCCACAGAACAGCCTAGGAAGCTCTAAACCCTCAGTGCCCTTTCTAGCCGAATGTTCCAAGTGTTCCCACAATCCTAGCCCCAAAACGTGGTCAGGTCCATCAGAGCAGTAATCTGCATTTCTGGTATTAACCCCCTTTCCAGTGTGCATATTCCTCTACTCTGATAAACCACTCTGACCAAAAGCAACTTGGAGAGGGGAGGATTCTTTTTCGCTTACTGACTGTGGTCTATCCTCAGGCCAGTCCTAGGTGGGAGTTTGTATCAGGAAACTGGAGGCAGAAACCAAAGCAGAGGTAATAGAAGAATCTCCAGTACTTATTGGTTTGATTGCCGACCTTTCTTATGTAGCATAGGTGCGGCTACGTAAGGATGGCACCACCCACAGTGGGCGGGAACCTCCTACATCAGTTAGCAATTAAGAAGACAGCTCGCAGCCTGTCCACAGGTTGATCTGATGGAGGCAATTCTACAACTGAGGTTCTCTTCCTGGTGTGTCAATTAACAGCCAAGATCAGCCTCACCAAAATGGGACTATTGTTGAATATATCCCCCAAGTTTAAACATCAAGTGTCACAGGGCATGAAAGACTCCTTTATAATTCTGAAACTTCTAAAAATAGAAATAAAATTTAAGCAACGAATAAATAGAGAGGCTTTGGGCTCACATCAATATGGCCTGCAATAGCAAGAGAACTAAAGAAGTTTTCATTGCAAAATGTTAACCCTAACTCACTGACCGTGTGTGAAGAAACTTGCAGGCTTCAAATGTGTTCTTTGTCAGTATTATGAACTCCAACCAGAGGTGGGGACAGAGTGTGGGGTGTGACTTGGCCCTAGGCCTTCAGAGCCATTGCAGCAATACAGAACTCATGTGCTAGGGAGGAACTGTGCCAGACCCATTTAATTTCCCTGAGGATAAAGGTATGGTCACCAAAGTACCAGAGTAGATACATGGAACCCTCGGAGAACTGCAAGTTTGATCACATGCAGTGCAATCAATGCTCTAGCCTCGCTGGATTGAAAATATGACTTTTAGTAAGAGCCTTTTTATTCTCTCTCACCTTCATAAAAAGGGAGCGGTATCTGGCTGTATAGGAGCATATTTGCCATCATAGGGAGACTCTCCGTCTCCTTGGAGATACTTCCTAGCACCAGCTAATCACTGAGGGTGAAAGGAGAAAACAGAATCACTTATAAGCTCTTCAGAGGATATGTGTTCATAAAGGTTAGTTCAGATCTATTGAATTACTGTTGTATTGACTGCAAACTTGGCATGACCTAGAATAATCTAAAAGACAAGCCACTGCGCATGCCTATGAAGGGTATTCTAGTTTAGCTCAGCCTCTGAGCATACTTGTGATTATCTAGAGTTGGTTAATTGGAATAGAAACACCCACCTTAACTGTGGGCAGCACCATCCCTTAGGCTGAAGTCCTAGTTAAACAAAAGGGAGGAAGCCAGCGGAACTCTAACATTCATCTCTCTCTCTGCTCCTTAACTATGCATGCAATGTGACCAGCTACTCCATTTTCTTTCCACCACGCTTCCTCTGAGGTGATGAACTGTGTACCCTCAAACTCTGAGCCAAAATAAAGTCTCCCTTCCTTAAGTTGCTTTTGTCAGGGCAATGAGACACATAACAAATACAGTTCCAAAAGTCGCATGAAATGATTAATATTGTTACATAAATCATAGCAATTTTTAAAAACAAATATAAACTGTAAAAATACAAGCCAAAAGAAAAGCTTGGGTAGGAAAGAACTGATGGAGCCAGTGAGTTTTGCCTTGAATTCCTTTGCAGCAATCACAGTAAGTAGCAGCTGTGCTCAGCACACCCAGAGTCAAACAACAGTTGCTTGAATAAACAAAGGGATTGTGCTTTGTTTCTGTTTTGCATTTGGTACTAGGATAAGAAAGAAATAGAAATCTTCGAATCGTAGCTATTTGGGGAATATTTTAACCTGTGTCCTTATAATATCTATAGTAAATGCAAAACATCATTTGCTGGGATTTCCTACAAGGTGCATGAACTCATACCAATGGCTTGACGTCAAAGCACCACTTAGAAGACTAAGTCACTCGTAGACTGAGTACTGCAGCTTGTTACATGACTGCTTGTTTGATCCAAAATTAGTATTTAGACTGTCTGGATTCCAGATGAATAAAAGCCTATGATCCACTCGGCTTAAACAGAGGCAGGACAATATCTGAATCCTAATCCCTATCCCCTTTTAAAATGAAGGTCTTAGGATTCTTCCACCACTAAGCAGAACATTCTGAGAAAAGAGTTGCCTCATGTGGCTCAAGCTCCCCTTGGTGAAGCCCTAAGCACATGCTGTGGGATGTTGGCAACACAGGATCAGAAGGGCAGGAGAGAAAGAGTGTGTGAGCCATCAAAAGAAGAACAGAAAAGCACTTCTATCCACAGTGTCACCTTCCAATGTGGGCAAGATAACCAGGTGGGAATCGTATTGAGCCTTTCTTTTAAAAAACATGTTGGAACTAATGGGTTCCCATGGAGAGAACCGTGGTTCCAGGTGCATATGCAGCAGAGGATAGCATTGCCTGGCATCAATGGGAGGAGAGGCCTTTGGTCCAGTGAAGGCTCCTTCTCCCAGTGTAGGGAAATGCCAAGGTGCTGAGGTGGGAGAAGGTGGTTGGGAGAGGGAGCACCGTCATGGAGGCAATGGGAGGGGGAAGAGGGATGGGGTTGGGGAAAGGGGATAACATCTGAAATGTAAATAGAAAATAAACAATTAAAAAATCATCTTGGGAGAAAAACATGCATGCCCTGTGATATTTACAGTGGTAACCAGACCCCAATAATGGGACCGTTTATCCATTTCCATTCAACATCCAGGAGAAACCAGTACTTTGACTTCCACAGGAAAGCATGTTGACTGTCAGCTGTGGCACGTTTGAATTCTGAAATGTTCACTCCAGTCAGAATACAGACCTATGGCTACACAGCCCTTGTTTTCAAATCTGTTGGTAGTAGTTGAACTTGTAACTAAATAAAAATTAAGGAAATCCATGGATAGGGATGTCGATAGGATGCTATTTCTCTGAAAAGCAAACTGAGTTCAACCCTGGCTACAAAGCTGAGGTCACTGCTTGAAGATTACATAAAAGCAAATGAAGGACTTTGGAGGGAAGCTAAAGTGTGTGAGGATTTCTGAGCTCAGCCATCACATTTTATTTTTTGGTTTCTTTTATTTTATCTTGGCTTTTGGGGCGGGCCTGCTGGTAACTGTAATGTCTTAACTCCTTGTCAAAACTCGAGGGGGAAGAACCTTACGATTGTGGTCTGTAAACATCTGTGTAAGCACATGGCTGTGCCTGCTGGGTAATGGGTCCAAACAAAACATCTAAGTGGCTCCAAGTTCTCTTTATAATTTCCCACCCACACCATCCACAGACATCTCCTGCCTCCACTCTCTCCACCTACTCCATAAGCATTTCTCCAAGAGCCAAGCCGACGTAGTTCTTTGACACCATGTTGCCCTGCAGAGATCTGGCTCTGAGAATATACAGTGACTGCTTTGTCTCAGAGCCCTAGGCTTCATCCTATTCTCTTCCATCTCATCCTGAAATAAGCCTGTCTTTAAACTTTGATTTTCGAGACCAATCGGATAAAACAGTGGCGACAGAGGCAAGCATGTAGTCATGTTTCAGCCTTGCCCTCACCTGTCAAGAGGGAGTCGAGCCACAGAACATGTCCAAGCTTTGACTTGGACGGTACAGAAGCAAGCACCTTGGGGCTTTCCGGAGTTGGTGGACAAACCAAGTTCTAGGCTCAGGTTGGCGAGGCAGCCACAGCAGCTGTAGCCAGGGAGAGGAGAGGTCTTTGCATAGTCATGGGTGCGGCTGGCTGCCCATTCTGCAAAATAATGTCATTTGTTCTCCACCCTGACCTCCAGGACAGAAGCTTCCAGCACACAGACAGCAAAACTCATCAGAAAATGATCATGACGTGAAGGTGTAAGGGTGGGATTGCCACACGGACATATGGAAATTTACAGGACTATTTTAATGAGTTGAGAATCTCTGGCTTTGAACCTCGTAAAATAACTATATGCTGACACAGATCTGAGCATATCTACCTTAGAGTAGACGTTACAGGTAAAGATCTCTACAGCCAAAGGGCAGGAGTGAACACTATTACCTTATCAGACTTTAGAAACTTGGGCAGACCAGTTATTAACCAAGTAGGCTAAGGTGGCTAGCCAGCAAGCCCCAGGGATCTGCCTGTCCCCAGTGCTAGGACTTAAGTAAGCGCCATTGTGGCTAGCTAATTTTACTTGGGTTTCTGGATCCTGCTCTGCTACTCGTAATTATGTGACAAGAACTTTAACAACTATTTCCACAACCCTTTTTGCTTTTCTATCTTTCCATGCTAGGTATTTAACCCAGGACCTCATATGGGCTAAGCAAGCAAAGTCTGCCTTTCTAAACCATACATTCTAATGGGGGTGTCTTAGGCAATGTTATCTGGAGAAACAGAAATCTAGGAATCAAGTCAAGAAGGTAGGGCAGAGAAGAAAATTTTAAAACAGAGCATCACTTTCTAACATTCACGTAGATAAAAGGCCCCAAACTCTCACTGTTAGTTACAAAGAAAGATTGCATTGTTGAATAAAATTACAGTGTGAATTACAAACAGGCTTGTCTATATGGTTCAGCATTTCTGTGCTTAATTCAAGATTACTATAGATGTCAGGTTATTTCCTATGATAGATACTTCTTCAGTAAAGCTCACTGCCAATAAGACATAAGAACATAGCTGGTCATATCTACCCCTCTTCTTTTACCACGGCTGCATCATTACTAAGCACTGCTAAATGGTCTGCCCTAGTCATAGAATTTGCTGTTGATTTGTTTCATCTTCTTGAGAGCCCATCAAATTCCTAATTGTCAGTGTGCTCAGTCTGCAGGTAAATATATTGCTGGACAGCCTCAACCCACCAGCTCCCTAAAAATGACACAGAGACTTACATTTATTTTTGAAAGATTAGACCTTAGGTTGCTACCACCCAACTAGTTCATATAACTCATTTATTCTAATCCACATATCCCAGGTGGCTTTGTTACCTCTTACTTAGTCCCGGTCTGTCCAACTTCCTCCATGTCTTGGGGGGGGACTCTTTTCCCAGAATTCCTTTCTCTGCCCAAAAGCTCTGCCCTCCACTTCCTGCCCAGTTATTGGCCATCAGATCTTTCTTAAGCCAATCAGAGCATGCCTTAGACAGAAGAGAAAGGAACAATTATACAGAGACACACTTTGACACAGTGTACAAAAAGATGACCCCAACGTGAAGAGTTTGAAGACAGAGTGGAAGCTTTATTAACAAAGTGCAATCAAGTTTAATGAATACATGTCCCTAGTTCAAATTATATCCCCAACTACTAGGACCTAGCTGGTTACAATGTCCCCATCTTGGCATGCTGGAGATACTCTCTCAATGGTCCACCATGCCTTCTGCTTACCCTCTGGAACGTAGCTCTAAAATAAGCTCCAGATCCCTTGCAGTACCTCTCAGTGCAGACGGTCGTCACTTCTAGAATTTCATACTGTGTAATTCAAGGCACTGGCAATGCTAACCTGCTTCTTAGAGTCATGTGCGCTCCATTTCCAATAGCCGAATGACCTCATCTACTGTCTCATCACTGTTAGCTTGTGTTTTGATCCATCAAATCATTTCTCCATGCATCTTCCAGGAGGACCCTAACAAATGGACCAACTCAGATTACGTTTCTCAGATCATTTTCCTGTTACCATCAGAATAACTCCTTATCACAGCCCTTCCTGTGGCCTTCAGGGCCATTAGAAATAGCCGCTCATGGCCATGGATATAAACATGGACATGGCCTATTCCATGGGAGTGCACCAAGCTTCTTGTTTCCCAGGACACTGTCATTTGTCCCTGCTTTGGAAAATCTTCCCTTCAGTCAGACCATCAGTTCCTAATAAATTCTTTCAGAGTTTTTAGTCGTCTTCCAATAATAATAATAATAATAATAATAATAATAATAATAATACAATAATAGAGGAAGACTCATATCTACACCCTGTTCTAAAATGAGAAAGTATGTAGCCATTCACCACATATTCTTCAACAAGATTTACCTATCTGGAGAAATTGCATGAGGACTACATGAAACAGGCTAACATCACTCTCTACGCAAAGAAATCATCTCTCCAAAGTGGACTCTGCCCATTCACAGGTAGAGAGAAGCCTGCTTTCTTTTCAATAAAAGGTTAAAAACACTTATCAAAAGCCAACTCATTTTCAGGGTATAACAGTTTTTGAACTGTAACATCAATCTTTTTTTTCCTACAATCTGTATTTCTGCTTGGCCTTGAGTCAAAGACAGGACAGTCTTAAAGGAGGTAGACCAGAAGGCTATGCAGCATGAAGGTAATACAAAATCAAACAACAGACAGACAAACAACTATATTCTGAGAACAAAAGCATGATTCTCATGGGCACACTCAGAGATGTCTGAGTATGGACATCTCAGTGTTGAATACTCATTTTTACTAATGGTTCACTCTCCCACAACCCCTTTTCTTATTCAGGAAATAGGTCATTCATCTGAGCCCATTACACACTAAGTGCTTAATTGATATGCATTTTCTTTCTCCTTTTAAAATTTAATATGCATTAATTCTTTCTGACATGTACTTAATGGATTTCTCCAAATCCTTTCTTCAAATGTTGAGCTGGTTTCAGCGAGCAAATTATGTAAAGATTTATATTTATTTTTAAATTATATGCATGAGTACATATCTATGTGAGAGTATGTGCAGATAAGTGCAGTTGCTGATGGAAGCCATAAGGGGGTGTTGTATATCCTGGAGCTGGAGTTACAGGTGGTTGTGAAACTGCAAGGAACCTAATTTGGGTTTTCTACAAGGTCAGCAAAAGCTCTGAATCTCTCGGCTGTCCCTTCCATTCCTCAGAAATCACATTGTCACAAACCAAGAACTTGAGTCCAGCCATTATTACCACTACTGTCTAACCTCAGGTTAATCATGCAGCTAACGTAAGAAAAATGCTTCTTATGGGGATTGGGTGGGAGGAGTCCAACTGTTCCTTCAGAACTTCCTCTCCCTTCTCCAAAGCCTGGGTGGGACTGCTAAGCAAAGTCAGGGATGAGCTCTTTGCTTTCCTTGGGCTATGACATCATAGGCACCTTTGACAAATCCACCACATTCCTGTGATTGTTTTCTGACTTGGCATAATTCAAAGATGCCAATTAGTATCCTCTGAAATTCAGCTGTCTTGTGGAAGCTTGCAAATATGTTAGTCTCTCTCGTGACCGCTATGGATTTTTTCACCCTTTTCAAGAAGATTAAATAAGGCCCCTAGAGGATTGATGCTACCTCCAGCTTTTGGTCAACCAAGAAGATGGTCTCCTGGGAACCCATTAAAACACCCAGAGTAGAAAGTACAGAGGTCAGCCACCATAATAACATGTAGCAGCGTGCTCACAGAACTGTCTGGAGTACTGGCTCTGTGATCTGGGTTCTGTCCTACATAAAATGGCATCTGTGCTGTGGGTTCATCTCTCTCATTCCTTTGCAATTTGCTGAAGTGACAGTGTTTGCCTTCAGCATCTCTTTGGACCAGTTTACAAGATGGCATCATAACTCTTCCCTTCATCTCACTAACTAATAATTTTCAAAACCGCCTATTTAATTTTGCATTTGACATTAAAGGAAGAGTAAGTATTATTTAAAATACCTGTTGAACAGGTAATGAGGTCTGTGACTCCTTATATTCATTCATGGTTTCTCAAGGCCTCTGGAGTCTGAACAGTTGAACACAGTAAAACACTTTAACTTCCCTTGAACCACCCTTGATTGTTGTCTAATAGAGCAAGACACTCCTCAGATGTCCTGATTACATTATACGGAAAGATTGCATTAAATGTGCCCTGGCATGGGTACCTGGTAATCTCTAAAATAGCGGTGCCTTTGATGCTGAGAACAGAATTTGAATCTTATATGCCCCAGGGGGGAGCTTGGCCATTACACAGGACTCTTCCCCAGACAGGCACGGGGCTGATGGGGATCTGCCCTGACTTTGGAAATCCAATTCTACTTTCTGAACAGTGTCTTCTATTCCTCTGTCGGAACCATAACAACTAAGCCCTTTCCCTGTCTGGAGGTCATTTATCAGCTGGAGACTCATCTCAGGAAGTGATAGACTGGAACCAGCATCAGGGAACTTGAGCTCTCAGGCCAACCTTGCTTTTCTGGAGTGTTCCTGAAGCAAGTCTACGCAGGCAGGTACTCTGGTTTCTGCTAGACATCAGCCCCAAACATTTTCAGCAGGATCACAAACAGGCAACAAGGCTCCTTTAACTGGTTTATCATCCAAACAAAACCTTTGCCTACCCGAGTGGATGTGAAATTGGGCCCTTCTGCCTTGCCTCTTTCCTCCTTAGTTTATACTCTTAAAAAAGCTGAGCACTAAGCCACACTCAGGTTTTGAATTTTGAAGCATTTTCTGTGTGGGGTCTTTTGACAAGGTTTGCTCAGCTTGTGCTCAAAGGTTGTCCTGATGGGGCACATCTCCCCTAACAGCCCAATGTGAGCTGTGCTTGCTGTTGGCCCGGAGGCTGATCTTTCTTTCCTACAGGCTTGAGTCCACCAGCTCTCTGCCCACAGTTATCTGTCTCGCCTGCTTCCCAGTTACACATTCTTCTTCCTACACATCCTCCCCTGCTACCATCCTCCCTGACATCTATCCCCCAGATACCCATCTCCTGCCACCCCTGCCACCCCTACCACCCATTCCCCAACAAACATCCCCCAGATACCCATCCCTCTGACACACATCCCCCAACACACATCCTCCAGATAACCATCCCCCAGATACCCATCCCCCTGACACATCCTCCAGATACCTATCCCCCAGATACCTATCCCCCTGCCACACATACCCCCAGATACCCATACTCATTGACACCCATCCCCCTGACACACATCCCTCAACACACATCCTCCAGATAACCATCCCCCAGATACCCATCCCCCTGACACACATTCCCCTGACATCCATCCTCCCAGATACCCATACTCCTTGACACCCATCCCCCAAGCTTTGAACCTCACAAGTGTCCATCACCCATGCTACCCACAGTTCCCTGCCACCCATGCACAGCTGCTTCCATCCTCCCCGGCTGTGTTGAATGGCTGAGCTACAGAAAATATATGCATGATATATCTTCAGGAAGAGGCATATTCTGGATGAAATAGACAGGATTAACCTGATTATGCACTGTGTACAGGTAATGAATTATCACCTGGTATCCCATTAAGATGGACAGTTGTATGTCTTGAGCGTGAGTTAGAAATGAAGAAGTAATACTACACAGAACAAGAAGAACTGGACACGTGGACACATCCTCTGGCCAGCCGTAACTGTTGATGCTAGTCTAGAGGACAAGCTGCTCAGGACAATCCCACCGCCACTGCAAGTACGATGAAAAGCGAGTTCATGGAGAAATGCTCTTATTGTTCTCAGTATTTAACTGTACCCTTGGCTAATAGCATTTTATGTAACATTTTATTTTATTGGATTTCTAAACTTCTTTTAATTTTCATCGTTTGGCTGTTTATAGCCACAAGAAACCAAATGTCCTCAACTCATTCACATCTTATGCAGTGGCCAAAGGCTTTATAGAAAATGTTCCCATGTTAGATTGCACTGTGAGAGGAATATTTATTTTTAGTGAAAAAAAAAATCTATCTATATACTTGATTGCCTAGGGAAGCATGGAGGATTTTAGAGTTCTTAAAAATTATTTAGCAAGAAAATCTGCTGAGCTCTTCTAATTTCAGGGCCAAGGCCATGGAAACAAAGTCCTTACTCAGAAATAAAAATGCATCAGTACACTGCTTTGGTCAGGAAGCCATCTTTCTTTGGCACAAGGCATAAGATGAATTTGGATACTGAAAGAAGCCTCTCATTTCAAGGATGGAAAGATGCAGGTTTGTTTCCACAGGAATGCAGAGAAACTGTTTGGGAAGTCTGGCTCCTGCTTCAGGACCCAGAACCATTTGAATATCATCATCATTTATCTAATCTGGCAGGCAGGACACCAGAGAATCCTTGGAAATCAAGAATGTATGGGAATAAGGACTCTTGATAGGGTCTGGGTCCTCCAGATATTTAGCATGCAAGAGACTGTAGGTGAACACATGGGGATGAGACCCCTCCTGATGTGGACAGTCTAAAATCTCGGCCATGCCTTGGGACAATGTGAAGGTGATAAGGATCTTGGAAAGGAGGCCGAAAGTCCTGACAGTCATAACCTGCTCAGTTCCTCTCATCACGCCTTGTACACACAGAAGCTACTCTCAAAGACAGACTGCTTTTGTTCCCTGCAAGTCCCCTCACGGAACAGTACAGTAGTAACTGTGATGACCACGCCATTCCTATTCCCATTGAAAAAGATGCAACTCCCTGAGAGCTCGGGGAAGCCGTCTGGTTTCCTCCGCTGTAAGCATGAGGCTCTAAGTCTAGCACCTGAGTTAGCCAGGGACTCACAGCCAGAGCGAGACAGAGACAGACAGAAACAGACAGACAGAGACAGAGAGAGACAGAGAGAGAAGGAGGAGAAGGAGAAGAGGAAATGAAGGGAGGGAAAGAAGAAAGGAAGGAAGGAAGGAAGAAAGAAAGGAAGGAAGGAAGGAAGGAAGAAGAGGGAGGGAGAGAGGAATTGGGAGTGGGATGGAGCAGAACAGCTATGGTAGAAGACAAGGTGAACTTGCAGAAGTGAGGCGGGTTCCAGGAATCTTTTAGTTGAAAATTAGATGAAGCTGAACCTACTGGTGTTTCTTTGTGATGCCATAATAAACACCCGAGTGCAGGGAGTCCAAGATCAAGGCAGGAGCAGATTCAGACTCTGGTTGCTCTCTGCCTCCAAGGTGGCTCCTATGTCCTACGTCTTACACCTCAGAAAACTGGAGGTCTAAGAGGGACATAAATAAGGCCTCCTTTAAGCTTCTGTGTGAGGGCTCTGACCCCCTGCTCCCAACTGCTCCTCTTCCAAAAGACTCCCCTTTTGTTTTATAATGCTGGCGGTCAAATTTAAGCATATAAATTAGATGAGGAACATATCTATCTAAGCCATCCCATGCATTAAACACTCAAGTGGGATGTCTCCTTGAAAACTGTGTCTTTAAAAAACCTGGAGTTAGAATAAATCTGGTCCTTCATAGCTCATAACACAGAGCCACTGTGGTGACCACCTCCTAAAAGGCGTTACTATTGTGCTATTCGAAACTTCCTTCCCAACAGAACAAATACCCATACTCTGTAGATTGTGACAGCCCAGTCAACCCTATCAAGTTCACATTTCTTCTGTAGCCAACACTCCTGTTCCATAATATACAGTTTTTATATTGTTCACAGCCTTCTTATTGCACATAAATACCCAGCGAGAATACATTGTTTAATTCCTCAAATGGGTTAACTCAACTCTTGAATCAGAGAACCAGGGTTAAAAAGCCATCTGTAATGTGCATAAGATGCCAAGGCTGTTCACAGAAGATGTGGGAAATAGGAAAGTCACAACATATGCCCACTATCATTTAGTGCATCTTAGATTCGTGATTAAAGGGGAAATAAAGACTGGGCTGATGGGAATGGGCATGAGGGTCCAAAGATAGGTATCAGCCAGGGCCCTCTGAATCAGGTCCCACAGTGGACTCGATTGATGAAAATCTGACTGTTCCCCACTCAGTGTGAAATCACTTCCCCCTTTTGACAGCCATATGGTCAATCTCTATAATAACCAAACAAACAAACTGTAGGATGGTTAGGGAATCTTAGGTTTCCATTTGGGCCTAAGAGACCTCACTTCAACGAACATCTCCATTTTTACCTGTCAGCCTTAAGAAAGGAGAAAGATGAGCCATTCAAAGGCAGCTGCCATCCAATTAACACTTGACTCTAGGTAATAAATCACATCACAGACGTCACTGACAACTGTAGGACATTATCTTTTCAGTGGCACTTGGTGTGACCTTTAACTCCAAATGGTTTGAAAGATATTCAAGTGCTACCTTCCAGGGCCCATCAGCCCTGCTCAGGACATGGTACAACCTATGCAAAAGGGAGCCCAGCTCTGCACAGAAAGGGCTTTGCATAAAACACAATTACTGCTGATTAAACGTCATCTAGCATTTCAGAAGTACACATCTATTTTTATCATGCATATTTAAAATCCACTTGAACTGGATTTCCTTCCTCGAGAGTTCATTATTGGTTCCTTTTTTTTCCCATAGAGAAAAAAAAAATCAAATGTTCTATAATGCATTTTGTGTAGAACATGGTCCTAACACCACAGAAATATTCCGTTAAATGTCAAAAGAATTTAGAGACTTGTTGTTGAAAAAAAATCACAGGCTCAGGATGTTATGAGTCCTCGGATCCTTGGAAACTTTAATAACCACTGAGTGCAAGAATCTTTCAGAAGTCCCAACTTGGCTGAAGCATATGATATAATCACCAGTTTATTAAAAGAAACCAGTAATTATACATGTAAGCTGAGGAGAGGCTAGGATGCTTTTCCTCTGGTGCTGTGTCAGCTTGCCTTCCCATGCACACATGCATTTAAGGATACATGCTTTTATCTTTCTTCCACCCTTTGCTATACTAATCTTGACTGTAGAGCTGTTCAGATAATTTGCATCTTGCTTTATCCTTTGAGTGCTGAACAAAAACAAGGTACTGAAAGATAAACAGATGGAAATGTTAATCTAGAGGCAAACAACTGCTGGAGACATCAAAGAGAGTTTAGTGTAGGTTAAACGCATCAAGAAGGAAACATACAAGAGAATGCATGGAACAGGAGCATAGATACACATACATACACAGCTACACAGTGTATACTCATACACCCTGTACATACATACATACATACACACAGGTATACACACAAGAACACACATGCACATATACGATACATACTCAGGAACACACATGTATGTGTATACATGCATACACAGAAACACAAGTACACAGGAATATGCACAGGTATAAAGATGCAAACAGAGCCACACGCATGCAGATGTACACAAAAGAACATAACATACATATACATATCCACAGAAACATATATGTATACATATACATGTACAAATGCATATACAGAAACACACATATATAACATGCACAGTTATACATATCCAGATGCACACAAATACACACTCATATACAGGTACACATACCTATGTATACATGCATACATAGACATACATATATGTGCATATACTCACACACACTTCTACCTGCACACTGAGGTAAACATACATAGATATACAGAGTAACACATAGACACACATATAAACAGTTACATGTACACATGCAGCTATATATACACACACACACATACACATGCAAACCCAGGTATACACATACATGTGTACACATGTTCAAAAACAACATTGGAGAACAGAACTCTTAGAAAACATTTATCCTCTTGCTAAACACTAGATTAGTCCAAAAAGATTTCTATCCTTAACAGCTCTTCATTTTTCCTTTCAAGAATTTTCTGAGCTCACCCCTGCCCCCAGTCCTGTAAATAATTATAGTCCCAGATGTTTGATACCTGATGGTGAGCACAGAGCACAGACCTATGATGAAACTAGATAATTGATCTCAACAGTAATGAGGCTGGGAGGCTAAGAGGGAGTCAATCTGGAGAAAGAAATTCGAACTTTTTATTACCTTTTAAAATTTATTCTTTTAATTTTTCAGAAAATTTACATTGATCTAATTCTTCCCACTTCCCAAGTTCCCCCAGATCCTCCCTACCTCACTACCCACCCAACTTCATGTCCTTTCTCTCTCACAAAAAGAAGAAAACCAAACTAAAAATAAACAAAACAAAACAAAAGGGGCAGATGCATACACACATACACACACACACACACACACACACACACACACACACACACAAACACATCAATGTGTAACTAAAAATATTATTTAAAAGAGGAGGGTCTATTTTGTGTTGGCCAAATATTCCTGAGCGTGGGGCTTGCCGTGGAATGTGAGTGACATAGTCTGTGTCACTCCTTTGGGTCATGTGCCTTTTTCCTTTGCAAAAAGCTGATTTTCCCTCTCCCAGCAGGTCTATGTTGAAAAGAGTTTCTTGCTTAGGACTGGGGTTTTGTGCCCACTTCCCCTTCTCCTTGTTGGGATTTTTTTTTCTGCTTTGGATCTCTACAGGTCCTGAGCACACTGTTACATTCTGTGTGAGTTTACATGTGTGACCCTCCTATTGCATCGAGAAGATCTTTGGAGTCATTTACACCTCTGACTCATCCTTCTGTCTCCTCTTCTGCATAGCTTTCAGAGCCCTGAAATGAAGGGTTTGGTAAAGTCATCTCACATAGGGCTGAATGCTCCGAAGTCTCTCACTCTCTGCATGTTTTCCAGTGTGGGTCTCTGTATTTATTAATTCACATCTACTGCGAGAAGAAGCTTCTCCTATGAGGGAGGATGCAGAATTATGGCATGCCTACTGAGTACCGCAGCCATGAAGTCTGGTAGAGAGGGTTCTGCTGGCCAGCATTATGTAACAAAGGCATGGAAGTTGACTAGAAGTGGCTGATGGAAACAGGAGCTAGGAGGTCACTGGGTGTGTATCATAAGTGAGGTACCAAGGGGATGAAGGTAGCCTGTGGGAGGGGTTTGAGGCCAATGGTAGGGACTAACTTTGAGCTTTTTCGAGAAGATTTCACCGAGACATACAAAAAAAGACACATAAGCCCAAATCTACTGCCCAAGCCTATTCTTTACTGAGTGGAATGAACTTGGCACTTCTTTCTGCCAGGCCCCTACTTGACTGGCCCTAGGACCAGAGGAATGAACATAAGTATCCATCCACTGCCAGAGCTCATAATATGCCACAAAGAAAACACTAAACACACCCAAAGAATAATCCTAATTGAAACCCTAGGCAACCATCCTAAATGTACCATATGTTAGGCTTGTATTACAAGTTATACACGTCAATTCAATCTATTATATTCAATATTAATCAGTGTTTACTGCTCTATAAAGGTAACAAATCAGATTTTGAGTAAGGAAATAAATGACAAAAATTGTTAGACAAAATTGGAGAAAGCAAATCAGGAAAGACCTGGAAAGTTAATCATTTGGGAAGAAAAACAAAAACCTGAGCTTCATGCAAAATATTTCTCCAGTTGTGTTGGCTTTAATTTTTCAAAACCTACTTTAATAAGAGTTCTTAAATGCTTCAAACTCCATTTTAGCCCACCACCCATCAGAGGTAGTGGAAAAGAAAAGTTCATAGGAAATGGTGCTGTGGACTTGTTTAGAAATAGATTTTTGAAGTCTTCCAATCTTTGTTTTCAGCAGTCCGGTTCTCTAGTAAAAACCAACATGAACCAACAACAGCATTCTAATCCACTCTGCAAACCCCATTTACCAATCAGCAATGGTAGTTTAATCCAGAGGTAATTGCTAGGCTGGCCAGTTGGCCCAAGTCCACAGAAGCAGCAAGAAGCCTCAAGAATATTATGAGAAGTTTTTTGGTGAGTTACTCTCTATAAAGTCATGACATGTGAAAATCAGCAACTCAATGTAAGGTGAACCAATACCAGCGTCAGCAAAGACCAGCAAGGCAGAGCAAGACAAGCCAATTCTAGAGCCTCCTAACACTGTCTGTGAGGTCATATTTATATTCTTTCTATACATCATGTATCCTCTAGTATGCCTGCTTCAGCAAAACATTCTCTCACTCATATCTGCTTCAGCAAAGCATCATATGACATAACTGAGTTTCCGAAGAAACCAGAAACTTGTGCCATACAGCACAGCCTCTCAATAGACAACCATAGTGAGAAATTCTAGATGACAATCAAGAGGAAATAGTAGAACTCTTTTTAACCTTCAGGGTTGGCCTGAAAGAGCTTGTATTCTAATGCTAACAATGATTGCCCAGAGATGAAAGAGTCCACATGCAGACCCAAGTAATGCTATCTGACTTTATAACCAAGTTATTTTTGAGTGGTGAGTAAAGATACCAACAGACAGTAGCCAGGCAGAGGAGACATAGGTGGGTTTTAGATTTCCCTGGCTTGGAGAGATCCGGGGGAGAATCACAAGGGAGAGAGGGAAGAAGTTAGGTGAGTCGTGAAAATGTGGTCCTGAGGACTAGCCAATTGGAGTTAAGAGCAACCCACATGAAACATAGTAAGTAATAACTCAGGGTTATCTTATCTATAGAAAAGTAGATTCTAATACCACAGAGGGTGAATATCTGCCCAGGTGATGTGCCGTTTAAAGTTTATTGTAAATATAAAGGCTGTATGTATGCGTTTTATCCAGATACTAGATGATCAAAGGAAAGGTGGAAATCCTGGATTGGGATTAAATAAATTCTACAACACAAGCCTCAGAGGATGGCACTTACACCTATGCATATACGATCAGCACTAATTGGAATCAGCAGGTTATCAATAACAAAAACCATGGAGGACAAGAAGATTAAGAAGATACCCAAGGAGGTGATGACTGAATTATGTTGTGTCAACTGTATAAAATTTTCAGATCATAAAAATATTTTTTTAAAAAAAGAAAACACAGTCTCAGAGACATGGCTTTGACTACATCTGTCTGACTGATAGGATGAATAAAACAATTCTTTATGAAACAGGCCTGAGAATTACTTCAGTCATGTGAAGCCCTCTGCATAATGCCCAATGCCTGCAGATCATTGAACAAATCTTAGTTCCTTATTTCCCAACCGTGAGCTCCCTTGGTGTCTGGTGCTAAAGCATCAGAAGAAGCCAGAGCCCAGTGATGTTGGATGAAATTTTATATTTAAGATCACCCTTATAAAAGGAAAAAAAAACTTCAACTTAAGATTTTATTCTGCTTTATCTCATAGGAGTGAGATAAAGTGACCCTTAGCTTCGTGAGTCTCAGCAGGATGTATATGTCTTTTGGACCCAGAAGCACCTTCATGACTGAATTATATTAAGCATGTATTGCTCTGTATTGCTCGTTGCTAGTGTGAACGTGCACAGACGCAGCCCCTCACACACACGTTCATTTTAATTTCACTGTTTTTCGAGACATTTTACTCTTCCATTTTTCTTTGGGTCTCACTTGATGTGCCACTCAATAGCGAGCCATAGTGAGACATTCCTAGATGCTGAACAAGAGGAAAATAGTAGAAGTCTTTGTATCGTTCAATTAACTTCTGATGTGTTCTGGTCACACTAATGTAGTGTGAGACCAACACAGATGCCTCGATTCATCAAGAGTGAGACAATTCCTCCTTGCTGCTCCAATAGGCAGTCCCCACTCTAGTGACAACAGGGCATCTTGCCTTCGTTGTGTCTTGTAAAAGCAAGAAGATAGAACAGTAACAGTTATGTCCCTAAGCTAAGGTCACCCCCCAGAAGTGGATGGGTTCCACTGTGCACACCTGTGAACCAAGGTTCACAACAGGATCCTGCCCCTCCCCTTCTTCAGAATGGAGCAGGTGGCTCTTCTGCAGTCATGTGGGACTTTAATGAGACATGTGATGTCCAAGTTCACGCTCTTGAGCGCAGATGTTCGACCTCTCCCAAAAATAGGATGTCCTGCCTTGAGGACAGAGAGCTGCTTGCCTCAGTGAACAACACATCCCTCCCAGTGTAATGAGTTAGAAGCTGGGACACCAGCAGTGGGGCCTTAGAGTAGGAAAAAATGATGTATAGACAGGAGCAGAATGAAAGTGAACTTCCTTTCTATGCTGATTTTCTCGGCCCTCATGACATATACAGAGTTTTACATGAACTATGAGACTACAGAATATGGAATTGCAGGCCCATCCCATCAAAACAAACTCAGTCCAATCAAACTAAGATCCAAGGGAGACATCCATGAGAATCAGTCAAATATTTCTATTCAATGTAGCTAGTACTAGGATGTTTCTGATTAACTATTTTGGAGTCTTATAATGTAAGCATCCATACTGATGAACTCTATTTAATTCACTTTCTTCCCAACTCCCAGTTAAAAGGTTGCTATGAGTTTAGTGCTGCCCACATTGAATTTCAAATTAGCTAACTCACAGATATTTTATACATGAAGGTAGTATATGTTTTCTGAAAGGTAGCATATCCTTCTCTGGGATCTTTATTTTTCCAGATCTTACTTTTTGATCCAATTTTTCTTGCAGATTGACTTAGTAGAAGATTAACTGAGCTGCATTTATCCACCCATCACTCAGCAATCCCCCACCTATCATCCATCTCCCCATCTTTTTAGACCATCAGTATCACTTGAGTGCTGGGCTCCAGAGTAGGCTCTGAGCTTGTGATTGGGATCAGGGCAATGAGGAAGAAAACCCAAGACCTTTTAGAATGGAGAGCAGGTGTTTCTGTGAGTACATCCCCATTTCATATTTTCAGTGCAACTCTTCCTTGCAGCTTGGGAATCAATCGAGTTGGGTTGTGAGGGATGTCCACTTGAGAGTCCCAGCATCACAGAGCAGCCATACTCCACTATTGAGAGTCTGGTCAGGCTTGCTTGTCCTTAGGAGTATGTCAGTAGCTTTGGGCCACTACAACAAATGCCCAAGATAATCAATGCACAAAAACTAAATGGTTCTCCTGGCTCATAATTTTGGAGATTTTGGTCTATAGTCCGTTGTTCCCCCTAGTGATGAGTACATGGAAGAGCAGAACCCCTCACTTCCTGCCATAGGACCAAAAAGGAACAGGAGGGAAAAGCTGAAACTCAGCATGAGGACACATTTCTAGTGGCTTCACCATCCTCTACTAGGATGCCACTTAGAGCTCCAGCCAAGGAGTAAGCCTTTAGCATATGGCTCTTTGGGAGATGTCTAGAACCAAGCTACAGCAAGATCTTTAGTTATAAGTTGGATAACCATAGTATCTTCTTGGGGTTTATGGGAGGGAAAATAAAAACATACAAATACTGCCAATAGTGCCAAACAAGTATATTCCCAGTAAACATGAGTTACCATGATTTTGTCTAGACTTTCTCAGCTGAAGATCTGATCGGTTTTGAGCCTGTCTTGGGATGACAAGCTGCCAGCCTCTACTCAGACCCACTGTTCACAGGACTCCTATGCTGCAGAACTGCTTAAAAATAGATTTTAATTCCCCCAGGAATGAACTAAGTCTGAGCACCTGTGTCTTCCCATCTCACGAGGTAAACCCTGTCAGCTCCCTGACAATGCGCTCGTCAAACACGTTTTGGTCCCTACCCTTGTACTCTAAGACAAAAAGAATCCAGAAACCACTTCCCCAGAGAAAAGAATCTTGCTCATTAGACAAAGGCTATGAATTCACTTTTGCTATAAACTCATTCTATTAGTTCCAAAAAATCAATTGCAATAAAAAACTGTCTCCTAAGAATGAGAAGAGAGAGGCTGATGGTGTCAGAGTTCTGTGTAATATGAAGTCTTTTTGAGAGACAGCAGTAGTGAGACCCATTACCTCATCCCAGGCACATTCCAACCCCACCCTGGGTTCAGACACTGGGCTCTTTCTTCTAAAATTAGAATGTCCTTGGTCTTTCTGGTCATTCTTTGCTCTGTGCTATCTCTCTGTGTCTTGTGAATTGTGGGTGTGTTTTCCATAATTTACAGAGACAACTTAAAAATCTCATCCAGTAATGGTTTTGTCAGGCTCTGCCTAATGATGAGTAGTGTTGGGGACTATTTCAAAGACATTTCTGTAGTTCATTAGGAGATGAGAATGCCAGACTGTCAAACTGCATTGCACGTACCCCAAGACAGAACTGAATCTTTCCTGGTCCCTCCCCCACCCCCAAGGAAACAGCCTTGAACCTGAGAATGCCATGCAAAAGTAAGTGTGGTGTGGGGGGTGGGGCATTGCTTACATTACCTGTGGGTTCCTCCTGGTGGGGACCAGTCAGGATTGGAAGTGATTTGAGCAATGATGCTTCTCATGCTGAACACCAAACACAACCAAAGAAGCTCCCTGCAGCTTGTTTGGGGAGCTCACCTCTGACATGGAAGAAATACTTTTATGTATTTAGGTATATGTATGCATGTTCATACACATGTACATATACACATACACATATACATATATACATACACAATACATATATGCATACATATACATATTCCACTCAAATTGCTGTTTTGCTGAATTAACTACAACTACATAATAGATTGTATCATTATTTAGATGGGTTCCCTAGACATCTGGTGTCAGTCATTTTGTACTGATTCCTAGCCTCCTGGATGGGCAGCATCAGTCACATCAGCCCATGCCAGAGCTCCATATCTGTATCTTGTTGTCTAAGCATCAAATGTCTCTCAAGGTCCCTTGCTTCCTTCAAAGTGCCATCTCCATTTTCTTTCTCTCCCACACAGGAGGTGACCTCTTTCTCCCACCACAGCCTCCAAATGCAAATCTGTCCTCCAAGCCACTGATTAACCTTCTGGGGGCTGGGATGGGGGAGATGAACACAAATAGTTTCTGACAGTCACAGCAGCTTCTCGGGGAAGATGGTCAGATACAGGGGGGCAGTGGGAAGCCTTCTGCAGCTGAATGCAAATGCCCCCTGTGTTTACTATTTTCTTTGATATACACACACTATTTCTGTTTCAAGTTAAATATCAGTACATCCATTTATTTCTACATTTGTTTATTTATTGTGTGCAGTGGAGGTGGGGTAAGGGTTCCATATGCCATGGCTTGCACGTGGAGGTTAGAAGACTACTTGCAGAAGTCAATTCTCTCCTTTGACCATTGAGATCCCAGGGATCAAATTCAACCCATCTGACTTAACAGCCATCACCTTACTCATTAAACCATCTTGCTGGCTCTATTTAATGTATTTAAAGCCTTTAAAATGTTCCGAACATATAGCTGGGTAGGAAAGCTCTTTCTTGGCTCACACAAAGCCCTGGATGCCCACCCTAGGACCAGAGGAAAATAAGAAAAATATGTACAAATTATGGTGGACCTTTGGGAAGAAACTGGCTGATCTCCAATGTAGTTCTGATAAGCATTAGAGGTTAGTTTGGACTCAGTTTCTATGTGGATAGAAAACCTGAGTGTGGTGGGTAAAGCCTTCCAGTAAACAAATCCAGAGAAAGCTCTCTGATGCATTGCATGGAAACATTGGTGGAGATTCTGGGCCCTAGAGAAGGCCAAATGGGTGGCTCTTCCCCAGGGAAGGTGTTACGACAAGGACAAGGCTGAGCTGTAAAGATGAAACTTCAGACTGCAGTAACCCTCCCTTGTCTGGGGCTTGAGGATTAGCACACTGGCTGGACTGTTGGATTTGAACCTATCACTCACCCTCCTCACCTTGCAGACGACTGATGTTAAAATTTGCAAATGCCTAGGCCAGCAGCGGGATGATGTCAGTATATAGCATCCCCCTTGAAGAGCAGAGCTAACATCCGTTTTCCATGTTCTTCACGTTAACTAAATGAAGATGAATCAAGGCTCCATTCAGCTGTCCCAAATAACAATCTCTCAGGCTTGACAGCAGCGGGAGCTTAGGAGCAGCTTCCGGGTCATGGCATCACTAAGTAAACAGTGCCTACCCTGGTTCTGTATTTTTATTCATTTTTTGCATCCTATTATTTCTGGAAATGAGATCATTCTTCCCTGGCTACATGACCTCCTAGAAATCTCCTAGGGCACCAAGGCTGGGAAAGCTGAGGGAATGGAGACCCTATTCCTAGGGATAAACTCAGAACCCATGCCCCCTACCCAGTCCCAAGAAATATACTAAGCCTTTCCAGTACATCTCAGAGAATACCCAGTCACCAATAACTCCAGAAGAGTTATTCCATTGTAAAGGGATGGGGGAATTTTACTACAAAAAAAATTCTAACAAATTTTCTCTAGTAAAAAAAAAAGAAGAAAAGTAGTGTCCCTGGAGAAGTGGGGGATGGGGATTCTGCCAAAGGGTAAATAAACAGATCCTGGGACTCTTGTTTGGAGAACGTCTTCTCTAATAAGCAGAGGCCAGCATCTTCAGATCACCCTGGTAAATGCTTCCCTGGATGTCGGGCCTGATTAAGGATGTGTGAGGGTTATTGAGTTCTGAATTAGATGCACTTTAATAAAACAGTGGAATGTTCTTATCTGCCTGCACCTGTATTGATTGTGTTCAAAAGGTCTGCCCTTGGATCCAGGTCAACGATTTTACATAAACTTACAGGAGATTCGGGCAGCATGTTCATTTGTCGATTCTGTAGCTGTCAGGCTTCAACACTCTGAGCCTGGAAGACGTGGCTGCCACTGCTGAGTAAAATGTATTTTTCCTCTTGTTACGTTTTGCTTAATCTTCTGACCACAGTTAATTTTCTGAAGGCAGTATTAGAGAATTGTATCTCAAGTGTTTTATATCTGAAGAGGCCTTCCATACAAATATGAAACACCCAGTTACATTTGCTCTGGAAATGTAGATGCAGGTCAAAATACCACACAGTGAGCATTTCACAATTAAAATTAAAAGTACAGAATAATGAATTCTGGCAATGGGCAGATGCTGGCTAAACTCCAAGGGAGTGTGATGTGTATTTTATCTACTTGTTCATAGAGAGGAACTAAGTCAGTAGCTGAGACTGAGAAGAATAGGGCAGGAAGGAACGGGGGTCAACAGGTCATTGCAGAGGGGGACTGTGCTCAAGCAGAGATGTGCTAGTGTTGCCTGGGAGGGCTAAGCATCCACCAGTATTCCAGTAGGATGTGAATTGATGGGAATGTGAGCAAGAGAAGAGAAGGCAAATGTAGCAAATCATATATGTGTACAAAATCTCACAATGAAACTCATCACATATAAGTAATACATACTAGTTGAAATACCTTTAAATATTTAGAAGTAGCTTCTCTCACTAGGTACAACTAAGTGGTGTTCTAGACCACATTTGATTGTCTGAATAGGGACCCACATTTAATGGAGTTGATTTGGCTGAAACAAGAATATCAAGGTTCAAGGGAACAGAAGCTGTTAGAGACCATGAAACTGATGGTAGGTGTGGACGGGAGTTGGAGATAAAGGAAGGGAAGGGTGTTAGTAAGTTGGTAGCATAAATGAATTAGAGGTCTCCATTCAGATGAAGTCTTAGAGGTAGAAGTAACAGAAGATTAAGTGAGCTGCAGAGGAGAGGGTAGGTCTCAGAACAGAAGCTTTGACATAATATAGAGAGTGTGGTTATTGGTTAATAAGACATGCAGGTAAATGGCTACAAATGCGAACAGCAGAAGCAAGAGGTAGAAAGTGTGTGTGTGTGTGTGTGTGTGTGTGTGTGTGTGTGGAGAAGAGAAGACTAGCAGACAGGGATGTGATCCTTGAAGAACAAGGATAGTAGCCAGCCTTCTGTTCCTCTGGAAAACATCATGTGGGAGGAGAGCTATCTGTTGAGCCATACCCTGGAAGTTGTCCTTATGGAGGGCTTAGCAGGAAGGAGGCCAGGTCTGTGTGACAGCCCGAAGTATTGAGAGTGATGAAAATCTAGGCAAGCAACAGATTTGATGAGGATGGAACAAAAAGGGAAAAAATAAAGTAAATAGAATCTATGATTTAATGGTTGGTTCTAGTATCTCCTAGACTAGGTTAAGGGACACTAGTGGGGTGGTTTGAATATACCCGTCCCATGGGAAGTGACAGTATTAGGAGGTGCAGCCTTGTTGGAGCCAAGGAAGTCATTGTGGGGGTGGACTTTGAGGTCCTAATCTTTAGCTCTGCCCAGTGCTCTGCCCTTCTCCTCCTGGCTGCCTACAGAAGGGGGAGAGTCTCTTCCTGACTGCTCTCAGATCATGATGTAGAACTTTCAGCTCCTTCTCCAGCATGCTGTCTGCCTGTAATCTGTCATGCTTCCTATCATGAAAATAACGGACTGAACCTCCAAACTGTAAGCCATCCTTAATTAAATCTTGTCCTTTATATGAGCAGCTTTTTTTATGGTGTCTCTTCATAGCAATGGAAACCCTAAGACATCCAGATATGATGGTCAGTGCCAGCTGTTAGCTTGTGAGAATCTAGACTCTCACTTGGGGGATGGGTCTCTAGAATCACCATGATTACATTAATTGAGGTGAAATGACCCATCCACTGTGGGTGGCTCCATTCCCTAACTAGGATCCTGGACAGTGTGAATAGAGAAAGGGAAGTGAACAAAGCAAGCTTCATTCATTCCTTTCTCTCCTGTGACTGTGGATAGGAAGTGAACAGCATATACTCACTAAACCTCCAACCTGTGGCTGTGGGTGGGTAGTGAGCAGCAGGCATTCACTCATTACTCTCCATCCTGGGCTCTGGATGGGAGAGCAAATTCTTACCCTCTGCTCCTCAGACAGAATGCTCATCTTCTGTGGTAACAGTCAGAACTCTAGTCTTTCCAACCTTTAGACTCTCCAATGGTTGATGCTGGCTGTCAGCTTGATTGGATCCAGGATCAATTGAGAGACACATTCCCTGGATGGGTCTATGGGAGTAGTTCTTGGAAGGTTAATGGAGGGAGGGATTCTTCCGCACAGTGGGATGCCCAGAGTGGGATGCCCAAACACAGAAGGGTCTGAGGACTGTTGCTTTTGCCTGTCTGCTTTTGATAAGTGCATCCACTCTGTTGCTGCCGCTGATTCTGCCACCCTCTGCTGACACTGAAATCCTTCCTCTTTCACCTACTGCCATGGACAAGGAGACCTGAAGTTCTGCAGGAATTCTCCGGCCCTTGATCATAAGATTGGAACTGTTGAGGTATTCTGTCAGGTAGCCTGAGGAGCTACTGTATTCTTGGCCTCACCAAAGTATAGGCATAGTTGAAATACCCAGCTTCTGCCATATAACCCTGTCATTCATTCCATGCATTCTGCTA
Organism: Micromys minutus; assembly: GCF_963924665.1. Classification (NCBI taxonomy): domain Eukaryota; kingdom Metazoa; phylum Chordata; class Mammalia; order Rodentia; family Muridae; genus Micromys; species Micromys minutus. The sequence goes on along the minus strand of NC_137965.1, from coordinate 22,564,827 downwards.
CTCTAAAGAAACATGATTAACAGAACTTCCAGGACCCACAGAGCTCTCAAGGTCCTTAGATCTTTGGCTTCAGACTTGGAGTTATGAAGGACCCTAGGGGCTTTCACCAGCCTTATACCCACCGCCTCAAGTCAAGACTAGGCCAAGTACCAGCTTCCTGCCTCAGGTCAAGACCAGGCCAAATTCCATTCTCCACCCATAGTTCTCGTGAGGAGCAGAAACATTCTTGAAAAAATGCAGAATGTAGTGACTGATAGTCACCTGACCCTCTGGTCCCAGATAGAGTTCTAATGCTTGTCATATGCTTACTAGCCAATAGGTTCAAAGGTCAATATACTTAGCCAATAAGTTTACATTGTAACCTTGCTGATGTAACCTATACCCCTAAAAGTATAAAAACTGCCTCTTATAGCCATTTGTGGTTGCCTTCCAGTCACTCGTCACAAGGGGCTGTTTGAGGGTCAACCCGACACACCGGAAAATAAAACTCTTGCGTTTGCACCAAATTCTGTTCTTGTATCTCACTTGGGAGGGGTCTCCTAGTAGTTAAGACTCACTTCGAGTCTTATTGTTAGATCATTGGTTTTATAGTTCTGCTACCTTTGAGCACGTGATTCATGAGATTTGCAGCTTAGAGATGGCCTATTGTAGGGATTATCTACCCCTGTTATGGAGTGAGCTAATTCTCTTTGAAGCTCTCTCCTGGATCTGTCTGTACTTCCTGTCAGCTCTGTTTCTGAAACCCCAACTACTCTGTACCAGAAACATATACAAAACACTTTCAGTCTGAAGGGCAAAACAGAGAACCTGGGCAGATGCAAGGTCTTCCCACTTCAGGCTCCTCCCACTGCAGACTCCTCCCACTGCAGGCTTGTCCATCAAAGGTCCCTTACCAGGTCAAGAATTCTGAACTGAGAGTCACTCAGCCTTGATGTCCCCCTCAGAGAATATAGTTAAGAGTTGAGAAAGGATGAGCTTGAGCAAGCTGGCTCAGTCATTTTCAGCCTAGATCTTTGCTAGGATGAGGGGAAGCACCAGAGAGCTGCTCTGCGGGGACGTCAGAGAACACCTGACCTGTGGATAACACAATCTGTATTGTGTAGTCCATATATGGATTCATTGAGATCTTAAATGTGGGGACGCAGAAGAAAACAAAATCTATATATGACACAATGTCACAGTTATATAAAATATATGCAAGTAATAGTCACTTTCACCATTAACTCCATGAAATATACATAGGTCTACTATGAAAAACTAAAGGCCACCACAGTTTTCAAACACAGAATACCCATGAGTTCTGAGTAGAGAAACATATATTAAAGGCAAGAAGTAAAAGTTCTCTGAGCAGCTGTTCAGAGTGGACAATGGCCATTCCATAGCTAACTCCAGGTGGGATCAAGTGACCCAGATATTACAGGACCTACAGTGAGCACAATGCATAGCTCTGAGTGAGTGACCACTCACTCGGGGGTGAATACTTCAAACCTGAAGTAATAATACAGGCTCCAAGGTACTCTTCCTGCTGTGGTGACAGGCAACGTCAAAAACCGAGGGCTTATTCTTGTTCACAGTTCAAGGGTAAAGTCTATTATTGAGGGATTTGGGATGTAGGGAGCCAAAGCAGCAGGAGCTTGAAACAGCTGGTCATGTGACATCCACAATCAGGAACCAGAGAGGAATGACTGAATGCTGGTGACACTGTGCTCTCTTTCTCTGCTCATACAGGCCAGGATTCCAGCCAGGGAATCCTGCTGTCCACAGTGGGTGGGCCATCCCCACCTCAAAGCAATCAAGAGTCCCCCTCAGGCAATCCCAGAGGCCTATCTCCCAGAAGGTGCTAAATTCTGTTAGGTAAGGTACTGGTGCATGCTGATTGGTGGTTTATAAGGTCAATGAAATTCCCAGGGACAGCTTGTTGCCTGCTCTTCCACCTGGGAAACTCACAACCTAGAGATGGATTTGTACTGGTAGTACCAGGGTGGCCCTCAGGGAGCCCGAGTTCCCTACCTCCCAGCTTACTTAGTTCCCATCACTCTTGTCCAGTCACCACCACTGATACTGGGACTGTGAGCTAACATTCAGAAGGAACAGCACCCAAAAGGATGACTCTGGACCCAAATTGATATGACTGAAGCATGCAAAACTCTCTTGCAGGAGACAGAAATCATAGGGTCTGGTTCCGGCAGGGGAGAAAGGTGTATAAGGCTGTAAGTGGATTAGCCCTGATACAGTGGCTACCAGGGACCATTACTGACATTATCCTCATCATGGGTGTTCTGCCCAATAGCAGGAGAATTACCAGAATGAACATGGATAACAAGAGACCAGAGAGCCCTCCTCCTGTCCAGTCCTAACTATGCTGGAATTACTGGAGGACCTATTTGTCCCTTACCCCCTGCAGATTCAGAGAGTAGACCTCTTCTTCCTCCTGTTGAGGGAGATGTGGGGGGAAGGGGTATGGTAACAGCTAGGGAGCAACCAATGAGACAGAACTAACACCGCCAAGATAAAGGGGGAGGTCAAGGGGAGGGCTGCACTATGCTTCAAAGCACAGCAAGGCTTCTCTTAACAAATCAGGACTGTGAGCAGCCTGTAACAGACAGTGAGACACTAGCAGACACTTGTTAATGCTGTTAAGTACTTCGAGGCCTTCACACGATACCTGCATCAGAGCATCGAGGCTTGAGAAGTGGATGCGTTTCAATGGAGCCACTTACTCTTTCATTTCAAGTATATCCTTCAATAGATTCTTCAAATCAAACAAAGGTACAATTAATGGAATCATAGACACTTAAGAGCACAGAAATAGAACCGTAGACGAGAGCTCTATTCACGCTGTAATTGCTTCCTGCAAACATAGTTCTCTTCAGTCACCACACCCTTAAACTGCACCTGTGCACTCACTACCCTACAAACCAAAAGCAAACAATGGCCACATATGTGGATCAAACACGCTTTCTGCTATATGCAAATATTAGGAATCTTGATCTCTGCAGGCTGAATTGTGTACAGTAGATTGTTAAAAGACACATTACTTGTCCCAAATCAAACCATAAAACTAGGAAGTTTAGTGTACTGTTGGGTGAATCATAGAAGACTGTGACAATTCTAAGACAATGAGGAGATGGCTCAGTGGTTACAGTGCTTGCTAATGTAAGCACAGGAATCTGAGTTTAGGTCTACAGCATCCATGCAAAAGGCTGCTTGTGGCAATGCACAGCTGTTACAGCTGGGGGAGGAACATAGACCCTGGGGTCTCCAAGAGCAGCTAATTCAACAGACACTGTGAGTTTCCAGGTTCAGTGAAAAGACTGAAAAAAAAACAGGCAGCCCATCAATGGACAATGTTAATGCTGGCCTCCACGTTCTTGTACAAATAGGAGAACCCGAAACATACAGTTATACACACATGCTTACAATATACACACCCAAGGAAATTATGATTACATGTGGTTAGGATGTTTTATACCACATGCCTGTTGTTGCCTAAGGAAATGGCAGGGCACCTACATGTTTGTCATGCTCTGATACCACCTTCAGATGACATCTAGACCAACAGCCTTGATCCACAAAGGACAGGCCAGGTGCATCATGGAACTCTGCCTACTGTACTTTAGGATTGACTGCTTGAAGCACATGCAAAAGTCTGTGGTCTGGCACTGACTTAGTTCTGCTAGTTGGGGGGCTTGGGAAGAGTGGTTTTGTCCTGCAGAGCTGGGGAACAGCGGAGCGCCTCAGCGGGAGAAAGAGCTGAGTGTGTCCCAGACTGAGTACTAATGTGAAGCCAGAAATGCTATGCGGGAAGCAAAGAACGGGACGGATAGACTTGTTTGTCTGTAGCTACGATGAGTCCTTTGGCTGTGAATAGTTGCTCTTGGCTATGAATGGCCACTGTTGACAGAGAGGCTAAAGAAATACCAGAATCTCCCTGCATCGAAGTGTTGGGTCCAGGGATGAGGCATAGAAAGTGTTTGGGAAGCTCCTGCCGATCCTTGCCAAATTTTATCAGTTCATGACAAAATGAGAAAAACACCATGACCATCCAAGGAGTTCTCTGTAAACCTAAGCACAGTCTTATTTGCGAAATTCATTTTCCATCCTGCCTCCGATGTGAAATGTCCTTTTCTTGTTGCAGTTCCGAAGCTCTCTCTGTAAGAGAGAGTAGCTATGTCATTTGGTTCTGTTTATAATGTCCTTGTTGGCAAAACAGGAGACTGGTGACACTGTCAGACTGCACTTCCTCTGGGGGCTTTTACCAGCCTGAGAAATGGAAAGTGAAACCTTTCTTAAGAGCAGGAAGGCAGCTGCCTGGAGGGGCGGGGAGGGGGAGGCGGTCTTTATTCTCTTTCATTACAAACTTTTGGCAGAAATGACTGCATCTTCTCAGAAACACCCATGAGCCAGGATGACAGCTCAGATGAGTGGCTGGCTCAGTGGGGGAGGGTGAGCTGAGTCCTGCAGCGCCCTCCTCAGCCTCCCAAGGGGAGGCATTTATTTCATAGGCCAGAAGAATGGAGGGTGGACCTTTGTAACAGAAGAACAAGGTGTGTCAAACGCCTTCGTACCCTGTTAGAATTAAAATCCATTGCGTCCTCACCCTTTTAGATACAAGTCATGCCAAGATGCAGTTCTAAGGACAGGAGGCAGGCATGCTGATGGATCTAGAGAAAGGGGCGGATGAGGGACTTTGAAACGTGTTTCGTGGTTCAAACTTGCCTCTGAATCACTTTCTCTCTGGGAGTCTTTTTTTCCAGCCGCTGTTTCTCTTAAGTTCTTTAGAGCAGCATGAGCTTCCACCTGCTGGAATTTTCTGTTTCCTCCATTTTTTTTTTATTCTCTTGACCCACAGTAGGTCATCTCTCCAACCTATGCTATGGAGCGTGGCACAGGTTGGACCGGAGACAAATGTCTTCTTCAGTTGTAAGCACTGAACTTGCCCGCCAGAGTCCTGCAAATGGGTTTGCCTGTGCCTGCATCCTTGTATCATGCAAGACTGGCTACAACCCCACTCATCTCTCTTTGCAATCATTTGCCCATTCACATAGTAGGTTGTATTCTCAAAAGTATGTGAAGTGAGGGCTGTGTACTCAACATGTGCAATGCTGTCTCCTCCTCAGTGGCTTAACTGTCTTTCCCCTCACAGGAGAATGCCTTCAAGGAGGTGGCATGACCATTGTCCTTTCTAATTCCTGGCACAGAGTATATATATAGACAGTGCTCTAGCCCAGAGAGAACAGCTACCCAGTCATCTTCTTTCCAGGGTGCTCTGTGTCCCAGGCACGAGGGAAGCCAACATATGTGTGAATTATGTCATTGAAAACTGCGCATTGCCCTAACCATATTTATTTATTTATTTATTTATTTATTTATTTATTTATTTATTTATTATCCCTTATATAGATAAGAAACTGGGACTCAGAGAAGTCAAATGATTTGGCCAAGTTCAAGTGGATGATGCGTGACAGAGTCAGGACGCAAGCCCAGGAGATTGTTTCTAAGTTCTCAGCAGAACGTGACACTCTTCAGTCACGACGCTTACTGAATAAGTTAATGAGTGGACACCCACTAGGAAGGGAGATCACATGGCTAATAAGTGCTTGCTATGTAAGCAAGCATGAAGCCCTGAGTTAGATCTTTCAGAGCTGGCATAAAAAAAATACAAGATCTGTTGGCACGTGTAAATAATCCCACAGTTGGAGAGACAGGTGGTTAACTTTTTTGCTCACTGGCTAAAAAAGTTAACCAAATAAGGGAGGTCTGAGCCAATGTAAACCTCTGCCCAAAAAGTAAAAACCAAAGTAGGTGGTGCCCTAAAGAAGTACACTCAGGTTGACATCTGCCTTCTGCATGTTTACATCTGCACACATATGTACCTGCACCCACACAAAATAACAATAACATGTACTGTGGCCACAGGAAGGCTAGTGTGACATGCCACACAACATGGTACCCCTTATATAATAAATTCAAATATCAGAAATTGCCCATCAACCTCAGATTCCAAAACCTTGCTAAATGTTGCCTTTAACGGCTCACACATATGTTTATTGATTATAGATGGTCTCACATTGCATTCACTGCAAAGCTGTTTGGAAACATTCCATAATGAGCTCCTCCACTGAGCTGAACGCATTTCCTATCTCCCGAGCCCTTTTCTAATTCTCCTTCTAACTCAGACTGGGAAGTTTAACATGTAAAAACATTTACTTCAAGGGTTCAAGTTCTAGTCAGAAGGGAAAAAGAAAACACAATTAAGTCAAAAATTCATGGTTTTGGAAAAGATACCGAAAGCTCACAATGTGTTGATTGAAAAAATTATAATGGGTAAATAGACAAAAAAAAAGGGGGGGGTGTGCCTCCCAACTTTCTCAGTCACTGACTATTGACTAAACCCGTACTGGATGTGGGCTGCTCACAGATTAATTTGCAGTTCTTGCAGTTCAGTGTGCAAGCTCCCCTGAGCTTACTACAACTTTGACTCAGTCCTCTCGCCTAATTTCATTACAGCTCAGAGAGACTGGATAAAAGGGAAGATGAATAATATTTGAAATTAGTATTTCCCCACCCAGGGCTAATCTTCAGATCAGATATTATCAATTTTTTATCCTATTCCCAGGCCGACTAATTTCAGAGACTGGATCCTGACCGCCTATAAAACAGAACATCCCCCCACCCCAATGAGCTAGAGTCCCAGCTGTAGCTGCCTCCCACCCCCAGGCCGACTCATTCGCTTAGACCTAAATTTCTGTCCAGACTCCCATGGAAGTAGAGGGTGGGAGCCCCAGTTTGGCAGCCTCTGAAGACCTTGAAGAATTGGACCTCAATGCTTCAGCACGTCTTTGTATGACATACAATAGGAACTTGTGAAGATCCTTTCTTGCTGGCCATTTAGCTTTCCTGTCTTGAAAGACATTCTTTAGTAATGTGGGCCACTTAGAATCTTAAACAGAGTGCAGGCTGTTACAATGATGCCATTCAGGACTGTGCTGGAGGCAGGCTCCGTGGGATCATAAACAGGAACTGGGAAGCTTAGGCATGTTCCCAAGGACTCAGCGGCCAGACACTGGACACAGGGCAGTCACTGCTTCCGAGCCAGGAGGCGACAGGAACACTCTAGGGAGAAAGAGACATTGAAGATAACCTGTCCTTTTGTGGTTTTCCTTTCTCTTTGTCAGAAAAAAAGCCACACTGTTGTATATTTAAGGGCATATATAGAAGATAGAAATATGGTTTTATTGAAGGGGTACAAAGTAGAAAATAGAGAGCAGTCATTTAATCTGTTATTTCGTTAGCAAGATAAACAAGGAGGGAAGAAAACATTTTAACAAAGGCCTAAGTTTCATTTCCAGACTGCCGAGGCCTACACATTCCTGTTATTTGAAGGTTGTCTTATGTTTTAATCTATTTTGTATGGACTTGCCCTCACCCATTTCTCTTGCAATAAAACAATCTAGAAAAAATTAGGGGGGAGTCCTGATGAAAACAAATTAAAAGAAAAAACAATACTATAAAAACATACATGTCCTCTCATTGGCGAGCCTACCCAGAAGTCTTCAGTGATATTTAAACTACGCCTGGGGACAATAAAGCAAAGTGTGTGAATACTATCTGAAACCAATGTATTGGAGGTCACATTAGTGTCATTATTTAGAGCATGCTGTCCCCAGAGGACACTCTTGTTGGAAAGCATTACCACACAAAGTAAAAGTGGGTCGAGTCGAATGAATAGTTCAGCAATGGAGAATTACCACCTTCCTTCTCATGGAATCAAAGCAAGCTGAAGAACCCCTTTCTCCAGCAATGATGCTCGACCCAAAGCCCTTTCCTCTGACCTCAGGGCAATGATGATCACTTTGGAACTTCACTTAAACCTGTAACTGGCAGCTTTTTTGACAAGTGAACTCTATTAACGAGGCAAGGAAAAGCAGCCTTGGGGCTCCCAAATGTCCGTTCACTCATTCAGAGAAAAGTGGGGGATCCCTCTTCCCTCAGCAAGCAACAATACACATGGACACACGCTCAGGTTACAGTTCTGCATAGCTCCTCTCTAGGGCTGAGGCAGACTGGAGGGATCCTTTCCAGATGTCACTTACTGGCTTACTCCCCATGGTTTTCTCAGCCTTCTGCCTTAGACAGCCCAGGACCAAAGTTGGCACTGCCCCCAATGGGTTGGGCTCTCCTACATTAATTATCAATCAAGAGCATGCACTAAATCCAATCTGATAGGGACATTTTCTCAACCGAGTTTCCCTCCTCTAAAATGACTCTAACTTTTGTCAAGTTGACATAACACTTTCCAGCACAGTGGAGTCAGAATAAATGTTGAAATGTCAGCTGGTGAAGGTACGTGTTTCAAAGCTGGGAAGCAAGCCAACCATAGATCTGCAGCCCTGTGGGGTTTGCGCTTTCAGAATCGTGGGGCAAATAAACTGTCTGCACATAGATAACTCCTCAGAGGTGATGGGAATGGGCCTGAGGCTTCACACAGGTAGGTGCAGCCTGACCTGCAGCACACCTGTAATTCCTAGATGACCTAATAGCCAGTGATGGATAGGTATCTCCAAGCCACCTCAGAATTGGGCAGTATGTGTGGAGTCAGATGTATCCCAGCAGGCACACATTCCTGATGATTCCAGGAGGATCCTGTAGACTGAGTATGACTGACACCACTGTGGTTAGGAGGGGATAAGATGTCCATCAGTCCTGAAGAACTGCCATGGCTCTCAGCCACAGAGACCCAAGATAAAGCTGTAAAGCATAGGATGCTGAGGCAGAAAGCCCACCAGAGCAAGCTGAACAGATTTAAGGAGTTCACCAGAGGAGATGGGAGGAGCTGGTGAGGCAACACACAAAAGAGTCATGAGTGCTCCCATGAGTGTGATTCTTTTAAGATGATGTTAATAGAAGCGTGGATTGCTTCCTCAGAGGCTCATCATGCCCTAAGCATTGCAAGCTCCTCACAGAGTTTGAATAAACTGCCCAGGGCCAGACCCCCACCCCCTGGAAGTCTAACCACCCAGCCAGGCAGACAGCAGGACCAGAGCGGAGAGAGTACCTTCCAGGAGCATTCACTTTCATATGGCAGCAAGATGACCCCTCTCTTCCTGAGACCCGTGAGCCTTGCATAGTCATTGCTGGACTTGGGTTGGAGAAACTGGATCCTCAACATTCTCCCAGGGACAGCAAAGAGGATGAGGACACCCACTATAAATGATTATACCTTAATGGCAGCTTCCCTGCCTGGGCCTGGCTTGAGGCAGTGAAGGTGTCTACTCATTGGTTCTCTGGTTAGCCAGTGTCTAATCAGAATTTTGAGGGCACTGTGGAAGAATAAATTACTAGGAATTCTCAGCAGTCCAATTAAAAGACTTCATTACAGAAGTGAAAAACATCTGTCTGGGATAAGGCATAGCTGCTGAGCATACAGCCCTGACATCGCTTTTTAACTGAAGATAGGAGTTTTAGACTTCTTAAAATGTAGTAGCATGACCTGGCAGTACCACAGCCGTGTGAGTTAGACCAGTGACAGGGCCGCTCTAGATTAACTATTTATGTAGGAGCAGGGAATTCTCTGAGACATGACACCCCCTTTCCCACGGAGATACTAGCTGCCAACTGCACAAGGCACATGCTTTCAGAGATTTAAGCGATTGCTGGAAGGCTACAGGAAAGGAGATCTGATCAGTGGGGGAGCCAGGAAGGGATGACATAAGAAACTCCACCTGCGCTTTGTAGGAAAACCAGTAACAACCTGCCTGGTTACAAAAAAAAAAATGGCCTGATATGCCTAAGGCTAGAACCAGACAAGATGTTTTTCTGGGGTCTCTGTCACTTCTAAGAGCCTTGGGGTCATCATATCTGCAGCATCATAGTGACTGGCCTAGATTCTGTTTGTGTACATTTGAATTCTGGTAATGGCTTTTATTGCTTTTGTACTCATCTGCTTATTTGGTTGGTTTCTGTTTTACTCTGCCACCTGCTTGAGTAAGAACTATTTGACAGGAGGCTGACCCCATGCCAAAATACTATTAGGTAATTGATTATCTAGAAAGGGGTGTGGCTCAAATCTGGCTTTTACTCATAACAATAAGCACAGGAGGGGGATGTTACATCAATGACTTGCTTACTGACACTTACATTCCTATTTAAATTGAAAATTGTGTTCTCCAAGGATAAAGTTCAGCAAAGAATAGAGACTTCCTTTGACTAAAATAAGAAAGGAAGGAAGTATTACAGCAGAGAACACTTTGCTGTGCATTGCAGGGGATTTTCTTAGCAGCAATATGGAGAAGGCAGTTTTTAAGCATGCTATCTTGGTCTCCTCTCCTGTTGGTGTGATAAAAGCACCTAAAGGAGAACCAGCTTTTGGGTCATTGTCCATCAATTCAGGCAAGTCAAGGTGGTGGGAACCTGAGGCAGCTAATTACACTACATTCATAACCAAGCGTAGAGAACAATAAATTGACGCCAGTGTTCAGTTCGCTTTCTCCTTTTTATTTAGGCTATGAAATAGTGCCACCCACATTTAGGTTGGGTTTTCCTACCTCTCTTAACCCACTTGTCCCCCATTGGGTTTGCATATTGGAACGGTTGGTCACCAGGGAGTGCAACTGTTTGAAAAGATTGAAAGGAATGGGAGGTGGGACCTTATTTGGGGATGTGTGGCCTTGTTGGAGCAAATGTGTCATTGGATATGGGCCTTGAGGTTTCAAAGGTTTTTACCACGATCAGTTGCTGTCTCTCTGTCTCTCTCTGTCTCTCTGTCTCTCTCTGTTTCTCTCTCTCTCTCTCTCTCTCTCTCTCTCTTTCTCTCTCTCTCTCTCTCTCTCTCTCTCTCTCTCTCTCTCTCTCTCTGTCTCTCTCTCTCTCCCTCTCTCCCTCTCTCTCTGCTTACAGATCAGAATGTAACTCTTAACTACCACTTCCAGGACCACAAGAGTTGCTCTGATCATGGTCTCTCTACAGCAATAGAACAATGACTAAGACAGTAACCTAATATTGAGATTGAGATTAAGATTGACTTCACAGGTAATTCTGCACAGTGTCAAGTTAACATAACTATTTCAACTGCACCCCTTGTCAACTTGACACCCAAACACATCAATTTTAACTCATAAACACGAGTACATGACCATGCTATAATAAATAATAAATTAAGTCCAACTTTAAAGGTCTCCATATTCATGAATAGTTCCTGTATTTCAAAAGACCAAGGTCTTGCAACTGTGGGTTACTATAAAATAAAAAACAAACAAAAAATTATTTACACATGTCTAACATATAATGGCACAGAGTAAATACTCTTATTCCAAAAGGAAAGAATGATCTCACTAAAGCAAAATCAACATGGAAGATACAAAATTCTTCAGTTCCATGTCTGACATCTGGGGCTCATGCTGAAACTGGCAAGGCTCCAATGGCTTGGTAAACCCACTCTTCAAACCAGAGTATGCATAGCTTTTCTCCTATGCTTATTCTGCTCATGCCTGTGCCCCTCCTTGGGGGATGGTCCCTGCTCCTGGCATCTTTACTACTCTTGAGGTTTCCATGGAGCTGAGGTTTTAATGTCACAGCTTTACACAATGGCTCACAAGACTCCCCTACAGTGTCCAGCCTCATCTGTGCTTTATGACCCCTCAATTAAAAGAAGAAAAACTTTAATGCCTTTAAAACTATCATGTGGACAATGCTACTGAGTTCTGCTGTTGCCTTAAGATGTAGCCCAGCCCCTTGGACCACTTCTGTACTCATTTCTGGGAACTGACCCAGAGAAACCACTTTCATGGAGTACCCAGTACCTTGATTTTTCTTAGTGATGCTAATTCTTTAATAGTCATAGTTGCTTGTTGTCTATACTCTATTTGGTTAAACTTTTAAGCTTGCCCACATACCATCCCTTCATCAAGAAAATCAATCTGCTATTTTTCAGTTTCCCTTCATTTAAGTTCTCAGGGTAGAGGCAGAATAAAGTCAGAATCTTGCCCAATATACCACATAGGTGGTCTGTAGCCCATTTCCTAACAGAGTCCTTGTTCCTCTCTGAAACTTCATGACCCAGGATGGAAACACAATGTTAACTATGAGCAGAAAAGGAAGCTGGGAGAAATAGCTGATAGTTGAACCAGTTACTCTCTTCTCCCCCCACTGACTTCATGAAGACACAGAAGAGTCCTGCTTAATAGCCATGCCATAGGGGCTCTTCTGAACCCAAACACAGGAAGATTCTCAGCACTATTACCACACTCTTCTTTCTTCTCACTCTGTCTGCTCTTAGGCATTGTGCAAGCATGGTCTCTCAAGTCTTTGTGCCCTATTATTCTACAACAAGACATCATCACTCACAATTTATTAAGTTGGAAGCAGGGTCCAGACAGAAGTGATCAACCCTCCTTATCACCAGTGAGGAAAGGGTAGGCTCTGAGGAAAGACTGCTTTCCTCCTTGTTTAAATCATAACCATAAAAACACGCTACTTCAATCATACGTGCTATGTTATCTCTGGCTTTTTCACTGTCTACACCAATTACCTGTCTGATCTCAAATGAATTTACACCTACTGGAGACGAGGTCTTTGGAGCCTGTAGACATGTCTTCACTTTTTCCTTCAAGACCAAAGTCCTTAGAAGCCATTGGAAACTCCTATCCATGCTTCCTCAGCCCATGTTTGCCTGAAATGTCTCTTTAAGACCACTGCTGACCTTGTAAAGGTCTAACCTTCAGCTAATTTCTGTGCTTCGTTCCTGTCTATATCTCTATAGCACATGTACTGTTGCCTTTGAGTGCTAGACATTTCTGCCCAGCTCCCCAAAGCAGTCCCCAAGTTTGTCCAAGCTTTCTGTTGTAGTTACATTTACGCCCATATTTCCTTTCCAAACCCCATTTCTTATTACCCATGTGATCACTTCCACTAGGAGCAAACCAACAAGTTTTCTCAAGTGTCGAATGATTCCCTCCATTTCTGCTAGAAATTCCAATGGTGATAAGATTCCTTTTCTGTCTCTGCCTCCTGACAAACAGCCATCACAACACTGCCATTCCTGAGCCTGCATGTAAGAACACATCCTTTCTTCCCATTCCTTGACCCCGAGCTCAGACAAGAAATCACTACAGATGACACAAACTGCAAACCATACTGCATAAAGTCCTCCCCAGTTTGCATGAAGCCATCCATCCCAGCTAGACACATGAAGTCCACTGCGGGATGAAAGCCAGCATCCAGATCATCTTTGAAAATGTAGGCTGGGTGAACCCTTTATTCATCTGTGGTGTCTTACAACATAATAGAACGAATGCTTACACCTTGGGAACTTAGAAGAGAGCATGTTTGAGCAAAGTGAGCCTTGAGTCTGTGAGCCCATGAAGAATAAACCTGAAGTTTTAAGTTCAATATAAAGATTCAAGGCAAATTCACAAAACTCCATAGCATGAGCCTCTCATGGAGAAGCACACATGATGAGTTTCATAGTCTATGCTGACCATTAGGCCCTATGCCCTTTTGTCCCTGTTTTGCTTTCCCACAAGACTAATAAACCAGTAGATAAAAGATGCCTCTTAATCATACATTGCCTGAAAATGGCTGATGACCACAGACAGACAATAAGTTCCTGAAATTTGGGGAGACATCTGATTGGTTTTCTACAGTTCCTTCCAAATCCTACCATTAGAGCCAACTGATGATTTAAAGATAAACAGCAGATATTCAAATTTTTCATATAAATTTTATCACATTATTTTGCACTTAAAAATCACTTAGTGCCCTTCCTAGGGTGGAATTCTTAGCTGCACAGAGTTTGAATTTGACTTGTGTTAGGGATATGTGCATTTTAATTGGGCTTAATTCTGCCAGTTTTCATCCATTTACAGGAGTGTGCTTATAATTCAGTCTGATCACTTATAAACAGATGAAATAATATCCACATTTCCTAAAATGGCAAAGAAACCTTGCCGATAATGACTTTTAAAATATCTTATAAGTATATATCTGTGTACAGGTGTATGGATATGTGTGAGGACAGGTCAGGCAAAGGCCAGATGAGGGCATCAGACCCTTGGAGCAGGAGTTAAAGATGGGTATGAGCTGCCTTATGTGAGTCCTGGGATCCAAAATCAGGACGTTGGTGAGAGCATTACTCTCCCAAGCTCCCCCCCCCACACACACACACTACACCCCCAGCCCCCACCCCTGCTCTTAAGTTCTGAACCTTCCTGGATATATACACTCAATCCAAAGAGATTTCAAATGGAGCCTAATTCCCAGTAAGAACCGGCACTCTCTCATTTTATCCCTCCACATCATAGAAGCCCACATCAGTTATTTCTTTTGAACATCACAGGGTTTTTGTAAACGCATTATTGCATCAAGAGTTACCAGAAGCACAGAAGTCCTTTTAGAATCTGAGCCGAAGAAAAGGAGTGAGAGGAACAAGAATGACACCAGCAGATGTGCCCAAGTGGACAGGGGCATGCCCACAAGGACTCCACTGTACTCAAAGAGCTCCAGACAACTCAAGCAAGCTGGGAGCAGGAGAGGTGGTCCTCCTCAGGGAAGAGCACGCCAATTGGTTGTCCAGTGCCAATCTGTCCTCACTGAAAACATATAGAAGATGTATATGCCAGTAACATACAGACAGACCTGATTATATTTAAGAATATATGTATATGCATATAGTATATGCATATATGCATGCAATAGCAATTATTATAAAGAGAGGCCATGAATTTGAAGGAGAATGAATAGAGGTATAGAGGGAAGTTTGGAGGAAGGAAAGGGAAGGGGAAACTTCTAAGTATATGATTATCTCAGGGAACAGTTCCCCATGGCCCATTCCTCTGCACTGACCAAACCGCCTGTGCTGCACTGTGAAAAGCAATATTTAGATTCTGTAAACACTTGGGATCAAGCACAGACCACTGTGTCTTCCCTTAACTAGAGCAGAGCCTTTTGGAATGCGGTGAGTCTTGGGCTCACACAATTCTATTGTACTGTATGGAGAGGTTGCCAGAGATGTTGAGATCAAACGCTGGTGCTGTTTCCCCGTGGATAGGACCTGTCACTACCCACACTCTGAGGGCACTGCAGAGACAGATACCTCCAAGGACAGCAGTTTGTACCTTCCAGCAGGACAAGAACAGGACCTCCATTTTTGGAACTTGGCTCTTGTTTGGACCAGGCAGAAAACTGCAAAGAATAGCTCAGTCTCAAACTTTCTCTAAGACTCCGTCGCTTCAGCGGCTTCGACTCCTGACAGCTTAAAATCCGTTAACTATCTGAAGTCTACAGCAACTCTTCTTCTTCCTTTGAAAAACGAAAGGCTTCTTTTTTCTGAAAGGAGAAATATTTAAAATGATCCAAGTGTTGGGAGGGAAGAGTAGATGGCCACACTCCCCTCTGCCACGTCCGGGGCCATACTGGTCCTACATAAGGCTTTTCTCTTCCCGCTCCTTGCATGTTTGGAAGAGCTAAGGCTTTGCAGAGGGTTGGATGGATTCAGGGCACCAAATGGAGGGTACTCCCCCAGCATAACCATCTGCTAAGCCAGCACATTCCCCCAGGCAGCTGCTCGTAGCAAACGCGACATAACACCTCCAGGCAAATTGTATGACCTAGATGGGAGTAGACGAACTGTTCTTGAACCATTCTGTACAATACAGATTTCAGTCTTGGCAGCCAACACTAGAACTCCTGGATTGCTTCAATAGAAGACCATTTTCCTATTTGTCAAATACAAGGGGTGGCCTTCCTTTGAGTAAAAAACCCACTCTTTCCTTCTGAGTATATACCATGCCTTCCTCTACCCTTTGCTCCTGCTCAAAACGATCTATCCGAACAGACACTTACAGGATTTCTTTGACCCTTTGACACACATCTCCACTTACATGATAAAAAGGAAACAGAGAACGCTCTCTGTTTTTTTTTTTTTTTTTTTTTTTTTTTGCACCCTTCCTGTGTTCATCTTTAAATAGTTTTTAAAAATCCATTCTTAGAACAATCTAGGGATGAGCAATACCGAGCCTCTACTAGGGGAAAGGTATTTTATAGAGCCAGTCATCTGGCTAGCGTGCTAATGAATGCCTTCTGCAGGCTTCCTCGGATAGAGCACTGGTTCAGACAGCAGATGCACAAAAACACAGCTCAAAGGTCAGAAAATGGCAAGAAAAGCCTCTGAATAGACGCACGCCGATTGCTTATTGCTAAGTGTCTCCTTCCCACCCCTCCCACCCCATCCTCCTCAGCCAGGTGGAGCGAAAAATCTAATGCAAGCAGTTCCAATTGAGAAGCTCACCAGCTAGGATGTTTTAAAAATGTTGCTGAACGATTAAACACAAATCCTTAAATGGAGAGAGCTGGTTGTTATTAAATATCCCAGAGCAGCGCTGTCTTCCCACACTTGTGCCCATGTCTGGCTGCTGGCTGATAAACATGGTGGCTTTAAGATATGACTTATTAGCATGCCTGTATATTCCTACCTCACGCAGTCACCAAGGGGCGATCGCTATCTCTTAATTGAATTCCGTGCCGGCAACTGTGTCTTTGTGTGCGTGCTATTACAATTTCAAGGACGGTAACTTCATTTCCTATTTACAATAATAATGATAAAAATATAAGCTTGTATATTTATGAACATGTGTGTGTCTGTGTCTGTGTGTGTCTGTGTCTATGTGTGTGTCTGTGTGTGTGTATGTGAGTGTGTGTGTGTGTGTATGTGTGTGTGTGTGTGTGTGTGTGTGTGTGTGTGTGTGTGTGTGTGTAGGGTCACTTGAAGCCACTAGACACTACAGAAAGACACAATTTAATAAGCTATATAGAAACACACAACTCCAACCACTTGCCAATTTTCTGCCTGTAGCTGCTGAACCTACAATATAGAAGCAGACATTTTTTTTTTTTTTTTTTTTTTTTTTTTTTTTACTTATTGTACAATAATATAATTCGGTACGATGGGCAGAATTCTCAATGTACAGCTAAGAATCTGCTCGTTTATAGACCTGTCTTTTCTCTTAGCTTATGAGCGTCAGCCACAGTCACATCTACAGATTTCAGAGCCCCAGTGTCTAAATCAGGCTTTGCCTGTACTGAAGATCTGGGGAGGAGGAAGCCTGGCTCAGGTCGCATGGCACCTTGCAGCTGTGTTGAGCACAGTGAGGCTTGGGACTGGGAATGCCACCCAGCCTGGGATTTTATTTACCTCTGTGACCAACAGATCCCAGTGTCCTCTTCTAGAAAGGCAATTATTTCTAAGGCTCAAACTATCCCATAAAGAAACGCTAAGTAAAACAGATAGGACTGTTCCAGGTGACTGTTTGGTAGAGAACACATCGTGCACTAAATAATCCAGACATTTCCCAGATGTTTGCCACAACACCTAAAAGAGATGTTTCCTGGTCGTCAAAGACTGTGGGCTCCCTGCTCTAATACTGCAGAGGTGGGGGGAGCAGCCTTGGCATGTAACCCCCCACAATCCGACATATGTACAGGGAGTTTCTACTTTTCCCCCAGAAACCCTAATGGCAGAGGTAAGGTATGTCATAGCTCTTGTTGTAAAACATCCTGTATTTCCCTGAGCTTGCTACTGCTTTGGGATATGTAAATTAAAACTGCAACGCAAGTCTGGTAGGATGGCTCAGTGGATAAAGGTGCTTTCGGCCAAGCTTAAGGACCTGAGTTCTATCCCAGGGATCCCCGCAGTTGAAGAAAAGGGTAATTCTCTCAAGACATCCTCTGTCCACCATATGTGTGCCCTGATATGCACACGCATGCATACACATACACAAACAAATGCAACAAAACCTGCTCTGCAAACCGAGCTCTGGAGGATAAAAAAATAAATAAAAGTAATTAGTGGAACTCAGGGACATATTGCTTAAGGAGTCTAATTTGCCTGTGATGTGTCCCAGTTTGCAGTAGCTGCTGCTCCTGTGACTGGCTCAACATTGATTGGTCCCACCATTCTTTGCTTTGAAGAGGACAGAGCTCTGGGAGTCTGTTCGGAGCTGGGACTACAATAAACCATGCACTCCTACTCCAGTAAAGTGCTTAAGAGAAAATCCTTCACAGAACCTCTGACTTCCTCAGGACACAAAGCAACTGAAAATCCCAACCCAGTGTGGTAGATGATGCTTTAAATATTAGGGGAAATGCAACCTGTTTTTCCTCAAGTCATTTGGACAGAAGGGACAGTCCACTTCGTGATACACTGGCCTTTTCAAACTAGAAAGCCAAGGAAGACGTCCTTCTGACAAAAAATAAGAACAGAGCTTACGGTCCAGTGCACTGAGTGCCAGGGGAGGGGGTGATGGTATGGGAGACGGGCATACAAAGGCAGCATTAGGAATGGAAAGTGGGTTTGTCTGAAGCTGAGAGAAAACAATACACCGGAAGTGCTGATGAGAATGACAGAATTTATGGAAAGACGGCACCAATGACTTGTTTGTCCTGAAATTTAAGAACTGAAGCAGCAACAGAGGTCAGACATTCTCAGCCTGTGACGTTCTAAGCACAGTGACACCATGACGCAGAAAGCTAGGGTGTATTGGGGTGTGCCAGTGAGGTGGTTTGTCGGAGGTGTTGAGACAGAAAAAGACAGTGAGCAACCTTGAAAACAGAGTGAGCCACGGTGCAGGGGGAAGCCTGGAGACGGGATGACACCCACACATGAGGATGACTTTACAGCCACCGCAAGGGTAAGCCTTCAGAGACTGATCTGGAATTAAGCTGGACTCAGCCGAACCAGCCTCTGCATGGCTTCCCTTTCCTCCTTGGAAGACCAAGAGTGAGCGGCACATTCTTAAGTCTCTATGATGCCAGACCCGTCACAATCCCATTCGGTAAAGACATCTGGTCAAGCATGACATCCCAACTAGGATGTAGACCCTTCCTACGGAAATAGAGAGCGAAAGAGAGAGGGAAGAGTTGGAGCAATGGTTGAAGTCACAAGCTGAGGTGGTCTAGAGGGCTAAGGAGGAGAGACATATGCGGAGACTTAGAGAACCCCAGAGCAAGGCAGCCAGCACTGACTCCATACAGTGAGCAGAGGTGAATGGGAAATACTAAGAGATTAACAGGGAAACTCAGAAACTTAATCTAGGCACTTGGGGATATTATGAGGCCACCCACTCAAATCTGACTGATTAGGTTATTTCTCTGCTGGTTGAAATGAGCCAATTGAAGCCAGATTAGATTAGATTAAATGCAAGTTTATTGGGAAGCCACTTACATCATCATCTGCTGCACAGCTTTAGCTCAGAACCTTTCAAAGACATACTCCAGCTTTTGGCAGCTGTGAAAATTTAACCAACTAGGCAAGGTACAAGGTAAATGCTTAGTCTTTGCCCTCTGCCCTCTGGCCCCGCCCCTGGCCCCGCCTCTCCTTTCTCTCCATATGTAAGTGTGTACTTGTGATGCCTGTACACAGTGTACACCCATACAGACACCTGTTGAGGGCCGATGTTGACATCAAGGTATCTTCCTCAGTTGCTTCTCTATCATAGATTTTGAGGCAGGGTCTGGAGCTTGCCTGCCTGGCCAGTTGCCAGTCTCTGTCCCTCAATTATGGTATTACAGGTATGTGCTGCCACACTGGCTTTTAACATGGTTTCTGAAAATCCAAACTAACTTTGTGCACACAGAGTCATCTCCCTACTGTCCCCACCACCACTGTGTGCTCTTTTAAAATTTATTAAAATCAGGACTATAAAAGCAGTTCATCAGGGCTGCCCAAGTGGGATGACCACCCTTCCACACAGGACTGCATTCACCTTTTCCATGTCTAGTTGGCTTCTGGGGACAGAAATGGGAAAATATAGTGAGGCAAAGAAGGAGTGAGAGCTCTGTACTTCGATCAGAAGTCAGACTTTATCCAACAAGGAAAGAAACACAAGCCATTTCCTGTCTGTCCCTTGCCAGTTGCTATTACAGAAAACCTTTCAAACAACACAGAGCAGAGATCAGAAAGCTCTCAACCAACAAGGCTCTGTCACTGTGGGGATGGTGGCTGTCACCATAACTGAGAAGAGGAAACAGTGGTGTTCACTGATACAGTGCCGTCCTCCATCCTCTTCCTGATCTGACGCAGTAACTACAGTTCTGTACAGAAATCTGTGGGTAGTTTTTTCTATCTGCTCGGGGTACCTTAGCATAGCATCCCAGAATACCGAGAGAGCTAGCATTAGAACATGCCTGGACAGTCTCAATCCATTCACTTTATTCAAGATCTCGAATACCTGGCAAGTTGGCATCTATGTAGATCATTATTAGTAATTCTGATATTGAGAAGTAAAGAACAAGCTAGCATTCCCTGGAAAGACCACACCACTCTGGAGACTAAGGAAGAAGGCATCTTTATCATGTTCAGGATCTTACAGTGATGGCCACGTAAACCGTCAGACAAACAAAACCCCTCATAGATATACACAAGCACACTTATATATACACACGCACATATATCTATATATAGTATGCACTTTCCAATTATATACACACATGCACATATATCTATATATAGTATGCACTTTCCAATTTTCTCTTTATTAATTCTTTGAAAGTTTCATTCAATGTGTTTTAATCATATTCACAGCCACATGTCTCCCCTTATCTCCTCCCACATCCACCCCCATCTCCCACCTCAAGATTCCTGGGTTACAGGTTGGGGCTCATGAGCTCCCATTCCATGCTAGAATGTATCCATGCATCTAGTGTCCGCATCATATGCATGTACATACCTATGTACCTGTGCAAGGCTGTTCCTCTGTGTTTAAAAGTCTGAACCTTAAGTGAAACCTACAGAGACTATAAAATTACCTCCCACTGTGCCAACAGGTCCCTTGGTCGGCCACCTGAGAAACGGGCACCATTAACAAATGACAGCCTCTCACCTTCTTTACTCAGAGAGACAAGCAACCACTGTCTATAACAATGGCTGCCCTTTGCTCTACACCATTAAATAACAAAGTTATAGCGTCTTCTCCATTAGACAGAAAAAGTTGCCAAAATTATAAATGTAGCATGCAAGAGTCTTTAACACCTCTCGGAAGACGTTACTACTGTTGTTGTCCTAGCAACACAAGCCATGTGCAGGAGCCACTGCTTCCATCATTAGCAGAACCTTCACGGTGATCTCTCCTAGAACCCTGTGGGTTGCAACCCCTTTAGGGTCAAATGACCTTCTCACAGAGATCACACATCAGATATCCTGCATAGCAAATATTATATTTACATTATGGTTTATAACAATAGCAAAATTATATTTATGAAGTATCGACAAAAATAATTTGATGGTTGAGGGGGTCACCACAACACAAGGAACAGTATTAATGGGTTATAGCCTTGGGAAGGTCAAGAACCACTGCCCAAGAGGAAGCCCCAGGCTAGGTATTGGCTTCTCTCCACCAATCTATGATGGTGGAAGAAACTCATGTGCCAGCCAGGCACATGTGTCTGGTTCTGGGTCTGTAGACCACTAGCAAGGTTCACTTTCTCCTTCGCTGAATTTCTGCCCTCCAAGGATTGTTTCCTTCCCTGCAGAGTAATTTTATATGACTAGTGGTGCTGGCAATACCATATTAAAAGTCAGATTTATGTCAACACCCACCGATCAACTATCAGATGTTGCTATTAACATTGACATCAAAATCATTAAGAAGTTTCCATCATGTAAATTAATTATGAGAATTGTATTGGCACGAATACATAATGACATTATTCATGCAAATAATTAAAAATATGCCTCCTGAAAACAAATTACGATAATGGAATAAAATGTCATTATCACAGCTCTCCCATGATCCATTAGACTTGGCTAGGGGTGTGCAGGGCTTCCAGATCATCATCCCCAGAGAAGGAGACAGAATGCAGGAAATGCTGTGTGCTCCATTGTAGAGACTGGAGACATGCAGGTGGTGACCAGGGCACAGGACATGTTACCTCTTCCTTCTTATACAATCGTCTCCACAGCCACTGTTGAAGGGAAGAAGGTTATTTTATTATTGCCAGTCTGAAGCCTCAAGGGACCTCTCACATTAAAAAGTCTGCAGAAAAAGAATAATTAACCCTCATCCTCATGGGGGATCCCCAAGCACCCCATGCAAAAAGTAATTACCACCCATCAGTGTGCAAGCAAGGTTTGAGCAGAGCTTCACCAATGTCTACAGACTCCTCCTGAAGAATGAAAGTAAAGATGGCGTTTAGGTTCCTCTGGTGGGGGCAAAGGTCACGTTGAACCCTGTCAAACATACCTGGGTAACAATGAGTACCTCAGAACACTTAGCCCGGTGCTAGTGGAGGGTTCTGTGACAAGGTGGATGAGGAGCAGGAAAGTGACACCAAGCAGGTCAGCCGAACCCTCTGCACCTCTCCCTTGCAGTCAAATCTCCTCAAAGAGGCTCTGTCTGCAGAACTGTGGGAGAGCAAGTTCATGCAGAATGAAGAGGAAGCTCACCAGTACGATGTGCAGCTGGACTGGATGAAGATGGGAAATGGATTCCTCCCCTGTATTAAAGTCTGGATGATCAGTGGAGCAAAGGGTAGCTGAGGGAGCCAGTGGTCAAGAAGCCTGCCTTTCTAGTGCACTAGAAAACTGCGCTGTGCTGTTTGCTCAGCGGAGCTTCCAAGATTCCATCTCAGCCCGCTTGTAAGTAGAGCCTGTGTTTGGCTTGTCCTGCCCCTGCCTTCTACCTGCATTCGTCTTATAGAAGTTCATTAATCTACTGTCAGCATTGTGCTCAAAGAAGCTGAACATTTTCAAAAAGCATCTCCCAAGTATTTCAGTTTATAAATATTATGTTTTAAATAAAAATGAGCCTGTTTTATTTTTAAAAATTCAAAGAAATACCTGTCATTCGCTCAGTGTTAACAATCCTTGCCTGTCATGTGCTAAATCCCAGTTCCATAATTAGCACTGAAAAGTAATTGAGTGCCAGAAATCAATGTGACTGTCTAAAAAGTCCTTTGTACATTTTAACCTTCAAATTCCTCATCTATAGGTCCACAGCTGTCATGTAAGCCAGCCAGCCTGCATAGTTGAGGGAGCTATTGGGTATGTTCTTGAATGAACTCATCTTCTGAAGCCATGAATGGGTATATTTCCCAAATGTAAAGAAATAAATGATCAGTCAGACATGATGATAAATGTTCTGAACTCAAGCATTCAGGAAACTGACGCAGGGAGATGACACATTTGAGGCCAGCCTAGTCTACATAGTGAATGTGAGACCAGCCTGAGCTACAGGTAAGGATCTGTCCAAAAAATGAACAAGAACAACAACAGAAAAAGAAAAGATCAAATTGTTTTCACAACTAAAAAACTTAGTTCACTGCGGTGGCACAAATGTTTTAGTAAGAAAATTCTGGAACACAGGCAAAACTAGAGCAATCAATGACTCGCTTACTTTACAAAAAAAAAAAAAAATAGTTTCCCTAAGAACTGATCTCCAACCAAAAAAATAATACCAAACTCCCATGAAAAGAGTGAATAGTCCTTCTAAAATGTGAAGTTTCCTTTCTACTTATGTATTTTAGCAAACCAGTTATCGGGCTATAGAGAAACCCTCTGAACAAAACATGTGTGAATTCATCTCTTCATCCTATGCAGTATTTTAGACCGAGAAAGAAATAAGAAAACCTATAGGACTCAGCATTGTGTCCTGCCCTAGTGGAAGCCATGGAAAAAGTAACCTTGATTTCTAAGGGGGAAGGTCAAATCCTCCTGGAAAAGAAAGCAAAATTCTTCCAACTGCTTTCAGCCTTGTTTTTTGCCTGCCTGTCAATCCCAGAGTTGATGATAACTCTGGAAAAGAGGCTAGGTTACAACTATGTGGGCTGTAGAGGGTAGAGACAGGAACGCTGGTGCCCACCACACAGGAAGATGGATAAAAAAGCAAAGGAAACCACCCAGCTGTGAGCTGGATCTTCTGGGCTTTGGGTAGAAGGCACTAAGGAGGTCACACTGTCTAAGGCTTAGACCAAGGATACAGTCAGCCCAGACATTGATCTGGGTCATGTTTTGACTTCATGGATACAAAAATGAGGTGGGTTTATCCACAGACAGGCCCAACACCTGGTTGCTGGGGAATCTACTGTATCTGGAGCCAGTGTCTTTCTTCTAATTAGCTGAGCCATTAAGCGTCAAAGCCTCAAACAGCAGACCTTCTTTGCTGGCTCTGAGCATGGAGCTCAAAACAGAGCCACAAAAGATAAGTTTGTGTCTGATAAGTTAACAGGCCAGTCAACTAATCCTTGGTCATTCTCCTAAAAGGAGGATGGGTTCACCTCCTAAAAGTGCCTGGGTCCGTGCTAATTGGCATGTCACCTCCAATAGATGTTCCCTGGGATGTGGTGTCCCAAGAGAAGTAGCCTGCCAGACTGCACAGTCCTAATCTCTCAACACTGCCTCTTGGGAACATATTAGCTCTTTCCCAAACCCAGGAACACATGTTTATACTATTCCCTGACTGAGTGCCCTTCAAGATGTCCTTTTCTTCCTCCAAGAATGCAGCTAGTGCTGGATGGAGCAAAAGCAGATGCTTTTTTTCAGGGCACCAAATCCCTTTGAAAAAAATAATTTTAGAGATAAGGGATAACCAGGTTCCTACTCACAGAATTAGTGCGTATCACATCTGCTCTGACTTGCTTCTGGAATCTTTCTGCTTGGTAGACTTTTTCAAAGGAGGTTAGTAAAATCATCACAGTTTCCCTTTCAAATTGAGAAAAGCAGGATGATGATAGTAGACCCTCCATCACTGTTCCTGCCCCCATCCTTCCTCAGTACAGTAGGTTTTTCCAGATTATTCTTAGCCCTTCCATATAGACAGATGCCAGCCCAGAATTTGGCTATTTCATCATGAAGCTATTATGAACACTTACTCTGACCTCTGTTAAACTTTACTGTTCACTGAAAACCTTCTATAGACCACTGAAGTCCCTTTCATTTTTTCTGAAGGAAAAGTATGGTTACTTGTTACATACCATCATCGAACAACTATATAAAGCTTCTTAGTGCTTACTCTAAAGTAGTGGTTCTCAACCCATAGGTTGTAACCCCTTTGGGGGGTAAATGACACTTTTCACAGAGTTGCCTAAGACCACCAGAAAATACAAATATTTACATTATGATTCATAACAGTAGCAAAATTATAGTTCTGAAGTAGCAACAGAAAAAATTTATCCTTGGAAGTCAGCGGAATATGAAGAACCGTATTAATGAGTATCAGCATTAAGAGGGTTGAGAACCACTGCCCTACAGCTTTTACACACCATTACTATCAAAAAAAAAAATGAAGATCACTAGTTGTCAAAATGTTTCACATGGGAAAATGTCTCAAGGTATGAGACATTAGCCAGAGTGTCACATTATAAACCAGAAAGGACAAGAGTTGTATGGGGAGCACAAATGGCATAGTTGGGAGCAATTGAATTTGTATCACAGAAATTTATACTTTATTTTGTGTTATTTGAATCTTAGAGTAGAGAAGGGTACCACCTAAATGTTTCCTATAACCTGGGGCTATGGCTGTAGCTGGCTTATCCAAATAGCTGCACTGTAGTTGGGTAAATTGTCCTTGGACAGGAGCTACAACAGGAAGAGCAGTTTTTGCAGAACACTAGACTGGTAATCTCTGGAGAGCCACTGGCCCTTGTGATGACTGTGTAAAAGATGAAAGGACTCAATGGTATCCATGCACAGACACTTATATCTGAACACAATTGTGTTTGTGTTTGTGTGCATGTGCACATAGGTAAATCCATGGAAGGACTGATAGAGTCCAGGTACATTTCTTTGAGATAAAACAGTTGGGTCATGGATTAGCACGTTTATCTGCAGTAAATTCTATGGATTTACTGTTCATAAGAATGGTTCTGATGCTAAGGTCCTGTTCCCCAATTGGTTCCTGATCTATCATTGATCTATCAGTAAAGAAACCATAGGCAATTTCTGAGTAAAAGGAATAGGCAGGACTTCTGGGTCTCTGCAGGTAAGAGACAAATGCAGGAGAAAGAAAGAGAGAGTTTGCCATGCTTTGTTGAGAGAAAAGCCAAGCAGTCCTGTAAGATTGCAGGCTAAGTGACCACAGGGTACTTCCAGGGTTGGGCAGTTGGGGATGTTTAACTGGGACTAAATATAACTGGCAACTAATGTTGAGGGCAGGTGGAGAGATTCTGAGCTAAGAGTATTGATAAGGTCATGCTTTTTCAGGTGGGAGATAAGTAGTACCCAGCAATTGTCCTCAAATTCTATAAATCCTCCTCTATGAAGACCCTCTAAATTCTCCTTCTCCATGAAAACCCTCTTGATTAATAATGTTCATTGCTGAGTTGGCTGAATTTAGAGTCACCTAGGAAGATAGGTCTGTAAGGTCATTTTTGGAGCCATTTAACTAAGCAGAGAAACCCAGCCAGTAGCTAGAACTGATTTAAGTTGTGTTGAGAATATACTGCAAAGAACCTTAGAAGCAATACACTCTAGTTGAGCCCCTTCCAGGCAATGGCTACATTTCTCAATGACAAAACAGCTAGTGTGTTCAAATATTAAAGCTTGAATTATTTTTACTGGTCTTATAAATGGCTGACTTAGGTACTGTGACTTCTGCTCAACAGCTTAGATTATAGGTGATCAGGAATTAAGAAGTTCATTCCAAACCATTAGTGTATCCTGAGGGTTAGGGTTCTAGACCCAGTGAAAAGTAGAAAATGGGAAGAGGAAGCTTAACATTTACCTTCCTTTGCATCCTGACCACAGACACAATGTGACTAGCTACAGCAGCCTCATCTGTTATGTATGGTAACCTCTCAATCCATGAGCTGAAATGAATGTTCCTTCTGTTTGCTTTATAGGGTATTTATGTCACAGAGGAAGTAAGTATTAATAATGTATGTCTTTGATACAGCCTGGATAACAGCTTGGATCTTGAATGTCCCCAAAGGCCCATTTGTGTAAAAGGTAGGATGCCAAAGATGATGCTGTTGGAAGATGATGGAACCTGGGTCCCCTTTTAACATCTTTGGAGGAAATGGCACTGCAAACCCTACCCCAGCTCACACACACACACACACACACACACACACCTGTTTCTACCATGTGCTCACCACAAACCTAAAGAAAATCAGGCTAAGCAACTATAGGCTTGAAACTTCCAGAACTCTGATCCAACATAAACTGTCCCTTCTTATAATTTGCTTCTCAGTAACTTTGCCATGGATACAGGAAGCAACTAACATACCTCCTGATCACTGGTGGACAGACAGCAATGTCCACTTCACACAGGCCCCGGCTGTGTCAAGGTAACAAGAACTAAGCCAAATTCTTGATGGTAAAAGTCAATCTCAATAATGGTGGCTCCAGCTTATCTAGTAATCAATACAACTCTATTCTCTCAGGACCACATTTCCTATTTATTCTCTTTTCGATTTCCTGGAGTCTTCCTGCTTAAATGTGTGACTCAGTTGGCTTCTGTCTGGCATTGCTCCCAGGCTGCTCTGCAACTCAGTTTGTGCCTTCCCAGAATGCTGTGCTTCCCCCAAAGAGCAGGATCCTGTCTGAGCTTCTTCTCTCCTCATACAAAAATCGGAGTGGGTGCTCCAAGAATATCTATTAAGTTGTTTAGAGCAAGAAAAAGAGATGGAATAAATAAATAATTTCAGAGACACAAATCTTGCCCATTTTACAGGGAAAAACCACTACCAGGTAAATAAGGCATGTCCCTCATTGTAGAAGGAGAAGGTGCATAAATAACAACACAAGAAGAAAGCGGGGTTATTTATTTTCATGTAGCATCTTTTATTCAAAGCCTCGGCTGGTGTTTGCTGAGAGAGTTAGATGCACCGAGGGCATATGGCTCAGTGAGGTGCTGGAGTCACATTTTATAATGGAGGGGAGGCTCTCCTGAGATGTCTTCTTACCAGGCTGAGACCCAGCAAATGAACAGTAGATAAGAAAGCAGCGATGCGAGAAATTCACAGTATAAAACAAGCTGCAGAGTTTGGCCAGACATCATGATCAGTGCAACTAACAACAGGGGAATTCCTGTAACTGTCCCAGCATGAAGCCAAGGTGACACAAGGGTCTAGGCTATTGCCTGTGTGAAGCAGGCTCAGCCAGCCAGGGTTCCCCATGTGAAAGCCCTATCCCTGGAATTTGAGGGGATGAGAACCACTGTAAGGAGTGTTGATATTGTTATATAAGAAATCAAGGGGGAGTTTATTCTGGGGTAACGTCTACACATCAGCCATAGAAGATAAATTGAGCTACCTTTGTCGATCTTACATAAGGCTGAGTTGGGGGTTCAGCTTTCATTTTCCACCACTAAAACTGGTCATTAGAGATTACTTTTCTAGACACCCGTGCTCTCTTCTCCTGGAAATACTAGTCAGCTAAGCCACCAGAAGCAAGGAGGCTGGAAAAACAAGGACCTTTTCTGAATGTTTGTTTGTAGCCGGATGAGATTTATGCATGAGATGCAAATGAGTATGTTATTTACACATCTGAGGGAAAAACAAATCTTGAATGTAAATGTTTAGAGGGCATATTGTTTTTAAATACAAATGTAGCAAAAAATTATTAGAGCATTTAGAACTCCCAGCCTGTTCAAAAGATTTCCAAATGAGTCTTTAAAAAGGAATTATATTGAAATTATAGAAACTACAACAAATAAACAAAAAGGATATTTTGGTTTCCTTGTTTGCATTTAAACCTTAAAAATCTGGTGGGTTCTACATTTATATATTCTTCACATAAAAATACTTACATTTCAGTTGGTCATAGAATTGTCTCATTTCTTACAAGCAAACAAAACCCTTTTGTTATTAATTAAGCATTAAACTGACACATTCATCTACCTATTTATCTACCCCCTCCACTGTCTCCATAGGAGTCCAGATAAGTGGGGAAAATCTTGTAATTTAGATAGCTTGATCCAAGAGTATATTTTCAAGGAGCATTTCTATAGTTCGTTACTAGATAGCTTGTTCTGAATTTAAAAAGAAATGAAAAGATAAGAAACATCACAAAAAAGGACAATCTACAAATGATTTCATTTGCTCAATCATTATTCCATCCATCAATCTCAGAAATTATACTGTCAGAGAGTAGAGGGCAGCCAGGGACCACCCACAAACAGAAAAATAAATTTCTCATGAACTGTACATCTTACCTCTGTCCCCAGTGTTTGCATAGACTGTCTCATTTCTCTCTCATAAGAACCATGGACATTTTCAGGTGAGGAAACCCAGGCTTCAGAAATTAGGAAAATTTCCCAGCATGCACAGCTGAACAATGGTAGAGCCTAGAGTTGGTTCAAAGATGACTGCATGCTAAGAATATCTTCAGATAATATTTAAAGGCTTAATATTCACTTCCAAAATGCTACCTTGGTACCAGGGGAAAGAACGTGGTCGACTAGATTTCAAGAAACTCCTCAAGATGAAAGAGTGGCCAGATACTATGGCTCATATGTTGTGCACTAAGGATTAACAATCCTAATCTGAAAATCTTGGAGTCTGCAATGCCCCCAAATCTGACACTTTTTGAACATCATACCACAATTGGAAACACCCCACCCACTTCGTGTGACAGGTCACTGTCCAAGTGCAGACACTTTTGAACGCCACAGAATTTCATGGTTGGGTTTCAAGCCCTGTCGCCAAGATGCATGGTTTAATTTGTCTTGCTCTAACCATTGAGAGTACCGATGCCTTTTGTGGGCTCATCTTCCATTATCTTCTGTAATGGAGCATCTGGTCACATTTTGGCTCAGTTTTAAATTGGGTGGTTTCCTTGTCATTGAATGTGGAGTGTTTTTAATATATTCTAGGTATAAATCTTTAATCAGACACAAGCCTCACATTTGCAACTTGTCTCCTTTCTCTCCTAACAGCATCTTCTGAAGATAAACCATGGGGTTTGTGCCATTTGTTTCCATCTGTCATGGTTTTCTACCTCTTGCTTTGAAAACTACTAGTACTTACATATTGCTGTTGGTCTTCCTGCTTCTTTGAATGGAAGGCCAAAGCTAGTCCTCACTGCTTTCTCTGGAAGCCACATCTGAGCTACACTTTAGAAGGTACAATATTGGCATTACTAAAATGCACATTTCATGTATGTGTTGCTGAATTTTCATAAAATTTTACTATCATAATTTTTTTTTCCTCTCAATTGGGACTTGAAGAACAACATCATTGTGTAGGAATCGGGAAGAGAGTAGGAGGTGAAAATGATTTTATCATGTTATGCCAAAAACAAGACAAACAAACCATGTACAATAAATATTCTTTCTGAGCAGAAGGGCCTCAGTCTAGAAAGAGTGGGAACCCTCGGCCTGCTGGAGCTGACTGGTTATAAGAAGTCAAGGATTCTGTACACAACTGGGCTCTACACAATTGATAGCTTCTAACTGGTGCATGCTTCCATGACTTTTTTCTTCTTACAGTCATTTTTTCTTCTTACAGGCATTCAACAAATATGGAATAAAAGATGCTGTGGAGTGAACGCTTACAAGATATAGAAGGCTTGAGACATGCAAAGGCTCAGGCAGATTTTTATCTTTCATTAACATTTTATGTTGAAAGTCTTAGATGTCTTGTTCAATGTGTACTCTCTTCTCAAAACTCAAATGTGAGGGATTACTGGAACAACCTTTGTTTCATTTATTCCAAAGAGCTGGCCATATCCCTTGGCCACTCTGCACAAACACCGCACACCCTGGACAGAAGCAAGTGCAGCTTAACCTGGGTTCACCCATCAGCTTTTCTCTTGCCAAAGCATCACCTACTCTGTGCCTAACTCTTGTCCAGCAGCACCTTGGGTCCTAATGTTAACCCACTCAGCCTCTTGACTGCAGTTCTGTCATTACCGTGTGTGTGTGTGTGTGTGTGTGTGTGTGTGTGTGTGTGTGTGTATATGTGCACTCACGAGCGCATGTGAACAGTATACACAAAGGATGAATACTGGTGTCATGTTTTAGTCTTGTCGAGTTAGCACCACCACAGCAAATCACCAGGGAGCTCACACCAGGGAGCTCAAAACAACAGGAAGTATACTCCCCTAGAACACAAGGTCTGATACCTAAAGACCTGAGCAAGGCCACTTCCTTCTGGGACCTCTGACAGAGAAGCCACTTCCTTGCTTGGCCAGTAAGTTCCAAGACATGGCCAGTTACCCTTGGTACCCTTTGCTTCCCCCTACTTGCTGTTTCTACCTTTGTGTTTACAGATACTCCCTTTCTCTATAAGGATGCCAGGAGTTGGGTTCAGGACCCACCTTGACTCTAGGAGGATCTCACCTTGAGATTCTTGACTTATTTAGCTCCTCAGAGATCTTATTTCCAAATGAGTTCCCATTCTTAGGTCCCTACAGCTAAGACTTCAATCTACCTATCAGGGGCACATACTACAACTACAGTTTATTCTATAAGAAGTCATGCATTATGTGTTGCTAAGCTTTAGCCTGGATGGTACGTAATGAGATCATGTCCAAGTCACTAGATAATGATCACTCAAGGCTTTTTGTAAATACATTGTCAAGTGTGCCATAGCTTCACCCATTTGAATACTGACTGGTCCTTGCGTTGTGTTTCACGTTGGTACGTATGGATGATACTGTGGCCTGAGTCATACACATAGATTCTTACAGTCTGGATTTCTAAAGGCACACTGCTTTGTTTGGGAGACATGAGCATGCTACATGCTGACACGAGTTAGGCTGGGTGATGTCTTGTGGGTAATTGTGATTGCTGCAGTCATGAAGACCTGAATTAATATCTTTCAATACCAATGTAAAAACTGAACATGTACATTTAACTCCAGAGCCAGAAAGGGGTGGAGACAAGAGAACTGCTGATGAGCTATCTTAGCCTTTCAAAATGGCAAGCTCCGGGGCCCGGGAAAGACCTTTATCTATGTTCTCTGTACATGGACACATATACTCCCTATACACACACACACACACACACACACACACACAAATACACCATGCACCTGTATATTCACACAAACACATGTTATCTGGAACTTCTAGATATGTTTTGAAGAAGAAAACATACCTTTGGCCACTGAAAGCCTATGGCAGTACAGACATTACCCCAGATGGCTTTTCTGATTCCCAGGGTGCTGGGTGTAACAAGAGCTGTTCATCCCCAGCCTCTGGTGACGCTCCAGTAGCTTTGCAGGGTCTTGTGGACAGTGAGGGTTTTGCTGATCGGTGTCATGGGCGCTCTTTGCATGGCTTCTCCTGGCTGATTTGCAAATCATCTACTTGTAAATGTCCCTTTCCTGCTTGTAAAATTAAGCCCTTGATCTCCCTTTGAATTTAACCTTTGAGTTCCCTGGCATGACATGGTTTTTCTGTCAGTCATCTGTCAGTTGACTGCATTTGCTGTTAGCTTTACAAAACATACCTTGTGTCAAGCAGGCTTATTATTTCGTTTGTGGCTTCTTTATTCACTGTCATGCTTGCAAAAGCTCCATTCATATGATTTCTACTGTAACTCTAAGTTCCTGTTGCACTCCCTACTTTTATACCATCAACCTATTTAGTAATGTACACATCATTGTGAGTACTGATTCTAACCCTAGAGCAGCAATCAGGGTTCTGGAGCCTTTTCTAGAATAGCGTATCATTTTTTACAGAGTTTAAGCTCTGCTTTGTCAAGCTCCCACAGTATGCTGGGCTCTACGGTAAGATTTCAGCATGCCTCCAGTGACCTAGTCTCTTTGTAGCCCAGAGCCATACCAGTTTGCTATCCGTGGCTTTAGAGTATGTTTCTGTGCTGAGTCTGGCTAGTACCGCTCATCACATTCCTTGTGTAAAGAGTCATTCTTCAAAATCATTCATTCAAGAGGCAAAAAGATTTTTTTCATTGAGTTTCAAAATTATTTTTGTGAATTTGGGCCAGCAGGCACATTAATGACATTTAACTTTATACAAAAAAAAATTTATTTTGGTTTGTGAAGATCTTACTTCATTTCCTTAAGTTTTTGTTACCTTTTTTACCTAATCTCGTTTGTTTTGTGATTAACTGAATTTATAGATACTTTATGTTAATGGCCTTTACTACTTAACAGAATGATTGTTTTTCTTATTTTAATTTCTAGCTAGTGACTACTAGCTACAGAAAAGATATTGATTGGGACATGTGTCACAGTTAATTGCTTTACCAAATTCACTAACAAATTACAATAACTTTTAAAATTGGACTACTTTGAATTTTATAGATATATACTCAAATCATCAGCAAAAAGAATAATTTTGTCTCTTTTTTACCAGCCTTTTAATTACTATTTCCTTTTCTTATCTTCTGAAATATGAGATAATTGTGACAGTAATTACCTTTGTCTTGTTCATAATTTTAGTGGGAATGAATTTAGCCTTTTACCATTTACAATAATGTCTTCTGGGTTTGCTGGTTTGTAATGAATTGTCTCTTAGAATTTAAACAATTTCTTCCTAATTCTGATTTGCTTAGATGTGTTATTTTGAAGACCTCCTAAATTTTATCATATGTCCTTTTAAAACGTGTTGACATGGCATATTTTCTTCTTTAAATAGTTCAGTATGGTGAATTTTGTTGATAAGTTTCTAAAATTTGCTGCTTAAAAATATGCAACTTGAAGTACATGCAGTTGGATATTAGTTGTTTCTTTTAAACTCAGAATGTCTGGATTTGGTAGTGGTAGGCAGGATGCTCCCAGTTTTGCTTTCTGACACTTACATCATCTTCACATGAGAACTTCTGGGCTGCTTACTTCTGTTGCAGCTTCTTCTAAGGTCCTAATTCTCTTCCACCACGGGGCAGTTAATGGATGTGCCCGTAGCTGCCCTTTACCCTCTAATTTCAAGTCTACCACGAAGCTGAGCCACTGTCGGCACCCACAGCTCTGGGTCGGCTCACAGACAAGGCCTCTTTGTGCCGAGATGATGTCATGGGTATGAACGTGACAAGAAAACAAGTGCCTCAGAACCCTGCCACCGCAATGTGCTCAAGAGAAAGAGGACAGACCCACGTTCCTCACTGGGGCCAAGGCCACAGCACGAAATGTGACTTTGAAGGTTCTGGGAAGAGCTGGGAAGCAGGACAATGACACTGTGGGGTGAACACTTGTTTTGTAACGGGAAAGGAGGCCAACCCCTGTCCTCAACAGCAGATACCATGGGAACCTGATGGAGATTGATCCCTCTCTTCACACCCTTCACCACATCTACAGACCCACTGCCCACCTGCATGGAAGCAAGCCAAAATACACAGAATACCAAAGAGAGGAACTTTGATCGGCTCGCCTCCTCAGCCTCTCCTCTGTTCAGCATTGGCCCTTGGGCAAGACTGCTTAGATAGCATTACAGGGCAGTGCAAGCATGCAAGACTGCACTTTAAGAATGTACTTTCAACCCTGATCTCGGGAACCTGAAGGCAAACACCGCCCACCTTCCCAGCCAATGGGTTCTTGGACTGTGAGAGTCTCAGGAAGCACGTACACTGGGCTGTGCTTGGTAAGCAAGAGAGTGAGGTCTAGATAAGGCCCACACCACTCTGGCATATCTAGAAGTTGAGGTGAGCACAGCTGCTATCTGGACAGGAGCATATGAGCATTCTTTTGGACTTTAGGCCATATATGAAGCACCCAGAGCACAGGCCTCAGTGCAGCATCTTCTGAACCCTGAGAAACCATATGAGAAGCTCAGACTCCATAAAGCTAGTGGCTAGTTTCAAGTCAGACCCACAGAAATGGGAAGAGAACATTAAGGACAAATCGTATGCGTGGATGATGTCTCACGTCAAGACTGTAGCAACCAGACAGAGCACTGGGGAGGTGTCATGTGTGTGAGAACTGTGTTCACTGAATTCCAAGTCATCTGACACAGATGAGCAGTGACAGGAACCTTTTTCCTTCACAACGTATGCAGACTCATGCTGCTTGAACACATAAGAAGTCATTTTGCTTTAGTAAATAGTATCTGCTGCCTGTTACTATACCAATGCATGTTTGGGAGAATACAAATTAAATACTTTTTGGAAAATAGTTTTAAATTCATTATTTCACAACTCTCAGTACTGCCATGATCGCTCTTTGGGCACCTCTGAGTGGTAATTCTCATTTCACATACACTCAGTTGTTTGTTCAGGGACAACATAACACACACACACACACACACACACACACACACACATGCATATGCACATGAACATACACATATACACAAGTGCACAAATATGCACACATATATTCACATGAACACACACAAACACATGTGCATAAACACAGACATACACATGCAAATACAAACCTAAGAACATACACAGACACACATATACACACATGCACAGATGTACATATACACATGCACACACACACACACTCACACAGAGACATGCACACACACACACACGTACACTTGTGTGCACTTGAACATACACGAACACAAACTGATTTTTTTTTGCAAATGCTTTTTGGGAATTTGTTTGCTCTCAATATTTATTGCTAATTAACTAACTGTTGGAGAACAAAACAGACCCCACATGCAGATAACGTAGAAAAGGAGAACCCATGATTCCACTGTGTGAGGATGAGCTCAGAACTACTAGTTTATCTACAAGGGCTACTTTCCCAGAGGTGTGGTGGATGACACTGTCATTCCATGTCCTTTGTTTGTTTCTTCAACCCTTCCTGTGGCCACACAGCACTGTCCTTTCATGCCCTCTGTCTCCTCTGCATCTCCATCCCTGTGCTTTTGGACCAGATGTAAAGAACTAAATTGCTTAATTTCCAGGAAAATGGATGGAACTGGCAACCATCATGTTAAGTGAAACCAGACAGACACAGAAAGATAAACAGCACACCTTCTCCGGCATGTGTCGACTCCAGATTTAAAGTAAATATCACAGTAGTACAAGAGGAACCATCTGAGAAGAAAAGACCCCTTAGAAGGAGGGAAGGGAGAGAAGAAAAGGCATGGCCATGGAGAACTAACTGAGGTAACTTGTATCTGTGAGGAGGCATGCATCCCAGTGACTCCCACTGTTTGTACAGTGTTGAGAAACGATGCTCATGTGGAAGGCTGCCACTTAAACACGTGCACCGTGGCACCTGTGATGGTGCTACACATCACGGTAGACACAGTGGACAACATGGATGCCAAGGGTACAGAAGCACTGAGTCAAAGATACCCACGTCCCAGGATAATAGCACACATCTCATCAAATGCCATGGAAGCTAATACCACTTAAGGGGAGAATTGGTTGCTTCTGGAATTTTCCATTTAGCTTCTATAAAAACCATGGAAGGAAAAACTGCAGTCAGTGGGGATATTTTATCTTTACTGAGATTTCCAGAGATTTTAAGTGCCTATGTTTATGTGTTTGTGTGTTTGTGTGTTTGTGTGTGTGTGTGTGTGTGTGTGTGTGTGTGTGTGCATGCGCGAACGGTTATTGTTTCCTAAGGAAATGAGTCCATATGCTATAATGTGCACTTTTCTGGTCATTGTTTTGGTAATATTTGCCCCTGTTGATAGATACAGACATAATTAATTAAGAAGTTCCTGTTTTGTTAATTTTAACATCACCACACAGTGATAACCACCTGCTTATAAATGCTAATGCTGAAGAGCATCCGTGTGAGCGCTCCATCAGACGTCTGGTTGAGTTAAGTGTGAACCCACCGTGTCCTGGGCTTTCTTTTGTGGAAGCCTTTATTACAGCTTCCATCCCATTCCTCATTATTGATCTGTTTAGGAATTCATAGCCTCTTGTTTTTATTCTGATAACTCTTACGCTTCCAGAAATGCATTTCTCTCTGCTAGTCTTCTAATTCACTGCATGATAAGCTTTCCAACTCCCCCCACCCCCTGTGGATTTCAGTCTCGGCTTCCACCATACCATCGTTTTCATCTCTAATTGTATTAAACTGGGTCTTTTCTCTCTTTGGGTTGGTTTGGCTGAGCGTCTGTCAGTCTTGATTATTCTCCCAGAGAAGGACCTCTTTGTTCCACTAGGCCTTTGTACTGTGCTTTTAGCTTCCGTTTCATTAACTTCAGCTTTGATCGTTATTATTTATTTCCCTTTCCTCCGACTGAGATTGGCCAGATCATCACAGTAAGCAAAGTAAACCATGGCCCACAAACAAGCCTGCCGTTTTCTCCGATATGTGCAATGTGAAGTAGGACCAAAAGCACAGGAGACCCAGAGTGTGGAAGGGGAGAGGGAGAAAGAAGAGGAAAAGTTAGAATGATAATCGAGAAGTGACCGTAATCAATATACATCAAATGCATGTGTGAGAAGACCTTAATAAAACCCATTTCTCTGTTCATTAATGTATGCTAATAAAATAAATGAGCACATTGGAATATTCGCACGTTTTCATTTATAATGTCCCTCCATCACAATAATGTTATTTAAAATTAAACAACTTGTAACCGTGAATTTAAAAAACAGAATGTAGACAGAACACAGGGCGTGCACTCATCCTAAACACACAAGTCAAGGAGCTGACAGTGAGGTACATGCCTGCTAAGAACCGCCCAAACCAAAGACTACACAAGGTCTGGGGTGCAGCTCAGTGGTAGAGAGCCCGCCTGGCTGCGGTATATCAGGTCTCCGTCCCACAGCCCACACTGCAAAGAAAAACAGTAGACCTAAAGAAACAGAGTTCTGCCCATGTGACCCTCTGGTCCGTTCTTCCTTCCCATGAGCTGTCACTTTGCAAGGATGATACAGCATTCTGCTCACAGATTGGGGTTTCACTGTGACTGCTTCCGACTCTCTGAACTCACCCAGTGATCTGCATTATAGAACATGGATTCCTCTACTCGGTTTCTCTTGCCAGATTTTATGATCCTGAAATCGATCCGCTGTGGCTTGTAGCTACAATTTGCTCACTTTTATTGCAGTATGGATTCTAACACCCAGACAAGTCTTTTCAGATATCAGGGATTATTTATTTTGCAGAAGTCTGAAGGGAAGAAATTGACATGCCAAGGCCAAGACTGCAAAGCGGGGAAGGGGATTCCCAGCTGCTTTACAAAAAAAAAAGGACATACTCACTCCTCCCTTGATCTGCACAATGTGTCTAAACATCACGCGTGGCCTCCAGCCGGCGTGGACCTCACCAATTAATTAATCTGTGCTGATCCAAGAAACTATAAAACACACAGTTTTCTAAGCCTTTCAGAGATATGTGTTGTTAAGAATCCATGCAAAGGCAGCAAACGTGAGAGCAGTGTTTATATTATGAGCACTTTCTTTGAATTCGAAATCCACGACAATTACATAATTTCTTATCGGCACACCACAGTTGATGATGTGGGCACTGTGAAAGTCACCTCCTGATAGTACGCTGTGTGAAGACCATTAAGATCCGTTTATAAATGCACATGTCATAATGATGCTCATCCCTGCTGTCAGCGATTTGAGTTAGAACCTGTTGCTATGCATCCTTAAATGACAAGGACATCGGGGCACAAGAAGACACAGAAAGTTGGTGGACACTAAGCAGCTGTGGAGTTCAGAACCTAATGTGGTCCTAGGCTCTGCCTTCCAAAGCTGTCATTACTGAGAATCATAAATTCCTCTCCTTCAGAGTTAAGGTTGGTTTGGTCCTACTGCGTGATGTTTTTATGATCTTGGACATTACCACTGTCCAATAGATAAAAATTCATTTTTCTTGCATATCACTGATGAAATGTAATCATATGGAGAACCCCAGAAGTTGATCACTGCCTGCTTGAGAAGGTTTCTTGAGTCTGTTTCTTGCCGAACTCTCCATCGGTTCATTTCTATAGATAAATTCAAGAAACCTCTTCAAGTTTATTTCAAATGTGTCATACCGTAAACCTCTGGTGGTCTATTGAACAGAAATTCTAATCTATGTTGAGATGACATTTTCTACATAGGACAATCTCCTTTAACTCGGTGATAGGAGTCATCCTTCCCTCTTTTCAAATATGAGAGCAAATCTCTCAGCTATGTCCAGATAAAGCAGGAGAATCCATTCACCGCCCAGATAACTGAAAAACAAAATCACTTCTTGATAGTTTTTTAAGAATTACTAAGTAACTAGTTAATTCCTCAGTACAGGTCAGGCTCTGGCAATGGATAGGATGAAAAAGAAGAGATTGATTCTTTTATTGGATTTACTGAAAATCCCAGAAACATTACAAGAAGTCTGCAAATGCATATCAGCTGTTGACTCTGTGTTAAAAACGGCAAACTCGGCCAGCCCCTTTCAACAGTCTCCACCTAAATTGCTGTTTTTAAAGGCTGGAGCCTTCCCTGCTAAAGCCAATAGCTGTCACATGATTAATGTGCTTGTGTCTTATTAACTGCTCCATTACAGAAGCTGTCCAATTCGCAGCCACCCTTTCTGCAGGGACCTTTCTGTAAAAACCTAGTTGAGATCATGCTGTTCTGACTGCGGGCTAGTGCACCTACCACCAAAACATCATAAAGAGCGAAGAATTACTGCTTCCAGTAATCCAGGCCATAAATCAAGCCTCTCGGAGACATGGTGGGGTGAGGGGAGGAATCACAAGCCACTTTTTGTGTTTATATTCAAAAGCCAGTCTGTAACAGCCTATCCCAGAGAGTGGCAGTGTGTGTGTGTGTGTGTGTGTGTATGTGTGTGCATGTGTGTTTGTGTATGTTGTATGTGCATGTATGTGTGTATATGCATGTATTATGTATCTATGTATATATATGCATTCATCTCTGTATATCATCATGTGTGCATGTGAGTGAATGCATGCATGTGTCTGTATGTGTATATGTCTATTTGTGTGTGTTCATGTGTATGTATGTGTGCATGTGTATGTATTGTTTCTGTGTATATATAAATGTGTGCATGTGCATATGTGTGTGCATATATGTATATGTGTTTGTGTATATGTATGTAGACATATGTGTGAATGTCTGTATGTATATCTGTGTATGTGTATATGTGTGTTTAAGTATATACTTGTGTATGTGTCTGTGTGTATGTATGTATTTGTATGTATGTGTATATGTGTGGATATATGTGTGTGTGTCTATGTGTATGCATGTGCATGTGTGTATGTGTGTATATGCATGTGTGTATATGTCTGTATGTGTGTATGCATGTGTGCATATGTGTGTGTACCATATATGTATCTGTCTGTGTGTGTGTGTGTGTGTGTGTGTGTGTGTGTGTGTGTGTGTGTGGTCAGTATGAGTGGAAGAGCTGGGGAAAACAAAATCTCAGTCAAGTCTTTCAGACTGCTGTGATCTTATCAAGCCCTTCCTTGCTCTAACAGTATTTTAGGACTGTTAAAAACTGTTACCTTGTCTCTGGGGAGGCATCACCCACCACTGAGCTTATCTGAACCCAGCTGCCTGAGGAGAATGCAGTGTGTCACAACCTTGATTTCTTAGCACCTGACCTTAATATCTAATCAGCCACACATGGCAGTGAAGCTGCCCAGAGATGTCACATAGACCCCTCTGGCGACTGGAGATTCAAAAGATGTTTATTTCATTCACCCTTCAGAGACATCTCCAGGCAACAGGGTCAGGCAGCTTCACCCTTCCCATCTGCGCCCATGGCCTTCAAGGGTTAGCATGGAGTTGGAAGTCCTGGATACCTTCTCAGTTGAGAATAATTTGTACCCCCTTGGGTCAGTGCTAAAAATGATCTATGTTTGTCCTGAGACTCAGTGAGAGAGCCCCCGACTTGCACATGGAAAAAACATCAAAAACTCCTGGCATGTACAGTGTTTAAAACACAAAACATTCCCCTCCAGAAATGCCTAATATAAAGCCTTTAATACAGAGTAGATGTCTATGTATTACACAAACACCCCCACATGTGCACAACACACACAACACAATTCTCACGCAAGTTCTAAATACCCCCTCTTAACGAGTTTCTAAAGAAAGGCCTAAACATTTATTCTCCGAATCAAAGTAAGGCCTTAAATATATGAGATAATATGAAGAAATGTCAGTTACGAAAGCGCTATTATATTAAAGATGACAGAGAAGGATCTGGGGTTTCTCCTTCAGCACTGACTTTGGACTCAAATTTACTCCCTTAACCATGAGACAGAAGTCTCTGCTGGCTGGGCAGCTTATCTCAGCCTCAAGTCTGTTTTCATTCTGGTCCTTATACAGTTACCAGGCATGAGTGTCCCAACATCCTGACACTCTAGGGCAGGAGGGAGACCTGACTGGTCTCCCCTCTGTGTTAATGTGCTCAGGTACCTGATCTGTTGCAGCCAGAGATCTTGCATATTAATAATTTCTGAAAACCTGCTACTGGTCTCTTTAATAAGCCAAATGTTGCTCCCTCGTACTTAGGAAAGAACAGGGCATGGGGAGAGAGAAGAGCCCCGTTCACCCCCTGAACTCTCCTCTTCTCCAGAACATGGCTGGACAGAGGGGCAACCAGTTCTCTCCTGGACTTGTGGTCATTTGAGATCTAGGCAAGAGTCCTATGAGGCCTCATTTGCCTTCCTTTGCATGTTTCTCCCACGTACTACAGAGTTCCTCCCAATGCCCCCATTTATGTGTCTACAGAAACAGCACATCTGTGTGTGTGTGTGTGTGTGTGTGTGTGTGTGTGTGTGTGGTCTCAGTGTGGGGCTGGGGCTGTAATCTCCACACCAGAGAGGATCTGACCTTGTTCTTTCATGTGATCAGAATCAGCAGGTACTAAGACAGGGACCTGTAGCCCATCACTGCCCAGTGCCCATCACTACCTTAGTGCCCACGGTGCAACTCAGCAAACACTTAAGCAGACCCTGCCTGCTCTGTCCACCACTGTGAAAGTCTCTCAACAAGCTTCCAATAGCCCTGGGTCTAGTGTCCCTTTGTGGGTCACACACAAATGACTCTACACAAATGACCTTCCAAGACAGATTTGACCTGCACAGCTATTTATTTATTCTCATTCTTAATTGACAAAAGCAGTTGTATAGCCGTAGGGCACAACACGGGGCTGTGACAGTACACACAGCCGCACACAGAACAGTGTGATTTGAGCAAGCTAACAAGCACATCTGCTACTTATTCTTACATTGTAAAACATCAGAAACTTACTTTCTCTGCTAATTTGAAATGTGTACTATGTTCCAATTAATTATCACTACAATGCCGACAGTAGATGTCAAGAAGCTTTTGAGTGTCTGAGCCTTAGCCTCTGGGTGACTCAACTTAACTGCCAGAGCCTCAGGAGATGTCTATACTGAAAAGCACTGGACCCTATGACCACTGACATGCTCCTCCTTGAATTAATCACCAGGTTTGCTCAGCTCTCTTGCCAAGGGTCCTGGGGCTTAATTCCCTGGATGTTGCCCTGCTGTGTAATTGCACACCTGTGTGTTCCTGCACCTGTGTGTTTCTGCACCTGCCTGTTTGCACACCTGTATATTTCTGTACCTGTGTGGTTCCACACCTGTGTGTTTCTGCACCTGTGTGGTTCCACACCTGTGTGTTTCCACATCTGTGGGTTTCTGCACTAGAGTTCTGGACTTAGCAGCTTTGTCTTTCTTCCAGTTTTCTTTACCCTTTCTTACTTCCCTCATGGTCATATCTCTGCTATCAAGCACTGGTGCCAGGTAGAGAAGGGTCATCACACACTGATGTTTCTCTTTGTTGCCAGGGTGCTCTCCAAATGTCCCCACATGTATGTCCAAGATCTCCAGATGTAAAGAGGAAGAGGGCTTTGTAACCTGGCCAGCACTTCCAGCTACTTGGTGCTCTTGCTGCAGGACAGTGCATCACTCTGTCACGTGCTGAGCCCAGCTGGAGCTCTGAGCTAAATGTAGCTAAATAATGCCCTAGAGAGACAGCAGCCTCCCCACCCCATCCCCCACTCTGTACAATGCCTCTTATCTAAGCAGGAAGAACAGCATGCCCCCTACCTTTAGACCCCAGAAACAAAGGAACATAAAAAACAAATCAGTTATGTTCTTAAAGGGAAAATCCCTCAGAATAGATGCATAGCCTCAAGAACCCAAATGTCAGATTCCAGAAGGAGAGCCTCCTGTGCCAGTGGGAAAAGTCGGAGCTGCTTGCAGCTAACCTGGACTGGAGAGAGAGTAGCTTCTTCACATTTCACTCAAAGATGCGAGCATCCAGCTCTTAGCAGCAGACCCTGGGAAACTATACTTGCAGTGGTGTGTAAACTGCTCGGGGGGAGGGGGACATATTGTCCTGCTGTGACTTTATATTAATCTCTGCCCTCTGGATGGTCACGGGGTGTCACATGCGCTATAATTAGATTTTAGAAATGTGTGCATGAAGGAAGTGGTGTAATTAAGGTAATCTATCAGACACCCAACCACATCCTTCAGAAAGGCACCCAAATGTACACACTGGCCAATTCCTCACGCTGTCCTCGAAGGGCAGGGATGCCAGAGCCTGTTTTCCACATTGAAATCAACCTCCTGAAGTTGTGAGCCTAGGGCATATGTCTTGGGAAAAAGGACCTTAGACTCTGACTTTGCATTTATCCTTGGTCACCAATGGAGAGCTGTGTGGGGCTCGGATAAGGGTGTTCAAATAGTTAGAACAAGTGCACTGGAGTCCTGAAAGCCCATCAGGGTCAGGCGAGTGAGCATCCAGTGAAGCTCTTCACGGTCTTCAGCACGGTCCACACAAGAGCTAACTTTTCACCTCAAGACCATTTCTAAGAGAAAGAGGAAGAGGCTTGAAGAAGCTGACAGGAAGTGCGGCCCTGCTGGTCAAGGCGAATACCACACCACCCCACCCAACCCCCCAACCCCCATGTCTGAGTTCTGCTTCCTGAAGACAG
Source organism: Micromys minutus (assembly GCF_963924665.1). Classification (NCBI taxonomy): domain Eukaryota; kingdom Metazoa; phylum Chordata; class Mammalia; order Rodentia; family Muridae; genus Micromys; species Micromys minutus. The sequence goes on along the minus strand of NC_137965.1, from coordinate 22,521,084 downwards.
TCATCTGGCTTCTACAGTGAAGACAGAGCCTCGGGTCCCAACTCCACATGTTCCTCCAGGGAGCTGTGGCTCTGCAGGGAGCTCACGCTCCCTCCCCTCCAACATTATCAGAGCCTCTGTACCTCTTTATCCCTGGGCTGAATCCCTCTCCCATTTGGCTTTACCATGGATCACTTTGGACACTGGCAGCTCAATTGAGATTTAAGACCTACAGCCCCAAGGCTCCCAATCCTGCTGTTCCGTAGACTTCTTGCCGTCCTGGTTACCCTAGGATAATCCAACAGGAAGATGTAGGACGAGGCTGAAGTCTCCATCACCTATCCAAGCTCCACACTCCTGTTTGAAGCCATTGAGCAGACTGCAAAAACTAAATCAGCACAGCCTCACAGGAGTTAGGTTAACGGTAGCTGCTTTCAGACATTCAACCCTCATTAGGAGGGTTGTTAAAAGCAATTGATAACACGCAAATTTCCTAAGCCTCGGCATCTCCGGTCCCCAAATTGAAACAATGAGAATGTTTTCCTGGGAGGGTAGTTGTGAGTGTAAAGGAAGGCCATTCTTGTCATGTCTTGGGCAGGGCAGACCCTTGGGTGCAGTCTACAATATGCACTGTGATTGGCAGCGAGCTTGCTTAATACACGTGAGGCTCTGGGTTTAATCCACAGCCCTATATACCGATAAGGTTCCAGGTACATGGCTGTCATTCCAGAACTCAGGCACAGAGGCAAGAGCAACAGAACCTCAGCTATTCAAGACAATTTTGGTCTACCTGAGATCTTGCCCCCCCCCCAAAAAAAAAAAAAAAACAAAAATAAATAAACGGATGACAGCTTCATGCAAAAGTAAGCAACACTTCGAAGTTTCCGAATTTTGAGTCCAACCCTTTGAGGCTTAAGGAACATAAGCTTTGATATTTAAGATTTAGTCAACCTATTTACAAACAACGACAAAGGACTGACTTCAATCTTTCATCCTCTGAGTCCACTGAGGCCAGAGTGATGGAGGACTGTTGGGGTGACACAGGGTCCATTTCCTACACCCCAGCACTGAACATGGACTACGAGGAAGGGGGAGACTTGGGGACCTGGGACTCTTGGGTGTCTCTGAAGGCAGAGCGGAGGCTGCCAGCAGACCCTCTCCTCCCCAAGCAGGTTGGGAAAAAGGATATGTGAGTGACCCGTGATTTTCAGACAAAGTGTGCTGCAGGCAGAGCCAACGGGAAGACCTGGAGGATGGTTTATGAGCAGCCATGGTGGACAGCTAGAAGGAATCTGCCAGCGTGAGTCAGAGATGAGGCAGCAGTAGCTGCCTGAGGCTGGGGAGGCTCTAGAACCACGGTCTCCACCTGCCAAAAACAATCTGCTTGACTCCATCTATGAGGCCTGAATCATAGAGAACCTTCTAGGGAACGGAAGGCAAGAAAAAGAGAGAAAACAAACCCGAAGGCCACCTCCACATTTGTAGCCCAGGGATGCTTATGGGCTGGGGTGAAGGGAGCCTTCCTGATGTCCAAGTCAGAAGGTTTCCTGTTCCTCCAAGCTAGTCAGCAGAGTTCCACAGTCTGAGTGGAGAGAAAGCAGGAAGTAAACCAAGATAGTCTGATAAAGCAAAGCCATGGTGGGAGACACAGAGACAAACACACACACAGAGGCAGAGGCAGACACACGGATGCAGAAAGAATCTCCCGTTTAGCAGTGGGCATTGGCAGAAAACTTAGGAACCAGGAGTGTGGGCTGGGTCTGACTGGCCAGGAGTCTCAAGCCATGGTGGATTTTCTTTTTGGCATTGCATGAAGCTGAGGAATATTATTATAAAGGCCGTCGATGAGGTCTCTTATTTAGCAGATAAATGGGCTTCAAGCGTGCTCTTCAGGCTGTGGGGCTGTAACTCCAGTCAGAAGGATACAGGTTTTCATTTGGGAAGTGATTATAAAACCTATGGAGGCAACAGGTATAAGTAAACCTGAAAGAAACAGGAACCCAAGTGTAGTCCAGTGACAGGAGACAGAAATGTGAGGGAGGGGTCCTGAGAGACCACATATTCAGGGGGCTGAGGAGTTCCTCAAGAAAGTGACCCAAGAGCCTGCTGGAGCTGATGTGGGTAGCAATGGGGTGAGAACATTCCGTGTCCTGAAAGGAGGGGACAGAATAATTAAGGGGAGGAGCCCAGAGACAGAAGTGTATCAATTAGTCATCGAGGGAGCTTGAGGAGGACCCTCTAGAACAGTGGTTCTCAACTTGGGGGTCTCGACCCCCCTAGGGGGCCAAGTATTCCTTCCAACGGAGTCACTCAAGACTATCAGAAAACACAGGTATTTATATTATGATCCGTAACAGAAGCAACACTGCAGTTATAAAGTAGAAACAAGAGTAATTTTATGGTTGGGGGTCACCACAGCACAAGGAACCTGCATCAGCGGGTGGCAGCAGTGGGAAAGTTGAGAATGAGGCTCAAGCATTGTCATGGTAACAGAGTTTGTATGAGCTCAATACCTGGAGAAGGCGGGAAAGGATTCTGGCAAACCAGAATTCTGTTAAACAGCACCCGAGAGCCTGGGCGGCCATGACTGCTGGAGGTAATAGTAACTGTAATGCTGTTCAATGTATGTCCTATTTTTAAAAAGTACAGAAAGTTTTGTTTTCAGAATGGGGTGTGCTTCCAGTGTGGAAGAAACAATTATCTAACATGTCTCACGTTTGTGGATTTGCTCTCATCCATATAAGGACCACACTGTCCTAAAGGGACCACAAGCAAAAAGTGAGCAAGCACATTGAGTGGGGAGACAGAAAAATCAGGACAGACTTCAGAGGAGGCTTGTCTGGAGTTTCTGCTGGAGTCCTCTGTCCTTCTGTTCTGTGGTTTGCAGGGACCTCACCAGAACAGTCCTTTGAATCCAGGGCTAGCAGAGAGATGTTGCACATGTGCCTCAGTGACTTATGGTGGTTGGCGACAAGATGGAGGATTAGCTGGAGGAACTAGTTGTTACCTCCTGAGTGAAGCCTTACAGTTCCTAAAGGCTGGAATACGTATGGAATGAAGGAGTAAGGAAAGTCACCCCGTGGGCTCTGAGTGACCCTAATAATGCTGACCATACATACAGCGCTTCAGAGGCACCAAGCTTCACAGAATTAAACAGAGAATGCCTGCCGTGTGGTTCCCGCAAGAACAAAGCTGGGGACACACTCATTGAACCGTGTCCCCAGAGGGACACTCTCGGACACTCTCCTCTAAAAGCTACTGGAGAACAGGTCAATACTTGCTTTCTGAATTAAAATCTGGGTCATCCATTGAAGCATTTTCATTGACACAGAAGTAGGAACCCACAATAGAGAAACAGCAAGATTGGATCCGGCAAGGGAGGGGAGTGACTAAAATACAATCTGAACAGTCCAAGCTATGTGGATATTTCAAAACCAAGCAGAAATAATACCTTCCCGTGAAATCTCGCGTTTTCTAGTAAATCCCCCCGCTATTTTTATGACGCTCGTAAAGTGATTGTGCACCTAGCCACAGCTCCTGATGAGGAGGACATTTTAAGAAGGAAACCATCATATAATCATGAACACAGCAGTGCCTGCTTGGGTGAGGGTATCCTCCTCTACACAGAATTAGGACTTGATTTTCCTGTGAGCTCAAAATATGGGCAATTCTTAAGCCAGGCTTACCAAAACTGCACATTGTTAAAATGTGCTTGGCACTAAGGAGAAATGATCTTCATAAAACCTGGATGGGTCCAGATCAGATGGAAAGCACCAAACAAGAACACACACACACACACACACACACACACACACACACACACACACACACACACACAATATGCCAACAAAGTAACTTAAAAAAAAAATACTGGAAGAAGGCAAAAGTCCACAGCCAAATGAATTGAGAAAAGAGTGTTAGTTGAAAATGTCTCACTTGGCCAACCCTGAGAAGTTCAAATACATTAAAAAGTTACCTTTCATTATACTGGGTCCACCACTTCTAGCGTTTACCTGAGAGAAAACCCTTTTATGCAAGACTACTATCAACATAAAAAATATCACTAATTAGCCAAACAAAGGATGATTGACTTAAATGGGCCTATGTTTTTCTTTCTCAGAAAGCTTTCAAAAGGAAGGGATGTGGCTTTGAAACAATAATCCAGATTACATTGATCTGCGAGGTCCGCTGAAGCCAGCCACCCAACTTTTATGCCGTTGCTTGCTGCCTGCTGGACTCCAGGCTCCACTGGGAAGTCAAACCCCCAACATTTCCAGCAGGGGGCTCTGTCCCCCAGCACAGACTCTGAAGTACTAGCAGACAGTTCAAGGTTACAATGGCTCCACAAATAACAAGCCAGAGCCATCTGGCCACTAGGGCCATTCAGCATAAATGTGTAATCATGGTTCGGGAATGTTGCCGTGAGGAAAATCTGTGCTGAAATCTTATTATTAGGTCTTATCATGTGTGTGATTTTATATCTAACCAAGAGAATCCAAAGGGATGGGGGTTGTGGTACATGAAAAGGCCAAGGAGTATTTTTATGAAATAACCATCAAACAATAGGGCTCACATTAAAAATACTGAACGATTTGATGGTTTCCCTAAATGGTTGACAACCCACGAAAGCCAATTTTCCATTAAAGAAAGTAGTGTGGAAAAGAGAAAACATGAAAGTAAAGTTGGAGGTAAATGGAAATGAATTACTTCTGAGATGACAGACCGAGTTTTGCAAAAAGCAATTTCTACAATTAGGAGAATAGTGGTGTGTGGAGGAAGCTGCATTCTGGTGGCCCGACAATCTAGATGATTTTTCCTTAAACTCTTTTATCTCCAGTCCCTACTCTATCTCTCCTGCAAGGCACCAAATGAAAAAGCCCTTTAAGTACTTAACGATTTGAATTGTAACTAAATAAAAATATTTGGCTCAAACTTTAAGCGGTACCACTCTGAGCAAGAACGATCAGAAAGAGACCCATGCCAGACCCATGCTGCAAAACAGAAAGTCAACACAGGCGGACACTTGTTCTTGCTTTATTCCAGGGAGTGATGGCTTCTCAAAGGGGCTCACATCCCCCCTGGGAAAGAGACTGCTGCCCAACAGGTGCACTAGCTAATGAGTCATGACATTTGCAAAGGAGTGGAACAACCTTCCCAGCCCGAAGAGGCGTTATGTGTAATGCACAACACACAGGCACACGACCCATGTCATGAGGGAGGGTGTCAGGCCTGTGCCGTTCCTTTATTGGAACACCATAACTCTGTCTATAAATAAAATAAATAGTCTATGCTCAAGTTTCCACATGATCGTGTGCCGAAGATTCCAAGAATGTGAACGACTTTCTCCCACGTTAAATACCAGCATTATGTGACGACGCCGCTGTCTCTCGGGTTGTATTTGCATTAACTTTTCATATTCTTGGGGAATGTTCCTGGCAGGACGAGCCCCGGGTGCTTGCGGTGAACTGCTTGTAGAGTTCAAGGGTGGAGAGAACACTGTGTAATGTAAGTACTCGGTCTCCTACAAGGGCAACATTCACTGGGGCTCATTCTCGGCCCCGCCTCTTCACTGGGAATGTGATTTCAACAGAGGCCAGCTGAGGAACGTCCACTCTTCCAGGCATACCTCGCCCAAGCGAGGCCACATGGGAGCTATTTCTAGCAGCTAATTATGAGGTACTGGAATAACAGCGCTGGATAAAGGGAAGAGAGGAGATAGCCCCGGAGCTCATGTGAAGAGCATGCGCACTACTTACCAGCCCCCAACTGGCCAAACCCAGCTTGGAGGTGGGGGTGCAGTGGAGGGAAAGAGACCAAGCAGGAGTGTTTGAAGTTTACAGCATAGCTGTCGTAACTGTGAGCTCAAAGCGAGCAACTGTTCCGTAGACTCAGTCCAGCCCAGACATTTCAAGTAGAAAGTGCCCTAAATATCAGCCCAAGAGACATATGGCAGAAACAGGAGGGCACACATCAGGTGACTTCCACACAGGATCCACCATTCCTGTCTCCAGGAGGACTGAGTCACTCTGAAGCTTCAGGGTGCAGAGCTGCTGTGTCACATGGGCAAATGGTTCTTGGAATCAGGTCCATACACAGCTCAGAGAGGTCCAGAGGAGTCTAAGAAAGGCAGATCTAAGCAGCTAGACAGGTTTATCCACTTCGCGTCCGGGGCACTTTGTTAAAACACAGACTAACCTGACTACGTGACCACTGAGTGAGAATCATGCATTCAGCCACGCGTGAACTCTGTCTCTCAGCATGAGTTAGGATTTGATTAAACACGTGGCTAAAGGCACGGGGTGGGGGGTGGGGTTGCTAACCTTCTCCGAGAGTAATTGTGCATTTAAACTTTAAGACTCTTAAAAATAACCCTTCTCTGGTGACCCCATACACACTCGCCCAGTCAGTTCCAGTCTCCTGGGAGCACTCTGCAGGGACGGAGGGGTGTGGTCATGAAGTTTTAGCTGTTTAACATAACTGACACATGTGTGCTCAGTGACATTTTGACACACCCTCCCCCACCCCTGCCATTTTCTCTCTTTCACAGGCCTTGGAGTCTTGTTTGTGACTTCTTGTCCTTCTACACTCTCTCCACTCGCACAGTTTCATCATTTCTGGCTCAGAACCTTCGCGGTGAACACCGGGGACACACAGGAAGAAGTCTCTGGGTCGGAAAAGGAAGGACAGAAGAGACAGGAAGAGGCCCCAGGGCCTCCTTTATATCCCAGATCCATTCTGTCTCCAAAAGTAACACTCAGAAGCCCCAAACCTCTGGAGCCGACATCATCTTCTCTCAGACTGCCATGCAAAAATGGAATTTCTTCTCTGGGCCCCAAGTCATAAGTCTCCGTGTGGCCATATGAACTTCAAAGCATTTAAATTTCTTATGGATTTGACATGATTAAATGTGTGCAGCCTACTGAATATTACATATGGGAGTAAAGAAAGACTTACTACTGAGAAAGGCACCCATAATGGCTTTGGGGTACAATATCAAGAAATTGGTTAGGCCAGTAAACCCTTAACATTATACTTCCTGAATTCTTTAGTTTATAATCAGGACTATGGTCACCACCGACATTTATATATATATATATATATATGTATATTTATATACACATACATATATATACATATATATATATATATATACACACACACAGTGATTTATCTCAAAATTATGGGCATTTTAGTTAAGTTAACCTGAAAACCTGTAAATTCCAAATTAGTTATTTATTTTACATGCTACTGGGCCTGTCTTCACCCATTCCAGATGAAAGGGTGAAGGGAAATAATTCACTTACTTTTAAATTTGTGCCTCTGGGGCTGTCCTCTCCTAAATACACTGTGTGAGAAGGGGAGGGGTGTGGGATTGCAGAGGTCCTGAGCACGCCCAAACCACTCATGCTGTCTTCAATCTGAGTACAGTATAGATATAGGATCCACAACTTTGTGAATTTCAACCATCTTAGAACAATTTAGAACAAAATATACACATGACAAAAGCTTGGAAGATATCTCAATCATTTATGTGCCTCAAGAAAGAGAAGGTGGCCACAAAAAAAAAAATAAAATAAAGAATAAAATAAACTTTAAAAACAAACAAAAGCAAACAAACAAACAAACAACAACCCGGTTAACTGGCTGAGTGCCACAGAATTAGTGAAGTTAATAAAATATCAGAAACATTGTCAGAAGGAACATACCAAAAACCAAAACATTTAAAAATGAACTTGGGGGGAAAAAGAAAGTCAAACCTCGATAGACTTAGTTGAGAACCCTTCCTACAGTGATTTGCCCTTTGTTTTAGCTACCAATGTAAATCCGTTGTAAAACTACACCATGTCAGGCAAGGACTCCTCTGTCCTAAATATAACAGGGATCAAAGGAGCCAATTATTTCCACTCCACTCTAGAACTTTCCAATGGCCTGAGAAAATCTTAAGGGAAACTATAAGCACTGGTAGACAAGTGGTTGACCTGTTGCTTCACTTCCAAGTGACCAACAGTGGACAGGTCTTTGGGAAGGACACACGCTGAGGGGAGCCCTCTAGAAACAGACTCTTCAGGTTTCAGCATCTAAGTGTGGACTCGGCCTCGAGGAGTGGGCTTGACTCTCCTGCCTCTCACTGCTCACCCAGCCAACACTGCATCTTCCAAACTCCAGATAAGACAACCCTCTACAAACAGACGTTTCTGGTTACGTGTTGAGACTGAAGATGGTAGCTCATGGCTGCTGAGTCCCCTCTGTGGATGGTCCTTGAATGCCTGATGGTTTTATGTAAATGTAATTTTTTTTCAACACTGTTCCAAAGGGTTGGGGAGAGACCCACGGTAAGGACTGGAGACTAAAGGTACTCTGCTGTTGTCCTTGGGCTCTGTGAGTCAATCATCTATCTAGAAAACTCCAATACATAAAATGCAACCACCCTGGGTGTGTGGAGGGTGGTGCTGAAAATTGAGGTTGGATCATTCTGAGGCGCCATTGCATTAATTGGGGTTAATATGCCTGGCCTTAGAACAATGCCTGATAATTGTTCTCTCAGTCTACGGCTGGGGACCACAGAGATTGCTTTATGCTATAGCAAGAGAGCACATGAGTTGTTTGTTTCGAAGATCTTTTTTTTTTTTTTTTTTTTTTTTTTTTTGTATAAGTGTTTTTCCCAAGTGTATGTTGTACCATGTTTGTGCAGTGGTATTGGATCCCCTAGAACTGTAGCTACAGATGGTTGTGAGCTGCTGTGTGGGTGCTGAGATTCTAACTCAGATCCTCTGGAAGAGCAGCCAGTGCTCTTAGCCACCGAGCCACCTCTCCAGCCCAGAGCATGCAGTTTGGTAGTGTGTGGCTGAGCTTGGGACTTGATCTCATAAAGTCAAATGGAACCTGTATCGTGCTGCAACTGTTGACGTGCTAATGAGTCAGGGGTGCCACTGTCCCCAAATTGCCCTGCCAGACATCACGGCTCTCTTCTAAGCCTTCACCTCCATCAACCACACTTAAGTGTCTGATTTGCATCCTGACCATGCCATTTTCCTGTTGAAAACCCTCAGAAGACTCTGGCATTTCATCTACATGGGGGGACTATAGCTAGCCATAGTGAAGTTTTACCAGCCTGTCCTCAGCTAAGGGCACATGCTCTCCAACCTCATGGCCATGTCACAAACTCAGTGTCACCTCAGTGTCACCTCATCAAGTTGTGGACCATGAGGCACTTCTTCCCCTCTGCTGTTAGTCCCCACCTTTCCTATTTCTAAATGTCACCTCCCTTTTCCCTGGTATTAGGTACAATTAATCTCACCTGTCTTTGAAGTCTTCTGACCATATGGAGAGGCTGTATGGAAAGGGGCTCTTGTTATGTACCAAGGTCTAGAGTACATCATGGTGATATCAGGGTCACTGTGTGTCCATTGACAGGTAGACTCTTTGATAGGCAGGGACAAGTGCTTACTTTTTCCCTGTGCTCTGTAGCTCATGCACAGAAAGTACTTACTGGCACTTATTAGAGGAACAGAATGATGCTCGCAGGCTTGGAGGGGTAATTAAGGCCAATGGGGCTCCACTTCACAGCATGAAGAGCAGACCTTTGTGTCATTATGGGAGTCTGCAGCCCCCTCCGTGGAATGGTAGACCCAGATACAACTACATATCCTTTCAAAACGCCCTGAGGGCTCAGCTCCCCTTCTGCACACTGGGAAATGCATCAGAACAAAGAGTGCACCAGAGAACACGTACGAAATTTACAGCTTGTCACTGTTACATTCATTTCTTTACAAGGGATGAAAGAATACATAAAAATACCACTCATTTAGCAGCTGCTATAGGTGACTGCTCTATTGCTGTGATCCAACATGGACCTAAACCAACTTAGAGAAAAAGGATGACTTGCCTTATACTCTATTGCCAGAGGAAGCCATGGGAAAAAGTCAAGCAGAGAAGCAGAGGCAAGAACCAAAGGAAAAGCTGCTTAGTGGCTTGTGCAACCCAAGCCCATCTCTAGGATGTGGAATCTTGACTGATCACTTGTCAATCAAGATAACGCCTCACAAACATACCTACAGGCCAATCTGGTGGAGGAAATTCCTGGTTCCCTCTTTTCAGGTGACTATTGTTGTTACTGGTTGGCCACAAACTGACCAGTACTTTGTTAATTCTTGATAAACAGTAGAACCACAGATGGGAACCAAGGCTTACAAAACCCTCACATTAATCTTAGTCCATTGACTCATCCGTCTTTGATCTCTGCAAACTCAATTCCGTGACAGAGAGTAGGGATGGAAGAGTGCCCTCATCCTGGTTTCTGGTGTAGGGTAGGGTCTGTACCACAGTGGAGTAAAAATCATCTCTCACAGATTGGAAGCAAGTTCCAGGCATCTTGGTCATGTATACCCCATGGGCCATGAAACAGGGCAAAGCCAATAGCTGCAGCTCTAAAGTCCTTAAGGGATGACCTCTGTGAAACTGCTTAACCCAAACATGTATGGATTTTTCCTGAGATCTAGGTCCCTTTAAAATGATATTTCTTAGGGTAAAGAAAATAAATAAAATCCGCCAAGTTATGCAGTGAACAGGACAGTCCTCAGAATATTTTCAGGCATCTAAGAGGGGCTTCCTAAATTACATTTGGGTTTTCGGCACGCTCAGGAAGACAATGTGCATGCTGTCAGTGAATATGTGAAAATCCTAAGCTGTGTTCAAAAGACTTTATAAATACTTGGTATGACACATCTTCTGCTGGGCATCAGAGGAGTGTTCTCCTTGTGACTGTATTTCAGCCATCAGCTGTGCCAGATAGATGACAGTGGTTGTTAAGAAGAGTGAAAATGTCAGGCAGATTTTGGAATACATAAATAACTGAACAGGGGAGGGGTGAGTGAAACTGGGTCAGAACATAATAATCAGTGTAAAATCAGTTCTCTTTTAAACTTAATAGCTTAATACAACACAGAGAGACAGTATTAAATATGCCTGTGTGTGTGAACATACTCATATATACACATATCCCTAGTGTTATGGTCTTTCTCAGATATTATATAAATAACTAGGCATGGTGGCATGCCTATAATCCTAGTACTGGGGAAACTGAATAAGGAATAATTAAGGGATTGCTGTGAGTTCTAGGGTAGCCTGAGCTACATAGCAAGACATGGTTCAAAATATTAGAACAAATCAATCAATCAATCAAAGAAACAATAAAAACAGAAAGGAAAGACAGGAGATGAGAGAGAAAAGGGAAAGGGAGAAAGAGAGAGGAAGGAAGGAAGGAAGGAAGGAAGGAAGGAAGGAAAGAAGGGAGGAAGGAAGAAGACTTCAGGTTGTTTGTATGCTCTAAACCTGGCTCCTGTTTAATTTTGAGAATAGAGATGTTTTCCTCCCAGGGATGTTGGGTATTAAAATCAAAAAGCACAGGGCTGGGGAGATTGCTTGGTGGGTAAAGTGTCTGCCTTCCAAACATGAAAACCTGTGTCTGATCCCCACACCCACATAGAAACCAGGTACAGTGGTGGATACTTAATCTAGTGTTTGGGGGAGGCAGAGAGATGTATTCTGTTTCTATGGAAGATAGTCAGTCAGCCTATTTGATGAGCTTCAGGCAAAGGAGAGACCCTGTCTCAAAATTAAGGTAGATAGCATCTGAGGAACAACACAGAGGTTTCTTCTGCCCTCCACAAACACACATGCTTACAACTGTATACACTCATGAGTGCATGAGCATACACACACACACACACACACACACACACACACAAATATACCAATAAGTTCACAAAAGCCTCCATTTCTAAGAAAAGTTTTCCCTAGAGAAAGACCATAAGATAAAGGAGAACACACCTCTCAGTAGTCTGGGAAAGGCACACAGTATGCCATTGGGAATAACCCACCTCAAGTGATCCACCTTCTGAACATGGTCTCACTTTCTGAGTGGGACTGGAACTCCCCATGTGTGGTAGAACCAGATCCTTCCTGTTACTACACAGTCTATACAACCTCCTTCAAGGCGCTCAGCTTCCTGCCTACTCTAGGGCCCTTGCCTCCCTACCTGATCTGCTCCCCTGATCTGATACTACTGAACAATCCACAGAGAGACAGAATATCCTCTTTCTCATGGATGGGACTCAAGGAAGAGCCTCCAAACTAGGTTGACACTTTTTCTGAATGACCAGTATCTGACTCATTCGTTTTCAACGTTCTCTTACTGTTGGCTTTTGTTGGTGACTTTGTTCTCACCTTTGGTTTGAGATCTCTATTCACCCACACTTGTTAATTTTTTCCCAGAAAACCTCTTTAATGACTTTTACACTCCACCTTCTTGTCCCTTCCCTTCGTGTCATCTCCAAGAGCCACGGGGGCAGTTTGAGGGTTTGTAATACATTTAAGGGTCTGCAAAATATTTAAAATCTTGTGACATTAGAAAAACGATCTCTGGTCACAGTGGAATTTTTGACTTAAAAAAAATAAATCACAGAACTATAAAATATAACTAAATGCAAAAGGACTTTATAGGACAGTCTCCAGGACTATAGAGGTCAAGATGGAATCCCATTTCCCTCTCTTCTGTCCCTTCAACACAACTGCAACAGTCATGGTATTGACCCCGGTCACCCATTTGTCTCCACAGGGCTGTGAACATCCTGTGAACAGGAACTGATCTGATTTACCTGTTTAGAAGGGCGGTCTGCCTTTCATCCAGAGATGGATGAGCACCTGGACCAATAACCAACTGAAGACTGATTCCTGACAACATACAGCTTCTCACTCACACACCCACAAGCCACACTTGAGCAAAGGCTCTCAGCAATAGATGTTCCATCCACACTCAATTCCAACAGGGTAGGTGGCAACGTCGCCATCATTGGCCCCCGCATGGGTAGGAGGTGGGCAATTCAGAGGGTTCTACTAAGCCTGCTCATCCTTAACAGTCTGTTTGAAAACTTAGGAAATGTCACAGCCAGGCTGGGACTGTCGAGTTCGGACAAGTTAGGATCTCTTGTGTCCCAACCTGAATGTTGACTCATTCACAGTACTTAGAGACAGTGAACCACACACGCATATGGAGGGGAGAGGCCAGCTACCACTTTGCTTGCTATCTCCGGGTCTTGGTGCTTTGCTACGTTGTTGGCTTGTAGTCAGAAGGAGGGACTGGGACTGTTAACAAGGAAGAGGGAGGGCAGGGGCAGACAGACTCCCAAACTTTTTTGCCAACTTTTATTAAGTCCTGTTTTCTGTGACCGTGGTTAGTAACTCATGTAGTTTGACATGGTTTGAAAGTCCCACCTGTAATGTACAAAAGGAGTGTGTGTGTGTGTGTGTGTGTGTGTGTGTGTGTGTGTGTGTGTGAGACATCATGACTGAAAATAATCCTGAATGGCGATGCTGAGCCCTTGAGTCTACATTAATGTCCTGACAGGTGGGCAATGTCGGAACTTTCAGGACGGTGACGGACATTTAGTATATCAGGGTCCTCGTGACTGTGTGTCTGTTGGGAAAAACAGTGGTGACTTTAAAATATTTGATTTGGAAGAAAAAAAAAAAACGAAAGAAAGAAAGTGCTGTTTTTTTTCTCTCCTCTAGGAACTTCAGCTCTCATAGCCTCTTTTGTTGCTGTAAAATTATATTCATTAAAGAATCTCCTGGGAAGGCTCCTGTCTCTGAGCGGAGAACAGCGGCTAGAAGTCTCACTGTGGAATGAGTTGCTCTGATCCAAGATTTTGCACAATCTCAAGATCTCAAAAAGTTGAGAAATAAAAGGGGAGTATCCAGCGGGCTTTGAAGGGACACAGCTCCCACTGAACCAGCATCTCCCATGGTGAGAAAGGACCTGGTTCTTCTCAGCCCTGTCCTTCCCACTAGCTACACAAGCCTGCCTCCAAGCACAAGGCTTAAAATCAAAATAAAGATAAAAGCAAAAATAGGTGTGGATTGCATTCGAAGCATCCTACCAGAACCCGGAGAGAAAGTTCTCGAAAGGTCTTTATTATTCTCATCACTTTCCAGACTTTATCAATCGCTGTGTATCAAACACAATGACAAACTTGAGAAAAATAGCAAACATATATACAAAACAGTCCACATGGGCTTCATCTCTAAAGACTTACTGGATACAGCCTTTGTAGCTGAGCCTGTACAAGGTGGATCTGTTTCCTAGAGGTGGGGAAGGGGGTTAAATCTCATTCACAGCTCACAGGGGGAAGAACCAAAATGGAACTCCCAAGAGCCTAGCAAACTGCTGCTTCCTCTGGTCTTTCTTATGCACTGAAGTCTCTCCAGCTGCAGTCTGGGAGAAGGATCTGACTCAGCTCTCTCAGCCCAGCCAGCCCCACCTTGCTCACAGCCCTTTCATGAGACTTCAGCATAGAGATGGGGATTCCAAAGCACTGCTGTCCTTGGGAGTGACAACAGGGCCCTGTGTGTCTATCAGTCTAAAGACTTATAGCTGAAGGTTGATCTGTTTTAACTGAGTGTCTGGGCCAAGATAAGTTTCCCAAGGCAAAGTCAGTGATGACCATAGAGAGGGTTGCCTCCAATAATGAACAATTTCTTCCAGGCTTTCCCATGTCCCCCAGTGTGTTTTCAAACACTAGGTAAAGTCACCATTTATGGCTAGCTCGGAATTAACGGTGTCTGTGTTATTGTATTAGTATTGTGGTGACTGCTAATTGGGAGTGCTAAATTTGGAGATAACAACACCCTGGGATTAACACACAATGGCGGGAATCCCCACATACATACCCGAACCCCAGAGACATCATATAGAGAAAAGATCTTGGCTCAGAATCAAAGGCTGGGACTTTTGCCAGCCATGACGGAATAATAGCACAGAAATATGAGACCACATTTTTCACACTTAACAAAGAAATAAAACTGACAAGCTCCTGACAAGCAACATGAGACATCTTGTCCCACAAGAATGGCTTTCCCTCATCTGTGTTTCCCGGTCTCCTATTGATCTTCCTGGCAAGACACACCATGCCCATGAACACGTAAGAAACATTCACTCATGGTGACAATGTCTATCTGCTCGAGACAATACCCTGCCTGTCTGATGTCACTGGCATCATGCCCACCCAAGTCACAAATGCAAGTAGCAGGTGGGTACTTGGAACATCAAAAGGAGTGTGTGGGGCCTCAAGAAAGGCACCCTGCAGGGCCCTGCCCCTTCTACACCACTGCAGCTGATAGCTAGGAACTGAAGGAAGACATCTTAGGGGCTTTTCTACACAAATCACAGCTTCACCCAGCTAGGGCATTTAATTAGTCTTTCAAAAGATAAGAAATTATTTAAACAGGGAATTTCACACCACCACCAAGAGGCAAATCTGCAATCCTTTTTACTTAAAGCATGTTATTGCGTAGGGAATAAAAATTATTTTTTATTTTTAAAAACTGCCCAATAACCTAAGGGTTCTGACAAGGATGGGTTTTGTTTTTGATGGGTAATCCTACGTGAGACTTTCAGGAACTTAGTTCAGAACAGCTCCCTCCCCCCTCCCACCAATTATACATGTGAGCTAGACTCTTAGCACAAAAGCTTCCTTGTCTTTTCCAGGTAAATATAAAACATCCTGTTAGTACCTTTAAACTCTTTGACCACACAACAAAAGCCCTCAGACCTTTCTCTCCAGCAGCGCTCTAATGAAATCTAACTGGGAAATGATAAGGAGATAGAAATCCCAGGCCCCGAGACTTTGCTTTCTAATTGCCAATTTTACCCCTTGCATGGAGACATTAATCCTTGAAGAATAGAAAGCCAGCTTGCCAATAACCCAGCAGAGGAGGGCATGGGAGTTAGAGGGAGGAAGCCCACAGCAGTGGGTGGGAGAAACTGCCCTCTGGCCCCTGTTGAGACTGGCCACCAACACCCAGTCAGCCCCGGTGGCTCTTCCTTGCCTCTGGAAGCCAGCTCAGGCCAACATTGGTATTCAAATTAGGCTGCCAATCTCTGTGGGTACTTCTCTGTAGACTGTCCATCCATCCATGACTTGAAAAAAAACAAAACAAAACAAAAAAAAAAAAAAAAAAACAGATCTCTGATCCAGGGAGATCCAGCCAGACTTCTTCAGGCTGCCTAGAATCCCTGGGTTTGTTCACAGGATACCTTGAGGTTTGGGGGGGGGTGTTTTCTCTTCCCCAGCCTTTCATTTTATTAAAACAAGAATAGCAAGAAGACAATGCATCTCCAACAGAGACTTTAAAAAGAAGAGGAAGGGGGCTGTGCAGAGTCAAGCTAGTCATTCACTGCTGAGCTCTGGTTTCTATGGGAACAAGATGGGCTTTGTGCAGGAACTTCCCGCTCTGCTCTCCCGCCCTCAGTGGGACCAGTTCCAGCATCCCAGCATTGTATTTGTGTGGTCAACTTTTCTTCTGTCTGTTCACTCCTCCTGGCCCTGACTATCCCCAGCAACAACGCCCATCACCACAGACACAAGAAGAAAAGAGAACTCACAGCCTCTAGGCCGAATTAAGTCACCATACAAAGGTATCCAGGCAACTGGGAGCCTGTGCCTGGGAGAGCTGTGCTCATCATCCCATCTCTTGCCTCATTTCTTATTCTGTCCCCAGCCACCCAGAACTTCAATGCCCCAACTCTTTTCATGCAATGCCCACACCACACTCAGCTTTTAAATTAAGTTCCCAAGTGCATAAAAATGGGACAACACACAAAATACTGTTACTGAGAACCGACAATGAATGGCAAATAGTATCAGCCTAAACTTTAAAGTTTCAGTCTTCGAGGTGTCCGTGCACGCTTGCACATGCATAGACACATAGGGGAGGGAAGGAGAGAGGCTTCCAGAAATCATGCCGGTAGCTTTGATGAAGCAGGGAGTTCCATGTACAAAGACTGTGAGTCAGGAAGGACATAAAGTTTCTTTGTTTCACAAGGTACCTTGAATTTGGCACGTTTTTACTTTACTAATTTATTTTGATCTTTAGGTTTTAAAAAGAAGAAATATTTATGAATTTCTTCCTAGAAGCTACCATAAAAAAAACTCAACACATTAATCCCCATCACCTGACTACCTGGCCAGACTTCAGTTAATGAGAGAAAAGGTATATTTCTGAATAATGTTTTTAAATCACAGCTAAACTACTTAGGGCTACAAATATCTCCAGTTTCAACAACACTTTTCTTTAAAAGTTTAATAAAAGCCTTCAGAGTCTATCCCTGACCAATACCCATGATGCTCGTGGGCAAGTGATCAAACCTAAAGACATTTTTGTGATTTTATAATTTTATATTTACTCAAGAGAACTGCAGTTCCCTTTTCTTTCACAGGATAAAAAATGTCAATTCTTGTTATTTAAATTAAAACTTGTTTAAGGAACAAAAAAAAGTTTAACCCACTTATGGGCCACTTGGTTGCAACCTTAAAGGGCATCATGGGATGTGTACCATAAAAGGAGTTACTAAAGATTGAGAGCCATTTCCACAGCTGGCCAATCCGAAAGATGACTTGCTCAGAAAAGCCAGAAACTATCTTTCGGTCTGTTTTTTCCTCATTCCTTTATTCATGAGTATCGAGCCACATCATCCCAGAGTTGAGAAACCCGCTCAGTCTGTTCACATCAGCCCCTTTCAACATTTTGGCACCTTGTTGGTCCTGTCTCTTTCCACAGAATGAGCTGGAATCACCTAGCCCAGTGTGCTTCCCTTCCCAACACTGAAACCCCTTAATACACTTCCTCATGCTGTGGCCACCCCCCAACCATAAAGTCGTTTTTTGCTGCTACTCCATAACTGTCATTTTGTTACCGTTGTGAATTACAATGTAAATATCTGTGTTTTCTCGGATGGTCTTAGGTGAGCCTTGTGAGGGGTTGTGACCCACAGGTTGAGAACCACTGGTTCAGACCATAAGTTCTCAAAAGCAGAATAAAAATCCTGTTCGTTCTGTCCTTTCTCTCCCCTCCTTTACCCTTCCACTTCCCCCCCATCCTCAGTTCATTCCCTGTTGCTTTTGGGCCTGCCCAAGGGGAGACAGGATGTATAGGTGGAAGTGTCTGACTCAGAAAAGCTACTCACTTTCTGGTGGCCTGAAAGTTGAGCAAAAGGTGGCAAGGGGGCAGGGATCACTTATATCCTTCAAAGGCTTCCACATTTCACTTCCTCTATCCAGGCCCTCCCTGTGACAGCCCACTCAGCTGTAAACTCACCAATAAATTAACCCACTAATGACTTCAGGACCCTTGCGACCCTGTCACCTCTCAACAGCACCACCAACTGGAAACTAAGCCTTTAATACCCGAGCTTTCCAGAGAGACACTTCTTATGAAATTGACAAGTCCCCAGCTTCAACATGTCCCCCTGCCAGTACCAGCACACACTTGACCTCCTGCCACAGCCCCATACCCTGGCTCGCCTCTGAGCACAGCTTTGCACAATAAAAGACGGGATAGCCATGTCCTAGACCATTGTCTGTTGCTGTGATTAAATAATTAAATAAATGAACTAGCCAGGTGCATGCCTTTAATCCCAGCACCCTGGAGGCTGAGGCAGGAGGATCTCTGTGAGATCCAGACCAGCCTGGTCTAGAGAGTGAGTTCCAGGACAGCCAGGGCTAGTATGTAGAGAAACCCTGCCTCAAAATAAATAAATAGATAGGGGAGGATTGGGGAGGAAAAGGCCTGTTTCATCTCACTAGTTACAGTCTATCATCACGGGAAGCCAAGGCAGGAAGGTACTCAAGCAGGAACCTGGAGGCAGGAACTGAAGCAGAGATACTAGGACCACTCGACAAGAAGTTCTCCCAGGCCCGGCCCTGTTTCTCATCTGCGATGAGAATCTATGGTTATGTTGGGGAAGCAATCCATTTCAACCTCAGGGCTAAGTACTCAGTGATAGCACGTCTGAGTCTTCAGCTGGGTGATGAAGACAACATATTTTCAGAGCAATTACAGATCAGAAGGTGAGTTGTAAAAGTTAAGAACAAGGTCAACAGCCATAGCTTCAGATCTCAACGACTAGCTTTGCTAAGAGCATATGTGACCATCCAGGGAGAAGCAGGTAGCCTGCCCAGAACACCTGCCAGCTGCCATCTTACAGGGGATGGGCTGAAAATATATTTTGCACAAAATCATCTATTGGTGAAAATCAGACATTTTTATTGGCTCTTACAAATATATGTCACTGCCTGAATGAATGTGTCTGGCGCGCGCGCGCACACACACACACACACACAAATACACACACAAGGGTTTTAAACAGGTGACAAATAACATTCATTGCAGGACTTCTGCCAACCCTAGTTGGTTAGACAGTTAGATGGGTAGGGTCGAGATCCAGCGTCTCAGCCTTGTGTATTCATCCATTCTTGCCAGTTAGTTTGCATGCTTAATCAATCTCTTGATTATTTACTGTTTGTTTGTAATCTGCAGAGTAGGCTGTAGTTCTATAAACCCTGGATGGCCTTGACAGCCATGGGGAACATTCTGGAAAATGCCTTTATCTCTACCCCCAACTCCAGACCTACTGCCTCAGAGTACCTGGAAGAAGAGCATAGTAGGCAGGGTACTCATAAACCAGCTGTGCAGGTGAGTGTCCGACCCTGCAGGACTCAGAGCTGAGGTGTGATCGGGTCAAGTCCAAGTTTAAATCCCATCCTGATGGATACCTAGATGAGGTACCACACAAATGAAACCCCTAAGGATCAACATTCTCTCCACACGGTGAGGATTCTAACACTGGCCAGGACTGGCCTGAAGACTACAAATGTGAACGTAACTGTACCAAGCCTAGTGTGGTCCCTGGCAGTCACTGCAAAATGCCTACTGATCTAAGGGGCTTCATTACAGCTTTCATTATTGGTCACCTACAAATCTACTTTTATGACTGACCTCAGGATCATCCCCTGGGGCTCGCTGTTTATATCCCTCTGTCTCACCCCGCTCCTAGCCAATATGGTGGCTGTGTCTCTTCACACTTGGCACAATCTATATGATCGAAGCCTATGAAGGCTGATCTCTAGTGTCTCATTCCCCCAGCTGCTCCCTCCTTATTACCCATTCTCTCTCAGGCCCCTAAATACAACACCTGTCTGCTACCACCACAGTTGTCACACTTCAGACAGCTGATGCCTTGGTGTCTCTTCTGATGACCTTATTTGTGTAGGTGATTTCTCCATTGCTCAGTTTCCTCCACTGAAATAGAAGCTGTGCCAACTGTGGGTGCTTGTGTCTGAGTCTCTGCTCTGTCCCCAGTCCCCAGAGTAGAGTGGGTACTTAAGGAGCATTGATTGGCTAAACAAACATGCATGCGGAGCAAACACTTCTCATAGGTTCACAGAGTTCATTTTTTAGACTCATCACTAAAAATCTGCTAATAAGTCAAAAAAAAAAAAAAAAAAAAAAAAACAGAGTACAAACTCCAGGCGTAGGAAATCCCTCCATAAATATCCAGAGAGATTCAGCCTGCTCAGCCAGTCTCCATTGCTGACCTGGATTCTGCATGGGAGGGGAGGGCAGAGACATCATAGGACACAGAGAGCAGGGCCCTGAGTTACATCTTTCAGTTCAGCTTCCTTGTGGTTCCTCTCTAACCATCACGGTGTTAGAAACAAACGGGCCTCATGCTAGAAGGTTCACAAAGGTCCCAGTAGCCTCCACCATACTGGAGTTGCTTCAAAGGAGCTAGAACCTCTTGAAAGCTGTAGCTTTTGGTTCTGAGTGGAGCAGAAAAATTATGACTCTGGACTCTCCTGGGAGATCAGGAACCCTGTGAGATTAGACCAAAGCTTGGTGTGTTTAGTATTTGTAAAGAAGGAAAATGTTCTCTCTCTCTCTCTCTCTCTCTCTCTCTCTCTCTCTATATATATATATATATATATATATATATATATATATGTGTGTGTGTGTGTGTGTGTGTGTGTGTGTGTGTGTGTGTGTGTGTGTACACCTGTCTTTCTCTCTGTCTCTATCTCTCTATGTGTCTGTCTGTGTCTGTTTCTCTGTATCTGACTGTCTGTCCTCAACTATATTCATACACTTCATATAAATCAGACAAGCAACTAAAGCCCTTCAACATTACACTCCAAAGTCATAATCACACTTCCAGGGGCTTGGCACACCGGGGTCATAGGAAGCCACAGCTTTGACATTGGCTTGGTCTCTATTCAAGTGAACTGTCTTCAGCCCTGAAGCCCCATTCTGCACCATGCATGAGCTATGAGCAACTTTATACCCTGCTGGGGTTTGGTGATGGTGACTGGTTAGTTGGCTGTACTTTGTTTTAAATGTTTTCTTTCTAAATTGAGCTTTTGTCTGGTGAATTCTTGAGCTGCTTTTCTTTTCCTTAGGACATCATCAAACAGTCGAGTCAGTTGGGTTTTTTTGGGGGGAGGGGGAGTTTCTGTCTTTGCAACATGCTGTTTACCTATTTTTTTTCCTTTGGTAGTTTCCTTTTATGGTTTCCCTGGCTTATTATAAAACTTTCTTTCCCCTTTTGTCTTTGTTGGTGTCTCATTTGAAAGCATTTCTGAGGCTTCCAAAGAATAAATTTGAACATTGCATAGAACTTGGTATTTAATTGTATGCCCAGGATGGTTGAACAGTGAGCCTTTCAGTGTGAAGAATTTCTAAAATGGGCTTATAGACATCACATGTTTTTTTAAATGAATGAATTGTATTTGTGGTTCTGCTTCAAACAATAGAAAGGAAGTAGGAGGAGCTTCCGTTCCTCCATGAGAGAATTCTACATTTCAAGTTTTAGTAGATCATTGTCTAGAGAAGAAATAACAAAGAGTTGAAATGGTGTTTAAATGTATAGAACTGGTCATGGATATGTACCTGTCCCTAACATACATAGCTAATCCTAACACACATGGCTGTCCTAGGACATATGGTTGAGCCTAAAGGATATCCCTGACCTAAAACGATATATGTAGCCACTCCTAAGGCAAAGGTCAGGCATTAGGGCTTTGCTTCTGGTCTTAATGCTTACTGCTTTGTCTAATTGTGTGAATGGGCTTATAAACAAAGAAGCCAACTGCTGCTGTGTAAACCATGGCTAGAGGTAAGGCTCATAAACATCCCCAACTTCACCTCCTGGGTGCCAGTGCAGAAAACTGTGCACTTTCCTGGAAGACAAAGGAACATTTAAAAATAACTCCCAAAGGAGGATCAAGAATAAGAGGTCACTGGATAGACTGTACCCAGCTATGAACAAGCAGACTCACTGTGACCCCACAGAGCCAGCCTCTGCCTCTGGAGCAGCCAAGCTCTGATGTTGTGTTAAATGTGTGTGGGGAGAGCTATTCCTTCCCAGCAAGGCAGCTGCCATGAGTGCCAAGTGACCCAACAAGGTGCCAACTGCCAACTGGGAACACTCCAAAGCCATGGCTGCTACCAGCCAGCAGTAACCTACTGAGCCCGGAAAGAACAGCTCTGAGAACGGAAGAGAGAGCTTCCAAAAGGATGCTTCTGTCCTGAACAAGAGAACTCACCATGTCCACTCAGACAGTTCCCAACTGAGCCCCTGCCACATCCCCACAGTGTTACCTCGTAGACGAGGCACACACCAGATTCCTCCTTGACCTGGAAGAGAATAATCAATGTTCTCTTAGGACCAGCTCCCAGCCTCTCCAATCAATAAAAAACACTAAGACAGTAAGATCCTTTCTCAAAAATAAAATTAAACTAGAGAGGTGGCTCAGTGGTTACGAGCACTGGCTGCTCTTTCAGAGGTCCTGAGTTTAATTCCCAGCAACCACATGGTGGCTCGTGACTATTTATAATGGGGTCTGATGTCTTCTTCAGACATGCAGATATATATGCAGATAAATCACTCATAAAAATAAAATAAATAAATAAGTAAAATATTTTTAATTAAATTAAATTAAATATGGTCTATTTGCATTTTCTGAGATACCCAAACCATTTAGGTTACAAAGAGAACTCATGAAATAGTTTTAAACTATGGCTTGAGGTGGCAGACCAACTAGCCTTGTGCAGCAATCTCTCGGGTCAAAAAAAAATTTTTTTTTTTTTTTTGGAACAAGCTTTTAAATGTGAGATGAAACACTATTTTATTGGAAAAGCATTATATATATTTAAGGTGCATTATTAGTGTTCTGCCTGCATGCATGTCTGTATGAAGATGTCGGCTCCCCTGGAACTGGAGTTACAGGCAGTTGTGAGTTGCCATGTGGTTTCTGGGAATTGAACCCTGGTTCTCTGGAAGAGCAGTCAGTGCTCTTAATGCTGAGCCCTCTCTCCAGCCCCTGGGAAAGGATTCTTAGCTTTCAATGTTTTGCTTAAGCATTGTTAGGAACAGTTAACTGCTAATAGCCGCTATTCAAGTAAAGCAAAGTGTGAGACTAACCCAGTTCAATTCAAATAGGAAGGTGTGAGCACTGTCTTCTGCTCCCCGTCCCAGGACAGATACCTCAAACTTATTATTTATTCCATCATACAACATATGAAGACAGCACGTGCCAGGCTCAGGTTTTACTGAAAACGACAGAGGCTCAGAGACACCTATTGATTTGCTTAAAGCTGCACAGCTACACAGTAGAGCAGCTAGGGCTTGCCTGGGGCCTCCCAGAGGCTATGTTGTTTAAACTCTCAACCACTCAGAGATCACCCCCAAGAACTCACATAACCCTCAGAAGTGAGGATAGGACCATCTCTAAATAAACAACTAAAAACATTCAACTGAATTCATATAAAGGACTATGGCATCCGAAATGCAGGTGGATTAATTTTTTAAATTATTAATTATGAACATTTGGTATTGTGATCCAAAACACATGATCATAGAGTTATCAACTGTCCCAGTTCATTCAGACATGGGTGTTTTGTGGGCAGTAGACTGCCCTTGCTGCGTCCTGGAGGCTGAATAGCCAAGGGCAGGATTCTATCAGGTCTGGTGTTCCTCACAGATGGCTGCCCATGAGCTCCAGCCTCACAGAGAGGAAGAGGCTGGGTATCGCTGCTCAGTCAGCTTCATAAAGCAACTTTGCCCTCACAGTTCATTACCCCCCAAAGCCCCCTCACCCCCAGTGTGGATTTTAATGTATTAATTTTTGAGGGAATGTCTGCATTCAGCTGCACCATAATTCAATTTGTACCATCCTCTCTGTTTTGGAAAGGGACAGAAATGCACCTCATTCAGCCACTTGGCTGAGGCCACTTGAAAGACATTTGCAGGCAGCCAGACCTCCCTGTGATCCAGGCCTCCAAGGGCTCATTGGAGGGTTTTAATGGCCGCATAAATGCATATCACTCATGAGTGTGAGGGAAAGACTATAAGGAAACTTCATAGAACCTTCTCTGGAATTCCATACGATTGCCTAGCTGTACCACACTCAGAGCTCAATCCATCAAACAAAGTACAATGGAGGCACAAAATTTGTTTCAAAATAATATTGCACCCCTTACCCAC